>NC_045703.1:51023254-51648254 GCF_009834535.1 Camelus ferus
TGTGGGGTGGGACTGACGTTGAAGGTAGCAGTACATTGGAATTTTTATTACGTATATAGACAAACACTGTGTGTGTGTGTGTGTGTGTGTGTGTGTGCATGTGTGTTTTTTCCTAGCTCTGTTCTCTGAAAGGGCTTAGAATGACAAAACAAACGTGGTGAAAGTGCTAAAAAATTGGAAATCTGGGTAAAAGATATATGAGCATTTCATGTATTATTCTTGTAATTTTTCTGTATGTTTGAAATTATTACAATTAAAAGGTTTTCTTAAGTAAATGACTAAAGATTTTACTAATTCAGACTGTTCTTTGCCCAATTAGTTTGAATTAGTAATAAATGGCTCCAATTTGTTAAGTCACACCCTGGGGGCCTGTGAAAAATTCCTACGCTGGTGCCCACATGATCCCTGCGGGTGAATCACAAGCCAGAAACATCTGTTGTGAGTCTACTGGGACTTCTGACTTCAATAAATTTGAAGGAGTATGTTTGGGAAGAAAAGCAGAAGTTTCCTACTACTTAAGCCTAGAATAAAACAGAACTCGTACACTTTATATTTCAGAGCTAATCAAGTGGAAATGTCAATGGGGAAATCCAGGTCAACTACAATTCCCATCATGACTAAGTGGCAGAAAGACGTAGGAAACTGACCTAGAGCTGACCTCAGGGAGAAATCACAGTCAGACCAGGACCGCTCATTTCCAGGATTCTTGGTGAGGTTAACTCGGCAATTTGTAAATCTTACCATTTACTATAAACATAAGCGTAGATCAGGCAGATATGCAGGACAGTAGCAAGCTATGTCTCAGGACTATACATCTGAACTTAAGAAAGATAAGTTCAGAACAGAGAAACAATTTACCAAGAAAAAGGGAATGTGTACCATCATCTTAAATGTGAGTATCAGACATTACAAACCCAGTCTGATCATTACCTGCCTTGGGTTGTTTAGCTCTGGAAACACTTAGCATATTCCTGGTCTAAGCTCAGCATATTCTGTTCTTGTGCTCAGCACAAGCTTAACAGAGTCTTCAAAAGCTATCATTGTCATTAACTCAGAAATGCAAACAGCACTGATTTCCTTCACACCCGTGAGATCCTTTTGGCCAAAAAAGACAGCCATGTTTTCATTTGAAAGATACAGAAATCTCAGAAGTTGGCTGGCATTCTTCTCAGAGCATCCCTGCAATGCCTGATGTTTACAACATTATTTAAAGTAAAAAAGAAGTCACTACGTTGAGAGTCAATTCATTGCAAATAACGATGAATACAAATGTCAGTTCTGATGTTGCTGACTGTAGGATTTTGAGCAAATAATATATCTCTTTGAGCCTCAGTTTCTTCACAAAATAGAGCTTCTAGGAAGGGCAAGTGGAACAGTGAGGAATCTGGAAACTGTATGACTTAGAAAATGGTTAAAAGAACTGGAACACCACTACACACACTTTAGGATGGCCAAAATCCAGAAAACAGGCAACAAACACTGATGTGGAGCAGAAAGAACCCTCACTCATTGCTGGTGGGAATGCAAAATGGTACAGCCACCTTGGAAAACAGTTTGGTGGTTTCATCACAAAACTAAACAAAACTAAACATATAATCCAGCCATTGTGTTCCCTACTATTTACCCTAAGGAGTTGAAAACTGATGTCCACAGAATCATCTACACAATGGATGTGTATAGCAGCTTGGTTCATAATTGCCAAAACCTAGAAACCACCCAGATGTCCTTCTGAAGGTGAAGGGTTAAATAAACGATGGAGTATTACTCAGTGCTAAAAAGAAATGAGCTATCAATGGATGACATGGATGAACCTTAAGTGCATATTACTAAGAGAAAAAAAGAGCCAGTCTGAAAAGGCTACCTACATACTGCATGATTCCAACTATGTGACATTCTGGAAAAGGCAAAATTATAGAGACAGTAAAAGGCTCAGGGGTTGCCAGTGCGTGGGAGATGGAGGTTTGTGGAAGAGATGAGTAGGCAGAACACAGAGAATTTTTAGAGTAGTTTGAAAAGACTCTGTATGTTGTGATATCCATTATCTGATGTCCAAACCCATAAGGTAAACTGTGGACCTTGGATGATTATCATGTGCCAATGTAGGCTCACCAGTTGGACAAATGTACTACCTGGTGAAGGATGTGAATAGTGGGGGAGGCTATTCATGTGTGGGAGCAAGGGTATATGGGAAATCCCTGTAGCTTCCTCTCAGTTTTATTGTAAATCTAAAGCTGATCTAAACAATAAAGTCTTAAAAGAGAGAGTTGGGGAGAAGTTAAATCCAGACTTGGGGGTGGCAGTGATAGCTGCCTTCCATCGTGTTGAAGGAGGAGAGGGAGATTTGGTTTATGTGGTTCAGTGGGTAGAATTCCATAGGTGGACGTTCTGGGAAGCGAACAGTAGATTAAAGGCTTAAAATACTAATGATTTTCCAAACAACTTAGCTGTGCAACATGGAAGGGGCTGCTTAAGGGGTCACAAATGGGGTCAAAGGAGACCCTGGATGATTAGGAATAGCGAAGTCCAACACGATGTGAAAGCTTAGACTTCTAGACAGCTAAAACACCTGATCTAGTTAATGTGATTCTTTGCTTAGTTTAATCTAGTTCTGCATTAGCCTTTTTAGGAAATTAAAACAAGCCCTTGACTCATATTAAGCTTGAGATCAATTAAAACCCCCAGATCTTCTTCACAAGAATGCCTGCCAAGTCAGACTTCCGCAAGCCTGTACTTGTACAGCAAGTTCTTTATTTTTCTGAGTGATGTAAATGGGGAAAGCCTTAGTACAAATAATTGTCAATACATGAAAATTAGGCAACTGAATAGGCAAATTATGTAGCATGCATCAGTGAGACACCAACTAATCACATTTTTTAAGCTGGTCAAACATTCTAATTTCTTGGAGTGTCTAATCCAGGCTTGCATGTTCTTTTGGGGGATCTTTTAAAACTGTTTCTACACTGGTACATAATCTAGGTTTCCCCCTAGGGTTATTTTACCGAGTGCCCCATTTTGCACTTTCTACATAATTAACACTATTGTTTTATCCTAAGATAAGGAAACCTCAAGTACTCGAAAACTAAGTGAGTTTTAACTGCTGAGCATGAATAAGTTTCATCAAATCAGCAATATTTATTTAGGATCTGTCTACCATATGCTTTGGTTGGTGGAGTGAGGAATACAAAGTAGTAAACAGATTAATTCCCACTCTCAAATAATGTGTAATTTTCTACTTGGGGATATATACATAAAACTTACAACGAAATCAGTCTATGATAAGAGTTAAGTGAATGGAGGAGATAATAAATATTTATGGGAATTGAGAAGATACCATTGCTTGGCATGGTGTGATCAAGGACATTTTCATAAAGGTAAGAGCTTGAAGAATGTTCAGATAATAATCAGGTTTCATTTTGGTTTCTCTTTTACTTTCTTTTTCTGTTGTCAACAAGTGTGGATTTATTAGAAGAACAGAGGTGTATTTTTAAGAACTCCAATAAGAGAAAGGCAGTCAGGCTTTTGGAAGCAGCCATGATAAGGTTTTGGAAAGCCTCAGGACTTTGTCTTCCATATCTTCCTTTGCTTTTCTGGTTACCTGTTTTATACTCTTTTCTGCCACTTTGGTCCACGGAGAGACAATCCCATAGCTCCAAAACGTACAGGTCACACTTTCAGCCACCTGCAGAGAGAGAATCCCAACTGAGAATTTCTTGGGGCGGTGAGGGGGCATGGGTAGTGGTAAAGTTGTTAGTTCGGGATAAATAATTTAAAAGACGCAATTTAGAAATCATTCTCAAAAGGAAAAGAATTTAAGATTCTCAGCTCACCACCAGATCTTCTCCCAAACATTTCTCAAAGACTGCTGCTTATTTTCCCATTTTCTTAGACTTCTTGTGTAGCCAGGTTTTTAGACGTTGTTATGTAGTGCACACTAGGTAATATATCCATTAACTAATTATATTCGCACCTGCCTCCATCTGTTAGCAGATAAGCAAGAACTGATTGTACTACCTCTCTACTAAAAGGCTGTGTCTTAAATCAGGATAGAGCATTCTAGAGCAAGGTGGTAATATTTCCCACATACTCTCAAGGGATCAATCAGTTGGATACGTTAAATCAGTATGTCTAGTCTGTATCTTTGCTTATAAAGATGGAGAATGTTTGCTTCAGATTATTTTTGGAGAAAAGATGGCTTCTTGAGGGGAAAATCCTGAAATATGAACCAAAATATTTCTGTTGTGAGGCATAAAAATGTTTGGAGTCGGTTTGTACAAATCAGTATCCAATCAAAGTCCAAAGTTTACATTTTATGGTTAGGCCTTTGATCACAGGACAGTCCATCACCTCCCATTCCTCCGATCTCACCTTATTATACCATGGATTTACTGAAGAAATGGAGTCACTGAAGGTCTATCAGATGGTACTGACTCGATAAAATGTGTTTAAGAAGGAATAGTATGACCTATATTGAATTTGAAATACATTGAAAGAAATATGATACGAAATTCTGGGTGACTACATTATGGAAAGACTACTGTATTCATGGAAAGAGATGATGGTGGGCTGAATTAGGCAGTTGGATCAAGGAATGAAGGGAGGAATTCATCTTAGATCCAATCCAAAGGATCCAGTCCATATTCTGAAAAGCGTAACAGCAATTACCTAAGATCTGTCATAACTTAAAAAGTGAGAGTAATTATTTATAAGCTTTTATTCAAATGTTTAGGCACTATCATTAGGCAGTGATCTCTCCCAAGAAGCATTCAAGAAAGAGCTAGATGACCAGCCATCAGGAATGATGTAATCTTCAGGCAAGAATCTCTTCCTCTTTCCTTCCCGTTCATCCTCAACACGTGATTGTCCAAACTGTATTTGAAGAGGAAGTGTGAGAGGAAACACACAGCTTTGTGAGGTAGCCCATTTGGGGCCTAAGCATCTGTAACTATTAGAACATTTCCCCTGACAGCCCCAAATCTGTCTAGTTGGCTTGTGTTCTATCTTCTAGGGCTACATAGAAGAAACCCCATGTGTTGTCGTTTTCTCTCTTCCAGACCAAATCTTTTCAGTTCCTTTACCTGTTTCTCATTTTCCATATTTGGTCCCCCTTTCTAGCCATGCTCCCAATTGTCATTGCCCTTTTTGGAGTTTGCACCCAGAACTGCACACCTTTTATGAGGGGCAGTCTAACCTGAGCAGAACGGAGAGTCTGCCAACACAATTGTTTCAGGTTCTGTAATTTGTTAACACAACCAAAGGTGACAGTCAAGGTTGTAGCAACTCCTTAAACTCTTCACTCATTTTGAGTCAACAAAATTCCCAAAGGTATTCTTTGCATGTGCTACTGTTTGAACATGTATAGCTGGTAAGCTCACCTTGGAATCTAAGTGTAAAACATTATATTAACTATATTGCATGTTTCCTTGTTGGAATCAGGCCATTGCTCTAATCTATCAAGTTCTTTTTTGAACCTTAAACCTGACATCTGGTGTTTCAGTCATTCTTCTCAATCTTAAATCATCTGAAAGTTTAATTAAAAAGCCAGCTCAACCCATAGTAATTAAAACAGAAATATTAAATAGAGTAGGACTGTGGATGTAAACCTCCTGGAGATCTCTGTCTAAGATGACATGGTTTCATGATCAGCATTTCCTTGGCTGTGGTTCCTTACTAGTTACGATGCACTTAATTGATTATATTCTAGCCCCAAATTTTCCTTCCATCTCCAAGGATATTGAAGATCATTAATATTCTCTGCCAACAGCCTTCCATTGGTCTATCCAAATAAGCACTCTTCGGTTAAACGAGACGAGTCCAACATGGCTTCCTTATGGTGAATCTCTGCTGATTCCTCATCTCTCCTGAACAAGCTTGCCAGACGGTGATCCAGAAACTTCACTTTCCTCCCCTTTGAAAATCAAGATCACATCTGCCGAACTCCGCCTTTTTGGAACCTGTGCCATCCTTCGCTGTCACAGATTAAAACAGCAATATGATCTTTCTGGGGACTTCTCTCAGGCAGTTTGTTATTCTAGGCCAAGAGACAACCCTACTTTAAGTACTGGGTTTCAGGAGTCTTTTGTCAGAGTTGGAGCCCTCATTGCGGGTCTGAAGATTATTCTCACTGATGAAGACAATGGAAGCCAAGTAGGTGTAGAAAAGTGTGTTTTCCTCCCTGTGTCCTGTTGACATTACATCATCCGGCTCTGGAGCAGGTCCTTGCCTTCCCTGTTCTGCTTCCTGCTTTGCGCTCACCCCAGATCTCCCCACCGTGCACTGCAGCACTTCTCACACGCCGGACTTCCTACGACAAATCAGCATCTCAGATGCTGGATGGACCCTCAAGTATACATTTCTTCTTAATTATGAGTTTCTTCAGTTTTTCTGGGTGTCTTTCTAAAATCTGAGCTGAGTTCCTTGAGAGTCACATCAGCATCTTTGCTCACCTTCCGTTTGCCTAGGCTGGGTTATCTGCGGAGATCAGTAGTCACTCAAACCTTTTAAGTCACCTCTATTTTATAGTTGAAGTCACAGGCTTACACCAACCTTTAACAAAACCCTTTCTGAAATGTCTTCCTAGGTCTAGTTGAAATGTCTGACCTTCTTCCAGGGACGTGGATACTTTTCCTCAAGTTTCTCAAGGAAGCAATGTGGTCGTGGAAGAGGTCTGAATTCTGAGTCAGGGCTTGGCTCAGAGCCCGCACCTGCTCAAACTAGCTGAGTGACCTTAGGCCAGTTCCCTTCATCTCTCTGAGGCTCAGTGGAGATAATCATGCATTACTTCACACAGGTAATCTCGCATCTCACAGGGTCATGAGATGAATAAATGAGGTGATACATATTAAGTGCCTTGAGTGATATCTGATCCATGGTGGGTGTTCAGGAACTGTTTGTTCCTTTCCTCTTTGCTTTTCCTTCTCCTCCCTTCAATCCACCTACCTGTCCTCACTTGTTTTCATAATTCATGGAAAAAAACTCTCACAGTTTTTTTGTTCCTTTAGGGAGACTCAATATCCAGCCAGGTAAGTAAGAATGTGCCAAGCTTCTGCCTTTAGCGTGGATGAATCCAGCTGCCAGGGCAGTAAAAATCTCCCATTATTGCCACATCTTGCCTCTCTGCTGCTTTTGCAGTCTGGGTCATTTCCTCCATCTGGTCAGGTGTTAACTCTAAAAAATATTTAGAAAACACCGAAAACATGCTTGGTTCTTTGTCCTTAGTTCTTGTGTTTAGGTTTCTGCTCCAAAACATAGTCATCTTTTACATCACCAGGATAGCTTTTCCATTCTAGATAAGTCAATTCTGAGGAATTTGTATAAAAAAGCTTCAGTGGAGAAGCCAAAACAGTGTTCTGTCAGCAATGCCCAGAATGTTGAGGGACAGATTTGAGCCTGGCCATTTTGAGTTGGGCCCCTTGTAAATCATTAGCCTTCCTTCATTTCCAGACTCAGGGCTAAGCTGAAATGTTGTGCTTCCTCAGATGCTTCTTTGACTTTCCTTGCTTCCTCCAGTTAAAAATACTCATTGTTTGGGGTTTGAATGAAGATAACTCTTTACATTGAATATTCATTACTACATGTTTCCCTGTCTCTTTGCTTGTTTCTGGCTCATTTTCCCCTGCTGCTAAGGTCTTCTTCAAAGTGGACCTGATCTGGACAACACAGGCGGGCTCTGCTGAGATGCCTGCAACTAACCCTCCCTGTTGGCAAAAATATACTTATCAGCCTCCGGACCAAGTGTGCATCACCCAGATGACAAGGAAGGAAGCAGGAAATGGGGGAGGGGAGCACGTGCTTCTATCACTGGAAGATTTCTTCCATCTTAAGGGACAACCTATTGAAATAAGGCCACGCGCCTATTAGAATGCCTATCTCACAGGTCAGAGTGACTCCTCATTGCCATTCATTCACTCTTCAATCTCTCCTCTTTGAGTCAATTTAAAGGTTTTTTTTTTGTTTTTTTCTCCTATGACAATAGGCTGCCAAAACTCCTGGAGTGTCTGGGAGCATCAACGGTGGCACAGAATAATGTATACCTGGTTTCATTTGGCAGCCAAGCCCAGAGACAGGCTTTTCACTTGCCGTGGCCAGAATGTCTACAAAATGAGGAAATATTTATGTGCTCAAATTCTGGAAGGTAGAGGGAGGCGAGCTGCTTCAGTGAACGGTCAAAGGTCAGAGCTAGATGGGATGTTTTGTTCCCAGGCGGCTTCAGTTGAACACATGTGGAAGCACATCAGAGGCTTGAAGGAAGCGGGCATGGAACTCCCCACCAGCCTATGCCAAGTGGTGACCAGAACAGATGCGAGCAGAGTGATAAGCCCAACATCCCACAGCCATGGAAATGGGGAAACTCACTTGGAAAGAACTGGAGTGGAAAGGTCAGGAGAAAAATGCCAGCATCTCTGTGTGGGCGAAATTATGTGTGAGAAACACTGCACCAAAAAATGTGAAGGCAAAGGGCACTGCCCTGGAGTCCAAGTGGCGACGCTTTCGGTGCCTTCACCCCAGTGGAGTGCGGACTGTCCCTCACTGTTAGTGCATGCTCTCTGGTCCACTCTTGCTGCTACTTGGTCTCAGCTAGTTGGGAAAGCGCCTGCTAATGAGCTGCTTGTGAGAGAAAACCCTTTGGCAATGAGCAAGACAGGAAACAATTTTCCCCTCCCGATATTTTTAGGATACTTACAAAAACTTTGGGAGCTGATTGTTCTATGTTCATTATTTCCTCCTCATTTGGTTATGATGTCACTCATGAATCACTAATTTATTGAGTATTAGCTTTGTGCCAGGCTCACGGGAGGCTTATGATCAGCCATGGGGACCCAAGGGCCCATAAACTGGGGAGTTTGGTGATTCATGGGACCAAGGACTCAGGGAAGCAAAGATTAAGAAAAGCAATAGATAACATTAACGCAGATCTTAATAGGGACCCAGGAATGGGATAAAGAGGGGTGGGGGGGAGGGCAGGGAGGGAACGTCTCCCAGCTTAGCAGCTCTAATTGTATGAGAACCATTTCAAGTTTCTGGTTACTGTATTGTGCCCTTTGAAAGAAAATTGATACGTTCTCCCATCGTGATACAATACACTCAGATTTTCTGATATTAATGATGGAGTAAGAATCTTATGTCGAAAGAGACAACCAGGCCCTGTAGCTCTGACCTGTTCCTTCTTCCTGGGAGGTTTCTTTCAGTCCTCACTGCCGCTACCACGACAGCCTCTGGCAGCACTGCTCCCTCCTTTACATCCTTCTCTTGGCGGAAAACAGGGTCTAAGTTCTTAATGTCTCCTAGAAGAGCATTCAACAGAAGCAGTGAAAGACAGAAATTCTCTGAACCTAGATAATGTGGTTTACAAGATGCACTTACCATCTGGGACCTCTGCACCTCCTCCCATCCCATCTCTTGGTGGGATGTCCCCATAAGCTAGACCTCATCTCAGCACCCAGGCCCATGCTCCTTACATGGAGAGAGAGAGACAAGTTCAACATGTCTGCAAAAGACCATCAAAGGCTAGTGGTTAACGTTGGGTTCTGGAGCCCAACAGACTAAATTTGAGCCCTTGCTAATTCCACCACTTACTTGCTGAGTTCCACAGGTTTTCAGCTACTAAATGATGATGATAATTGGGTGGTTATGAGGATTAAATGAATTCCTAAAAGCAGAGTCCTTGGAACAGACCTGGCACAGATTTAAAGCTCACTAAATTTTAGCTTCAAACTACACAATAATCATCATATCAGCATCAAGGTCGTTTTCTCACAGTTTGTTTTCTAGGAAATATTCTGACCTGTAAAATCTTCTGTAACACAAGCTTCTGTTTAAGTCAAAACTTTCTTTCAGCATTGAGTGGTCACTGATCCTCGGTTGAAATAATGTGCTATGAACTTAAAACTGCTCTAGAAAATATAGCCTACTTTTTTTTAAAAAAGAAAAATAACACTGATGAACGATGGAAGCAGAAATGCCTTCCCCTTTCCAAAATCACTCCGATAATTGTCTAAACTTTTCTTTTGTATTGATGGCTGCATCCTGTCTAATGAAGACAAATTCAAAGAGAGGAAGTCCCATGATGGGATGAAATACCACCTGGGAGTAGTCCCAGCCTTCTCCCACCCATCAAAGAGGGTCCACTCATCACTCGTGCCATTGCCTTGCTGGCAAACATGGGGTCTTTCTGACTGCGAGACTCGGTAGATGGAGATGCAGAGGGGGAGCGAGGAACGGGCAAGAAAGATAAGCCTCGGGGGCTGAGAGCGGAGGGAGACTTAGCACATCGTGGAGAGAGGCAGCGTAGGGGAGGAGAGTTTCAGAGGAAACAGAATCGTAAGAGTCGTTGTGGTTGTGTACTTGGAGCCCTTTCACAGTTTTTGTTTGCTTGTTTGGTTTTTTCAAGCCACTCAAGTCAAGGATTAACGTAATCTTTCAAAAACTTCTTTTGGCCACCAGACTGTATTTCTGCAAGACATCAGCAGTCAAAGAAAGCACAAGGTGTTCTCCAACCTAATGAAGGATGCAGACATAAGCTTTTGAACTTGTAAATCCAAATGTGATGGTCTATAGATTCTCTGTTCCCCAAATACCAAGGTCTATTCTATTTTAAAATTTGAATTCCACTCCTGTTAGAATCTTCATCTGACAGGCCAAAATGCTTCTCCATTTTCATTCCCTTTTCAGCCTTGCCCCTCCAGCTCAGCCTCTGCTCAGTCACAGGCTGTTTTTCCCCAAGAAAGAAACTGACTGCATTATTGGAATTCCTTAGCTCCTCAGTTGCTCCCTATCTCCAGCAGTTTTAAATTCAAGCTTCTCAAATGGTCCTGACCTCCCATCACCAATCCTCCTGAAGCTCCCCGCACTGTCCAAGCCCCAGAACACCACCAGCAGCGCCCCAAACAGGCGGGGCTGCCCCAGGTCCCGCACCTTCCAGCTGGCTTCTGCTACTGCTCACCCTTCCTAGTCTCAGAATGTCTACCACGAACTCTAGGGAAACCTCCCAGCTGGCCACCCGCTGTCCCACCTCTAGTCCAAAGAGAAGAAACCACTTCCCCTAGCAATTTTCTTTTCCTTGTGCAATTTCTGAATTTTGCTGTAAACGTTAGCTTTTACCTGATGCCTCCACTCTGCTTCCAGAGAGCAAGCCTGGAGTTCACAGCCCATGAATGCATCTCACAGTGGACACAGTGATGCAGTATGGAATTAACAAATGAATATATGCACCAGCATCGGGCTGTGTGGTGTTTTTAAAGTAAACTTGGAGCATCTGAGCACCATTTCTCACTGCTTTTAACCCAAAGACATTCAAATGTCCACGGACACTTAGTTTGTTTCTCATGTGAATAATTTCTTCTACTTTGACAATATGTAATCTCACAGTTGACTGTTTTATACCATGAAACTACAGACCCATGGGGAGAAGCCTCTGAATTTATCTGGGCCAACCTGGAAATTACAAGAATACTTTTCCATTTTTACAAGAACTTAGGGGTGCTTCATACATGGGTGACATGATCAATGTTGAGCTGAACTGACAGCTGGAAGACAAGACGATGTGGCAGAGAGAGGAATGGAGAGGCATCCACCTGGAAAAACCATACCTCTTGCTGAATGCAATTCTCTGTCTTCTCCATCGCTGTGCTGGGGCTGCTGAGCGCAGCTGGGGAAAGGTCACCTCAGTGGACAGATTGGTGCTGCTGTGATCTCTCAGGCCCTCAGCACTCCTTCCAAATTTCCCTAAGGAGCTGCTTCCCCAGTCTCCACCTTCTTCACGTCGGCCATCCCTATACCTCCCCAGGAGAAAATAGAAGTCCTTAGATGGAAATCTTGGTAACGACCTACCACTAGAACTTCACATTTTTTTGAAGGATGTTTTCAGTTGCAAGTATTCGAAAACTCCACTAGTTTCATCAGTTAAGATAATTTTGTCAGCTCATGTAGCAACAAGTTAGTGCTGGGCATTTTCAAGGACATCATCAAACTCTCAGCCTTCCTCCCACCGCGCCCCCGCCCCCACCAGCCTCAGCACGGCAGCAGGCGCGCTCCCAGTTCCAGGCACCGTTACCTCCAGAGACGACAACCTCGGGGAAGGAAAACATCCCCAGAAGTACTTCCAAGCCCACAGCAAATTTCCCTTCATGTCTGCTCAACCAAACTAGATCCCACGTCCACCCCTCAGTCCACCCCAGGCAAAAGGAATGATGATTCCATGTGCGGCTTCTTATAGTTGCCGTTCACGTTAAACTGAGAGGCAGGTTGCCTTTCTTAAGAGGTTGATAACTGAACAAAATTGAAGGGTAGGCCCACCCCTACCAGCCATCCCTCCTTTACTAACAGAAACTCTTAGTTTGATGCAGACCTTTCCTTACACATAGTAAAGAGCTTGACTGACATGTGTTGAATAAACAAGTGGGTCTTGGCTCCTCGCTTCAGCCCTGCCACTGACCAGCCGTGTGGTTTTAAAACATTGATTGAACTTCTCAGAGCCTCAGTATCCTTTTCTGCAAAAGGAGGGATTTAGTGAAGTTTCAGTAAGCTTAACTATTGCTGCCTTGATTTCCATGACTCCTCAGTGAAGGAAAAAGGCAGCCACACCTTATGAGTACCTAACCTGTCCAGGGAATGGCTGTGACTCAGGACGTTTGTAGAAACCGTCAGCAATGATTGCTATGGCCGACAAGAAAGAGAGCAGCAGTCTTTTTCAAGCCCAGCCCTGGCTCAGGGCTCATACCTGTGAACAAGTTCTGGTTTCAGCTCAAGGGAGCAAACAGGATGGCCTGTTCTTGAGGAATTCAGCTCTGGCCCCATCCCACCCAAAAAAAGACCCTCTCGGGCCCTTCCTCCTGTCAGGTTGCTGCAGTGGGGAAGTTGATCTCTGTAAGCCATTGTTTTCAAAGCACAGAGAGCTCTGGACTTTCCCAGGAATTCCACGGGAATGTAAACATTCTTCAGGTCCAGGCAGGAGCCAGCGGATTTCCTGAGCCTGTCCCAACATCACACATGTTTGGATCCCAAGGATTTGATACTTTCTAAAAAATTTTTCAGACTTTTTTTTTTTTGCCTTCTTAGGTATAATTTTTTTCCTATCTCTAAACCTAGAATACATCCGACATCTGTTAATATTGATTCTCTGAAATGAAAGAGCGAGTCAACCGAATAATAGTTCTGTGATAAAGATGTCACACAATTTGACAAGGTTCTTGACTCCAGAAACTGTTAGAAATACAAGCTCATCAAATGTCCGCTTTCATGTTGGCTTGCATGCTGTCGCAATCCCGAGTCTGTTTTTATTGACTACAAAGTCCTGCCCTTCCTTTGCCAACATGCCTTTGCTGCCCGGCACAGCTCCCCGCGCAGTCCTTCAGACACAGAGGACCACAGGAAGGCCGGTGCGAGCAGGCTGATGCCACCCCGTGTGTTGAGGGGACTGTACTTACAATTTTCTTTTTCTTGCATCTGTCCCTGTGTCATGTCACATTGTGGCTCAGAAACCACACTGCCCTTCCCCATTTCCCGAACACACTGGATGATCAGAGGCCCGATAGCCCTGTAGTCTCGTGAAAAGATGACTTTAGAGACAGGAAGATCTGGATTTGAATATCAGTTGTGTTCCCTTTGAGCCCTCGTGACCTGGGACAAACTACCTATGGGACAAATTACCTAACTTGTCCGAGACCAGATGCTGTTTCCCTATTTGTACAATGAGGATAATAATACTCCCCAGGAGGGATGGTGGTGAAGATTAAAGCAGAGAGCACATGCAAAGCTTCTAAGCACAGCCTCTCACCGAGCCCTTGACTCTGCTGGTCCCCCTCCTCTCCTCTCTGCAGCTGCCGTTTCCTGGAATTGCAGACGTGTCTGGGTGAGCTCATGTGAGACTGTCTGAAACAGTCCAAGAAAGAGTCACAATGCAAAGGCAGCTTCATCTTTGGCCAGATGTCAACTTACCTGGATAGTCTAGCCCAGTGAAGTGCATCTGGCCCCCTACACGCTGTGACAATTGTATGGAAAGAAATTCAGCAAGAAGATGAGTGTATTCAGATAAATGTTGATGACATATTTTCTTTCCTTTTTTGGTTTCCTTTTCCTTTGAAAACTCTTGTAACCCTCTGAGATAGCCTGCTGTCACCTCCCTCTTTTAAAACCCTTGGTATCCTTCTTTCTGTGTTGGTTGGCATCTGTGAGCTGAAGGATCAGGACACTCAGGCATTAGGTGTGCCGGCCCCCAGCTCTGAGGGGTGTCAATTTCACTGGTCTTCTCTGATTGATTTTTGGTGTCTCCAGAAGCCTCTGTTGAGATATAGATGTGAAATCTGAATAGTCTGGTCAAACTGGTATACCAGGACATTTTGTTGGGGACTCGAGCCTGATAAAAATTTTCTAGTAACTTTCCTCCCATTTCTTAGGGGCAGGAGTTAGGGGGCTGATGCTACCAAACAGGAACAGCTTCAGTGCAGTTTCCATGATGATCGAAAAGCCTTTCCCTGAATCTGGGTATTCTTTTCTCAAGCAGAAGGCTTGGGAAAATTGGAGAACCAATATTCTAATGCTTTTGCCTCCTAGAGGAAGCCACATTTGGCAAGAACCATAGGTGGCTCAGAGTCCAAACTTTACCTGCTCCAACCAGGTGTCTAGTTCAGACCAGATACATACACCTTGATGATCCAGAGGGGCCTCATGTCAGGAGTCATGCCCAAAGACTCCAGAAAGTTCTCATTCACTGAAAGGGAGTGAGGGAAGGAAGATGGGTGATTCCAGAGAAGCCCAAGTCTGGGTCGTTGGGCAATCGTGGTGTATGGGAGTTCTCACCTGGGGGTCTCCATCTTCTGTCGACCAACAGGCCTGTGCATCCTGTCCTGCCCTCTAGGGGCAAGAAAATCTCTACTGTTCTTTGGATGTAAGGAACCTAAATCAGTGGTTCCCAGATTTTTGTTTTGTTTTTTAATTTTTTTTTCAAAGTGGTGGTGGTGGTGGTAAATTGCTTTGGCATTGCCAAAATCAAGTCTTTGAGAAAACCCCCAAAAGTCCAAAACATCTAGAGTCATTATTTCTTAATAGAGACAATATTTTTTCTTAATAAAAAAAAAAAGGTAGAAGGGCCAGAAGGATATAAATCTCAGGATAAAGGACAGTTTTTCAAAAGTAACTCATTCAGTTAGGACAGCCTGTCTAAAATGTCCTGATTTTTATTTTGCTATGTGGATGGAGGAAACTTCATCACAAATCAGAACAGAGAATCGGGAGATCTGAGTTCAAATCCAGACTTGGGTGCTCTTTCTGTCCTTTGGGCAAAGCAATGATTCTGTCCCCTCTGTTCTGTTATTTCCTATGTGAGGGAATTCTGTTAGTTGATTTCTCGAGGGCCCCTCAGGCTCTCACTTTCTCTCAGCTCCTGTTTCTCTGATGACCATGTAGAAGGCTGAGCTCTGTTTCTATCGCTTCTCAGCCCCACATTTTATGTAACAGTTGTTTCATCAGGGTCCCCATCCACAATCCAGCGAACAACTCCCTCCCTAGGATTCGTGAAGGCTTGTCATATCATACAAAACCCAGTAATTTTCCCACTCGTCCGGGAGTTTCCCAGGATTTTCTGCCAAAGATTATTTTGGCGTCTAACAACTTTGGGGAGCTTTCTGTCATCAGTATTATCATCAACAACAACAACAAAAAAAATGTCTTAAGTTAACAAGGAAAATTACTGAATAAAGACAATAAAGACATGATTACTTAATGGGTAAAAGTTCAGACAGTATATGAAAGAGTAGCACTGTCCAAACACCGTGCACATGTCCAGGAGCCAGGATGCAGATGATGGTGATTATAACATCAGCTTTGAGGGCTGCATACTGTAGTGCTAGTTAGTGGAGAGAGAAGCCAGCACCTCCCTTCTAATGAATCCAGAAAGCATCACCGAACAGGATTACTTAAGGAGTTGGAGTAGGAGAGGGCAAGAGAAAAAGAGACCTTCTAAGAGAGCAGGATGTCAAAAAATATTCCACAAAACAGAGCCACACCGGTGCAGTCCAGTGGGGACAATGTTGCACCCCAGGTGATGTTTAACATGTCTGGAGACATGATGGGTCATCACGACCTAGAAAGAGTACAGAGGCCAGAGCTGCTGCTCCACATCCGACCACACACGGCTGCCCGGAAACGCTCATTGCGGCCCCCACAACCAAGAATCATCCCGTTCCAAATGTCAATAGCGTCAGAGCTGAAAACCCTGTGCTGGAGAAAACCGGGGAGTGAGACGGGGATTAAGAGCCAGAGGACACGTCGCAGTCACACAGGAGTGAGGAGCGAGGACGGTATTAACTTTGAGATGGAGGAGAGTGAGGAGGTGCCACTCTCATTGAAATCTGTCACCCTCCATCCTTTCTTAGGCTCCGGAATCAATGTTAGAAAGCACATTCGACCCAGAGCCCAGGCCTGGTCTGCTGCGCTGGGCGCAGCAGCCCAGCGTGGGGGTGGGGGCAGAGGCAGTTACGGCCCTCCACCTCTCTCCCTGTGGATGTGCTGGGCTGAAAACTGCTCTGCAGGAGGAGGAAAGAGAGCAGGTGTGGGGGGCGAAGTCACCAGGCACAGAGGTGAGAGCAAAGTGAATCTGCTCCCTCTAGACATAGGTACTCAGGCCCTGGGCTTCCCGGGCCTCAAGTAGCTGCGCTTGTTAGAACAGCACCCACTTCACTGTTGCCTGGGTTTAGTACATAAAATCCCTGACCCGAAGCACTCTAGGTAGTTAAATAAACCCAGGGTAGTTAGGCAGTCCCAACGGATTTTTCTCCCAACTTCGTTTCCTCCTAGTCCCCATGGCCACCTCACTCCAGCCACACTGGCCTCCTCCATTAATCCCCGAACACTCCTGCCTCAGGGCCTTTGCATAAACTGTTTGCTCCCCTTGCCTGGAACTCTCCTCCTCATACCCACAGAGCTAACTCCTTCACACACTGCAAGTCTCTGTTCAGATGTTAGCTTCTCCATAGATGTACCCTACACTCAACTCATAATTACAACCCACCCCTCCACACACATTCCCCTTTCCTAATTGCTGTATCCTATGTCCTTTTTCTATAGTACTTATCACTGTTTCTAATGCCGTATATATATATATGTCTTAATTAATGTATTCATTATTTATCTCCCTCCATTCAAATGCATGCTTGAGGGGCTAAGATTTTAGTATGTTTTGTTCATTGATGAATTCCATCACCGAGCAGAGGGCTTGGCATGTATGTACCCTGCTTAAAACTGTGTGCCATGACTATTCATTCCATTGCTAGTGTGCTTTATGAATTAATGTTCTGAGTAAATCTTACAATTATATAATAAACCATACAAGTTGCATTTTATTTTTTTCATCAAAATGATCATCTTTTTCAGTGTAAACATTTTTGTTACACAATTTTGTTAACTCTACTTAGGCATGCGATTTTTTTTTAATGAGCAGACATCCTTTAAGAATGGAAGCGGCAGAGCCTCAATGTCCGGTTTCCCTCACTAATAAATAAACCCGGAGGGCTATTCACAATGGTGGAGCCTTTAGAATCAACAAGCTTCCCAATAGGGCAGGACAATTTTGTTTTTTTTTAAAGCTGCCCTTTGCACGTAACATATGGTAATCTCAGGAGACCAATGAAGCAATCAGGGAGATCTAAAGGATGGGAACAGTATGTTTTTTTTGAAAACCCTCTGACAAGAGCAGACAGTCCCTCCCTCCCTCCAACCATCCTGAAAGGGAAGTATGTCGGCTTGGACAGTAAAGAGACGCGGTGGGAATTCCCCCTTCCCTTTGGTCTACTTTACAAACGAGCTTCATGAGGGTGAAAGATGGGTCATTCCCATCCACAGACGCTTTAACTAGAAGCCAAGGCTGCCCGGGAGATAAAGTAGTAGAGAATAAGTGACACCAATTTTTGTTCCCCGCAAAACAGAATTTTTATAAAAATTGCCAACACTTAAACGCGGCTGTTTCACAACATCACCGATAGATGGCAGCACATGATCCATCTTCACCAGTAAGTGGCTTCAAAGTTAACTTTTCCCCGTGAAGGTCCACTACTTGGTTCTTCAGCTCCACTGCTTGGTTCTTCAGCTCCCCTGAAGTTCTTAGTGTCATCAAACAGCAATTTAGGTGTCCAATAAAATCTTGCTTTTTTTCTTCCCCCTCTCCCTGTCTAGATTAAGCCTCTTGGTGACCTCAAACCACAATCATCAAGTCAACTGTGGTACTGTGACCTGGATAAAACAGCCAGGAAATGAAAAACAAAACAAAACAAAAACCATACTGTGAGCATTTCAAGGGAGAATGAGATCATGGCAAGCAGGCAGTTAGCAAAATAAGTCAGAAATTAGTTATGTTCAGAAGAGTCAAAAGACAGAAGGGGCGATTTTTGTGATTTGCCTTTTTAGGATCACTATGTCCAAACACGGAGAGCTTTAACACGGATGCTAATATTTGAGTGGTGGCTACCGAACTGACCACTGTAGTTCCTTCCAGGTCCAATAAGATATAATACAATACATCAGAGTATAGCCCTGTGTACAGGGTTCTAAGGTAAAATTTCTTGCTCTGGGTCATGGCCAAAGAAAACTTACAAAACTCTGCCATGGAGGGTTGTGTCTGCTTTCAGCCTGTGTATTCTCTATAGTCGAACACCAATAAGCTCCTCCCTGTCAAAAAAAACCTAATTTAACAAATAGAACTTCAGGTGAATGTAAGTGGCATCAAACAGGAAACTAAATTAAAGGTCTGTGCAACCACAGGTATACGGACATGGGGAATTAGGCCACTTACCACCATCTTTACCTGTATACCCATGATTTGCCAAAACAGCTCTATTTTCAGGCATTTTGTCCTGTTCTTCCATAAACACGCTCGTACTCATGATGTTATATGCCCTACATTTCAGTTTGGGAAAATCTAGCCACTGGTTAAACTGACAGGCCAGGGTTCAAAACCTACTGTCTAAAAGAGCTGGTCAGGTAAAATAAATGAGTGAAGCAGGCTAGGAATAGCAAAGGATTGCATTTGGATTTTGTACATAATATGTGATTTTTTTTAAGTTGATAAGTAACAGTTTGAAAGGGAGAATGAAAAAGATATTGTGCTGGGCAGGAACCAGGCCTGCTATGGACTGAGTTTTATTTCCCAACAATTTTATATGTTGAAGCTCTGACCTCCAGTGTGACTGTATTTGGAGATGGAATCTCTAGGAGGTAATTAAGGTTAAGGGAGATCGTAAGGGTGACACCCTAATTTGATAGGACCGGTGGCCTTATAAGAAGAGAAAGAGAGAGAGGTCTCCTTACGCACACACCCAGGAAAGGGCGTGTAAGCACACGGCAAGAAGGCGGCTGTCTACAAGCCAGGAGGGGAGCCCTCACCGGGAACCGTATCAGCCAGCCCCAATCTTGGACATCTAGGCTCCAGAATTGTGAGAAATACATTTCTGTTGTTTAAGCCATTCAGTCCATGGTATTTTGTTATAACAGCTGACACATCCTAATACAAGGCCTAAGTCCGGGATATGCCCATGGTCCTTGAGGTTGTCACCTCTGCCCTAGTTATACTTCAGGTTGAATGATACACAGCCTTATCGAGGGTAAGGATCTGAAGTCACTTTAAGTGTCAATCCTCACAGTGGCTTTGAAGCCTCAGTACAATGATGACAGGATATTCATTCATTGAACAAATATTTCAAGAGTACGTGATTAAAACTAGCCTGACTGTGAGTAAAGTGGGCAAAGGAAAAGCTACTTTGGGAACATAGAGAACAAATGTGACCATTTCCAGAAGAGGTGATCTCCACAGTTTCAGAATGAGCATGCTAGTCACACCCACACCCTCGGGCCTGGGGAGGGCTGGCCTCTGGCAGGACAGGGGCTGCAGGATTTGCCTTTCCCTTTCTTTTTCCTTTCCTGTACCAGGTCACGGTCCCCCTGTCCTAGGGCCATTCATTCATTATTTGATTTAATCCTCAGGGTCTTCAGAATTTCATTCATTTTTTGGCAATTATTTGTCAAGTATGAACTTTGTGTTAAGCACACATCTAGGTGCTGAGATACATCCATGAAGAAAAGAGATGAAAATTCTTGGATTTATGGCATCTCTATTCTGGTTGGGTGAGACAGACAATAAACAAAGCAAGTGAGTAAAGCGTGTGACATGTTAGAAGGCTGTAAGATGCACTTGCAGTATTATTGACACTACTCCATCTGCTCCGGAAGGAAACAATTGGGATGGATAAGCAAGTCAGTTAGTAACACGTGAGACTTGTTAGAAGGTTAAAGAAGAGCATATGTGCATGAACACAGACAGGGAGAGTTGGCAGGCCAGGATGCCGGATATTCACAACACTAAAATATACGGAGACACTCCATATCCATGAGTTCTTAATTTGGCTTCCCATTTGGGAAATTCCTTCTGGCCCCAAGTTACCTTTGCACTCAAAACACACAAAAAAATCCTAGCTTCTCAGCAGGCTAGTTGGCAAGCAACAGCCATAACCACATGCTGGCTCCAGACACCTGCTCTGTCCTCTGGGACCTCGTGATCAAGTTCAACTCTGATGTTGGTAACAATCAGGGAAGGCTGATGGGAGAAAGACATCTGAACATTGTTGAACCTTGGACCAAGTTACTTTAGTTCTTTCACCCATTTGCTCACTATGTTAAGCGTGTTAACTCACCCCCATTATTCTCCCAGAGAGAGGTGTAATTGATTTAATAAACCGTGTGATTCAATCATCTTGATTCAATTTGTGGGCCTTTCTGAGAGAGCTTGCCTGGTTGTGGGCTTAGAGGCTGTCATAGCACTGAAATAATTTCCCACGTGACAGAGATGAGAAGTGCAACAGCATCAAAAAATAAAGCACAGAACGGAGATGGGGAGTATTTCAAATGGAGTGGTCAGGAAAGGTTTGATTATAGAAGGTAGCGTCAGAGCAAAGACTTAAAGGAGTCAAGGGAACAAGCCACACAGATGTCTTCAGGAAGATCCGTCTAGACAAGGGAACCATCCATGTGAAGAGCCCCAGCCGTGAGCTTTTCTGGCAAGCTCTAGGAGCAGCAAGGAGGTCTGTGAGAGATTAAGTGAGAGGTAGCTCAGGGCCCGTCCATATTGGCCCCATCAGTTCTTGGGAGAACTTCAGATTTTACTCTAAAATGATTGCCATTGGAAGGTTTTGGACAGGAGAGTGGTTGAATTTACATTTTAATATGATCAGTCTGACTGTTGTTCACTGGAAAGGAGCAGGGGACAGAGCATGGAAGCCAGCTGGGGGATAAGCAATGATCCAGGCTAAAGGTGATGTTGGCTCGGGCCAAGATGGTAGCAGCAGAGGTGGTGAAAGGTGATGAGATTCTAGATATGTTTTGGACATAGAGCCACCCAGATTTGTTATCAGATTGATGTGGGGAGTGAGAAAGAGGGAGTCAGTGATGAATCCAAATATTTAGACCTTAGCAACTGGAGATGGAGATGCCATTAACTGCCCAAGGAGAAAACTAGAGAGGACATATCAGTACCACTTTACTGAGGAAAGAACTGAAACCTAAATAACTTACCCAAACTTAACATGGGTAGTGAGTTGTTCAACTCGTCAGGTCGTGTTTCCAAACTCATGCTCTTTCTGTGTCTCAGCCCCCTGAGAAGAGTGTATGGGGAAGGCGTACAGAGGAGGCTACACAGAGAGACGGGTGCCAGGTTCCCCACCATCTGACAGCAGAGCATTCCTGTGAAAACTTTGGTAAGCCAAAATGGCAGAAAGTGAAGAATCAATTCCCTTAAGACACATCTTACCAACAGATACACAAAATAAATCAAGATAAAGCACAGCTGCTCACAGACACGGTTTGAAGCTATGGTAGCTTGCTGCTGAGATGTGGGGTGTAGTGCCCAGGGAAAGGGCTTGGGGGTGCCACTCTCGCTGCTTGGGGTGCCTGCTGCCTTTATAAGGCTCACTGCAAAACAAATGCTGAATGCTATATTCGCCTTTCGTCCTTTTTCTTAAAAGCAAAAATCCCTGTCAGATTTCTTTCAGTTAGCAAAAACAGGTACCAATGTAGGTCTTTCATAAAAGTAAAGTGGCATAAAGCAAACTGTCAAAAAGCAGGGCACACCTGTGTACAGACAGCAATGCGAGCAGAGCAGAGAGTGATCAAGTCTGACTGTGAGGGGGGATCAACGATTTCACAGAGGAAAGCTAACAGCTTGGCCTTTACTGGTAACCAGGTCTGCGGATGGGAAGGTATTCCAGAGAGATAGCCGCGTGCACAGGACTGAGATGTAATGAGTCCAGTAGAGGGAAAATTCAAAGAATCACAAAGTCAGCGCATCCAGAGGTTGGGTAAACTGTTTCAACAATTTCACTTTAACTCAAAATTTAGCATCAAAACCTCCTGACTCAATTTCTCTTCCATATGGACCCAGAGTATTATGCAAGGATTGAGGAGGAGCAAGGGTTTTATTTTCCAGATGAGAGGCAGTCTTCCGAACAGATTTTTCCTCCTGTGCCTACGGGCACTGCTTGTCTGACAGGGAACAAGAGCAAGTAGAGACAGATAACGACTGTTGTGCGGAGCTTCCCTCACCAATTGCAAGCAGGTATCCCAGGTCAGCAGCTGAAATTATGTGTATCATGAAGGCAATTTGATAGTCCCTAACTCAGCACTTCTCAGTTTTTAAAGTGCATGAGAATCATGCAACGCCAATTCTGACTCAGCAAGTCTGAAACGGGGCCTGAGAGCCTGCATCTCTATGAAACTCCTAAGGGGTGCTGATACTGCTGTTCTGTGGACCATATTTGAGGTGCAAGACCCCAGCTCTTTGTAAAATGCACCAAAGTCAAGGTCACATAATCGAAAGACCTAGAAATCAGGACATTTAAAGTCTAGACCTGGATGTTAGGTAAACAGCATCGATCAGACATTAATTTCTTATCTTGAAAAAGGGAAAAGTATCAAGCTTAGTTAGTGAAACTAGAAAATATGAACTCAGGGAAATTAAATGGACATCTTCAGCTCAGCAAGAACTTGAAAAGAAAACAAAATGAAGAGGAAGAAATTGCAGAATATTTGCCTTCCTGCCACCCCCAGAGCAGGCTGAGCCACGAATCCAGTTGGAGTTTGACCTCATGGAGCAGAAGGAGAGTTTGACACTGGTCTGAGCATTGATGACCCCTGTGACCTTCACGATGGGTGCCCCTCCCAGACTAGGAATGCTGTAAGGGGAAGAATCACGTGAAAATGAAGTGAGCATTAATTAGAGGTGGAGAAACTTGTTATCTTGCCAGGTGTGCTTTGAGAAAGTTCCCATAGGTATTTGGGACATGTTTGTGTAGCAGAGGGTGAGATCATGAGAGGAAGAATTAAATTATGTAAAATGATGTCAGGGCGGTTCTGGCTCCAGTGCAGCAGCCTGTGTGACTGTTGTCAGTGTCAATGGGTGGTACTGACAGCTTCAGTTACACAGTCAGTTACATACTGAATAATGCGGGATCCACGTTGTCTCTTCTGCTATTTTGTTTTGTCTACTGCTATCATTGCATGGAAGGAAATCTACAGCTGCATAGCTCCTGTCACCTGTTAGCTATGCAAATATAGCCAGGAGCCAGGAACTGAATTTCAGAGTCGTCATCTCACCGAAATGGTGAATTATTCTCAACACAGATTGGCAGTAATGGGCATGGACTTGGGAGCCAGGTTTCCAGGGTTTCAATTCCAGCTCCACCACTGGGAGCCATGCACCTTGGACAAGTTACTTACCCTCAGTGTGTCTTAGTTTCCTCACCTCTGAAAATGAAGATACTAGTGGTACCTACCTCATGTTATTTCTTTGAGGATTACATGAGCTAAGAGTTGCAAAGTGCTTGGACAGTGCCAACATGTTAAGTAAGATGCAGGTATTTAATAGATAAAATTAGGACTCACAGACCCTTAGAGGTCTGTGGACATATTTTCAAAAAGTCACAGTTGTTTTTTAAATCATCACCTTAACTCCAGGTTATTGTCAGTTAATCTTGGATTATCTGGATAACCACCTTGTAACTCAATCCTACCATACTATTTCAATGCCCTAGTGCACTTGTTTGTGGATAAAATCTCTCAGTAGTCTTAGTAGAAAAACAGAGGGAGATTTCAGGCCCCTCCTAGCTCATAGTGGAAGAGGCAGATTGAGTTCTGAGTTTTGGGGCAAGCATTTCCACTGTCATGGTACAAGCAGTGGGCGATGCAGATCCCATCTCTGCACGTACTCATTTGCATAGTAGTAAGCACAAAATGAAAACATTTTCTTCCCATTTCTAGCAATACTCAGATTAGATGCTTGCTTAATACATAGTGAAAAATTGTTGCACCCTGACCCTATCTTCAAGTGAATAATACAACTTTATAGAATTACAGTAGTCCTGCTTTTCCACAATTTCTCTTTCCTTGGTTTGTTACCCTTGGTCAACCATGGTCAAAAATATGAAATGGAAAATTCCAGAAATAAACAATCCATAAGATTTTAACCGTGCTCTGCCTGAGTAGTGTGCTGAAATCTTGTGCTGTCCCCCTCCCTCCTGCCTGAGACTTGCATCATCCCTTTGTCCAGCGTATCCCACCTGTTAGTCACCTAGTAGCCCTTTCAAACATATTCATATTTCCATTTCTATTGATTCATTTCACAGAAACAAATCCTGTATTAATGTGTAGGTTGCCCCATAAGATTTTGCTGCTAAATTGTGTTATTTATTTTTGAGAACCCATGAGCTTTTTTCTTTTGATTTGCAAAGAGACACCCATTTTGTATTTCATAAGATGTGCATGTGTTACAGATTATATTGATCAGCTTATCTGACGAGTATAACTGAGGGCTTACCATGAACCCAACACAATGCTAAGTGATCAACCAAAAAGTTATGGTCCTTGACCTCATGAAGGTTATAATATCATGAGAAGCAAGAGGTAAATATATAAACATAAACACAAAGGTATTCTGCAAGGAAGAATTCTACGAGAACAGGGGTGGGAGCATAGGGACCTAATTTAGTGTGTTTGTTTAGAAAGCTTTCTTGAAGAAGTAATGTTTGAACTATGACCTAAAGAATGTTTTTAAAAGTCAAGTGATGGGTGGGTGGTGGAAGGATTTTTCAGCAGAGTCAAAAGGAGAGGAGAAGGTTACAAAATGGAAAAGAAATATCTAACTCACTGGAGAACTCTCAGTCTGGCTGGACTATAGTGCAGGGACTCCATGAGTCTGGGGAAAATCCAGACCCAGCATGGGTTTGGATTCTACTCTAAGGTCAACTGGAAGCTTTTGAAAGATTTAAACAATGGAATGAAATATACCACTTGGACTTTTGTAAGAAGAATGGATGACCAGGCAGGAGTGGAAGGAGGAGCTTAAAAGGTCACTGCAGTGGTCCAAGTAGTGTCACCAGGTGTCTGTCTACAGGGGTTGACATTCACATGGAGAGAGAAATGATGATGGCTTGGACTGGGGGAGAGTGGTAAAGAGAAAGGAACTCAATCTGAGATCTATTTTGCAGGTATAATCTGCAAGACTTGGTTGCTTACTGCATTAATGGTAGGATATTCTGCGTTCCTGGCTTGAGCAACTGGGAGATGGAAGAAAGGGGGGGTTCTTAGAAGAAAAGACTCATGACAAGAGAAGGAATGGAGAGAAGGCCAAAAAGAATGTCAAGAGTAAAATGCTTTGGACAGCCCATCAATATATGCGTACAGCACTCCCACAGGCCTTGCACAGCACAATTAGTGGTAACAGACTAACTCCTGGAAGACGGGATCTTTTTACTAAAAACAGAAATTTCTGCTGGTAAAATCTTAAAGTAGGGCTGAGTTTTTCTGTACAAACTTACCTTGGTTAATTCACTGCCATTTAAAATAGTTAATGCCTCCTGGCTTTAGAAGTAGGAAAAAAATTCCCTGGGAACAGATACAAAATCTTAAGGCACATACAAGCCAGCCCTCTGGTGTCAACTTGCTTGGCATGACATCATAGGTATAATCTCTTAGAGAAGAACATTTATTAGAGATGATCTGTACCTTTTCAGAGGTTTTATTGATTCAGAAAATGGCAGAACCAGGAATGAAAACCAAGGGAAAATAAGATATAAATTCTTACATGAACTGAGACATTGATGATCAGAATAATCCAAAGACAAATTATAACCTTTCAGCTTCAATAATTCTGCCTGGCTGTCTGTGCTCCCAGAGTCACTGAAGTATTGTTTCATGCTTTACTTGAATTGTTTGGTTGTGGTCATAGGCTTTGAAGTAGAGTTACTGGAACCTAGACAAATGAATAAGATTATAATCACAGGTATTCCTTCAACCATCTTTCCTGTAGACCCTGAAATGATGGAGAAAAAATTTCACTAGAACTAACTACCAATAAAATAAAAAATAATTCCTCCCAATCTGATTTTAAAGGTATTTCCCCGGTGTTAATAATGATAGATACAATCATTAGCTCCTTTGGGGAAAGGACTTTAAAGACAGAAATTGTCACACATTGAACTTGAACACAGAATGAGTGGTTTCTAACACTATTTTTAATGCATCTGAGCTTAATATAAATTATTTGTCACATGAAATTCTAGCTGAAGGTGCCTTCGGGTGAAAGCAAAACAATGGGGTGAGAGGTTAGCCTTTGACATATGGGAGCTCTGTCTATGAAGATGCTGCTTGTTGGGTCAGAGGATAGACTTGGGAGCCTGACCGTCTGGGTCTGAAGTCCAGTCCCCTCCTACCAACATCAAATTTCCAGCTGTGAGATCTTAAGCTAGGTACACCAATACTCGTGCCTCAGTTTCCTCATTGATAATATGAAGATAATAATTTATCTATAATTTGTGTGGATACAGACTCATGTTCTAAATTGTGATGCTAGAGTTATAGCCTAAACAGCACGTGTAAGCTTCCAGAACATGCCAGAAGTAAGGGCTCTTCCTGGAGCCTGGGACAGTAGTTCTTTACAGAAGAAGCTGCTTTTGAATTCCAGCCAATGCTGTGGTGGGGTGAAGGGTCTACCTGGCTGGTCTTTGAGAGAAGGACAATAATAGGGGTATTTCTCAAAGCTCCGATATATCAAAGGCCAACCTCTCACCCCTCTGTTCTGTTTTCACTGGCAGGCACCTTCAACTAGAATTTCATGTGACAAATAATTTATACTAAGCCCAGATATATTAAAAATAAACTGTTAGAAGCCACTCATTCTATGGTCAAGATAAGTGTGTGACACTCTGATTTCTAAGAACTTACTGTTTCCTGAAAGAGATAGGATATATGTCAAAAAAACTTATCATTTCACTCCCTGCTTAAAACACCTTAATGTCCTTTGGAGTAAAACCTATGTCCTTATCAGAGCATTTAGGATTTTTCTGGACTTTGTCCCTACCTGTCAAGTATAAGTTAGGGATGCTTCAGCTGCAAGTAATAGAACCTTCAATCAACAGTAGCTTCAACCAGTGCTTCTCAACTTCTAATGTACCTTCCAATCACTGGGGCTTCTTATTAAGATGCACAGTCTGATATAAGAAGTCCTGGATGAGACCCGAGATTCTGCATTTTTAACAAACTCCTAGGTGATGTTGATTCTGTTGGTTTGTGGCCTACAATTTAAATATCAAGACTTTTAAAAAGTGGAATTTTCCCTTCTTCATAAAATAAGAAATCTGAAAATAGTTCCAGACTTTGTTTAGATCAATGAAGTCAGTGTTCTGGGCTTGGCACACCAGGAATTGGCAAATTATGACCCACAGGTCAAATCTAGCCCACTGATCGTTTTTGTAAATAAAGTTTTATTGGAACATAGCCTTGCTCATTTTTTAAAAATGTATTACCTGTGGCTGCTTTAATGCTAGAAAGGCAAAGTTGTGACAAAGACCACATGCCTCAAACATTGACCTTCACCCAGCCCTTTACGAAACAAGTTTGCTCACTCCTGGCTTAGACATTATTATTCACTTTGGAACTGGGACCAGCATTTCTCCCAAACTCAGTGGGGATTCTGTTGACAAGGATGAAAGCCTAAGAAGTAACCATGTTGACAACATGGCTCTTCTCCCTCACATCCTGCCGTCCCATCCCCTAACTCGTGACCCATCTCCCAGACATGGCTCACCATGGGCAGTTCCCCAAAGGCATTGAGCTTAAATCGAGCTTAATTGAGCTTCATTGGCTTCAGAAAATGCCAAGTGTATTTTGAAGACAGTGAGAAGACCACTGGCATAGAACGTTTGCGCAAAACAATATAAAAAGGCTTACCAGCTGGACAGGTTATTATAGGAGTGACACGGAGAATGAACACAGGTTCCTAGCTAAAGAGTTTGGATTTAAAAGTCAGTGATGGATCTTGAAGGATTTTAAAGCATGAGATCAGGCTATTGTTTTATGCTTTATATGCTTTATATTGCTTTATATGTTTATATGTTTTATATTGTCTTATTAGATTGTTTATATAATTCTGATAACACTTGTAGGGTAACCCTAGCCCAGTGCCTTTTGTACTATCTCTACTTTCAAATCAACAAATATTTACTTTCACCACATGGCATGCATGACCTTGGGCCAGGTTAGTGAGTTAAACAAAGATGAATGAGACTTGGACCTTGTCCTTAAACATCCAAACCAGCGAAGGACAAAAGACACAACTGCAGAACTGGTTGTTAAGCTCTGGACTTAGACATACCGGGGATGGAATTTCAGCTTCTCCACCTATCAGCTTAGGCAAGTTATTTCAGTTCTTCTAAGTTCCTGTCTTTTCTGCCACAAGTGGTCCCAATAATAATAATGTCTGCCTCCTAGGCTTGTTGTGAGGATTAATGAAATAATAAATATAAAAGACAGTGCCTGACACACAGAAAGCTCTTAATACAATTTAGTCCTATTATTTTCACTATAATCTTTATTTCCATAGGGAAGAGGATATTTAATTTTTTATTAATTTTAAAAACATTTCTTTTCTTAGGGGGTAGGTAGTTAGGTTTATTTATTTTTTAGTGGCAGTACTGGGGATTGAACCCAGGACCTTGTACATTCTAGGCATACACTCTACCACTCATCTCCTCTGGGAAGAGGACATCTAGACTCTTCCTTCTGAAGTCCTCTCTCCCCTTGATTTTTTTTTTTTTTCAACTCTACCTTGTCACTGCACAGGGTCTTCCAGTTTTCTTGTAAGAGCAGTGAGAATGATGCTCTACAGAGGACCCAAGATTTGAGCAGAACCCTGACCGCCGATGTCCAGGCACCATGGGGAGTATGTTGTGTCTCAACTTAATCTGATTCAGTCCTGTTTTCATCCTCTCATTCCTGACCTTTGAGAATCATTTGTTGTAGAAAAGAACTAAGAACGCCATCACGCAGCTAATGATCGGTCTCAAGGCATTCACTTGATAAATATTTATTCTACATTTCTGTGTGCCAGGCCCTGAGTCAGGACTGGGGACAGAGTGGTAGACATGGCAGCCTCCGGCTCTGACCTCATGGAACACACAGCCCAGCAGACAGGCAAACAAACACCCCAGGACGAGCAGAGCCGTGGAAGCCAACGGAGCAGGGCTCAGTCTAGGCAGTAAGACATCACCATGACCTTCCACCAAGGACCACATTGGGAACCTCAAGTGCAGGGTGGGACTCTCCATTGCCCAAACTGGAAACCCAGGGTGAAACCAATAATTGAAAGCTTCAGATCTAAGTAAGGGATTAAGCAGTAGGATATTGAAGTTCAATTATATATCATCAGTTTTACATTGCAAAAGAATGTAGGCTCTCGGGACAGTTTTAACCACTCCAAACTATTTTCTGGCCAGAAATGTTAGTTCATCAAAAGCAATCTGACAGCAAAGGGATGATTGCTGATATTTCCTCTGCCCTCCTCCAGTTCTCAGGATGACAATTCTCTGGAAACCACCCATGAAGAGTCAACCGTGAATCTGGACTCAAAATAATGTAGGACTGTTGGAGAGCACCAACTCCATCAACTGGGTGAGGGATTGGAGATGCCCCAAATTTGCTTAGTTAGCAAGGCTGAGCCGGTCTCCGTGAAAATGGTTGTCCTAATGGTCACAGGGTTTACAGCAATTTTATGTAAAAATAGCATTCAGCTGCCTAGCCATCTGGCAAGGACCTGATAGCCATGCCTTGAGATTCAGGAAGTCATGACTGCCAAGTCCCAGCTGAGCGCAGCTGGGGTGGGGGTGAGGGTGGTGGCCGGGCGTTAGGACTCCCCTCCCACTGGAATGAGTCGGTGTAGGATCAGGGCCCAGCTGACCTCGGATTCAGCCCCTCACACCTGACTCACTCCGCGATGGCGGAGGCTGCCTCAAACCACAACTTGAGGATCTCCCCAAAGGTGAGTGAAGGCAAACCTCCTGGCACTTCAGGATGGGCAAGGCTGGGAGTCCAGGCAGTAGTTTAAAATAAAAAAAAAAAAAAAAGAAGACCTGCCATTTGTTGAGCACTTACTCCGTGTCTAGCAGAGTCCTAAATTCCACTTGAATTACCTGGTAGCCATTTTAGTAAGTGGTTAACGTGAGGGCAGTCCTGCAGGGCAAGGAGTGGGGACAAGAGCTAGAAAAGTAAGTGTACTTGGAGGGCTGAGATAAGAATTCAGAAACTGAGACCAAGGGAAAGGTCCAGCTCTGTGAACAGGTACCCTCAAAGAGAGGTTAGCAGTCTGGGGAGTCACTTCAGCTTAGGGGCCATGTTAAGAGAGTCAAGACCAAACAAAGCAGAGAGGAGGGCAAAGAGGGGCTTGGGAAGTGAAGAGGGAGCCAGAGATGGGTTTGGGTTCTGGGTTCCAGGCTAACTCAGAGTGAGAGAAAGCAGCCCTCTGCTAACCAGCTGCTGGACGCTTGCCAGGCCGGAAGAGGGCTCAGACTGCCTAAATGATTCTTGCTCCGTGACTCCCGGGGTTGGAGGCCGTGGCCCGCACAGAAAGCAGCAAGGGGATGGGATGAACGGGCAGGCTGTAAAGGGCAACACAGTCAAGGGCTGTCACTTACTGGGAAGGGAACACTGATTCCCATGCAAGACTTAGGCATTTCTGAGGAAAAAATTAGGATTACCTCAGGCTTTTGGGAAAAAATGTACCTTCACTTTTACCAATTCATATTCTCCCTCCCCATCTCCAAACAAATGCCCCACCTCTTTTCCATCCTGAGACAGGCGACTGACAGCAGGGCTAATATGCTAGATTCTGTAGTTAGTGGGAAAGGATGTAAATGACTACAGGGTCGTTTTTGAGGGACAGCTGCTCATTCAGAGAGCACGGTGGGCTGAGGGTTCAGGAGAGTGAAAATGCATCACAAAGAAATAACAGGGATGCTCTGAGGTCCCCTCCTCACTCCTCATCACCCAAGAATTATGGCAAGGGGCAGAGAGGAGACATGGTAGCCAAAACAGTGTGGGTCTCAGATCCTAACACTAGCTCTGCCAGCTCCTCATGTATGAGCCTTGGGGCTGCTCTCAGCCTCCAGTGTCTGCATCCCCTACAGTGGGGGGGGGGCTGTGCTTTATGATGCTGAGGAATGTTGGGGCCAGATAAACTGATGAGAAAGCCTTCTCCTCCCCATGTTCCCATACACCTTAGCCAGAAACCTGGGAGTCACAGGAGATGCCTCACTCCCTTGTTTCTCACCTCCTACTATTTCCTTCACATAAATCTCTCTTGAATTCATCTCTTCCTCTTTCTCCCAATTGCCCCTGCCTTAAGTTAGGCTCTCATGCTCTCTTACCTGGATACACTGGTTCCTGGTGTCTAATTTTACCCTCCATTTATACATCAGTCATTCACCCCCACCCACCATTAAATAGCTTCTAGAGAGGAGGTATTCTGTCTTTTCTCTCTGCATCATCAGGGTCAAGCACAGTAATATGGAATAGGCTCCCCACAGAGTGTCTGATGAATGAACACCTAGGTCAAGGAATGCATTAACTGAACATATGCACAAGCACATTTTTTATAAGATAGTAAATGAATGCAAGCTATTCCTTTTTTAAAAAGTCCAATAAGCGTGATTATTTATGGATCTGGCACTGTGCTACTGTGCTAGGTACTGGGATAGAAAGATAAGTTAGGTGCACTCCCTGACATTCAATTTCCACCTAGTGAGCAAGGCTGGCTGCACTAGTCAAGGTTCTCCAGAGAAACACAACTAATAGGAGATTTTACATATATATATCCCTATATATATGTTATTTTATATATATATAACCCTAGGGTTAGGGCTATGGTTAGGGATAGTGCTTGGGTTAGGGTTAGAGGTAGGATGAGGGCTAGATTGAGGGCTAGGGTTAGGGCTAGGGTTAGGGCTAGAATTAGGGTAAGTGATTGGGTTAAAGAATTGGCTTACATAATTGTGGGGTCTGGCAAGTCCAAAATCTGCAGAGCAGGTTGGCAGGTTGAGATCAAACAAGAAGTGATGCTGCAGCTTGAATCTGAAGGCAGTCTGGAGATGAAATTCTCTCTTACTCAAGGAGACCTCAGTTTTAGTCTTGTAAATCCTTCAACTGATTAGACAAGGCCCACCAACACTACGGAAGGTAATTTGCTTTATTCAAAGTCTGCTCATTTAAATCTTAATCTTATCTAAACTATACCTTCACAGCAACATCTAGCCTGACATTTGAGCTGACATCTTGGCACCGAAGCCTAGCCAAGTTGACACATAATAAACCATCCCTCAGGTACGTGACAGCACAATTATACTGTTATATACGTGTGTAAAGTGAGCTAGGTCTTTCTTTCATAAGACATTTCTCCAGACACTTTCACATTTCAACTAACATTTTTAACTGCTCTCTCCGCATACGCCATGCTCCCGACTGGGGGCTTCCACAGGTTTGTCCTTCAGTCCTCACAACAACTTGTGATACGGGGATTGTTCTCTCTTCAAGGTAAAAGAGGCCCTGGCAAACTGCATGAGGCTCCACAGCTAAGAGCAGTGGGGCTGAGATTTGAGTAAAGGCCTTTCCACCCCAAGTTCAATGATCTTTCTACCACATCATGATTCCTTTAATAAACATCTAGCTTCAAGACTTGCTTTTCCTCCAAAAAGCACTTGTTTTGCCAGGAAATCTGTTGTACCATGAGGTTTTTGTAAGAGGGACCCTCTACATACAAAGATGTGAATCAGTTTTCCCAGCTCATTTTGCACTAGCTCGACATCTGGGAGAGGGGCCTGATTGATCACAACCATATGAAATAGAGAACCTGAAGCGGAAGCTTCTCGGATATCATTATTATGACTGAGGTGTTTTATTTTTTTCCACGAAAAATTTGTCTCAACTTCAGACCAGACACAGAGCACACAGCCCCAAGTCTCTCTCAATGGAGAAGATAGAATTGTGGGCATGGGGGTAATCTGTTCCGTGTCTGCTCAGTATATAAAGAGCATTCTGCTTTAAACTTACCCAAATTAAGTGGAAAATGGACTGCAAGTTGAAAAATGCATTGTCTCTGGAATTCCAACTTTCAATAGGAAGAAAAAAAAAGACACATGATCTGGATATATAAATTCAGTAAATATTTATTGATGACCTACTAAAAGCCAAACACTGTTGACCCTTCAAGAGATATCAAATGAGTAGGACAGAGTCTTTAACCTCAGGGACATAAGGAATGGAGAAAAATGGAGAAGAATGGGAGAAATAATATTTCTTGAATGGCTCTTATAGGGCAGTCATTTTCTCATTTAATCCTCGTAACAACCCCATGAGGTAGATTGTGTAGATATAGTCCCTTTTTATAAAGGAGGAGACTTGGTCTTAGCAAATGGAGTGGCTTGCCCTGAGAGCTCTCCCAAATCTCTCTCTAAATCCAAAGCTCATGTACTGTATCACATCACAGAGACGATAAACAAATATGCAAACTACTACAGCTAGTATAGAAATATACCACTGAGAAGTGGTCAAGTAAAGCTGGGGAATCTGAAAGTCTTATTGGAAATGGACTTTAAAAAAAACAGTGGTGTTTTTCAGGGAGAGATGAGAAAGACCCTGAGCAAGATTTGGAAGAAAAAGTAGAAGGTGTTTGGAAGATCAGAGTTGCGCAGGCTCTCAAGGAGCTTTAAAATCAGGATGATCATTTTAGAAAGAGTAATCTAAACATGGATTAGAGCAAAGCAGATTAGAAGAAAGGAAGACCAGATAGGAGACCCTTGCAAGTGTGCTCAGAAGAGCCAGCAGGAAAGTGAAGGCAGACTTGAGAGAGATCGCGGTAGGGACTGTAGGTGGTACTAAACTGAAATGATTGATCCCTGAGTCCAGACTGCTGAGGAAGCAATGAAACCGAATTCAGGTGATGGAGTAGGTGCCCTGGTCAGAATCCTGGGCTGGAAGTCTTTCTAAAGATGAAAAGAAATGTACAGGGAGAGAGAGAGAAAAGGAAGTGGGGAGAGAGGAGAGAAGAGGGATTTTAGAGTTGGCTGTCCTGGAAGTGGAGCAGATCTGAGTGGTGACCAAGTGAAAGATGTGACCTTGCAGGGGGAGTAGCTGAGATGGACTGAGATGGAAAACAGAGCTCATCTGAGTGGAAGAGACCAGAGGATTATGAATCTAGATGTAATCGTGGAAGCTGGCAATGAAGCACATGGAAAGAAAGTCAGTACGCTGGAGGCTGAGGCACTGACGAAAGTGAGAAAAAGCCCTCAGAATCAGTGGTAACTGGGATCCGAGAGCAGGGCAGAGTGCGGAAAAGTTGGGAATCTACCATGAGTCAGAAAAAAAAATTGTATGAAAATTGGAGACTGCATTTTCCTGCCATCATAGGAGGTATTTCCGTGAGGAAAAGAAAATTAAAGACATCTCACTCTTAACTTAAAATCAGGAAAGAAATAAAATATTAGATGTTCATGTAAAGAATTACATGTTCCATATTTGCTGGCAAGGAGTGTCAAGAGAGGCAACTAACACTGTCAGATCAAATTATAATGCCTTACCCTCACCTTTCCTCACCTGGCCTGCGACCGGCCGACCCAGTCTATTTAAACCTAGTAAAGAAGAGAGAACTGAGCAAATTCACTCTCATTTGTGTTGTATCAGTCGCTTGCTCTCACTGTAACAGGCTTGCATGTTCAAGGACACCCTGACCATCTGTATCACTTGTGATGTCAAGTTGAATGGACAATGTTGGTCTATGTAATGTGCAAGAGGACGGGCAGCCTGAGTGAATAACCTTGAATCAGTATGAGGCAAAAAAGGCAAGTCTGTCCAACATGGCGCCAGGAGCCAGCTGCATTCCAGTCCCATGACCTGGCGTTCAGGTTCCACGACTGGATCAGCAATTGTGCTCCAGTTGTTGCCTCTATTAACTACAGGGTTTTGCAAGCCTGGAACTTCCACCCACCCGGAGCACATTGCTGAAGCTTATCTGGCATTTGTTAGTGAAGAGCTCATTGCACTGTCATGCAGTCTCTGGTTTAGACTTGATTCAATTGTCACATAATCCAGAGGGAACATAAAGAGCTCTGTGTGTTGATCCCCACGTAAGTTAAGTTTTCCTATTGTTAGTGCTCTGCCTGCTAGGGAATTCCAGAAAGTGTTGCTTAAAGGCTGTCTGGTAAGTCATGGCAAAGACATGAGTGGTATAGATGTCAGTCCTAAAGGAAGATGGAAGAGAACAGTCCTGGTTGTTGGCAACTGACCAGATGCATGTGCCTTGTGCTGACGTTAGAATCTCATTTGGAAGGAAAATTGGAGGATCAGTGAGTCCAATTGCTCATTCCAAGCAGCATTGTTGGAATATGGTCTTTCAGGATCAGGGAGCTGGCTGCCTGATGGGAAATGGCTATATTAACAAAGCTGAAATCTCTATTAGGAGCTAATATTGACTGAGTGCCCACTGTGTACCGAGCACTGTGCTAGTTCTATAAATGCATTATCTCATGCATAAGAAGCCTGAGATACAGGCTGGGTCCTCGCATTCCCATTTTCCAGATGGGAAACAGACTGGAGTCCTATGGAGCCAGGATTTGAACACACATATACAGGTTTGGAGGACAACAGGACATGTGTTCTCCCTACTCACGTTCCATGCTGGTTCCCAAGGCCTCTGTGTTACATACTTGAGGATACAACATTCACTTTGAATTCTCTGAACTGTTCCCTTGGGCCTTGTGTAACTCCAAAGTTCTGCCAGCTCCTCTCTGGGGTGACATAAATCTACAGATTCTTTCATCATAATATTAGTAATAATAACAACAATCAGTTTTTAAGTATTTGGCAAACACATTCTTTTCTTTCATCACGTCTTATAAGATGAATAGAACAAGTAGTTCATCATTCAGTTTACAGATAAGGAACCAAGACTCAGATAACTCAATTCCTTAAGTCATGGCTGGTAAAGCAAGGACTCCAGGACCCAAACTCAGGTCTTCTAACATCGAGGCCAATGGTTCTCCGAATGTGGCTTCTGGACTAGCAGGAACAGCAGCAGCTAGGAATTTGTTTAAATGCAAATTGCCAAGGCCCACCACAGACCTAATAAATCAGAAACTCTGGGGTGGGTCCAGCAATCTCTTTTGAAACAAGCCCTCCAGGTACCAGGTGCCTGCAATGTACTTTCATTCGAGTTCAGTCTGGACCAGTGCGTCCTGCATCACCCAGCAAGGCGTCCACTCCACCACCCCTGGTTCTGATCTCTGTAATGATTAGAAAGAGAAAAGGTGACTGGCCTAAGGGAATCTCTTGTACCTGAAGTGAAGTTCCTCAGTAATTTCTTAAGATTATGCTCAAGATTCTTCATGTTGGAAAAAACAGATCTCAGCACCAACAGAAGAGATTAGTCAAGCCCACTGAACTTAGTTTTTTTTCTCCATGATCTCAAGAGTGACAATCCTACCAAAGAAAGATTACACTTTTTTTCTTCTACTTCCAAAAAATTTTATTTTTACCTCCACAAGATTGTGCTTACAGAATACAATACCAACATAATCACAAACATCTCTTACAGGATTTTTGGTTTTGATGGAATTTTGTCTATTATCATTAAAGAAAATATTTTTTCCAACAGACTGTTTATTATAAATAAGTAATATTCATACCAAATATGAAATCTAAGATTTAATGACCAGTGGACACCATGGCACCCAGGAAAGTGGACAATTTGAAAAGAAAGCTGAGAACTGACAACCCTGAGTAAGCAAATGGCCATCAAGATCAATAGAAATACCACTTATTTAAAATAGATATCCACTGGGGAGAATACATTGCATTGTGAACAAGAGCATGGCTTTTGAAGTCAAGCTGAGGTCCAGACACAGTTCAGCCACTTACTATTCATAGACTTAGGCACGTGACCCATCTATCCCCAGCCTCACCCTATGCATCTGAAAAATGGGGATTATATTGGAACCCATTCAAGGTGATGTCCTGATAAGTAAATGACCTTATGTATGAAAAGCACTTAAAACACAGTGACTGTCACAAAGACCAAAAACTGTTAACAATTATTTTTATGTATTAAGAATAATTGTGACAAGCACGCAGTAAGTCAGATGCCAGAGATGTAACAATGACTATCACATGAACCTTGTGCTCTGATCCTTAAGTTTGACCCTCTCACTCTATTCTGGGAAAGTCTGCTTTGGGTTTGATTTTAATGTAGCACTTGGAACATACCCAGAATTCAACCTGGTACGACTGGGCTGGCCACTAGTAGGACTACTTTCCTAAAGGACCATGTTTCCACAAATCTAAGATACCATCATTAAAAGATGTATTATTTGTGTACAACTCAGAGAACAAAAAATGTGGCCAATCATAATTGTAAGATACCACTCACTCAGAATACTAGGAGTATGATACCCCCTAATTCCAGTAGGGAATATTAAGATACTTCAAAATTTCAGTTCAAAAGGTCAAAAACAATCTATTTTTTTAAAATTAATGCAATATGGTATTTTCATTTCCCCATCACTGCCTAGAGTCCACAAAGAAACATTCTGCCTGGACTCTGTGTTAATAGGATGGAGGGGAAGTGGCTTATGAGAAAGACATTTCACAATAGCCCGGAACTGGCTTTGAGGGAAACTTACTGAGCCAGAAAATAAATCAAATATCGGTGAGATTGATCCTGCAGTTAGGGAACAGTAAATTCCTGGGCTGCCTATGTGCCGTAGCTGCAGCCGGGTCAGTTGCACATACATTTATTTGGTCCCCACTCTGCCATCCACTGTTGAGTGCAGGGCTACAGGCAAAATGATATCTCCTCTTTGGAGGGGTTCACACACTAATAGGAGAGACAGACATGTAAACAGAATGCAAACCAGTGGTTTCTATATATTGAAATATGGACAAAGTCTAGAACTAGCGTAGAGAAAATGATTCATGGGGGAGAGCGGTGGAGGTGGAGAAACAGGGAGTGTATAGTATATTGAAAAAGGTTTCCTGAGAGGCAATACTGGAAGGGGGTTTTGAAAGATAACCCAGAGCTGAATGAGTAGCCAGTGAGAGCAGAGAACCGACAGAAGCCGTGGGTGCTTCGAGTCTAGTCCAACTTTGTCTTTTCACCCAGCCAGCCAGGAAGACCAGTACAAGTACTTTTCCATCCTACACCAGCGACTGCGCAAGCTCACATGAAGTAGCTCGCTATTCTTATGCACATACACAAAGAAGACAAAACGGAAAAAACTAGCACAGATTTGCTATGTTTTTTCCCCATGGAGTTTGCAAACTCCTGCCCTTTTTCAAAAAGCAGTGTTAGGACTGTGTGTCTTAAGGACAAGTTGAGATATTCCTTTTCCTTTGAATTCTCCATATTTCACTCTGCAAGAGAAATGAAGGGGGAAAGAGATTGTAGTAAAGGATGAAGAAACCAAACTTATCATGAAGTTGATATAAAATACAAATAAGTCAGGGAGATGGAGGAGAGCAAGTGATTTTCTTCTCCAGAAGGCGTTCTGTTCTGTATTCAGGGACGGTTTATGTTAGTTGGGAAAGAGTGTACAAAATTGATTCAGTTTTTCTCAAGGAAATTATTCAACATCATCTCCATTCTGTCTCCAGTCGATGCTGTTTGTACAGGGGAGTTTTTATGATTCAGAATTCTGGCTACCTGGCCACCTCCAAAGTTAGCAATTCATTTCCTTGACTCTACTAGCTTGTCGCTGCCAACGTTGGGTCCCTCCGCACATGGCTGAATAGCCTGAACCACAGATTTAGTGCTGCTCCTTCCTTGCTTCATTTTAATGCCTGCCATTCATCATATTGCCTTCTTCCTACATCGGCTACCCACTGTACACCCTCATTTACACTCTGATCAACACATCAGATAACACCAGTTTGATCACAGATTCATATACCGGGGCAGCCATATACCAGATGACTCATCTTTGGACTTTCTGGGATTTCAGGGTGAATTTGTTCACAAAGAGCTTATGCATAGCCCAGGCTTCTTCTGAAATAAAATCCTGGATCAGTTGCACAATTCCATGGACACTGATTATAGTTAAGCAGAGATAGACAAGAGCATAAGATTATGGTTCCAGTCAAGGAGACCTCACCCCACGTAAACATGTTTGCATGCTGATGGTGAATGCAAAACCTTTAGCACAATGCTTGAGAAGTAAGACCATCAAAGAGTTAGTTTTCACTACATAGGGCAATCTCCGGGGCATCCCACCCTAATCTGAGATGACAGGTATTTTGGTAAGAGCCAAAGCTGTGAAAGAGGAGAAACAGAGGAAAGGGGAAGTTTGGTTTCCTTTTATCAGAAGCTGTTTTAGCAGGGAAAAGCCAAGCCTGACTATCTTCCTCATTATTCAACCAGCCTAGAAAGCCACAAAATCTCATTTTTAAACACATTTTGGTGGACCAAAGAGCATAGCATGCTATGTGTCAATGGGATTTCATGCTCAAGTCAGATCATAAAGAATTTTGTGTGTCTATTATATGTATATATAAATATATATATATATATATATATAATTGTAAACAAAAGAAATTTTTCATCAGGAGCTTTTCTGTAAGTTTTGCCATATTCTCTCTTCCGTCTTCTGTGTCTGATGTAAGGTCACCCTGTCTCACGATGGGGAGTGCTGGGGAATGGATAACAGAAAGGAGAGGGGAACTTGTGGCTTTTGATTTGAGTAAGATACATAGGTAACATCTCTGCCTTCTCCGTACTTCCTCCTGGCTCCATGGATGTGGCAGTAGCATAGTTACAGCAGGAGAAATCAAATGTGAGCAATGACTTTCCCCTCCCTCCCTGCCCTCCCGATGCCCTGAGAAGTGCTGAGCATTTTTGCCACCAGAGCTGTAGATACAGGTTTCTGTGGCTCTCAAGGTTGTAGCAGAAGTCCTCTCCTCTCATTCCTGACAAAAGGTTGTTCAGCAAATTGTGACGAGAACATCGTCATGCTGTGGTGTTTCTAGTAGAAAATATTTTTCTGGTTTGTAGTTGAGAAATGTAGGTTTGGTGTTAAGAAATTAAATAGTTCAGGTTGGGAGGGTAGAGCTCAGTGGTAGAGTTGCTGCCTAGCATGCATGGAGTCCTGGGTTCAATTCCCAGTACCTCCGTCAAAAAATAAGAGAATGAATAAATAAACCTGATGACCTCCCCCCAAAAAAGAAATTAAATAGTTCATACATTTTGAGCCCTCACTGACAGATATTATTTATTAAAATATTAATATTTCATTTAAAATATATTCAAATGAATCACTGAAGAGAGAACAATGTATATTTAAATATTCAAGTTATATTCATGAGGAGAAGTACATTTGGATCTTTTTTTAAGTAAAGAACACTCTGGAAAATTGTGTTTTTTAAAACCACTTGGACGTATACACTCATGACATTTCAGAGATTGGAAAGACTTGAGGCATCCCTTAGCCTGCTCTGTTTGTTGTCTGTAACAAGAATTAATCAATCGTCTGAGTGCCTCATTCAAAACAACCAACCAGATAGCGTTTGAGGCCAGATACTGAGGAGTCTTCTTTAAAACATCCTGATGCTCCAGACTCAAAATCATGGGTACACTGTACTGAATCATTAAAATATGTTACAATGTTTTTGGAGTAATAGAATCTAAAGATCTCATCTGACATAAATACAATTTGTCCACATTTTCACTGACATTCTAAAACAACAGGATCCCAACTAACAATTATTTCTTCATATTGTACTTTTGTAATCGTCTAGTCTATTACTAACTCTGGCATTACCCCTTATTATCTAAATAAGTGGCTGAGTTTGACTCATGACAGTGTCTCTTTCCTGGATCTGTTTTCATGCTCCTTCTGGCCATCCCTTGGTTACCACAACATCTTCCTCGAGCAGTGCTTTGTTTAACAAGGAGTTTGAACACCAAGAGGAGTATGTCCCTGTCCAATCAGAAGCAAACATTTCTTTGAATTTTCTTTGATAGTGATCAATTCAATTACTCACTCCCTTATTCATTTAAGAATTTTTTTTCCAGGACACATCCCACAACCTAGCCATTGGGTTAAATGCTTTGGAGAGTCAGGGCTGAATGAGATGCTGTCCCTGGACTCACGGAACCTATAGTCTGGTGAGGACAAGACTGCATGCCAGGCACTATAAAGATAGGGCAGAGGAAGCAATAAACAGAAATATAAGGCAGGTGCTTTGGGGGAGTAGAGAGGAAGGAGTCATATCTGGGAATCACAAGGAAAAGCTTTGTTCAAACATGCAAAATGCAAGCAGTCAAGACAGTAAGGTGTTAGACTCTTCCAGGAACGATTTCACTCCCCTGCAATGAGGAAGACACAGCCCCGCTGAGAACCAGCATCTGGGTGTTCTGATCATAGGAATGTTCAACAGTCATTGCCAGATCACCACAGGCAGACAGGTGGGTCTCAGGGAGGTCAGAATTGGAAAGAATGAGCCAGAGAGAATCTACTCGGAGACTAACCCAGCCATCTGTAAGCCACTAGAGAAATAGTCAAACTAAACAGCTTGGGAAACACATTCTCAGCTGCCCAGGCAGGCAGGCAGACCAGGCTCGGCTGACTCTGGAAGAGCTAATCAGTCACAGGTGTGTTTTGGCCTTTTAGGTACATTTTCTTCAGAGGAACAAACCCATTTCACACAGTTGAGTTTGAGGCATAGCAACTTGCACTTTCTTTTCACTGGAGCTGACGCAGGACCTGAGCCCAGGTGCTCGTACATCTCTGCATGTGCCTGGAGACCCCCAGGTCACTACGTTGCCTGAATCCAAAGTCAGATAACTTTCTGACTACAATGAGGCGAGCGAGTCACCTAGGATGCACAATACAAGGAGATCCCACTATCAGGTGCTCACCCTGCCCCTGCATCACCCTGATGAGCAAGCGCTTCCCTAAACCCTGCCTGCCCCCCAGAGGGTTTCAAATTCTAGGAGAAGGAAGGGCTTCCACAATTTGATGGAGGTGAGAAGCATGGGGCAATGAGTAGCCTGGTCAGTTTTCCGAGGACCTGTAATTAAAAATTCCCATTGATTGAGTCCCAAAGGCAACAATACTGCAAGCCCCCCAGTCTCAACAGGGCTTTTCTGATTTCTTTTTTTCAAAGGAAAGATTCAATTAATCTCTTAACTTACCACTTTCCATGCACCCTCTTCACATCTCCCCAGTTGAAAATGTATTTCACAGCCCCATCCCTCTCTGTTCGTTGAAAACAGAAATTCAGAATATACACCACTGAGAAAAAAAGTTTCCATGTGGGATCTTTTTTTCTAACTCTGTTATGGCTTAAGCCTTGGTTGTAACACCTGAGTCCTGCTAAGGAGTGCCAGCTGTCCTGTTCAAACACTATTTTAGGATTAGTGCTTATCTCTTACAATACCTTCTGGCTCGCTCTCCTCATGAGACTTGAAATTGGCAATCATTTTTATAAACAGAGTGATAACCACAAAATATTAAGCAAAGTAAATATATGGTTTAACAATTACATAATCGAGAAAGCATAGACATTATTGTTTTCATAACATCTGATTTTTTTCTTCATTATCCAATTTGCTTCAGACTCATTATTTTCCTTACAAATGGGACCTAATTAAACTTACAAGCTTCTGCACAGCAAAGGAAACCATAAGTAAAACAAAACGACAACCTACGGATTGGGAGAAAATTTTTGCAAACGATGAAACCAACAAAGGCTTGATCTCCAGAATATATAAGCAGCTCATATGACTTAATAAGAAAAAAACAAACAATGCAATCCAAAAATGGGCAGAAGACCTAAACAAGCAATTCTCCAAGGAAGAAATGCAAATGATCAATAGGCACATGAAAAAATGCTCAATATCACTAATTATCAGAGAAATGCAAATCAAAACTACAATGAGGTATCACCTCACACCAGTCAGAATGGCCATCATCCAAAAGTCCATAAATGACAAATGCTGGAGAGGCTGTGGACCAAAGGGAACCCTCCTACACTGCTGGTGGCAATGCAGTTTGGTGCAGCCACTGTGGAAAACAGTGTGGAGATTCCTCAAAAGACTAGGAATAGACTTACCATATGACCCAGGAATCTCGCTCCTGGGCATATATCCAGAAGGAACCCTACTTCAAAAAGACACCTGCACCCCAATGTTCATAGCAGCACTATTTACAATAGCCAAGACATGGAAATAGTCCTAAATGTCCATCAACAGATGACTGGATAAAGAAGAGGTGGTATATTTATACAATGGAATACTATTCAGCCATAAAAACTGACAACATAGCGCCATTTGCAGCAACATGGATGTTCCTGGAGAATGTCATTCTAAGTGAAGTAAGCCAGAAAGAGAAAGAAAAATACCATATGAGATCGCTCATATGTGGAATCTAAAAAAAAAAAAAAAAGAACATAAATATAAAACAGAAACAGACTCATAGACATAGAATATAAACTTGTGGTTGCCAAGGTAAATGGGAAGGGACAGTCTGGGATTTCAAAATTTGTAGATACTGACAGGCATATGCAGAATAGATAAACAAGATTATACTGTATAGCACAGGGAAATATATACAAGATCTTGTGGTAGCAAAAAAAAAAAGGTGACAATCAATATATGTATGTTCATGTATAACTGAAAAATTGTGCTCTACACTGGAATTTGACACAACATTGTAAAATGACTATAAGTCAATAAAAAATGTTTGAAAAGAAAGAAAAATAAAGCTAGTATTTCCATACATTTGTACCCTTGTTTTCCTTTTTATTAAATTCTCTTTTGCTTGTAGTATCTTTATTGACTCAAAAAAAATCCTATTTTGGAAAGAGAAAAAAATAAGGGGGAAAACTGTTTACAGAGATGGAGAGATGGATTTTATTTACATAGCATCATGATTCCAAAAGTAATTGGTAGATTTTCTTGAAAGAACAAGAAAAGTACTAAATATGTTGTGTTTCACAGAGTCACAGATTCTTGGATTTGAGAAGATGAATTACACCTCAGACAAAACATACTCTTTCATGAACACACAGAGGTTAGATGTTCACACAAAACCTTTCTAGCACAGCTGAGGATGAGCCATCCCACGACACGTCCCCTGTGCCAGGCTCCCAGGCAGAGAGGTCACTTTTCAGTGAACCTGAACGCAACCCATTGGACTTGGAGGTGAGGTCAAAGCTTCCAGCAACGCAGAAATGTGAGTCTCTCCCTCAGCGATTCATCACTGTTGGCGATCAGGCAAACTGTCTCTGAGAGTCCAGCACAAACTACGTCATCATAGTCAGTTTTAATTTAAAGCCAGTTCAAAGACCACTGTAGCCTGAATACAGCTGAAGACCAGCTAGCTCACTCGTCACTTACAATTAACTCTAAGATGTTTTACAGAGTTAAGGGTAAGAAGACAGAAGGGATGATAAAATATTATAGTTTATTTAGCTATAACATTAAGAAAAAGCCTCAAATATTTAGGGAAATTTTTATATTTCTGAGACTCTTACACCCAATTCTGTACAATGTGTTAATAACATCCATCAGTAGCTGTGGCTATCAGCAGAAAATTGAGGCAGTTGTAAGTAAGCAGTAATAAAATGAGCAGTAATTTTTTTTTAAATAGCCACCATCTACAACATGCTAGTTCACTGAATCCTCACAAAAGTTTTGTGGGGTAGGATTGATATTTTAATCCTGTTTTGCAGATAAGAAAAGTGAGACTTGGAGGGCTCACAATACTTGCTCAAGGGCAAAATTCTTTCAGTAGCAGAGCTGGGATCTGAACCAGCTGGGAGATGTTCTGAATCCAAGTTCACACTCCTCCTAATATACTTACTAGGCTGTTTAATTCAGATGATGACTGACTTCATTATGACCTGTATGCTCAACAGTAATAAATTTAAAAAAATCTGTGTTGCAGACAAGTGACTCCTCTGTGGTCAGAAAAGTAACGTCATCTTAGAAGCATTCACCTCTTTGAAAAGATGGCTTCATGAAGCGAGACAATGCTACAGTCCATTGTGAGAGACTCACGGTCAGCAGGAGAAAAAACTGATTGGTGGATAGATAGATCCGGTTGTGTTGAAAATTCTGTTTGTTTCCAGTTCTGCTTTCCATCCTTCTGTGCCCTGGAAGGCTGGCCTCTGTGAACTGCATCAGGGCTATCCCTTCCTCATCCTCTGGGAGCTGGTTCAGACATAGAAGGTCCTGGCAGGGGACAGTGCGTGCGGGAGACGGTGTTTGGGCTGTGAATTTCCCCTGCCTGTCGCCTGCTGGCCTGAGGGCTGGCAGGGACTGTGTTCCTCCTCCTAAGACTACTGTTCCTTTGCTTTGGCTTCAGCTGGCTCTGCCTCGCCCCCCCGCCCCCACTCTTCCTAGTAACCCCTCAAGCCCCTTGCACCTGCTAGCTTAAGAATGGTTGACTAGCCTGAGTTTCCCTAAAAAAGTGACTACAATGGGTTATTTGGGAACATTCCTCAGAGCACAGGAGAGAGAGTCAGGGGGAGTGAACGCAAAGTAAAAGCCCAAACAAGGATGAGTTCTTGAAATGGCCACTGTTCTCATCAGGTGGTCCTCAGCCCCTCCATCTTCCGAGGAATCTTCTGAAAAACATCACAGGACAGACTGCTGGGGAAGATATAGGGGAGTGGGCATCAGCCAGCTTAAGCACCCCCTACTTCGGGGGTGGCGCACCAGCACCTACTCGCCCATTTCCATCCTCAGCTTGCCCACGTCCCCACATCAGAGAAGCCGGGCTAGGACTGCAGAAGCCTCCCAGAGCAGAGAGAGAAGCTTGTGGAAGGCGCAGTGGAGCTCCGCCCCCCGTGGTGGGGGAAGGAGAAGTGGGGGCGGGGTGAAGATGGCCCCCTGCTATGGCTAACTCGGGTTTTCCACCACCTGCTTGTTTTTTCTGTTTGTTCACTTTGGCTTAACCCTGCCGCCTATTGTAAACAGTTCCATCTTTTACATCTCAGCTGCCCCATTTGGGACATCAGTTTCCTGTTACAACCCTGCCTCCTTCACTAGCATCCTGTCAATCCTGCTGTCAGAGACTCTTCCTCCCCTTAACCCACTATTCTCTCTCCCCAAACAATAACATCTAATGGCTTTATACCCCCTTCTTGTACTGGGTTGGGTAGTGTCCCCCACCAAATTTATGTCCTTCCTGGAACTGCAGAATGTGACCTTCTATGGAAATAGAGTTATTGCAGATATAATTAAGATGAGGTCACACTGGAGTAGGGTGAGACTTTAATTCACTATAACCGTGTCCTTTTAAGAAGAGAAGAAGAGACACAGACACGGAGACACAGGGGACGCAGCCTGTGAGGATGGAGGAGGCAGAGACTAGAGGAATGAGTCTACAAGTCAAAGAAAACCTAGAAGTGCCAGCAGCTGCCAGAAGCAGAGAGAAAGGCATGGAACCGCTTGGCTCTCAGAACACACAGAAGGAGCCAGCCCTGCCCACACCTCGACCTCAGACTTACAGATTCATTTAGAAATGTGAGAGAATGAGTTTCTGTTGTTTAAAGCCACCTAGTTCATGGTCATTTGTTATGAGAGTCCTAGGAAAGGAATACACCTCTCCATCCAGGCTCTGCATCAAGGTTCCACGGAGGTTGTCTGCAAGGACATGTTTTGTTTTCTCTCAACCCATCAAAACTGATCTGCCCTAGGTTTACCCTTTGACGTCATAGCCTTTACCAGCTGCGAGGAGGTGAGGAGACTGTGTCTGCCAAAGCATTAATAATTAGTTAATATGGCCCCGGCCACACAGCACACATCCTCCAGTTGACCTGTCCCATCTGCTTAAGGAAGCACTTTGAGAACCCTTAACAGTCAATTAGTGGAGAGTGGTTCGGGCCACGCCTCAGACCATGCCCTGCAAGACATCGGCTACCCGTGCTCTACCAGCTTGAGTGAGAGGCTCAACTAGTGTGGAAACATTCTAAACGTCCGCGTGCCTGCCTCCCTGGTGGTTATCCCAACCAAAACCACGCAGAAACCAGGACTGCAGCAGCGCAGGTCCCACTCAGGAGTAAAGCTGTGGATCAGCCGGGTCGGGGAGCAGATCCACACAGTGGACTGTGACTATGTTCCCACGAGTGCAAATCACCCCTTGACAGGCACGTGATCAGCCCCTGCCTGTCCATCTCCCTCGCCTTTCCTTGAACCCATTTTGGCCCATAGTTAATTCTACTAAAGGAAGGAAAGGTCAAGAGGAAGAAATGCAACTAGCTTCTCTTGGGTTTTTTGCTTAGATGTAGTTCTTTAGGTGAAGTCTCAGGCTAAAATGAGGCTTTGCGCGCCCTGGGTTTGGTTTAGTTTTGCTTTGCTTTGCTTGGTAGTGTTTGCATCTGGCGGACAGAGGAGAGTCCCGCCTGCACGTCTCTGCTGCTCTGCCACCACCAAGTGTGGGCTTTGGAGAGGAGCACACTCAGTCCAGCTCCAGCTCCCCCACTAACTGGTGACCTGGGGCAAGAGAATGAGCCTCCTGGAGCCTCAGCCTTCTCGCCCATGACCTGGGGAGAAATGCCTCCTCAGAGCTCGGTTGTGAGGACTGAACAAGTGGCTGTGCTTACAGCATCCTGCAGGGTGGCAGGTATTTGGTAAAACTGAGTGAATCCCTTCTCAGAGATATTCCTCCATTAACATGCATTTTAAGTCTTGCTTTCTGTGATCACTTTGACTATTCTAATTTACACTTATTTAATTTTTTGTATCTGTCTCATCTCCCCAACTTCATTGTAAATTCAAGGCCAAATTTTACTGTCATCATTGTAAAAAATAATAATAATAATAACCCTTATGGGCCACCCTGTGTGTCAGATCTCATCCTGAAGTACTTCATTTACGTAATCCCGGTGTGACCCACTGAAATAGGAATATTAACCCAGAACCTAAAAAGTGAGGCTTACTTCAGACAACGAGTGATGGACAGAATCACAATCACAGTCAAGTCTGTCGCAGTTCTAGCTAGCAACTGATCTCTCAAACACAGGGCTTCTCTCCTACTGCAGACACACGGCAGGAACTCCAGAATAATCTTTAAAAGTTGTGAGTAGATCCAATCTCTAAGATACTGTACAAGACATAACTGTGCATGTCAATGACAGCGCTTACTTGAGAAAGACGTACTAAAATCAAATAAAATGTATTTCATGATTACTCAAAAAATATACTCTTCTCTTCCTTTTTTCTATTAAACTCTCTCCAATTCGGCTTATCCCCACCACTCTACCCAAGCTTCACTTCTCTTCTCGCCCGGTCTCCAGGACGGCCTTCCTTGAAACACTTTCTTCACTTGGCTTCTGGAACACTACGGTTCAAGAAGCCAAGTCTCTGATCTCACCAGATGGTTCCTTTGCTCGCTCCTCCTCTCCTCCATCCGGGAAGTTTGTAGTGTCCCTGGACTCAACTGTGGCCTCTTCTGTATCTACCCACTGGATGATCTCAACCAGCATCATGGTTTTGAATACCATGCAGTCACTTCTGCTGTCATTCCTAAAATTCACTGTGCCTGGCAAAATCACACAATGACAACCTCAGGGCTCATGTGAAAGATGTGCTTGGGGCACAACACTCAAAAATGTCACGAGTGACATGTAAAGAAAAAGAGATCTTTACAAAAACAGTAGTCCAGTTTCACACATTTTCAATGGTTAAGAAATGCATAAATACTAAAATTAACATGATACTTCACCTTGACAAAGCCCAGAAAGATTGCAACATGCGAGTTTGTCTGAAGTGGTGGAAGGAAAGTTGTCTGGAATTGGTCAGGGGATTTGTAACAAGAGATGTGGATGATTGTGGCTCATAACACACGATAAACTTGGGTAGACGCTGAGGTGTGTTCTTGTCAGTATTCTGAGTTTTCCTATATTGTGTGGTTCAGTGGGGTGAAGTTTAATGCTTTCATTTAGTTTTTCTTCCAGAATAAATCACACATAAGCAAACGTGAAATTCATATTATGTTTAAATTGGTCCCTAATGCATCAGCCTATGTTGGGTCTGCAAAGAGGCTGTATCCAAAGAAGGTCACATTCCCAAGTCTTGGAGGTTAGGACTTCAACGTATGTTTTTGAGGAACACAATTCAATCCATAACACAAAGCTTGCCCCAAATTTTCTGGAAGTCTCACCAAATGTCTCACCAGGATTGTTTTTTAAACTTTCATTGACAGCTACCCACAGTAAGAAATACGTTCCATATCATGTTCTAGCACACAGACACACACACACACAACTAGAAAGTCCCACAAAACTCACTTTGTGTGATTCAATCTGATATCTTGAATTCTACTTTATTTCATTAGAAAGAAAGATGCTAGTCATGACCCACTCATTAATTTTAAGACCCACTTATGAGTTGTGACCTACATTTGGAAAAACATCATCCTAGAATGGGAAAAAACACTCTTGTTCTTATGACTCAGTTAGATTCTAAGAGCTTGTTCCTAAGTCTGTTTAAGTGCAAGTAGAAAGCACGCAATCATTGTTAACTGCATTGCACATGGACACTTGGGTCAATTTGTTTTATGATAGATTTTTATTCTCCAGAATCCTTTCAGTATTTTAAGATTCATTCCATTTGCATTTGGGGTAGATTTGATCAAGTTGATGAAGCTTATTAGTGCCTCATACCGGACAGGAACACAGGAATGGGCAGAGAGCTAAGGCGCAATGGCAGAGGCTAACTGACCACTTGGCTTTCGCCATCTGTCGTGCAGATCTGAGAGAGAAGGTGCTTCTGTACCCTCAGCCTCCACGTGGTCTTGCGGTCTATGGTGGATTTGCCCTCATTCCTCTCCCAGGCTCTTTGTCCAGAGGGCTGGCATTAAGAAACTTAAACATTGCTAGTGGGTGGTAGGTGCCAGTCCCTGCCCCCAGTGCTGCTCCGCACTTTGACCCCATTATGCCAGCCAAGGACCTGAAGCCACTCTGCTTAAACAAGGAAAAACCCCCATCTCACCCTTGCACCAAATTCACTGAATAATCCCAACAAAATACAGTTCTGTGTTCTGGATGGCTCGGATACTTTGTGGGAGAGCAACAGCCTCTTAGTACTCATTTTGCAGAAGAGACTATTGCAGGGCCAGCGAACTCACACACTGTGCCCATCACAGCACACGTGGATGGGAAGTTGAGACTCACACTCTCATTCCTGATTTTCCTGAGTGTTTTCCCATAAGCTCTAATGAGTCTCTTCTTTTCACAGTATTGTCAAGGGCAGAATCTGTTTATCTTCAAAGAAACCAGGACGAGTAAAATCTACTCAGGAACTTCTTCTGGTTCTCTGAAAACACTCAAGTCCTAAACTGGTTGCAAATATTGACCAAGTTGCGACCTGATCTTTCTTTTCTCATAATTCTCTTAGCCTTTCTCCCAAGCAGCCCCCGCCAACCACTGCCAACCCCACCCCACCCCTCCCCCATCAGAGCTCTCATTCAAAATAAGACTCTGAGCTTAGATCTCTCTGGCAGGGCCGCCAGAACTGAAATTCTCCCTTTTCATACTCGAAATCTTTCTGAAATTAGGCTGTATAAAAATTGATTTGTCCACTTAATGTGGTTTCCTTTTTTTCCTTCATAAAAAAAGAAAAGAAAAAAAAAAAGTTGTATTTAAATTGATGGTGCCTTCCAGTCAGAATGGCCATCATTCAAAAGTCCACAAATGACAAATGCTGGAGAGGCTGTGGACAAAAGGGAACCCTCCTACACTGCTAGTGGCAATGCAGTTTGGTGCAGCCACTGTGGAAAACAGAATGGAGATTCCTCAAAAGACTAGGCATAGACTTACCATATGACCCAGGAATCCCGCTCCTGGGCATATATCCAGAAGGAACCCTACTTCAAAAAGACACCTGCACCCCAATGTTCATAGCAGCACTATTTACAATAGCCAAGACATGGAAATAGTCTAAATGTCCATCAACAGATGACTGGATAAAGAAGAGGTGGTATATTTATACAATGGAATACTATTCAGCCATAAAAACTGACAACATGATGCCATTTGCAGCAACATGGATGTTCCTGGAGAATGTCATTCTAAGTGAAGTAAGCCAGAAAGAGAAAGAAAAATACTATATGAGATCACTCATATATGGAATCTAAAATAAATAAATAAATAAATAAATAAATAAATAAATAAATAAATTGATGGTGCCTTGTAAAATCTGTGCCATCTTAAAATTAAATATATATATGAATATCTCTGAAGTGTCTGTGCTGCAAACGGAGCTGAAACACACTGAAATTATAAAATGTTTTAGATGTTTTCTAGCATTACAAGAATTACATTGGTAATACTTCTCATAATTTAACTACCATATGTTAAGTTGGATTGTAGATTTTTCTCTTCTAATTAAAACTTCCGTCAAGATTTATTGACAACTGAACCTTTCTCTCTTACCGTCTCTCTGCTTTTCCTGGTTCTCACTTAAGCATCGCACATTTCATGTAATTCTACACAAAGGCTGTTGACCACTCAGCCTTCTGGCCTATGATAAGTGTCTTCAAGGATGCAGTTCCCTTGAACACACCCCTCTTCAGGCTGCAGCCAATGCTTCACGGAAACTGGCTGCTGTTGGAGGAACAGGAGAAGCTAAGGGGGTTCCCTATATTTTGCACCCCTGAGTGTGCCATTCAGTTCTTTTGGAAATCCCCTCTAAAAGGAGTATTTTAGCTTTAAAAACAAAGGTTTTTGCTTCTGCAGTGATGCAAAACCTTGACATTTCAGAACTGAAAGAAACAAAACTCAATAGTCCAAGGAAAAACAATGGTGAGAAAATAAGGCAACCAAGTCCAGTGTCAACAGAAGCAGAAACATATTTTTTTGTGTTTATATCTTTTTTTTTTGAGACTTTTTTTTTATTACAGAAATAAGACTTTCAAGGGCAAGTGGCGACAAAGACAAAACATAAAAAATAGGAGATGTTTTTAAAGAGAAAAACACTTGGCAAGATTTCCTCAGCCAGCTTACATTAGACAATAATTTATTTCTGGTCTGTGAAGTTATTGGTTTGGCTCAAGAGGGGGATTTTCCTTTAATAAATTTTAAAATTACCTAATCATCACTTAAATTTATTATCCATTAAAGTATTACCAGTATTGCTGCTGTGGTCAGGCTTACATATGGCTCCTGTGGGATGTGGCATTCATGGTTAGGCTAGGTAATTTATTAAATTGCTGTTACATTTGTTCAACCATAAGTAACAGAGAACCTAAGTGCAGTGGCTAGAACACATAAGAGTTTGTTTAGTCTTAAGTAACAGGAAGTTGCTGGGTGGTTGCTAGAGTTGTTTCAGTAACTTAACAATGGCAAGGTCAATGTCTCTGTGATTCCCTAGCCCGGCCCTTTTCCCTCATGATTATAGGATGACTGCTGAAGTTCCGACTATCAGGTCTGTATCCAAAAAAAAAAAAAAAAGACATATGTCCTTTTTAATGATGCAAGCAAAGTTTCCCCAAAATTCCCAACAGAATTTACTTATACCTCATTGGCAAGAACTATGTCACATGGCCATTCCAAGGAAATGTGGACTTTTGGGTAGAGGCAATAAAGGGAGAAGAGAGTTAGAAATGGATGCTGGGTCAACCAACTCATAATGTCTGCCACAGTCTTTGTCTGGATATTTCTGATCCATGACAATATGTATACAATCCTGGGAATAAATAGCTTTGATAGTTCTGAGTCACCTGACATCAAAATTCCAATGTCACCCCGTTTTTTGTTTTTACTGAAGATGCGAATCAGATGAAATCTTAAAAGGGGTTAGGGTAAATGGAATGATGGACCCCCAGTGATGCCCAACTCCTAATTCCCAAAACCTGTGATCTAGAGATGGTGAGATGGGAAGGTTATCATGGATTATCTGGGTGGGCCCAATGTAATGACAAGTTTCCTTAGACAAGGGAAGCTGAAATATCATCATCACAGAAGGAGATGCAATTATGGAAGCAGTGGACAGAGAACCTCTATAATTATAGGTAATCCCTACGCAGCAGTAGGAAACTAATGAACTCAGATCAAATTAGAACAGAAGTATCAAATTGCTCTTGAAAAGGGAATATTAATGTCTTATATGAATATGGCCACCAGTCTCAGAATGAGCTCCTATGAGCATGCAAAATAGTTGCAAACTCTTATTGCTAACACTTATTGGATATTTACTATGTGCCTAGAAATGCAATGTTCATTGTAGGCATTTAATTTGATCCTCTCAATAACCCTATTAGGTCCACACTAATAGTATTTTTCTTTTTTTCTTGGCAGGATGAAGAGACTGCCAGGAGCCAGGGTATGAGAACTAGAGAGCAGAGCCCAGTGCTGTCGCGGCTGGCAGACTATTGGTGGGGAGTGCCTGGGGGCATGGCACAGCTTCACCAGGCCCCTTGTAATCAGGGGATGTAGTTGGCTGCAACATCAGTGGCTCCACGAGACCATGGAGGACACAAAAGGTCATTAGGGGACTCTCCTCACTCTTTTCATGAACCCTGGGAAGAACATGGCCAAGGGCCAGAATTCTCACCAGACCGCATGGTGGCATGTTGAACTGTGCAGGAGCTCTTTGTGTTTGTCCTGTACTTCATGAGAAACCCGAGGCTGAATTAATGGAGGAAATAGATATCTGTTAAAGGCAATCTAAATAACTTCTTAATAATTTTAGAGGAAAATGCACCCACTATCAAAATACAAAGGTATTCTAATATCCATCGACAGATGACTGGATAAAGAAGTTGTGGTATATTTATACAATGGAATACTACTCAGCCATAAAAATGAATAAAATAATGCCATTTGCAGCAACATGGAAGGACCTGGAGAATGTCATTCTAAGTGAAGTAAGCCAGAAAGAGAAAGAAAAATACCATATGGTATCACTTATATGTAGAATCCTTAAAGAAAAAAAAAGACAATTGAACTTATTTACAAAACAGAAACAGACTCACAGACATAGAAAACAAACTTATGGTTACCTGGGGGAAAGGGGGTGGAAGGGATAAATTGGGAGTTCGAGACTTGCAGATACTAGCTAATATATATAAAATAGATAAACAGTAAGTTCATATTATATAGCACAGGGAACCATATTCAATTTCTTGTGGTAACTATGGTGAAAAAGAATATGAAAATGAATATATGTATGTTTACATATGACTGAAGCTTTATGCTGTACACCCAAAATTGACGGAACATTGTAAACTGACTATACTTCGATTTTTAAAAAAAATATATATATATATACCAAAAAAAGAATACAAAGGTATTCTAGTCTTCTAAAAATGATGGTTGAATCCTGACAAGGTTAAAAAAAAAATAAAGGCATACAGCAGTCCTCACTTTGCATGGTTCTGATACAAAGGCGTTTCAGCTAACAGGGCACGTGCAGAGCAAGGACTGCCTGCAGTCAGTTCTCAAAGGAGCAAGAGGGAAATAATCCAGAAAATTACTTTACATTGATTCAGATACTAAAATGTATTAGGTGCTACTGCCTTGGATACTATAGCTGTCAGAGGTAATTTTTGTAACAATACTCCAAAAATTCTAAAAAGATGCATATAAAGAAAAAGCAATTAAAACAGTGAACTTATAAAGAAAGCCTCAAAACCTTTAATTTATTATGAACTTACTTAATGTTTAATGAACGATGTTCCAAAACATAAGGGAAATGTAAGTTAAAAAATGGTTGATGGAATTATGGATAAGAATAGCTCAAGAATACTCAAAACTGAAAGATATTACATGTGCAAACACCAGCATCAAAGGGAGGGCTTAAGCAGGCACTTTTGATATAATCAGAATGAACATGATCTCAAAGGGACATTTAAGTCCATTGTTTAGCCTGCCTTGATGTGTTATGTTTTTGGAAAAAAGGAAACCAAACAAAAATATCTCTTTTCAAAGACCTTCCCTTTCTCTGTTTAAGCTAGATTTAGGGCCGGTCCAAAATTTTGTTAAGCCATGTCAAAAAGAGGCCCTAAAAAAACTGCTGCTGTGTCCCTGAGGGAAGGACCATCAGGCTGATCTTGGGGTCCTAATGACAGAGGGTAGGGGGGTAATGGGTGGGAAGAGAAAGTGTGCCTCACTGTCACAGGACAGAAGGGGATATACAGCAAGGAAATGAGACGATGAAATGTTGGAGCTCAAATAGTAAATCAAATTTTCCATTAGATGGGCAGTTTACATGACTTAGGGATGATTATTTGAGATCCTTTATATTTTAGATGCTTTTCACATCATCATCCTTTGTCCTAAAGGATGGCGGTCCTGGCCGTTACTTCCTGTGTGCGTAAGGATATCCAAAAGGGATGAGGCACAGCCGGCCACCTCATCCCTGCTTCCTCCCGCTTGCGCGTCCTACTTAGCCTGTGACGGTGGCTTCCAGGACCCGCTGCTATTTCTGGGGATGCCTCAGACCTGGCACAATGGGAAGGTTAGGACTTAAATGGGAGTTTTTCTACTTAACAGACTTCTTGGTCATTTCCAACTCTTATCATCTGCCTTGTGTGACTTGTAATTGTGCTCAGAATCTCCCCTGCCCTTTTTTTTAGAATATTACAGAGGTAACCTGTTTTTGTTTTTTTTTTTTTTTTAATAATTCAGCACAAGAATTTTACACATTTGAAGGCATTCATAGGCTCTAAACAAAACAAAACAAATCAGGAATGATTACCACACAACCACTAACAACTGCCTAACAGTGTCTTTGTGTGCCTGTCCAAATCATTCCTACCTCATTTTTTTTAATCAGCCTTCAATATAATCATGGTCTGCAGGCATAGCTGTATACTGCCCTGATGACATTCTCCTGTAGAGTCACAAGGCACAGGGTTTTTTTTTTATTTAATTAATTTTTTAAATTTAATTTAATAGCTAATTTACAATGTTATGTTAGTTTCAGGTGTATAGCAATGTGATTCAGTTTATATATATGTGTATGTATATATATATGTATATATATATATTCCTTTTCAGATTCTTTTCCATTATAGGTTATTACAAGATACTGAATATAGTTCCTGGTAATATACAGTAGGTCCTTGCTGTTTATCTATTTTATGTATAGTAGTATATATCTGATAATTCCAAACTCCTAATTTATCTTTTCCCAATCCCCTTTCCGCTTTGGTAACCATAAGTTTGTTTTCTACATCTCACAAGGCACAGTTTTTGTATGTCCCAGTTACCAGTCCTTGACATTTTTCAGTGTATCATCTTCAGCTATGACTCCAACCTCTTACATCTAATTTACCTGCCCTGCTTGACATCATCTGCTGGGTTTGGTTCAGTGTTCTCACTAACAGACATGGCAAAACTAAACTGATTTGCTGCCACTAAATTTGACAACTTGATCACAATTTGGAGGCCCCCCCCCCCCAGTGAAGGGTTCTCATCACATTTTTTTTTTTTTTTTTGGTCCCAGCTTTAGTGAGAGATAATTGACAGATAATATGTGTAAGTTTAAAGGATACAACAGGATGACTTGATACAGGTATATACTGCAAAATGACTACCACGATAAAGTTAGTTAACACATCCATCACCTCACGTTATTACAATGTTTTGTGTGTATGGCAAAAACATTTAAGACCTCTCTTAGCAAATTTCAGGTATATAATGCAATATGGTCAACTCTCGTCACCATGCTGAATATTAGATCCCCGGGACTGATTCATCTTAAACCTGAAGTTTGTGCTCTTTGACCAACAGCAACCATCATTCTTCTTTCTGTTTCTATGAGTCTGTCAGCATACGTTTTCCTGTGATCTGCCTCTTGAGGGTTACATAACATACTGAACTTCCACATACTTTTTCCAGCCTTCTCCTAACTCACATTAAGCCTGGAATGTGAGACTGAGGAAGACACAGCTAAAATCAAGCCCTTGGTACATGTAGAATGTTTCCTTTAATACCCGTTAAAATCCCATTGTGTACAACTCAGAAGGAAATATGTGTTTTTATTTGCCTGCTTCAGATAAGATAAAAGGGAAATACTATTGATCACTGGCTCTGAATTTGGTAGAAGGTCCTTTTTGACACGTGGTTTCCTGCTAAGAGAAGCAACAATCCAAGAGCTTTCTTCCCAGCCTGCTCCTGTCTTTCCCTGCAGTGGGACACCAAGGGAAGACCCACCTGAATTCACTGGTGATAACAGTGCTTGGAAATAAATTTTCTAAGATAATAAAACTAAGTCTTATTAAACACTTAGGTGGCAATGGTCTAAGCTCTTTCCACATGTTAATTTATTGCATCCTCACAACTCTATGAGGCAAGGTACTATTATTATCTCCATATAAAGACACAGAAGAGGCACAGAGATGAGATCACTGCCACCAGACGAAAGAGGAACCAGGAGAAGAAGGGATGATTCCTGGGAGCTGATCTTGACTGCTGGCATGGGATGGGTGCTTAGAGAATAGGACAGTTGTAGATACTGGAAGTGGTCTTCATGTTTCAGAGAAAGGACAAAAGTTGAGGAAAGACTAAAGGATACTGAGTTGAGCATACAGGAGTTGACTGCAGTGACGGAGAAGCTGAGAAGGAGCGATCTCTTATCCGTAAGAAGGGACTAATGGATATCACCGAGCTCTTCAGCAGAGGACAAGACCCAGCTGCTGCATCAGGATCCAGTTTCTGGGGATAGAATATGAAAGCCCAGCATGGACTCTGATACTGAAACAAGTCTGGGTTGTTAAGATTCTGATTCCAAATCATTCCAACTTATGAGATTTTTCCCCACATTGCCAAGCAATTCTCTGACACCAGCGGGATGTCCTACAATTCAACTTCATTCTGTCACTGCCTTCCTGGAGACAGCATCAGATCCCCCAAGGTTAAGGGCTCAGTCCTACAAGACTAGTCTCACCACTCCTACTCAAAAAAAGAAAAAAACAAAAACAAAAAACATAAAACCTCAGATGCCAACTGCAAGTCTTATTTTTCACCCATGTTGCTGCCTAATTGGAGGTTCCAATGACCCCCCTCCTTGGGTTCAATGAATTTGCTAGAGCAGCTCACAGGACTCAGAAAAACATTTTACTTACTAGATTACCAGATTCCTAAAAAAGGATCTAACTCAAGAACAGCCAGATGGAAGAGACACATAGGGTGAGATATGGGGAAACGTCGTGGAGTTTCCATGCCTTCTCCAGGCATACCACTCTCCCCAAAGCTCGATATGTCTGCCATCAGGGAAGCTCTATGAACCCCATTCGTTTAGGTTTTAGGAAGGCTTCACTACATAGGCACTATTGATTAAATCATAGGCCGTTGGTGACTGGACTTCATTTCTAGCCCCTCTCTCCTCTCTGGAGGTCAGGGGGTGGGACTGAATGTTCTAAGCCTCTAATCATATGGTTGGTTTTCTCAGCAACCAGCTGCCAACCTTAAGTGTTTTCCAAAAGTCACCTTATTAACATAAGAAAAGATACCTTTACCTTTCTCACCTCTTAGGAGATTTCAAGTATTTTAGGAGCTCTGTGCCGGAAATAGGATCAAAGACCAGATATGTATTGCTTATTATAAATCACATTATCACAGTTGTCTGTGCAGCTTCCAGAAGAGGAATTTGATAACTGGAACCAACAGAAATCAAGCCATTAAAACTATAGTATCAGATGAAGAATGTTCTAAGGGAGAAGTAGAAAGCCAGTTATCCAATGGGAATAAGAGGCCAAGAGCTGAAGAAGGTGCTGAATCTCACCTCCTGCTCAGTTCTGGCCATTGGGAGCCCAGCTGGGCCTGTATCTGCCCATCCTGGCCTCGTTGCAGTCAAGAGGCCCATCTGTCAGTCAGGAAGGGAGGAAGCAGCAGACCAAGGCTGTCAGGAAACCTCACATCTAAAAACTCCCCACCCATCTGCAAGACAAACATGGACTGAGACTCCAACAGCAGCACTGAACTTTGGTCTCAGCTCAGCACCAGTCCTTGCTCCTTCAGGTGAGGGGAAAACAAGTTTGAGCTCAAGAAATCAAAAAAATCTTACTGTCATATTTTTAATATGGAAAAAATAAGAAACAACCAGAATCTCATGTGACATCAACAAAACCATGGAGCAGCATTTCACCACACATTGGGTGGTCATCACAAATCATGTTTTTAGGGAAATTTACTGTCCCAGGGAAATACTCATAACAAAAGAGTATGACAAGCAGGCTAACCTACCTGAATGTGCTCTGGATTCACTGGGGGAAATTATATTTACGATCAATAAAGAAATTATGCTGAAAAATAGAGCTTGGTTTTACATAGTAAATAAATTCATACAACATTGACAGTACTGTCACACTTTAGGAAGAGTCAAGAGTTATGAAATAAAAAAATGTGCTGACTTTCATAACGCTGCCATAAAAATGTTTTTTAAAAGCCTATAACCTTGAGGGGAGGGTGTAACTCAGTGGTAGACTGCATGTTTAGTGTGCACGAGGTCATGGGGTCGACCTCCGTTAAGTAAAATAATAATAATAATAATAATAATAATAATAATTTAAAAAATAAATAAATAAGTATTACCTCCCCCAAACATAAACAAAAATTTTAAAAATAAATAAAATTTTTAAAAATGTTTAAATAAAAAATAAAAACCTGTTACCTGAAATGTCTAGAAAAGTTGAAAATAACTTAATCAGGATAATAGCTACCATTTTTTTTAGGTTAGCTTTTTAGCAACTTGTTTTATTTTTCTCCTTTTGGAACTAAATAAAAATTGTGAAACTAAAAATTACTACAGAGAAAAATAATTATTCACATAAAGTTGACCTTTACTTCTAAGAGACAGGAGCAAAAGAAATTAACTATTTTTGTGAGGTTATTATCTAATCAAACTACCTGGAGGGAAAAACAAACTCTCTCTCAGCACAGTTTATACGTTTGGAACAGTTTTGAGTGCTGGGACGCTCTGTTAGGGGAGACCGAGAAACAACCAAGTACAGGGAGGATTTTAACTTACTGAAGCTTTGAAACTGCCAAGTTGGGGGTGGGGGCAGGGAATCACCCACACTCTTGTTTTGTTTTTCAGGATATCCTACGCATGAAATTAAATGGCTTGGGCTACAGGCACAAAATGTCACTTCAGCCACCCTCCAGCGTTTGGTGTTTGGAGTGCACAAGCCTTGTTGGTGGTACAGTTTCTGATTTTTTTAAAGCCTAATAGAGGGGATGGGAGTGGCGTGGTGTAAAGGAAGAGGGCTTCAGTGAAAAAGTGTGGATGGGCAGGTAGATGTCCTTTTACACTTTTCGGGAGGAGACAAAGCCAGAAATACTAGGCCCCCAGAGACAGGAAGCTGAGGGTCAGGACAGGTTAAGGGGTGAGAGAGTGGGGCAGGCAGGACAGAGGAAATGCAGGGAGTCCAGGTCAAAAAGTGTCTGGGTTGGTGCCAAGAAGGCAAGGTAATGGTCAGTTATAGGTCAAGGAAGCTAGAGGGGGCTCTCTTCGGGGGTCTATGGTGTGGCCTCTTAGTTTCTTTCCAAATTGGTGAATAAATCTTAGGTCTTCCATATTTACTCTCTTCTCTTTTTTCTGGTCCCCATTACGCCCAAGAGATACATCAGCTAATTCAGGCACTAGTGGGCCGCTGGGAGCCCAGGTTTTTGCTTATGGCAGGGATGGGCACATTGAGAAGATGCTAGGGAGTCTGTGGGTGTTTGAAGGCAGAGGTGGTGTGGGAGGAAGGTCTGTGGGCAGAGATCTGCACTCTTCCCTCTGCTCTGGGGTAACTCTAGCTAGTGTTTGGGTTTGGCCCATCGAGTAGAGATATAAAAATACAGCTTGTAGATGAGTCAGAAATACCTACCCTCAGTTCAGTCCACCCTATGCTCTCTCTTTTCAATTCACCACAAGCATCTATCTCACACTCAACATTTGTCTCTAAGATGTTTAGAATGACATCACTCAGTAGCTAGGACAGTTCTAGATACATCTACTAATTTATGGTTTCTACTTCTAACTTCCCTCACTACCCACATCCATTTTTAAAAAGAATCTGAGGTCTATACATTTGTTCTGTCTAAACTGAAATAGAAAATGAAAAATGATGTGGAGAAAGGGGGAAGCAAATATACAAGCTGATATAATTACTATAATAGAGCCAGCCACAAAGAAATTGAGGAAAATAAAGCTACTAAATACTATTGTCTATATCTACTAATGCCTCAGGAAAAAAACTCATTTCCATGATGCTAATGACCATCAGTTTCATTGTCCTTGATTAAAAGTTGTGTCCTATACCTGTAAAGAAAAACAATCTAAAAGATTAGTAAATGTATTAATATCAATCACAGCAAAAATGACACTAGATATCAGCAGCTGTATAAAGGCAATCATTTGGCAAAATCAAAATATAAAAGACAAGTGCAAGGGTGCTTAGCCACAAACGTGAAGCCTGAAAATCAGGTAGAGTGAAGCTGTTGAATAACAGAAAAAAGGCATAGGTTTTGAAATTGAACAGAACTTCTCAATGCAGCTCAGTTTCACACCAATTAGCTGTGTCACATAAGCTCTCCATGCTTCAACTTATCCACGTTTAAATCTTTGAAAGATTGTTTTGAGAAAGAGAAATTGATGTCTAATGAAGCTACTGCAGTGCCTGGCACAAAAAGACCCCTCAATAAATGGTATTTATTAACTGAGCACCTGTAGTGAGCCAGGCACAATTCTAGGTGCTAGAATTACAGTGGGGAACGAAAGAAATCCTTGTCTTAGTGACATTTATGCTGTGATGGGGGAAACAGTCAACAAACAAGTAGGGGAAAAAAATAGAAGGAAGGGAGGAAGACAGAGAGGGAAATTGGGAGGGAAAAGGGGAGAAGAGGAGGAGAGAAAGAGATTTAGAGAGTGATATTTCCTATAGAAACAAATAAGGTAGAGGGTGTCTTACAGCAAGGGATAATTGCTCTAGCTAAGCAGTCAGGGAAGGACTCTCTGGAGAGGTGACATTGTGTCTGAGTGCTGGACGATGAGAAAGGAAGACAGAGCAGGCCAAGAGCTTGGGAAGGACCATTCCAACCAGAGGAAATGGCAGGAGAAAAGGCTATGAGGCCAGAACAAACTGCATTTTCCAGAGACAAAGAGAAAGCCAATGACTGGCAGGGACAGGAAGGTAATAAGTGACAGGGAGAGGGGAACAAGATGAGGTCCAAGATGTTGGTGAGACCAGCTCAGCGCTTGGGCCCTAATGGAGTTTAGATTCTATTTTAATTACAGTGAGACACAATGGGAGGGTTTTAAATCAGAGAGTGCTATGATCCAATATAATCTTTAAAAAGAACAGTCTGTCTGATGTATGAAGAATGAAAGGGAGTAGCTGTGGGTGAAGACAGTGTGAAAGCAGGCAGACCAGTTAGGAGGCTGTTGGAGCAGTTCAGGTGAGAGACAATGACTTCTTGCAGCAGCAGAAGAAGTGAGATGTGGTTGGACTGAGGATATATTTTGGAGGTAGAACTGACAGGACTTCCCAAAGAGAAGGAAGGAAAGGGAAGAGCAATATCAGGGCTGATTCCCAAGTATTAGAGTTGAGCCACAGCCTAAATGGGAAAGCCATTTCTAGGATAGTAAAGAGGAGGGAAGGGATGGTTGGTGTAGGATTGTCAGACATCTAAGTGGAGATGCCAAGCACACTGTTGGACATACAATCTAGAGATCAGAACCCCTCTTGGAAGATAATATTTATGTAAAATGTAATGTAAACTTGCATTATGTAAAATGTCCAATTCAGTCTTACTAAATTGGAAAACAAAAAGTCAACTCTATTAATTGGTGATACTCTTTTTTGTGAAATTAGATCTTCATGAAAACTTTCATTTAAATGACTCTTAAGCTACCTTTGTTGACACACAAGGAAGGTTGGCTCAGTAAAAACCATAATGTCTCTGTGGTCCTTAAAGCCTGATAGAAACAAATGATGATTCAGTTGCAGTATCAGAAACATGGTTTTCACATCAGCAAAATTCTTACAGCATATAGTCATCGATTCTAAGTAAAATGCTGCTTCACTGGTTCATATTTTGTGATGGGTGTGGTTAAAATCCTTTTTTCTGGAAGGAAAAAAGGAAGAGAGGTACCCTCAGCATTGTATTTTTCCTGACATACCTAATGATATACAAACTAGCCTGGCATTGATTATGATAAATTGATTTCAGTTGAATTTCTCTGTTCTGCTCTGGTAGGGTCCTAAGGCTAACCTACTTCCACAATCTGAGATGCAATATAAGGTGATAAATCCAATCTCTATGCTGCATACCCAAACTCCCAGTTGAAATGAGCATTAGGCAGTGACTAGAGTTACCCTCCTCTACTCAAACACCCAGTTTGACCCGCCTTGGAAATCAACTATTTGCTGACTGCTATCTACAGTGATACTTGCTATTCGTTAAAATGCCTGCTCTATGCCAGCCTTGCGTATTATCTCATTTTAATCATCACAAGAACTTTGGAAGGTTTTTTTTCCAAGGTAAATAAACTGAGACTCAATGAAAGTGTTACTTGCCCAGACGTAGAGCTTGGATTTATACACAGGTGTGTCTGTATCTAAATATAGTTCTCTGCCCCATCTATTATTTTGTGCCCATCAGTAAGATAAGCATCATGAAGCTGACAATGTGGGGGTGAATTGTCGTAGTGACTGCCACTCAGTTTCACATGACTCTGCAGACATATACTGGTTGATTCACAGTATTTTCAGTAGTTATGTTCTGTAAGTCACTGGGAACACTGATTTAGCAAATATTGAACTACTTTGCTCCTGGAAAGGCACAGTGTTAGGTTCCCACAAATCTTTCTGGTCACATCATTTTCATCAGCCAACCAACACTTAACCTTGTTTTATGCATGTTTCTGTTTAAAGACATCTTATTTAATATATATTGTTGATTCATTTACATTGCACTCATAGCCAACAATACTGTAACTCATGCCTGAATGAAGCTTATTTAACATACATATTTTCTCCCTAAGGCACATCCCAGCCTTCTTGTGCTTGAGGACACTAGACAGCATTTCAGTACTCTGATTAGGGACCATATCAGACAGTGAAATCACAAGACAAAAACCAAAACAAAACAAAACACTCCAAAACATGGCACTAAATAGATTGTGGAAGACACTTGTTGAGTGGTGGGGAGATTGAGGCGAGATTTAAAATACATGACCCCTGCCATCCTGGGAGCTTCTACTCTATTAGGAGAGACAAGATTAACACAAGTGAATCACATGTAAGACAACATAACTGAGAGTGGGAATGGGATGAGAGTGTTTTATTCCGATCTATCTGCTTTTGGTTGATTTTATCCTACCTTTTCCCCAATTTTTCAAGTATCAGTGATACTTTCTCTATGAGCTTCTGTCAGAGGAGAGCAGAGTCTAACGCAAAGAAGTCTATGAAAATTGCGGCTGGATTTCTAAAATGCAGACTAGGAACTATAATCTGCAAGTCAAAGGTGTTTTTGGTTTTGTTTTGTTTTGTTTTGTTTTGTTTTGTTTTGTTTTGTTTTTCATTTGCAAGAACAAGCCTTTGTTGAAAGCAATAAATGAGTTACATAGAATTCTAAGTTGAGTGACATGAGTGAGGCCAGGCTTGGGCAGGCAGTGGTTGGAAAGGAGGTGAAATGAGTTTGTGTCTGCAGCAGGCTGGGCCCAGCCAGGCAGGGCAGTGCGTGTCACTGGGGCAGGGGCCGTACCTAAGTTGCATAAGCAGAAACCTGCTGCGTGAGAGAGACGTCTGGAATCATGAGAGGGCACCTGTGAAATGAGAAGCTGCATGTTGGGAATTATAAGCCCTGTAACAGAGAAGTTAGGAGCTTTACCTTCTTGCCCTGACATGCCCCTTTGAGTCTACTCCTAATGTCGCTGATGGGAGGGCAGTGCCGTGGGCCCTGAGCCTGCCCGCCTTCCAGTGGCACCCTCCGGTGAATGGACTGAGGGTCGTACACACCAGACCCAAGCAGGTCAACGAGGAGCCCTTTCCCAGGACTTTGGAATTAGGACATAAGGACACTATTTCCCTGACCCTCAAAGTTTAATGTACATAAGAATCATGCAAGATTCCCAAGTTCCACCAGCACACCTCTGAGACTGGGACTGAAGGCTATTTGACCTTCAGGATCTTTGATCTTTAGGATGTGTCTGATGCCGCAGTTTTGGAGATCAGGATACTTTTATCAAGTGTCCCCCGTGAATCTAAAGCAGAAAGGCCATGGGTCACAAATAGAGAAACAGGTCTCTAGACTGGGAAGTTCTCTAGAGCTAAGGTGTTCAATTTTGGCCATGTAAATGGTGAAGCAGAAGAAGGAGGTCTATAGAAGGAGAGGCGTAAGGCAGATGTGCAGAGACAAGTTGTGTGGTAGGCGGGAGGCTGGCTAGTCAATCACCCTTGCTTGCCTCACTCTATAGAGACTACAAATTATAAGCATCTTACCCAGTCTTTTTGAAGCCAGCAGGTCATATGATATAATTTTGGTCAATGAGAGGTCTGCTTTGTTGGGGCAGCACATCTTGGGAAAGCTTTTACCCTCATGATGGAGGGGTGGCTGCAGGGCCACCGCCGACTTTTGCTCTCCTTCCTGTTTAACACCTGGAGCAACAGTCATCTGTAACCCAGGAAGCAACAGACACAAACCCAGAGTCAACACATTACGAGTGCAGAGCAGGAGACAGGCCTCAAGGGATAGGCCGGTGCCCTTACCCCTGCTTGTGGCACATGTATATTTGGAACGTGCCTAAATATTTAGTGACCTCACAGAAGTGTAATCAGGACCATAAGAATAAAGCTGTGGACGAGCACATCCCCAGGGAGTCCCGGAGTTGTATCAGTGAGAGGAAGAGCCATTCGCTGCTGCTGGTCTCACACAACCACCAGGCCGATCAGTTGAGAGCAGGGATGCGTGGGTGATAATCAGCTCAGAAGCAATCTCAGCAAGGACATTCTAAGATAATTTGAAGGAGAGCTAATGACACATCCAAGAAAATGAGTCTGCTAGATTCCCCTCCCCAGTCAATGACCTACCCGTAAAACGTATATAATTATCCTACAGACTGTCACTATGTGATAGCTATAGGCCAAATGTTACTTGAAGGGAAAACAATGAAACAAAAAGAAGAAAGTCAATAGAAAAGGCAATTAAAATCCTGTGACAACACCAGAGAGCATTATCGCAAAAAGACTTCAGTCTATGATCAGGAGCTAAGGTTTGAATCACCTTGGCCTGAATAACCAGGTCGAAGGCCCCAGTTGATTTAAGGAGTCAACACACCGAGAACATGCAACCTCAACTGATTGGAAAATCAGCTTAAGAAGCAAAGTCAGATCGATTGTCCTTTTTTAGGCAGGAATGATGAGAAGATTTTTAAACAGTTTTGTAACCTTAGTGACATTTTAGGCTGTTTTGTTTGTTCAATTTCTCTCTTTCTCTTATAAGAATGTTTGTGATTAGATTTAAAGCCCAGCCAGGTAATCCAGGATAATCTTCCTTTAACAAGATCTTTAATCACATCAACAAACTCATTGCTTCTCATAAAGTAACATTTAAAAGTTCTAGGAATTATTACCTGGACCATCTTCAGGCGGTCATAATTTAGCCTACTACAGAGAGTTACTAAGAAAATCTGATATACTTACTTGTGATTTTACTTTGTCATTTAGATATATTTAAGTTTATAATCAACATATGAAAGTTTAGAGAATCATATTTTGATTTATTGTTTGGACAAGAAGTATGTGAATATTTAAAGGGATAATGTCTAGTTTTAAAAGTCAATTTTTAAATAAATTATCAGTTTAATAAATTAAACTTAAATGGCAATGAATTTCTTCTCTAACCAAAGGCTGTTGGATTTTAACAAATCTATAATATTTTTTACCCTATGTCTCTCTGGATTCACTCTGCACCCTCACACATGCGTTTATGTAAGTCTGTGTGTGTGTACGTGTGTGTGTTTCAGTAACCCTTGGTAGACTATTTCTCATTCTTTTTCATCCGAAAAATGAAGAGGGAATTGGAACTGATGCAAAAAGCAAACTTATACCTGCACACCCAGCTGCATATTCCACGAATGACAAGAGCAAGGTTCAGCAAGAAAGGGAATTCAACACCCCGGCACATTCCCAGCAATGGGCAATGGCCCAAGTATGACTGCACAAGAACAGCCTCTGAGCTCACCTAGGGACTATCACTTGCCTCACGATGACTTGCATCTTGTGTTTGTGGGTTTTGGTTTCTTTAGCAATGGGACAGAAAGCTTTGTTTTGACAGACCACTTTGTTTTGTTTATTTCCACTTACCAGGCTAAATGTGTCCTCGGTTTTAAAGCTACGTTTTGAAAAAGGATGTTTGCTGAGATGCATTTTCACAGTGTACTCTATTCCATGGGACACACTTAAGTTCAGGGATCATCCATCATTATTCAGTTGAACATCAAGGCAAGAACGTTTTGAGAAAAAAACCAAAACAAAATCGCTTTGCTCCAAGACATCTGCCCCTCTCCTCAGCATATTCAATCCTAAGGTAATTCCTTTCCTGACCACTGGTACTTCTTTCCCTCCAAAGATTTCCCAGAGATTTCTGCATGCCTGAGCAGATATATTGGTCCCACCTCACATAATCTGCATAAATTGCATGATATGGGGCTCTCCAGTAAAGCGGTGATTGATCAGGGAATCTCGGGAGCATGGAGAATGTTTTTTGTCTTCCCTGCCTGTTGCCCTATTGGTTATTTTGTGTCTACTGAAACCACATCTACCACTGAAGAAGATTTTCCCTCTGGTCCTCTTTCAATTTGATGTGTGGTCAAAATGCTGGGCCAACACTTTATTTTGTATTACTTTCCTTTTGGAGAATGACTTTTTTGAGTACAACACACAGGATGAGTCACGGTAATTCAAGGCCATTAACTCTGTAGGTTACAACAAGCACTAGAGAGTATTACCAAGTATGCTGTACATATATGGCTTTTCATCTTCAGGATACCTTATAAATAAGAATTCAGTCATCTATCATGTGATCCATTCAACATGCCTGGCTCTTTTTTTTTTTTTTTTTTTTTTTTTTGCAGCTGAGGAAATTAGAGGAAGACAGCTTAAGTAGTTTACCCTGGGTCACAAAGAGGCATTTAGTGTCAGAAAAGTATGTTCTTCTATGATGATAAGATACAGCATAAATTAGTTCAAACTAAATATATGTATATATGTGCATGACTGGGACATTATGTTGTACACCAGAAATTGACACATTGTAACTGACTATACTTCAATTTAAAAAGATTTTTAATAAATAAATAAATATGACAAAAAATTAAAAATAATAAAAAATAAATAAATCACTTCAAACTAAAACATGTTAATTATACTAAATTAGTATAATTTTTGAGTTTCTAAACTCAAAACAGCTAAAACAGCATTTCCTGAATACTCTAGGAATTTTCTTGGATATCTTCCATTGGAGTACAAATGAGCCCCAACTCAATCAAGTCTTTGAGAAGAAGTTATGAGAGGTCTATATGGCAATTTTTGTTTCTTCAGAGATGTTCCAATGGACGTGAGACCAAGAGCATTTCATAAAATTGAGGGGAATGAGAGAGGAAATTAGTTAATGGTCAAGACAACTTTAACTGGGAAGGTAAGAAAATTTGGTTTCCTGTTCCTATTAATACGTATGCTTTCTAATGTTGGGTTTTCCCTTTAATGAAAATGACTATAGAACATTGGAAAGGATACACAGAAATAAGACAGATTTTGAAGTCTGCAGGGAATTTCAAGTTCCTGGTTGAAGATTACATTTTAAACACACTTTGATCAGCTTAGTCACTCAAATGCCTGAATGTTGAGGGCGTTTGTTTGCTGTCTGTGGCCTTCCTGTGTGGGAATTTCTTTTTGTGCTATTGAGGATGGTGTATATAAAATCTCAAAAGTCATGGCAAAGGGTAGTGACTAACTTGAAATTCCTAGAAGAGAAAATGGGGAAATTTCATAAAGGTCCCACCAGAGGCAGAAAAATAGTGAGCCTTAAAGTTTTGGGAACTGATTATATAAGTAAATAAGATCAACAGAGTGGGAAAATTCATTTCCCAGGGTGTCCTGACGGCAGCAATGCCAAGTCATCCCAAAGCTTGTGTCACCAATAAATCCCTACAGACTGGACCTATATTATCCCAGAAAATACGACAAAACTCACATGGAAATCCTGTGTCCAGCAAAGTGCTTTTCAAAATCACATATTTCAACCAAAATAAAATTTAAAATATTTATACAGCCAGATTCACATAACTGTGTAGCTATCCACAGAGAATCTAGGGTAAGAAACATGGAACTAAGAGCCAGAATATCTGAGTTGAGAACCATCTCTACCTCTGTCCCTCTGGAAAGTCTTTGAACTTCAGTTTCCTGTTTGTAATATGGGCTAATAACACTTTCCTTAACTAAGTTGTTATGAAGCTCAAATGAGGAAATAAACATGAAGGCCCTTTGTAAACTGAAGAATTAATCAAATGTAACTGACTATTATGTTCACCATCATTTAAGAAAACTCAGTGTAATGGGAAAACTTCAGGATTCTCTGATGTTGCAGTCATATCTATAAAACAGATGCAAACCAAGACCAAGTCTGGAACTAAAGGTAAGAGGGTGGGGAGGTGAGAGATGCAGCCATAAGGTGCCTCCTAGTTTTATTCTCCTTGCTGGACAACTTAGAATTTAAGTCACGAGTTGCAAGTGGTTATACACTCCCCCTCAACTCATTCCACTGGAGACGCCTCGGGGTTAATAATGTCCTTACTGAAATGAAGAGATAAAGTCTTGGTAATTGAGGTAATTAAGAGTATAGACACTGGAGCCAGACTACCTTGGTTCAAATGCTGATTCTTCCACTTACTGTCTTGTCTGTGTGACCTTTAGAAAATTGCTTGACCTCTTTTCGTCTCATTTTCCCCCTGTGTGAAATAGGGATGATAACTGTGCGTACATAGAAAATGCTCAGTAAATGTTACTAAACCGTAGTCTGAATGACTTTAATCAGCTGACAGGAATGGCAGTAAATAGGAAATATTTCCCCCTTTTTATCCCTTGAATAAGTCAATTTCCTCCCCAGAGCAACACAGCTTCTAGTCCATATGGTGCCCTCATGCACACCAGGGGAAGGCACCCATTCCTTAGGACACTGAACCACCCTCAGTGGGAAAAAAAGTCTTTAATGACAACAGTGCAACTGGCATCCCTAGAACTGAGCAGTGAACAACCTGCTCAACCTTACATGGCAGTCATCTCTCTGAAACTCAGTTTCCTTTTGTGGAAAAAATATCAGTTGTTGGGTTAGATCTTTCTAAATCCCTTCATAAGCCTAAAAAAGTCTGATTTCTTTCCTTTTAGGTCTTTAGACTACCTTCAAGGCGAGAAACCTCATTCTAGCCTCAGGTGCTGTATTGGGCTGAGTAGAGACAATAAACCAAGCACAGTGTGATCTCAGGTTCCAGCAGCCTGGGGAGGATAAGAGAGCATTTCTCAAACACAAAACTGATAAAGTTCACATTCTCTGGCCAGATGAGCACCGGTCCCACAACCTCTCCCCATAGGAAACCGGAAGCTGGTAAGACTCAGCATGAGTATATCCTAAGGCTTTCAGACGTCTGGTCCAGGTAAGAAACAGAACCTTGATCTGGAGCAAGGATGCCTTTGCCCACCTCTCACCTTCACTAGCTATTGCAAAAATATCACAACTGTTTTTTACATGATTGAAAACATGACGTCTGAAGGAAGAAAAATTATTCCTGTCAGTAGCAACTAACAGGAATTAGGTGTGAGAGCAGGACCTGAGGCACTGAGTTTGCTTTGCCAACATTTACTGCTCCGGGGATCCCAGCCTAGACCGGCCGTGCCCCCATCCAGACTCCCTCTTTGCTCCATCCAGGCTCTCCCCAGCCTTTCCCACTTCCTGCCACTTCTCCAGTCCTCTCTCGAATACCCAGGCCCTTTTTTCCCAGGCCCCTTCTCCCTTCCCTGTTGCAAAGGAACTCCTTTCCCTACTCACAAAGTACTGAGCTGCAGTGGAGCCGCCTGCCCTCGCACTGATGCACTAGGGGGACCGCTTGGTTAGCGCCGTTTGAAGCCTTAGCCTCAGCAAGGAAAGGAACTAAGACGCTCCCTTCTCACAGAACTTGTAATTTGGCCTCCTTCTCTGAACAGATAAGAGGGATGTGGTTTTGACTTACTAGCCTAGAGGCACATCAAACATCCATTTTACAGATTAAAAAAATAAAAAAATCCAAGAGACAGAAAATGTTGTAAGAAATTTCATAAGGAGAATCTCCCCACATGCCTTAAAATCCAGAGAAAAGTGAGCTCCCCCGAGTGTCAGGACTGCCAGGAATTTCCTAAGAGCTATCAAAGGGATCTATACACATCAGTCACCACCTCGGGCAGAGCGAGGACGCAGGTAAAGATAACACCTTAGACAAGCAGAGTGCTCGGGTTGACAAAGAATTCTCACCTTTACAATCTTTTTTGATCTGCATAACCCCATGAGGTAGTCAGGCCATATATTATTACAATTCTAGTTTAGAGATGACAGAAGGAAGACGTAGGGAGGCAAAGCAACTTCTGAACTCACACAGCTGATAAGTGGTGAGCAGGGGAGACTCTTGACTTCTAATCTTATGCTGTTTCACAAAAGAACTAGGATTTAGTGCGATCAGGAGAATGCTGTCCACAGCTCTGCCCGAGGGGGTGCTGCAGCAGAGTTGCCTTTGGGACACCAAACCCCTGGTAGACCCCTCCTGTTCTCAGGCACACCAGATCTAGAGCCCGCAGTGAGGTTTCCAGACTGTTATTCTGTAGAACTACTCTCTGAGGACGGGGAGGATTGTACGTGCCCAGGGGTTGCTGTTTTGCCTGAATGTCTCACCTTCAGCCTCTCTTCCAGTTTATTGCATGTGTGACCCCTGTTGATGCTAAGTTCTCCGGGAGGATGACACGTGATTCATGGTCATTTTTCCCTAGGTCGCCAACCATGTTCTCAGTGCAAGCTCTGTGCCAGGCGCTGCTGGGTGCCCAGAACACAAGACACAATAAGGGTTCAGTCACAAGCTAAGTGGAGGGATGGAAAGATGGAAACTAATATAGTATAGAGAACAGTGTGGGGAGAGGTAGCAAAAAGAGCATCCAATCCCAAACACATTGTCAATTTCCTAAGCAGAAAGTAGGGAAAGGGTCATTTTTTTTCCTTCCAGCTTTCTTGAGATGTAATTGACATAAAGCTTTACATACATTTAAGGTGGACAGCATGATTTGACTTCCATACATCATGAAATGACCACAGTAAGTTTAGTGAATATCCATCATCTCATACAGATACAAAATTAAAGAAATAAAAAAAGTTTATTTTTCTTGTGATGAGAACTCTTAGGATTTACTTTCTCAACATCTTTCCCATGTAACACACGGCAGAGTTTATTATATTTATCATGTTGTACATTATACCCCTAGTACTTAGTTATCTTATAACTGGAAGTTTGTAACTGTTGACTGCCTTCATTCAATTCCCCCTTCCCCAGCCTCTGCCTCTGGTAACTGCAAATTTGATCTCTTTTTCTGTGAATTTCTTTGCTTATTTTGAAGTATAATTCACCTACAAAACCATGTTAGTTCCTGATACATACAACATAGTAATTTGATATTTCTCTACATTACAAAATGATCACCACGATAAGTCTAGTTAAGATCTGTCAACCATCCAAAGATATTACATAATTATTGACTATTGACTATAGAGTAGTTTTATGCTTATGGTGGCCAATATCTCCAAGTCCCTGAAAGACATCTCAGAATGAGGGGCAGAGGCCTCTCTCAGGGGACAGTGCTGTGCTGACAAGGAGGAGGCAGGTTCCAGAGTCTGGTGTACCTGAGTTCAAACCTGAGCTCTGTCATCACCCTCCATGGGGCTAGCTATGGTCCCTCTTTCCCTACATTTCCTTGTATGTGAAAATGGGGCTGTAGTAATGTCTAGCATGGCACTGGGTGAGCTTTAACTGAGCTGGCTCCATTGAATGAAGGGACTGTTCAGATTCCAACCTTGGCACCACCCCTAACTCTAGACCTTGGGCAAGTAAATTTATTTACACTCCAAGGATCTCATCTGTAAAAGGAATGAAAACAGTACCTCCTACAGAGGGTTGGGATGAGGACCAAATGTTGTACATGTAAAAGTCCTTAGCCAAGCCCCTGGCAAGTGGGAAGCACTTAATAAATGCTAGCCACCATCATGCCGTCTACTAGACCACATGGCACCCCAGCATCATGGCAAAATTCTTCAAGGCAACATCTTTAATACCTTTTCAGATTAGAGTTCATGCTTCTTGAATGAGAACCAGGACAAAACAAAACTGTGGTTACCGTGCTCACCTTTTCCTGAGTTGTGCAGGAGATGAGACTATGCCACCCTGAAATCTACCACTTTGGCGGAAGGATGATTTTGAGCTGAAGGCAACTGACAAGAAGCAGACACAAGGAAATCTCTCTTGCCTCCCCTTCTCTACCAGGAAGGGCGGGGTGAGTCTTAATCACAGGAGACAAGTTTAGACTCTTATTGGCCCAGAGACGACACCAGAGACTCTATATAACCAATTTTACTAAAACAAGCTTTATTTTTCATTAGTTTCCCCCATACATTTACTTTCCTACAGTTTGCCACCCCTAACAGTCTAAGCTCCTTTATCATTTGTCTTGTCATTTATTTACAAAGTTATTGTTTTTCACTAAGATGCTACATAAGTCCCAGTTCTAAAGACCTCTTTGAGTTACTCATCACTGAGTTCTCCCACTCTGTTTTTCTCTTGTTAATATAAAAACAAAAACAAAGCGTAAATACAGGACAGAAATGGACTCACAGACAGAGAATACAGACTTGTGGTTGTCGAGGGGGTGGAGGGCGGGAAGGGATAGACTGGGATTTCAAAATTGTAGAATAGATAAACAAGATTACACTGTATAGCACAGGGAAATATACACAAAATGTTATGATAACTCACAGAGAAAAAAATGTGACAATGAGTGTGTATATGTCCATGAATGACTGAAAAATTGTGCTGAACACTGGAATTTGACACAACATTGTAAATGATTATAAATCAATAAAAAATGTTAAAAAAAATATATATCTTTCATCAGTCTAATTTGTAAGGCCCCAGCCTGAGAACCTAGGAGGATAGAGAAAAAAGGATTTTTCTTCCCTTCCCTACAGCTGACCAGTCATCCAAAACAACTCTAGCTCTGAACTACTGCCAGGAGCCAGACAGTCCCTACATCTGCCATGGGGTGGGCCCCCAAGGTCAGCCACATGTGTCCAGATCCAGGGCTCACCTCTCCTGCTCACATCTACACCACCTGTAGATTCAACATGAGGCTGTCTGAAATGAAGCATCTAACCTCATTGGCTACTGGTCTCATGAGGTATTGCTCAGAGCCCAGCTCACCAACAGCCATATAGTCATCACCGTCACCAACACTACTATCCCTCTGATCACTGTGGACCCATGGTGTGATGACAATGACCTTGAAGCAAGCTTGGTGTTTATGAAAATAAGGACTGTGATTTTTAGAGTCTTCATCTGAGTTCAAATTCAGTGCTCTTAAATTTGTCAAGTTCTAAACAAATCACTGTATGAGAAAGAAGCAACCAGAGGCAGTCAATGCCGCCATGCAATGTGGTAAACAATAAAGACTGAGTACAGGAAAGCAATTTACGACGACGGCAGAACATGAGCGATCCCACCCTAGCTGCCGGAAAACAGAGCCCTCCCAGGGCCAGGCTGTGCTGAGATTGTTTTGTATTTGGTGCAGTGGGGCAGAGGCCTGAGGTCAGGGAACTGCAGTGTGCGATGACCCACGTTCCAGGAGAATCAGCCAATGTCCAACTAGAGTACACTTTCCTGGACCACGGAGACTCCCTCCTTTCCATCTTCCTATCTCTCTTGTCTGGCTCAGAAAGGATCCTCATAACTGAGGATGATGACAGATATTCCATGGCTTAAAACAAGACCAATTTCTGAGTTAATGTTTTTATGTGCAGAGGTATGTATACAGACGTAGGTCAGTACAACATATACCTCCATGTGTGAGCTATGTGGGTATAGTCAATAAAGATCTGAATCTGCATTTATTTTATAGGACAAGGACTAAACTGGCTGGTATAGTATAAGCTACTAAGAAACCAGTACTCTTGGGTCTCTGTCTTTACCATTAATGGTAAAAACCATTAGCCACTGACTTCCTCTGAGAATAAGTCCAACACATATATTCTGCATGAAGAAAGAGTCAATCATTTCTTTCCAGGATGATTAAGAGTGAATGTGTGTGTAGAAAAGTTTATTTTATAAGGTCACGTAATTCCTAGGAAATTATATCTGCTTGACACTGATTACACTAAACTGAAGAACCGTTTACTGTTTCATTATATGATCTCACTTTCCCCACCACTTCTTGCTATGACATTCTGTGAGGAGCTGCTTACCCCGCACACAACAACAAAATTATCTAAGGAAGTGTCGTTACAACTACTGTCCACGGCCCCAAACGCCCATCCTACCAACACGATATCTGTCTCCTTTGGGAGGAAAAGGAAGCTAACGTCCAGAAACCCTAGGGTCTTCTCAACACACTGCATGTGAATACTTCATATGAGTACTCAGAGTCTGATGGAAATTGATACTTTTTGAGAATACTATTTGCCTGTTGGAAGTCCGTATAATATCAGAATCACTCTCTCTCATTTTCTGACATTAGGGGACAATAGGAAAAATTCAAGAAAACTGAAAGAGCAAAATGTCCCTTTTTTTTTTTAAATTAATGAGCAGAAAATAGAAACTGAGTTCTGCAGAATAGTGAGCTATTTATTCTTGGCAAATTTCCTATTATTAAGCATGTGGTTTAAGAGCAAATTTTAAAAAGGCAGTTACTTGTAGGGAGTCAAATGGGATTTTAGAGGCCTAAAATTCCAAAATAAATTAATAGGCTTTTTTGATGGTGGTTCAGAATGATTACTTTCTATGCAAGAATCTTCATAAAGATACTGCATTGTTCAAACTCACAAGGGCTGTCCCCTAGGGTATTCTAGCTGTCCTTGTTTAAGTAACCTTCTCAACGGTTTTCTGGTTTTCACAGTTTCTCTCTCTTCCCTTGGCTCTGTCTTCTAGTGATGATTTCTGCTTATGAGAACTCCAGTACCCCATGTAATAGTGATAACGTTTTGAATCTAAGACATCAATGGATTTTTGTTTCCTTTCCCATATATCATGTATTTAATGGCCATTCTGCCACTATGTGCAAGGAGAAAAGAGGAGAGTGAGTGACACTTCAGAAGGGCACAGTGCAGGGGGAGGTTTGATTAGACAGCAAGAGGATGTGGAATGCCTGCCCACTGCATCTTGGTGGATGACAGAAAGAAGAGAGACAGAGAGGGCTGAAGGTTCAGACTTGTAAGCCAACACTTCGATGGCGGAAATGCCCATATGGGTATAGGAAAGACTGAGATCACTCTGGGCTAACAGTGCATCTGGGATGCAGCCCCATCAGCCTGGAAAAGGAGCCACAGCACAGCACTGGTTGAGAACAGCGGCTAAATGAGATACCTGAGGCAGCACTCCGGAATTCCCATAGTCTGCAGAGAACACATTCTGCACCTAGAGGTTTCCATGGGCCATGCTGAGGAACACCGAAACCTGTGGTGAAGATGCCTGGGTCCACAGTCTCCTGTGAGAGGTACCCAGATAATGGCCAAATGACTACGCAGGCACCATGTGACTCCCAGATCTTGTCTCTCTCCCCCCACCACAAGTCACATTAGCCTCATCCCCCTGACATCAATATACCACCTTTGGAAGGTGCAGTAGGTGGGAAGTGAAGTAAAAAAGGAACAGTTCCCCAAAAGAAACTAAACTAGAAGAGATAACATCATAAATTGTCATACTCAAAGTCTCTTTTCCCTTTTGTTAAAAGATTAATTTTTATAAGTATAAAATCATGACACTCATGAGTTAAAGATTTTATTAACTCAAGTTATGAGGAAACTGGCAAGATTTTATAGCCATCTCAAAGGAGAATTCAAACACACACACACATATATCGGACATCAGGAAGACTGAAATGAATACCAAAAACTGGTCAATATCCAAAGGGCAATAATGAAGTGCATCTCCACCACACACAATTTGCACGGGACATTTGCATCACTTTCAGTGCTCTACAACCCGCAGAGCTATAAATCAGCTCAAAGTCAATGAAAGGCAGAGGTAACCCAGAGGGTGGACTAGATAGGACAGGGACCTTTTTTGCCCATTTCAAAGTCTTTCACAATTTTTCCTCATATCTGCTACCGAGGGGTAGGGACTCTTGCAGAAGCTCAAATCAGTTGTAAAAACTGAAGTTGTATGTTCTTTGTATATTTTAGAAGTTATGTGTATATTACAACTCTCTATAAAGTCACCTTTCAGGGACACTCATACCACATGCCACTAACCTCTATCTGAATTATCCTTCATCAAAATTCTGTAGACCCAGCAATGCCACACTGAGCCAAAGACTTCCAGAACCCAAAGTGTTCATATGCAGGGCCCTCTAAACCAGTGCTGCCAGGGTGTGGACTGTGACGTGGTAAGAAAAACACTTCTCCCCAATGTGAGAGCCAACCTCATTTATATGAGGTGCTCCGGGTTTATGTCATCATAGAGAACAGTCCTTCAGACTTTATCTGGAGCCCCTCTCCTTAGGACTTTTACTAAAGATCTTGCAAGTCAGTCCAAAGGGCCATCTGAGTGACAGGCAATGAGCATTAGACCCATACTCTCACCCTTTGATGATCTTTATTATCCATCCATCTGTCCACCCGTCCAGTCTTTTAGTTGTTCACACCAGGCCAGCACTGGGCTAGGCTTATCACAGGTTAGTAGGTGCTTCCTAAGTCTTACCAACTGATCCCTTTCCAGGGAATTCTGTCTCCCGATCCAGGGAAATAGACTGATGTCTCAGGGAAGGGGCAAGTTGCAAGAGTCAAAGAAACCACAACTTACTAGATCTCTCTCTTTCTCTTCAGGCAAATTATTATCATCTGTGAAGTGCGAAGATGTAAGTCTCACCATCTCGTAACTTGCTAATGTCCACCCCGCGGCTGCGTCTCAGGTTCAGGCCAGCTGCTGGTAACCTGTCCTCTTCCCCTCCTACTTATGTTCTTACTTTACTTTCACATCAGTCATTCATGCAGATTTTGCATCTCAGTTCTTTATGATTGGCTTACTAGCATAATATTATTTCTTACCTCATTATGACAATAGTATGATATAATCTTAACTTATTGATAACCTAATTGACAAGACTGCTTTGGACTATAATTACCCCATTTTTCTCTTCTTTCACCATACACTTGTCATGAATGATTTCATCTGTTCCTTAGTTTTTTTCACTTTCTTCTCAGCTCCAGAATGCCTATTGGATTTTTCTAGTTTGTTATTTATAGCTGCAGTTGCTTACATATCAAACCCAAACTCATCAATCTCTCCCAGGATCTGCTCCTCTTATTCTGAGCATCATCCTTGTGACCAGTCCAGCATCCCAAAATCCCAGTATGCTCATAACCTGGCCTCTTTCCAGCTTTCCATTGTTCCACATTGTTCTTTGTCAGCCCAGTGCTAAGGGCTGGAGATATAAAGGAGATAGAACCCGCCAGAAGTTCAAAGACAGTCTATAGGAACTTAAAAGAGACAGATATGTAATTCAGCACATAGAATAACTTTCTTAAAATTTTTGTTTCCAAAGTTAAATAGACTAGTGCAGGACCTGGTGAGCTCTACTGTGCAAGCTGAGGCTGAAAGACCGTCCTTTTGGGGTGGAGGAGGACAAATAAAACAGCCTTTAAACATAAATGTTTCCAGTTTCTTATTGGAGCAATGAAAAGCCAGCTCCAACCAGAGTGAGGAGATCAACCCTGCAGCTGCCTCCTTTTCCCTCTCCATCTCAGGAAAATGACCCCAAAGGCGAGGAGCAGAGGGAGAAGGTAACTGGAGAAGGATGATGAAAGGAGACAAACTTTATTCTGATGACTGTACCTATTGATTTCCACAGGACTAAAAAAGCCAAACAAAATTTCTGTTTGGAAGCACAAGATTTAAATTTGTATCCTCTATAATTAAACAAATATTTCTCCAGTGCCGGCCATGTGACGTGTCTAGTGCAGATTAAATAACAGAACGTTTGCAAAGGACACGGCGCATAATAGCACAGTAAACATTCAATAGGCGTTCCCTTCGGCCACCAGTGCTGCGTTGTTCTCACTTACCGATACTCTAAAAGAGCCCTGCTATTTAATTTGAGGACTAGCAAATCCTCAAATCACAGTCTCTGTCCTAAGCTTTCAATTAAAATTAAAAGCTTGTCTGATCCTAACTGTATTATGTTTGTAGCATAACCAATTTCTGCACCACCCCTCATGGGCGCCTTATGTCTGCAGCTGACAGCCCCTTTTCAGTGGTGAGGAGGTGTCTGTGCGTGCTCTCCCACCAAGTATACTATTACTTCCCTGAGGACAAGGATTATCTTTGGATTTTCTTTGAGCCTAGCCCAGAGTCAAATATATTAAATGCTGATGAAGATGTTCATAAAAATGACAAAGAGGGGACTTTCCTTCATGCACTGCTTGTCATTTTTTCAGCCTCATTCTGGTTACAGACAAAGAACAAAGTGTTCCACCAGTCCTCACTCCAGTATGTACCCAAGAGAAAAACAAGACATGTAAAGACTTCAGTGTTTGGTGAGTTCTATGTGAAGAACTCTTATCTGGAAAGGAAGATGACAACGCTAATGATGAATTCACTGAGGAAATGCATTAGATAAAGCAGATTGTCATCTTTTGTCTCAAATCATGCAAAAGGAATTGGAGGACACTCCTAACAGTAGTGTGTCAACCAGAAGGGTATTTTACAGGTCCTCAGATCTGTTATTAATGATTGCAACTGTTTCCCAGCAGGCTGGAACCACAGATTATTACAAAAAAGAAAGGAAGAAAGGAAGAAAGAAAGAAAGAGAGAGAAAGATGAAAATGTCCAACTTTATGATTAATGTGTTGCATGATTTCCCCAGCATCTCTCCTGCCATCATCTCTTTGTGGACAGCACAGCTATGAGGACCCCTGTATCTGGCTACCTCCTGCAATATTACTAAGGTCAGTGATGTGACATTAACAGAGGACATCCAGCTCTTGGTCATCAATTTCAAAGAAAGACAGCTTGGGCCATCAGTGACAACCCAGATGGTGTTAGCGAAGTGCCACAGCAGAAAAGGAGACTGCACAGTCTAGTAAAGGAGTCAGGTGACCGGTTCCCAAAGGCCCTGCATCCTTAAGTCTCAGAAGCTGGCCTCTAAGTATAAGACACATAAACATTAGTTGGTGGACACTCAGGTTTCTCCACTGCCTTGGTCCTCCCAGCCATTCTGCTGGCTTAAGGCTTGACACCAGGGCCTTATGCAAAACCATGAAAATGAAATAACTCTTCTTGTGCCTCTTCTCCTCTTCCTCTCTGTGCCCTTATCTTCCATTTGATAACTCCCAACCAGGACCAGGTAAATAATTTTGGAGGCCCCACTCAAAATGAAAATAAAATGTCCTTTGTTCAAAAATTATTAAGAATTTCAAGATGGTAATAATAGACTGTTAAACCAAGCATGGGCCCTTGTAAGTGTGGGGGTCCTGTACAAATGCACTGGGCTCACCTTCATGAAGCCACCCATGCTCCCCACTCCTCACCAACAGCCTCAGTCTCCTGACACTGCCTTAAGCCTCCCTAAGAAGCTGCACCCTGGCTGCTCCAGGAGCACTGCCTTCCCTACAGTGACCCCTAGATACCCCTTCCCCTTTATTTCTTTCCTCTACAGCCCTGCACTTCCCCTCCACTCAGCTGAATTCCTTTGTGATAAGGTGCTGGAGCCTAACAATGGAATAATGAGGAGTGTCAAGTTGGCATTGTCCCCAGTGCAGAGTCCCTGGTGGAAGAATCTGAGGTGCTAAGACAAGCTTCTGGAAGAAAGTATTCAGGCCTTTTCAATCACACACCCATCTCTTGCCTCTTCCTACCTGTGGTTCGGCCATAAGTGTTGAGATGTTTTTAATCCATACATCCATCTAACATGTATTAAGCACCTACTATTTGATAGGCATCATGCTACGTTCTGGGAATGCAAGGGTAAATAAGATTGGTTCCCAGCCTCTGAAGTACTCCCTTCTACTGGGGTTAGCAGAAACAAAGGAGATCATCACAGAGTGGTGACTTCAGGGAGAGATGTGAAGCAGATTAGTAATATCAGAGAATAAAGTATGGCTGGTGGGAGGGATGATGTCAGAGAGAGTGTTTTGTTTCTTTTACTTTTAACCTTTTTAATTGGTATAAATTAAGCAGTTACAAGATAGATACATACACCCCAATGTTCATAACAGCTCTATTTACAATATCCAAGACATGGAAGCAACCTAAATGTCCACTGACAGATGATGACTGGATAAATAAGATGTGGGGTGTATGTATACACACACACACACACACACACACACACACACACACACACACAGGAATACTACTCAGCCATAAAAAGGAATAAAATAATGTCATTCACAGCAACATAGATGAACCTGAAGATCATCATACTAAGTGAAGTAAGTCAGAAAGAGAAAGAAAAATACCGTATGATGTCAGTTATATGTGGAATTAAAAAAAGGAAAAGGAAAATAATGAACTTATTTACAAAACAGAGACAGACTCATAGTCATAGAAAATAAACTTATGGTTACCAGCAGGGAAAGGGAGTGAGAAGGGATAAAATAGGAGTTCAGGATTCATAGATACTAACTACTATATATAAAACAGATAAACAACAAGGTCCTACTGTATAGCACAGAGAACTATATTCAATACCTTATAATGTCCTACAATGAAAAAGAATATGAAAAGGAATATATATACACATATATATGTATGTGTGTGTGTATACATATATATATAAATGAATCACTATGCTATACACCAGAAATTAACACAACATTGTAAATCAGCTACATACCAATTTAAAAATTCCATTAAAAAACCAAGACAGATATGTGCAGAAATGTAACTGATTTTACTTCTAAAATTTACTCAATGTTGCTATAAATCTCATGCTCTGCTTAGAGGAGACCTTGTTCCATATCATTCAATATACTGAAGAGGATCTGAATATGCCACCCTAAAATATTTCACTTTGGCATATTGATTATTTTGAGCTGAAGACAATTAAGAAACAGCAGATGCAGGAAAGATTCTCTGACCTCCCACTTTCTGTCTAAAACCAAGTCACAAATTTCCTACAAAAAACCTTCCCTCACTGTAGCAGGAAGAGTGAACTTTCTTATGACTGGAGATGGGGAGTCAATGTCAAGATGAATCTGTACAAACAAGCCTTACTGAGATAACCCTCTCTTCCATGAGTGTCCCTCACATACTTCCTATTCACTTGCCCACAATCTACTGTCCCTAGAAGGTATGGTAGTTCTTTTTCCTTCATATTGTCACATTTCCACAATTTATTAATCTTTGTTCAAATGGTATATAAGCTCTCAAGTCTAGTTGTTTCTTTGAGTCTTTGTTTCTCTTCAATGAAGATTCCTATGCCATGTAAAAATATTAACATCAAGTAAAATTTGTATACTTTCCTTTTGTAAATCTGTCTTTTGTCAGTTTAATTCACAGGTGTGGTTACAGAACCTAAGAGAGTAGAGGAAGAGTCTTTCCTTCTCCACAGTACTCAGCCCAATGCAGTGATTCTTTTTTTTCATTGAGATTCACATATTTTCTGCCCATCATTGACCAGATCAAATGTAATTTGGGGGGAAGTAAATACGTAGTTAGAGATTCTTCCCCACCTCCCTCTTCACTTGCTCTTTTTCAAGTTTCTGGGGGAGGCACAGGGGTCCTGTGTTAGGGAAGGTGACCCTCACCTGTGTCCTCTCTGGACTTGGGCTACTCTCCTGGTATGCAGTGTGACCTGCCTGATCACACGGTGCCAAGGTCTATGACGGTATTGGGATGTGATCTCCTAGGCATCATCAGGCTGTAGCAGACGACCCTGCGGGTGGCTTCATGCTCCTGCGCCTTGGGACCTGGGTGCTGCACTAGCCTCATCCGAGAGCACGGAGCTTGCTGCAGCTGCTGCGGGGCCCACTTTCCTCAGCACCTCCCTCGGCCACCCCGCCCTGCAGGCGGAGCACCAGGCCCAACACCCGCCCTTCTGGAATGCCTGCAGTCCCTCCAGCTGCCCCTAGGACAGTGGCATTCTGGAACACACTCTTGTTTCCTCGTAATTCTACATTCTGCTACCCCACTTCCACCTCAGGTTCTGGCCCAGATGCAGAAGCCAGAAGATTCTCTTCTATTTTTGGCATTCCACCATCTTACCACCCCACCCAACCTCCGTAGGGCTTTTCTCCTTCCGTGAGAAGGGAACTTCCACATATCCCACAGTCTTCCCACATCTGCGGTTAGCCCTCTAAAATTTAGTATCTTAATGTGTAGAAAGCAAGCTGTGAGATTTCTCAAAAAATTCTGTCTCTTGAAAGCTCGATTTCCAAGACTCTTGTCTTCTAATAAAGTTTAACATCTTCACTCAAAGCTGAGCAAAGAGCTGCTTTATTCCAGCTGCTTTTGTCCTGTGCCCTGTTCTTCCCTGGGCCCAGATCTTCATAGTATAAAGGACAACCGAGGAAAAAATCCAAAATACTGGGGAGGAAAAATGAATCTATAGAAGTCGCAGTATACAAAGGAGAGGGAACTTTTTTCTGTAAATATTAGATGCCATGGAGAGAAGAGAAACAGACAAGGTGGCCTTCTGACTGTTTCAGGTTTCTTCAAGGAGGCAATTCCAAACCACAGGAAGGAAGAACTTAGGCAGAGCTCAGCGATCCCCCCTGAATGGAGGACACAGATATAGGAGTTTGGGGAGACTGAGGTATCCGTCATTTGCAGGGCAGAGTTTCAGAGAGGAAGAAGTTAAACAAGAGCTCAAGGATTCCCTTAGGCTTGAACACTAACACCCGGTGTCTGAATACCAATCTGCAGATGGGAGGCTGGATTGCCATTAATATAACTGCTTGCATACTTTCAGCTGAACAATTTCTGAGCTCATGTAGATCTGCGAGATATTTCAGTTGCTACCAGTATGAATGAAAAGGCCTCCCTGAATACATAATGCACTCAGTGGAGCCCGCGGGAGGGTCATGCCTTAGAAGTAAGGCTAAATGAGCTCTAGAAAAGATTTTAGACTCTTCCTAACAGAGCTTAAAATTTAGTCTCCAGATCAAGCTTATGGCAAATGACTCAGTCTCCTGCTGAATGATATTCAACATTCTTTAAAGGAAGACAACAAAATCCAAATAGTCAATAGCAAAACATTCATAACATGTGACATTCAGTGAAAAATTACTAGATATGCAAAATAAAGCAACAAATCCTACAACCAGGAGGAACAGTAGAAACAGAGCCAGCACAAGTGATGCAATTTGCATATAAGGATTTTAAAGCAGCTATTTAAATATGTTCACATATTTAAAAGAAAATATAAACATAATGAGGGTTTCAATAATTACACTAAATATAAGTAGCCTCCATTGTAAATTTGGACTTTACACTTTGTATTTATATGCACTTCAATCAAAACAGAGACTGCCAGATGAAAAGCAAGACCTGGTACTAGCTACTGTGGAAAATACCTTTAAATATAAAGATAAGAATAGATTAATAGTAAAAGGATAGGAGAAATTATACTATGTCAACCCCAATCACAAGAAAGCTAGAATAAAGCTATATTAATGTCAGACAAATGGGCATCAAGAAAAGGAATGTTACCACAGGTTAAGAAGGTCATTTCACAACAATAACAAGGTCAGGTTATCAAAGTGACATAACTAGCCCTAAATATACATGTGTTTAATAATAGGGTTTCAAAGTAGGTAAAACAAAACCTGACAAATTGAGGAGAAAAAACTCAAATCCACAATTACAGCTGAAGATATTTCCCTGTCAGTATCTGATTTTTAAAAGTCAATAGAAAATCAGTAAAGACCTTGGGACCCTAACAACACCATCAGGCCACTGGACGTAACATAATGCTACCCTCAGGAACAGCCAGATGTACATTCTTTTCAAGAGTACATAGAACATTAGCTAACATAGACCATTATCCAGACCACAAAAGAAATCTCAATACATTTAAAAGGATTTAAATCGTATAGAGTATGTCCTCTGCTCAGCATGTAATTAAAATACAACACAATAATGATATCTGGAAAATCTCCAAATATTTGGAAATTAAGCATACTTTTGAATAATTCATGGATCACAAGGAAAACACAGTACAGGCAATCCTTGCTTTGCACAGGTTCTACTATGCACAGATTTCAGTGACCATTTGTTACACCACTCCCCCATCAACATGGCTCAAATTTCAGTAACCACATTTCAACTACCACAGTATGCTAAGTTTAAGTGATTTTATAAGGTATAAACTTTATTGTGAGCTCATTAGTCCATGAATCACTGCGCAAATGACAGATGAGCATCATGGTCAGTGACCAATCACATCACTTCTCCCCAAATCTGGTGGTGATTCACTGCTATACATCTATTATTCAATTCACAAACACAGAATAGAGCTATTTCCTCCTTGTCTGCCACTAATAAATCACATGACATTTTACAGAAAAGGGTGAGCCAAAGAAGGAACTGACCAACAAAGATGAAAGTGCACCGAACAGATGAAAAGTGATCATCTTGGAAGCACAATTTGAATCAAATGCAAATGGAATTACTGAAGAAACAGCTCATGTGTGTCGCTAAAATGACCGCTTTTTGAGAGACTCTAGATTTGCAGTCAGAGGAATTGGGTGAAGTTGGCATAAATGAGGAAGTGACACTGGCAAAAACTTGACATTGAAGGAACTGTCAGATGTTTTGTACCATTGAATGTGGAAAGGATAAAATGTGGGACGTTGACCTAACTTTAGAAAGTTCTGAGGGTAACAATTCACAGGGGCATCGAAAAAGTGTGCAATCCATAGCATAAATTATATGATGAAGAGGCAGCAAGCTACTCTTCAAACTACTCCTGATGCTTTTTTTTAAATTGTGGGAATATACACATAATACTGAAATTTATCATTATAACATTTTTAAGTGTGCAGTTCAGTATCATTAAGTACATTCACAGTGTTGTGCAACCATCACCACCATCCATCTCCAGAACTTTAAAACATTTTCCCAGACTGAAACACTTTAATGTTTTTAAACTACAATATGCTAAATAAATATTAATTTTACCATTTTTTCATTTTCTTATACATTTATAACAGGGTTTTTAATGTCATGACAAAAAATTTTAAAGGTCACAGAACAGTTGTCATTTTTCCACTGATTATTAAGATTGCTTTGCATAACTTCAGTTGGCATGGTCATTTTTATGGCTTCACTATTGTGTAAAGCAAGGACTGTCTGTATATCAAAATTTGTGAGGTGAAGGGAAGTGCTCCTAAAGGAATATTTTTGTAGTTTTGTATGCTTACATTAGAAAATAAGAAAATTCTTACAATGCATACATGTATCCAATTATTGCATTATACACTTTAAACTTACAATGTACATGTTAATAACATCTCAGTACAACTGAGGGAGGGGAGAAAGAAAAGGAGAAAATTCTCAAATTTAATTATCTAAATTTTCACCTTAAGAGCTAGAAAAAGAAGAGCAAATTGAACCCAATTAGAAGGAAAGAACTCATAAAGAGCAGAAATTAATGTAATAAAAATGCATAAACAACAGAGAAAAATCAGTGAAATCAAATGACCCAGCAATATTATTCCTACATATTTATTCAAAAGAAATGAAAATGTATGTTCATCCAAAGACTGGTATACTAATGTTCATATCTCATAATAGCTCCAGACTGAAAACAACACAAATGTTCATCAGGAGGTGAATGGATAAATATATTGTGGTATATCTATTTTAATGGAGTATTACTTTGCAATAAAAGGAATGAACTACTAATTTATGCAGCAACACAAATATTAACATTTTGAAAGCATCATGCAGTGTAAAAGAAGCCAAAAAAAAAGGTACGTACTGTATATAATTCTATTTATTTAAAAATTTTTAATAGGCAAATCTGATCTATAGTGACTGACGGTAAATCAGTGGTTTCCTGGTGTCTGTGGTGAGATGGGGAGATTGACTGTAGAAGATCATAGGAAACTTCTTAGGGGGATTGAAATAGTCCATGTCATGTTAAGGCAGTAACTTGGGTGTCTCTATCGGTCAAAAGTCATTGCGTTTAACACACGTGCATTTTAGTGCAAATCAAATACATAATAATCATAATAATTACGAGGGATGCCAAACCGTGAGTTTGAAGGATATGTTCATGTAACTTTGGATTCTAATGAACCAAGGGTATTGATGGTGGTGTAGGGGAGGTGGACACTTTTACAAGGATGCATGTTTGTGTTTATATTTGTGTGTATGTGTGTGTGTGGTGGGGGTGATGGTTCATTTTCCTGCCTCCCACCATCCTGCCCCAAAGAAACACCCCCTCCTTCACTTTGCTTTCTCTCACTCTTCTAAGTGCCTATCTTCCAGCAGACAGAAGCATTTTCATAGACATATTTACAGCACAGAAATTCAGTCAATGACAAAGGAAGCTGCAGCCTTCTGTGTTCTCTGCATTAAATACCTGGACAAATCCAGAACTGAAGGAAAACATATTTTCTGTCCAAGGGTAATTTACAGCCTATTGCATTACTACAAAGTGAGTATATTACTCTCTCCAAGTTCCAAACAATAAGCCACCTACTTCCTCAGGGCTTTATTTTCCCCCAGGAACTAGGTCTTTCAGGCATATTGACGGGTGATAACACACACTGTGCCGTACTTCCTGGGGGAATTCAGACCCAGTCTGAACTAGTTACTGCCGGCAGGCAGTTCCTCCACAGCCTGCGGCTTGAGAGGATGTGGGGCTGCCACTAGCAACCAGAAGTCAGAATGGAAAGCAGCAGGACCTCAAAAACTGTCCCCGATGATGCCCAAACAGTTTCCTGCTTTGAAAGACAGCCCTGCTTTCTTTGAGTCTTGGCCCCAGAGCAAAGGATATCAGGCCATTTGCATTTCATTGGTCATCTCTCCGAGGCCTAAACTTCTCACTCAGCAAACCAATGCCAAGGAGCAGGCTAGGCAGCGTCTGCCCAGCAGCATCCTGTCCCAAGGCAGTGGCCAAGGCTGTGCTTCCTCCAGCACCGGAAATCGGTTCCTGCCTCCAACGCAGCAGGCACGTGTGGGCCGTGCAAACTGTCCTGGGCTCTGCCTCACCCACAGCTTTGCTGTTTTGCTTCTGTTCATTCTTGCACGTAGCACCATTTGGAAAGCCCGGAAGCTACCTATCCCACTCCTTTAAACACCTTCTTCACAAGCTAATTCTTTTAAGTAGTTGTATGGTCAGCCCTCCGTATCCACAGCTTCAGTATTCACAGGGTAGTTGAATCCACAGAAACAAGACCCACAGATACAGGGGGCCAGCCTTACTGCACCATTTAAATAAGGGACTTGAACGTCCACAGACTTTAGTAACCTCAGGAGTCCTGGAACCAACCCCCGTGGTTACCAAGAGATGACTGTATATGATATTCCAAGACTGGACTCACCTGGGCTATTTCTTGGGCATGTTATGCACCAGTGAGTTTGGCAGAAGTCACAGAACATCATGTTTTCGTACGCTTGTTTTCTCAAATTTTCTTAAGCTGCCAATTACATAGAGATTAAGTGCTCAACTAGGATAAACGACATCTACTCCTTTGATTCATAAAGTTTTGTCATTCAAATTGATCACACCTAGTAGTAAATATTCCATAATAGTTCTCCAACCAAAAAAAGCTATGAACTGCTTTTTTTTTTCCAGGTTCCAAGTTTAGGGAGACATTGTGTCATATGAGAAACACTAGTCCCCCTGCCTGAGGCTGAGTCTAAGGTGGAGAGTGTGCCTGCCACACAAGCCAGACCAACGGTACAGAGACCTAGACTAAGAGGCTCTGGCCCTTGCGGGTCTGCAGCTTTCTGCTGGAATCTGAGCTTGACTTCGGAGGCCTGTGGCTGACCCATCAAACCGAGCTCATTTTAGTAATTTCCAACTCCGTTCCACATGTCCTTCTTGAGACTGGATATAACAAGGCAGACAAATGACCTACGTATTGGGACTAAAACCTTAAGGCCATAAAGTTTAATCTAAAACCCAGGTTGGAGTGGGGGCAGGTATAGCTCAGTGGTAGAGTATGTGCTTAACATGCATGAGGTCATGCATTCAATGCCCAGTACCTCCATTAAAAAAAATCTCTCTTTCTCTTTATATATAACCCAAGTTCAAATATATATATATGCACACACATGTATATATACACATCTCCCAAGTGTACATTCTTAGTTGCAGCAGAATTTATTTTGCTCCCAGAAATGCTGGCCAAAAGATGTTGACCAAGTTCTGAACTAAGCCAAAAGTCAGAAATAAATTTTTTAAATCTACTTGTCAAAGAAAAGATCTTGGACTCTTTTTGACCTGTATTGTTGGCTAAGTCTTTAGCTTGAAAATATGTAACATCATTTCATTTGTCAGAGCCAAATATTCAGTGAAAATCATGTGTGTTTTGAAAATATTTAGATGTTCAAAAAATTCCTTGTATTGCCTTTATAAAGTTTCATATTTTTAATAAATCAAACTTAAAAAGACTTAACCCTTAGGAGGCGTCTGATAGGGGACCCTAGATTTGAAATGATCAAATTAGTATTGTTTTAGAATCTTATTAAACAGGTTCCATCTCTCACAAATGTAAATTCCCATCAAGTTTACAAGAACAAATTTTGTAGCTAAGTAAAATAAGAATAAGTAAATACTGTATTTCATATAGCAGGAAAAAAATTCCCCTGTCTGCATAGTACATTAGGTACATTACAGGAGGGTTTCCTTGCCCCAGAAAATTATCAGACTAAACATTAATGATACTGCAGGTGGCAGCAACTATGAACTTAATATAATAGGGTTATTGTCAGTCATTTTTCCCCAATGATGTTTACATTTTCCTATAAATAAGATATTCATTGATAGCACAAAATAAGAGTCCTCTTCTGTTACCCTGACCGTGAGATGGAGTGACTGATGGGAGAGGGCAGTGGGAGGAGAGGGGAAGGGAACTCCATTCTAACCCACATCTTTGGAAGCACAGATAACTGGTAGACCTTTTGACCATCCTTGAAATTTAAAACAGAGGTACTGGCAGCAAGAACAGAAAGAGCAAAAACCAGCCCAGAACAAAAAGAAGTTGGTCGGTGTGCCAATTCCTCATTTTGGTGACTAAAAGATTGATAATGTAAAACTTAGAATTTACTAGAAGCTACTGTTGGCCCAATAAAATGTGGTTTAGTACATCAAACATCCATTATTAAAATGGTTCCAGACTGTGCTAAATTTCCTATTTAGGAATTGTGATATAATATCCTTGAAAATGCTACTTTTTGTTTATAAGGACACAGAGCTTACAGTCAGTTGATAGGCAGATAAAATTTAGCCTTTGTCAGTGATCTTACAAGTTTCATGGAATTGAATTTTCATCTAGGTCCGGAAAGGAAATCCAAGTAATAGGTCCTAATTTCCAGTATAAAGCAAGAAGCAGGTCAGCTAAGATCCCTGGGAAGAACTGTCAAATGCCACAGCCAGAGTCACATTAGGGACAATGCAGCTGACTTAAGTCAGGTAACAAATGAAGACCGACCTCCCCCACAACAAAAGAATTGATAGTTTGTTATAGGGGCAGAATCACATTCCAAACCAAACCCTATTTAAGATACGTGTGGTTAACATTTGCACCACTGTGTTATTATGCGTTATTTTCAGGAATGAAAACAGGCTGCTCTCTGTACAAGTGTCCTCGTGGCACCAGAGCTAAATACTCAGGGCACTGATACCTGTCCAGAAATGAAGACAAATTGCTAGAAAATGACCAAGGCAGTCAACCAAGATCTTGGGCGCATTTTAAACTCATCTGTAGGTTTAAGTTGGTGGCAGAAATGGTGGCTTCAGCTACCTCTCGAAGTGAAACAATTTCAACCCACTCTTTTGACTAATGCCACCTCTGTTCCCATCGATACGTGGCAATATGACAAGGCTCAGAAAAGAAACCCCACGTTGCTAGCATGCCTGCAGCCCCCAGTGTGATCTAGACTGGGAAACTGGGTGGGAGGGGTGGGAGTGGGGTAGCAGTTCCTCTTAAACTCAAACTCCCCAGAAACTTTTTGCCTGAAGTTGTTAAAGTATTGGTAATTTTTTTAATGAATTTACTCTCTGTGTTACAAATGTTAAACTCTTGCGCGCTCTGTCTCCTCAGAAGCAGAAGTGTTTGTGTTGTGGCATAACAAGGCCCCCAGGGTATTTCCAGCCAGGCTGGCAGCAAGAAGCAATATAACCATCTTGCAGAGGAAATATCATTCTTGCACATTACCCAAGAATTGGTGTTTAGCCCTACCAGGCTTAAGTAGGGTGGAGAAGTTTTAAAGAGTGATGTGGAGACTGGCCCGCCCCCAAAACAGACCCCACAACTCAGCGTTTTCCTTGGAGAAGCCACTACTTCCCCAAATCTTGTTCACAAACTTGTAGGTGCAGAAGTAATCTTGTAAGTGTCCCAGGGTTGGCTAGACTTCAGCTGCTGACTCACTCAAACAAAGCCCGGAAGACAATGATGTATAAAGCTAGAATGCTATTTTAGAATTTTGCATTCTGGATGGCCTGAGCAGACCATTCTTTCCTTCTAGACAAGCTACGTTATCACCAAATTGCTTGGTGAACGTGGGTGACAACCAGGGTAGTCAGGACACAATGGCATTGGGCTCTGATGACCTGTAATGTCCATCTTCATATTAGAGATTGACATGCTGGGCAGACCAAATACACAGCCACTGATAACACACCCTCTTTTCACACATCTTTGTGTCTCCTTTTCCTCTCTGTCCATTGCTGATAAACTCCTTTGCCGATTGACACTTCTTTTTTCTTTAGTTGCGTGACTCCTTTCCCTTAAGGTTACCAATGATCATGCAGTAGGGTCGCTCTCCATGGCTGTGCTGGTCTGGTGTGCTGATTTCTGTTCTTTTTCTTTCTTTCTTTTGCACGTTTAAAAAGATGTATTTACAGGAACAACTCCCATTCTCTGGGACTCTTAGAACAATAAATCCACTTGAGGAGAAATAAAACAAATAGTGGAGGCAGACATAGCACTGTTCCCCAAGTTACCAACCCCCAGGTCCCAGGCCTGGGTTGGGCTGATGTTTGCAGGAGGTAGCGTAGTAGTCCTTTGAACCCACCCTCTCCAGCCTGGAATTGATTTCTTAATTCAACCTACAGAGTGCAGTCTCTCATTCAAGTTGTTAAGGGTACTTCCTCAAGTGCCATCTATATTATGAAAGGATGTGAAGATATTTGATGAAAACCTGAAGACTGTGTGATTCCTTGAGAGTTGGTAGCTCATGGTGGGGAGGTGGGGACAGTGCTCAAGAAAAGGATAGAAAAGGTGTCACCAAGATGATTATGTACCTGAGGGGGTTTTATCCTCAAAGCTATGTGCTTCCACGATCACTAAGATGTGACAATTGAAGGAGGAAGAAGGAAGAGGAAAAGACACACATAAACATCTGCAGTTGGGGGGTGTGGCAACCACATGCTGGTTCTTACTTGACTGCTCCTGGCCCAGGTGTGGTCCCTGATGGAGCACCTGTCATTGTCAAGGGCCAGAGCTCTGCACTCAGGGAAAATGAGAAAAACGTGTTACCAATGATTCATAAACTTTGCTCTTTTTGATTTGCCAGGACATCAACTTTTTCTTCATTGGCCTGGACTATCTAGAGGTGAGGAAGGCAGAGGGCAGCAGGAGGAGATTGGGAGATTACTAGAAGGAATCCAAGGAGAGAGAAGATAATAATCACCTTCTGGAATTCCATAACAGGATTTTGCAGCATAACATCAGCTTTACAAACTTGCCTGAATCCTTGAGAAAAGATTGTCCCCCTGTCTTTAGCTTAGCAATGAAACTCTCTGGCCCTCTAGATCCCAGAATTTTACATGAGATACTTCAAGAACAGGAAGTGGGTGAGTTAAGGGCAGTGTGTGTGGTGGGGAAGGGGGGCTGTCTTTTTCTGAGCATAGAAAAGAAAAGGAGGAAGGGAGGCAGATAGCCAGATGAGTGCCCTTTGCCCCTTCCTGGCTTTTGGCCTAGAGAGGAACTACATCTAGTCAATTCACCTGATTCACTACGCAGTCTGTTGTATAAAATCACCACAGATACTGAGGAAGCAAATACTGGCCCATTGCTTCTGGAGAAATACAGGGTTAGGTTCCTGCGAACCTGTGGTCATACATTTTTTTTTCCTTTTAAATAGACTTTATCTTTTAGAGCCATTTTAGGTTCACAGCAAAACTGAGCAAAAAGTAGAGTGTGCTCCCCTGTTCCCCTGCCCCTACCCTCAATCAACATCCCCCACCAAAGTGGTACCTTTGTTATAATGGATGAGACCACACTGACACATCATTGTTATCCAGAGCCCATAGTTCATCTCTAGCACTGTACAATCTATGGGTTTTGATGAACAATGCCTAAGCTACCATTATAGTATCATACCAGATAGTTTCACTGCCTAAAATCTCCTGTTTATCCCTTCCTCCCCGCTAACCGCAGCAACCATGGATCTTTCACTGCCTTCACAGTTTTGCCTTTTCCAGAGTGTCATGTAATTGGAATCATACCTTACGTAGCCATTTCAGCTTGGCTTCTTTCTCTTAGTAAGGCACAATGAAGGCCCTCCCAGGTCTTTTCATGGCTTGATAGCTCATTTCTTTTTAATGTTAAATAATATTCAATTGTCTAAATGTACCTCGGTGTTATGGACTGAATTGTGTCCACTCCCCCAAATTCATATATTGAACTCCTGACCCCCAATGGGACTATATTTGGAGATAATGCCTTTAGGGAGGTAATGAATGCTAAATGAGGTTGAAGATGGGGCCCTAATCCAGTAAGACTGGTGTTCTTACAAGAAGAAGAGACAAGTGCACACAGAAAAAAAGCCATGTAAAAGCAGAATAAGAAAGTGGCCATCTGTAAGCCAAGAACAAATCTCTCACCAGTAACCAAATTTTTCAATATTTTGATGTCAATCTTCCAGCCTTCAGAATTGTGGGGAAAAAATTCTGTTATTTAAGTCATACCGTCTGTGGTATTTTGCTTTAGCAGCTGAGACAAACTAATACACATGGTTTATTGATCTTTTCACATACTAAAGGACATCTTGGTTTCTTCCAAGTTTTGGCAGTTATGAATAAAGCTACTATAAATGTCTGTGTGCAGATTATTTTGTGGACATAAGTTTTCAAATCATTTGAGTAAATACCTTGAGAAAAGAAGCATGACGTCTCACATGGTAAGAACATGGTTAGTTCTGTAAGACACTACCAAACTGTCTTCCAAAGTGGCTGCACCATTTTGCACTCCCATCAGCAATGAATGAGTTCCTGTTACTCCACATCCTTGTTAACACTTGGTGTTGTCGCGGTTCTGGATTGGGGCTATTCTAATAGGCATGTGGTGATATCTCCTTGTGTTTTAATTTGCATTTTGCTAATGACATATGTTGTGGAGTATCTTTTCATGTGCTTTCTTGCCATCTATATATTATCACTGGTGAGATGTCTGTTCAGGTCTTTTGCCCATTATTGAAACAGGTTGTTCCCTTTCTTATTGTTGAGTTTTACAAGTTCTTTGAATATGTGGGATAACAGTTCTTTGTCAGATATGCTTCATGAAATATTTTCCTTCATTCTGTGGCTTGTCTTCTCATTCTCTTGACAGCATCTTTCATGGAGCAGAGTTTTTAATTCATTAACCAATCAATATATAACCCTGTTATATGTATGTATCTGTTTAAAAACACCTTATTTATCAGATTTATTAGATACTGTTGATTCAAGAACATTGAACTCACAGCCAATAGCTCTAAAATGCATGAAGGATGCTTATTAAAAACATGTTGTCTTAGTCTGCTCAGGCTGCCCTAATGAAATACCACAGACTGCATGACTTAACAGAAATTTATTTTCCCACAATTCTGGAGGCGGGAAAGTCCAAGACCAAGGTTACAGCAGATTTCTGGTGAGAGCTTTCTTCCTGGCTTTTAGATGGCCAATTTGTCCTCACATAGCCTTTCCTCTGATTGCAAAAAGAGAGAGAGAACTCTCAACTCTGCTTAAAACATTAATCAGAACTCCACCCTTAAAATCTCACTTGATCCTCGTTACCTCCTTAGACGTCCCATATTCAACTACAATGACACTGGAGATTAGGGTTCAACATATGGATTTTAGAGGACACAAGCGTTCAGTCCATACCATGTGGATTTTCTCATGTGTTCAGTCCATACCACATGTATTTTCTCTATTAAGGCACTTCACAGCCTTCTTGCTCTTAGGAACGCTACACAGCCCTTCAGAACTACACCAGTGCACCATTTTAAATAGCAAAATCACCAATACAAAGCCAAAATAAAATTTTAAATTTTAAAAGAACACTTGTTTATAGTGTGAGCCCTGAAACAAGAAGGCAGAATGTCACCCTATAGGACTTCACGTGGAAACATACAAAAGGCAACTCAAATTTTTCACCACTCTGCACATGTCCACAAATGATAGTGAAAGGGCAACAGTTAAAATAAATTTTAGCAAGTGGGCAAATTCACATATATGAAACTTGCAGATAATGAGGACTGACTGTATATATTTTAGATAAATTAAAGGAATCACCCAAAGGAAGGGGCCTCCCAAGACCCCCACTCACCACTTTGGATCTTAGGGAGAAGGTTATAGTATAGAAAGCCCATGATAACACGCGGTCATCAAAAGAGGATGAAAGGACAGGAGTAGATAGGAAAGGTCTAGCTTGCAATCTGGAGCCTCCCTTGCTTCTCTTAGCCCACAGGACACTGAGTTGAGTGCAGAGAACCAGCCATAGGCCTACTGTGACAAGGCAAGGTGACCCTACAGCAAAGGTCACGGGCAGACGGCCAGGCCAGGTTGCTGAAGGGAAAATGGCAGAAACCCAGGGGCTATAGCTCATTAGCATTGAATAGAAACAGAGGCAGAGAGCAGGAACTGTGTAATTAAGTTCTTTTCAAGAACCTTGCTGGAGCCAGAGTCTGCCAGCTGCCGATTTCAGTCCCGAAGTGCAACAGGGCTTCCTGAATGAGGAGCTAGCCATTGGAGATGCAGAAATTCCTTCCGATGCAACTCATGAACACTCATAAGACCAAGGGCCTCTGCAACAGCTCCCTGCCCTCCCAACACAGCAGGGAGCCAGTAAGCCACACTCTAGACTCCATTATTCCATGAGGTTGAAATGCAAGGGGAAGGCCAGTCTAACTGGGCCACTGAGCAGCTTTATCCAACAGTGACTTAAAATAGCCAAAGGGACTATTTAAATTACTGGAGCTTTAAATCAGACTGGACATTCAGCATTTCCCCTACTTACCAATGGGTGGGAACCTGGGCGGAGAGCCACTTTAGTTAAACAAAAGATAAATTCCTTTTTCTCTGTTTATCTCAGATGTACTATGAGGTGAAATATGTAGCCCAGTTACACAAATTTTTTTTTTCCAATTGGTTTTATTTTGAATGGTGGTCACAAACTAGTGAGGGAAATAGATGCTCCATCATTAATCATAATGACAAGGCAGTTTACGGTGAGTGCTTTAAGTGTTAGTTGCATCGATTTGCTTTACCCAGAGGGCAGCAGTGAGCTTTGGCAATGCTGTCAGCAAAGGAAGACATTGCTGCTCCGGAGGGCTGGTGCAGCTCAGTCTGGCCGTCTTTGGAAGGCTGCTACAGTACATGTGGATGCAATTCTCATGGTTTCCAGTGCTGAGTGCAGGGTAATCTGTCCCGTGCACAGGAGCCAGGTCCCTGTCCTACAATCTTCTTTTCTCCTTCTCACACACTCTCTTACCTCTACATCCCCACCGTGAGTCCCTGGAACACCTTACATAACTGAGTCTCTCTAGTAGTTATTGCTTCTCATTTGGCCTCCTCACTCTTTTAATTGCCAAACAATTCTTCATGTCCATGATGATTTTGTTCTTGAGATTTTAAATGTGCTGATTATTTTTCACTGCCACTCCTGCCATCCCCATCCAGTTCCCATCCTCCTCTGCGCTGTTCTGCACCCTTGAACTACTCGGGGAAGGGCGTTCGGGATTCTTGCTGGCTCTACTTCCAGTTGGGTTCCATCTTGGAGGGCACTCTCCCCATCCCTCCCTGAACCTTCCTGCTTTCCCGCAGAGTCTCTGGCTTTTGCTGCATCCCTCCCTGACTACAGCCTCTGCTGGGAGTCATCCTCATCATCCCCATAGCTCAACAGGATGTAAGGACACTCTTGCCCTTCTCTTGCTCCTTCGGTCTTGCAGGTGGTGATAGCTTCTATGTGCCAGCCTCTGAGTGCTTAACAACCCCATTGTTTCCTTTAAGTCTGCCCACACCCCTATCATTTCTTCACTGAAATGTCTTGATTCAGTCACAGTAATTGGATTCTGCTTCCTGATACTCCAAGTAATCTCCAGTTTTCTATTCGTGATGCTTCTTTCAAGTCTTGAATGTTTCCTGGTTCAGCCCACAGACCATCTGCTTTCAGAATCATCATCATTTCTGGCTGAAAAAGCAAACTCCTGGGGTCCATCCTAGCACCTTTCCAATCAGGATCCCTGGGAGGGCTTCTTCATTTTAACCGACTCCTGAATAGCTTCATAGCCAAACTGAACCCAGAGAACTTCATACAAGTCTCCCCTCTGGTTGGGGTACACCCAAGTGTCTTTTGGGGCATGTCAGTAGTTGTCCAAAACCTTTGGGTAAAGCCCCTTTTTATTCTTTAAAGATGAGTCAAAAATTAGTTACATGTATTTCAAGCGATTTAAACTTCTAAGAGAAAAAGCTATCTATAAATAATGTATTTTTGAGCCAAGCCTAGTAAATTTTTGGAGGCTCCATAAAGCCCTATCTATACCTTTAGGAACACCTAAAGGACATCCATTAAAGAGGAGCTGAACTGTTCAGTCCAAATGGCTCTCTGTTCCAAAGCACCCGTGTTTCTTCCATGCTCACTGTTTGGGATCCTGAGAGAATTCAGAATAGCAGTAACCAGAGCAGTTTAGTTGCATCTGGTTCAACTTACAAACTTTAAGAAAAGGAAACCAAGCTGAAGGGACTCGCCCAGAGTCTCACACCCAGTTGGTTTGTTTAGTGTATTTTTTGATAGGTTTTCCTGCTCCGATAATGACTTTAGGTGTTGTGTGCATACAGGTTGTGACAGAGTTGACCCTCTGGGTCCAGTTCTTCCCCTGACACTTAGTTGGTGACATAAGATTGAAATACCACCTATTTGTTTGGTTTTTGAGGTCTGAATTAGTTTCCTATTGCTCATAACAAATTACCACAAATTTACTGGTTCAAAACAACACTTGTTTATTGGCGCTACAGTTTCTGTAGGTCAGAAGTCCAAGCCCAGCTTGGGCTTCTGCTGAGGGTTTCACAAGACTGAAACCAAAGGGCTTGGCCGGGCTACATTCCTTTCTGAAGCTCAGGGTCCTTTCCCAAGTTTATATGGTTGTTGGCAGAATTCAGTTCCTTGTGGCTGTAGGACTGAGGCCCCTGTTCTCTCGCTGGCCATCTGCCAGGGCCACTCCACACTCCTAGAGTCTGTCTGCAGTTCACTGCCATGTGGCCTCCTTCATAGACTGTCTTTCACTTCGAATCATTCTGATTTTTTCTGTCTCTGACTTCTAGACCCAGATATAAAGGGCCTGTGTGATTCAGTCAGGCCCACTAGATTATCTCCCTTTTAATGAACTCGAAGTCAGCTGGTGAGTAACCTCATCACAAAAGTGATGTGTCCTCAGTTCAAAGGTTCTGCCCACATTCAAGGGGAGGGAGTAGCACTAGGAGTGGATCCCAGGGGCAGGAATGTCGGGCGCATCTTCAGATTCTGCCTGTCACAAGGCATTAAAGCCGCAAACATTTGTTGAATGCCAAACACTGTTCTAAACCTTGTTAAAAGATAAACTGAGGCATATTTAAAATTTTTAAGAGTTTAAGCAGATATCAATTCCAGTTGGGTAGCACCAAATCGGACGGGGTAAAGAGTACCCCACCAGTAGGAACCAGGGGAAAGACTTTATGGACAAAGTACAGAAGCAAAGAAAGGAAATTCTTTGACTGGCTATAGCTTGAAGTCTAGTTGGCTGTTTGTGATTGGTTGTCCTTAGCATTTTGGTTTTGTTACACTCAGGCATTTACAGGCATGGCTTTTGGTTTGTTTATGTAGGGCCACTGGCAGGTTAGAGCTACCTCATTCTAACGGTGTCCTTGTTTAATTACTATAACAACGCTATACTTGTTTTACTCATATAATCCTTACAACAGCTCTAAGAAGTAAATACTGTTATTACTATTATTGGATAATAATAGAAAATAGACTTTTTATAGACAAGTAACTTGAGGTACATAGGGCAAATACAAATTAAAAATAAGAATTTTAATTCCCCCTGTTAAAAAATAAGAGAAGAGACTCTCATCACTCCCCTTGGAGAATTTCTTTTTTTGTCCTTTTCAAATGTGCATAAGTCTTCTTAGTGGCTAAATAAAATTCTGGCCAGTCTCACAACTCAGGGACTGGGAGCCATCTCTTTGAAATGTAATCATCAAGGAAGACAATGCCCAGTGTCCCAGTGTCCTGGGAAGAGATTAGCCTACTGGTCATCTGATTCCCAGTTGCAAAACCCATTAACCTAATGTACTGGGTTAAATTCCCTTAGCAATATGAAAGAGTGAGATTTCCTTCTATTTTTGCAATCCCTTTAGCAGATTGCCTGTCATGCGGATTGCATTCGGTCTAGTGTTCATTCAGTAATAAAATTGTTTTCTTTCTTTTCTACCTTCATAGCAAGGTTTTCTGGGTTGGAAGGAAATTTTGTCTTTAATTATATTTTCCCAATAGGTAGAGAGGAGTTAACCAACTGGTCGGTGACACCTTGCTACTGAGTTGGCAGAGTTCAGATTGTGAGCCCTTGTCTCTACCCACCTCACTATCTTGCTGTTGTTTTACCAGAAACAACTTGTAGTTTCTCACTGTTCCTTAACAGAGACTTCTCCATCACTGTTCTGTGATGGCCTCACAGCTAATCCTTTAGACCAGGGCTCTTCAACCTTAGGAACATTGACATTTTAGGCCATGTAACTCTCTGTTGTGGAAGCTGTCCTGGGCATTGTAGGATGTTTAGCAGCATCCCTGGCCCCTACCCACTAGATGCCAGAAGCACACCCAGTCGTGACCATCAAACATGTCTCCAGACATCGTCAAATACTTGGAAAGAACAAGGGCAAAATCACCCCAGGTTGAGAGCTATTCCTTTAGTGGAAGAAGTAAGAAACACATACACACACAAAAACACACACACCATTCCTTGGCAGGGAGCAGGGAAGGGAGCAAAGAACCATAGATGGGAGAACGACATTGACTTTCACAGAATGATTGGGGATCAACAGTCTGGTTATGGAGGCTGGTGCTTTTTAAATCTCGATTTTGCAGAAACAAGTAGAGACCAGGATTGGCTTAGCTTTGGCCTCATTATTCTTTCACCTTATTCTTTTTTCCTGGTTGCGCTGAAGAAAGTGCCAGAGAGGAGCAAGTCATAATAAAAATCATTCTCTTTACCAAAGATTTTGGCAGCTCTAGTTTGTCCTGTATTTCCCTATCTTTGGTGAAACTTAAAATTCTGTTAAACACCCTAAAGGATCTTTTGTGGGGGATGGAGGTGAAAAATTAATGAGTTGAGTCAAGGACTGCACTTCAGGCTTTATACGGACTTTATACTGCTGCAGAACAAGCACAAAGATGACTTTATCCTGGGGAATTCTCAACTTAAAGCCTGGGACCAATTCAATGGAAGACTTTAAAAAAAAAAAAATTATTTCCTGCTACATTCAAAACTGTGTGCCTTCCTGTACTAACAAGAAACTTTTATATATACATTTTATATACATATATATGTGTGTGTGTGTGTGTGTGTGTGTGTATATGTATGTATATATATATGTGTGTGTGTGTGTGTGTGTGTGTGTGTGTGTGTATAGCTTTTGGAGCAAGATAACTTAGGAACTGAAAACCAATCCAACGCACTTTCACCCCTTTGCCTGAACATTCTGTACTTTAAATGCACTGCAGAACTATTGTTGTCTTTGTTCTGTGGCCATTTCCTTCCAAGCTGTGTAAAGAACTATTTCTTTCACTCAGTCAGCAAATACTATGTATCAAAGATCTGCTATCTCACCAGTACGTTAGGAAAAGACAAAGAATCATAAGACCCAGGCTCTCCACTCTCAAGTTTGGTCACTGCTGGGAGAAACCGGTTTTGTATCTGAGATGGGAAAGCATTTGTAAAATTTTCCAATCTGGGAACCCTGCTACTCACAAGCAGGTCAGGTTTCAAAAGTATATTCATTGATCCTTTTGTTTATAAGTAAAAGGAAGCGAAAAGGTCTTTAATATTGTCTTGCTTTTTGATGTATTTTCACCAAATGGAAGGAAGAAGGATTTTGTTCATGTTTTAGATTTTGACATACTCTGTTCCTCCGTACGTGGATATGTTGCCATTGCATGAGGCATCCTTTTTTTAAATAAAGTAATGTCAACTGAAATGAAGATCTATTGAGGAAAGTATCTCACCAGATGATATTTACAATGTTCTATGAAACCCCTTAGCAACTACATTATGATGTCATGCAAATTCCAACAGGTATTAAATTTATGAAAACTTCGGTCACATTTTCACTATACTTAAGCTTGGAATTATTGGATCTGCATTCTAGATGTCTGCTCGATTAACCTAAAGCTGTTGTACATCGAGTCTCCGTGCCTTGGCTGGGTGGCCTGGTGGATCCTGTTTTATTTTTGCCACCACAAGCCTAATGCTGAGTCTTGACACTGGTCCCTCCAGTACTTTCCACAACGTGTTTGCCAAGGTCAAAGGCTGCCTTCGAAGTCTCAAACACAGGAATCAAAGGAAACTTCTAACCTTGGGAAAATCCCTGCTAGAATAACTATGATGTCACAGATGTTAATACAAGGAGACGCTGACCTGACCTCTCTATCTTTCAAAACCCAAGTTCCCAGAGGGCATTATAGGGTCTAGGGGAGGAAAAGCTTTTCCTCTACCTTCTAAGGTTCTTTTTCTGAAGGCTGCAAATTAAACTGACTGAAGGAAACCAGAATGTGTCACCCCAAAATATGTCACTTCGGCATGATTATTTTGAATTATAGGCACTTAGGCAAAGCAGGTACAAGAACACTCTGACCCTCCTTTTTCTTCCTGAAAGCTGGAGAAAAACTCCCTTGTGAAAGGTGTCCTGCCTGTGTCAGGAAAAAGGACGATATTCCTATCACTGGAGATGGGGAACTGGGGGCCAAGAAATCTGCACAAACAAACTGTGTTTAATTAACCCTTATCTTCCTAGTTACTTCTTCACCATTTACTACCCCAACCAACCCCAGATCCCTTTGTTGTGAGAATTCTTCACAAATGCATGGTTTCCTTGTCTATCAGGTGTAAAGGCTTCCTGCTCTGGTCACGCAGGGTTTTCTTTCTCTTGACAAAGCTCTCGTGTATGTGTAAAAATTTAATCCAATGTTATTCTTTTCTCCTGCTAATAAGTCCTCTCTCAGTTTAATTCTTAGGCCCAGCCAGAGACCCCAAGAGACTAGAGGAGAATTTTTCCTCCAGTAGGACACCCTCATCACCAGGGGTAGGGAATTCAGGCTGGGAAGCCTGTATACACAAGACAGAAGACAGATACAAAACACATACAAATTTATTTATTTGATGTCAACATTTTTATGGGACATAGAGGTGGGGGAAGGACTTTATAGGAAAAAAATAAAAAGCCCCAAAGACTTGGGACTTTATATACCATTTTAACAAGGGGCAATAAATTGTAAAGAAATGACTAAACAAAAGCTTTTAGAGGTGGTAAATTAAGTGAAAGTGACTAGGAAATACATGAAGGAAACTCATGGCAGTGTCGGGGCCCATGCAGGCCACTCCAGAACACGCCTCCATGCTATATTGATTATTTTGAATTAAAGTTACTTAAGAAACGGTCAATACAAGAGGGGCATTCTGACCCTCCTTTCTATCTCTCTGAAAACAGGAAATAAATCGCTCCAGGGGAAGGTGCATTCCCTGCCTCCGGAGATAGGCCGCCCTTATTACCAGAGACAGGGAATTCAGGCTAAGAAGCTTGGATGAACAAACCTAGTTACTGCTTTAATTTACTACCCCAAGCCCAAACTCTGTTCAGATTCTTCATTAATTGAGCACCGCAAGCCTAAGTTTCTTTGTCCTGTCAATTCCTCACAAATGTATTGTTTCTTTGTCTAAAAATATAAAAGCTGTGTGCTTTGGGAACTGTATTCAATATCTGGAACTATATTCAATATCTTGTAGTAACTTATAATGAAAAAGAATATGAAAACGAATATATTTATGAATATGCATGACTGACATATTATGCTGTACACCAGAAACTGACACATTAAAACTGATAATACTTCAATTTAAAAGAAAAAAAAGCTGTGTGTTTTGGCCACTTCTTAGATCTTATTTCTATGGGACCTCCATGCACACAAATTAAAGTTTGTTTCTTTTTCTCCTGCTCACCTGCCTTGTGCAGTTTTATTATTACTCCAGCCACAAGAACTCAAGATGGGTAGCAGGGAAACTTCCCCTCCCCGACAGAAGAGAGGGTTATTTTCATAAGGTTTATTTGTGCAGGCTCATCCAAGCATCAACTCCGCATCTCCAGTGATAAGAAGATTCTCTTCCTCCTGGTACTGGGAGGGCACGTTTCTCACGGGAAATGTATGCCTGGCTTTTGAACAGAAAGGAGGAGGGCAGAGAGGCCTCCTTGAATCTGCTGTTTTTCAATTGCTTTCCACCCATAGTAATCAATATGCCATAGTGGCATATTTGGGGGTGACCTGTTCTGATTTCCTTCAGTGGGCTCCAGGATTTTCTGGCTGGAGCTTCATTTTCTTTCCCAGGTGGGAGGCGACCCTGAATGGAGTCTGAGTGGTTCTCAGGATATTCTCAGGGATGGTCTTTGGGTGTGGCTGGAAGGTCCTCCACTTCTGGCTTCATTTGGTATGTTTTATCGGGGGAAATGGCACTGGATCTTAGGCATGAACTCAAGCATGTGACTGACAATCACGTTTGCCGTGCCTGGCCCACCCAACGTGTATATTTCCATTTCCTCAGTCCCTTGTTCCTGCTGTCACTGATTATTAAGGAGCGTAGAGATGTATCATTTTTCACAGGTGGCATGAGTCACTCTTTGCCCTTTAAAATATTTGTCCAGTAATTCATCTAATTTTCCCTGCAATGTTTGCTATTGTCTCACAATTTTCAGTTTATTATCTGTACTTACGTTTCTGTCAAAGTGACACATTTCTTCTAAGATAATGATCCTAAAACATCTTTGCAACCAGACCACATCTAGCAGAAAAACTTAATGGCAAAAACTGACAGTGCGTGACCGTTGATACCATCTTTTGGTGCCAGTACAGTTGAAGCGCTTCCTCTCTGGAATGGCTTTATTGCATCTAAGTTTAGGAGTTTTTTTTACTAGAAAGGGCTTCTGTGGTGTTTGTTAGGAGGCAGTTACACCTACAATTCACTGCTGATCTTCACCTGGTCTCTTAGAAGACAGTGGGCTGTAAGGACAGCAGGGGTGGACTAGGGATCAAAGTATTTGCCCTACCCTGTGGCTCACTGGCTACCACGTGGCCAAGGGCTGCCGCATGGACAGAGCGGGTCCACAGATTAAGTCCTTGCAATGAAGTACCAAGGACTTTCAAACCCAAAGCTTTAAACCTAAAATATCTTCCCTTATTTTCATCCATTGTGAGCAAAATAAGTGTAGCTTAGCATCTGGTTCACTTTCCTGGAATCAAATTACTAGTCACGTCTGCCAGTAGAAAGTGCTTCTTCATGGGCTCGTAGAGCACTGTTGTTTCTAAAAAAGAAAACGCATAGACTTGGGTAGCACATGCATGATTTATGTTAGAATTGCTGGCAGTGGGTCATCTCAAGCAGCCACCACCGTTGAATCATAACTTTAACCTGCTCAAGTCTTCCAGATCTCCATCCAAAACTCTCTGGAATCCTTAGTGAAAATGGTAGCTGCCACCAGAAATAATTGAAGGCCTAAAGACTCCTATTTCTCCTTGAATACTCATCAGTGGCTTCAAGCTGCTAGAAAACAAAGGTTGTAAAAACCAAAGGTAAGTAGGAAAAAAACAAAACACAGTATAAGGAGTCAGCAGAAAAATATTCTTTTCTGAATTGGTCCGGTTACCAACGAGTATTTTGATTCAAAGTAGATGAGGTCCTTTCCATATTTTGGCAATTGTAAAGAATGCTGCTATGAACATGGGGGTGCATGTATCTTTTTCAGTTAGTGTTTTTGGGTTTTTTGGAATATATACCCAGAAGTGGAATTGCTGGATCATATGGTAGTTCTACTTTTAGTTTTTCTAGAAATTTCCATACTGTTTCCCATAGTAGCTGAGCCAATTTATATTCCCATCAACAGTGCACAAGGGTTCCCTTTTCTCCACATTCTTGCCAACATTTGTCGTTTGAGATCTTTTTGACAATAGCCATACTGACACATGTGAGATGACATCTCATTGTGGTTTTGATTTGCATTTCTCTGATGATTAGTGATGTTGAGCATCTTTTCATGTACTTGTTGGCCATCTGCATTTCCTCTTTGGAAAAAATGTCTATTCAGTTCTTCTGCCTATTTTTTAATCGGATTGCTTGTTTTTCTGATGTTGCATTGTATAAGCTGCTTATATATATTGGGTATTAATCCTTATAGGTCAAATCATTTGCAAATGTTTTCTCCCATTCAGTAGGTTGTCTTTTCATTTTATTAGTGGTTTCTTTCACTGTACAGAAGCTTTTCAGTTTAATTATGTCCTATTTGTTTATTTTTGCTTTTACTTCCTTTACTTTAGGAGATGGATCCAAAAAAATTGCTGCGATTTATGTCAAAGAATGTTTTGCCTATGTTTTCCTCTAGGAGTTTTATAGTATCTGGTCTTACATTTAGAGCTTTAATTCATTTTGAGTTTATTTTTGTATATGGTGCTAGAGAATGTTCTAATTTCATTCTTTTACGTGTAGCTGTCCAGTTCTCCCAGCACCACTTTTTGAAGAGACTGTCTTTTCTCTGTTGGGTATTCTTGCCTCCTTTGTCATAGATTAATTGACCATAAATACATAGGTTTACTTCTGGACTTTCTATCCTGTTCCATGGATCTATGTGTCTGTTTTTGTGTCCATCAACAGATGAATGGATAAAGAAGATGTAATACACATACACACACACACACACACACACACACACACAATGGAAAATACTACTCTGCAATACAAAGTACAAATTTTGCCATTTGCAGCAACATGGATGGACTTGGAGGGCATTATGGTAGGTGAAATGTCAGAGAGAAAGACAAATACTGTATGATATCACTTACAAGTAGAATCTAAAAAAACCCCATCAAACTAGTGAATATAACAAAAAAGCAGAGTCACAGATATAGAGAACAAACTAGTGGTTACCAGTGAGGAAAGAGGGGCACCATGGGGGTAGGGGAGTGGGAGGCACAAACTATTGGGTGTGAGACAGGCTCAGAGATGTACTGTACAACACAGGGAACATAGCCTATATTTTGTAATAACTGTAAATGGAAAGTCACTTTTAAAAATTATATAAAAAATAAAAATAAATTGATATAACAATTTTAAAATAAAAAAGTATATAGGAAAAAAACCTAACGATGTAGATGAGGTTCCCTCCTTGCCCGGCTTTCCACCCTTCCCTCCAGGGCTGGACCTCCTGGGACTTGTTCTTGCACTGTAAATGGCCAAAAAAATGTTTCTATCCTGCTGCAGCTGCCTTTTAGGTTGGCTCTGGTCCCTGAAGGTGAAAAGCACCATTCTCTCTGGTTCCCAAAGTACCTACTTTTGGCTTCTGTGGGGCATGGTTCAGGTAGGGCCTCAATTCACTCCTTTTCTAAGGTTTTCCAGTGTTTTGGGGGGGTCCCTAAAATTCTTTCTTGATTCCTATCCCATTATCTTTACACTGGGTGGTTTACCTGTAGTGTGTTTAGCAATCAGTTGTTAAAAACGTGGTCTGCTTCTCCCATGTTCGGAATGAAGTAGCTGCTGAACAAATATTTTGTGATGACTCATAACCCGGGAACATTTAAGTTGCTGAATGAATAATGAGCCCCTCCCAGCCAGGGAATTGATGTCACCATCACCCACTTCAGGGCAGTGTCACAATTACTAAAATACCTCAAATATCTGTAACAGGGATACAATTTTTGAGGCATTAAGTCAATATCTTTTTGGTTCTGATGATTCATTTTCCCTCACTGTACTGGAAATCGCCACCCATTGGGCCCAGAGGCAGAATTCAGTAAGAATGAGAGCCATCGCTGCACTTTGTTTAAAAATGGGTCTTAAAAGATTAGAGTTAGACAAAATTCTAAAAACAAACACTCCTGTTTTGCAAAAGTTCAGCCTTGCTGAGAAAAAAAGATTAAAAAGGAAATGTTTGTGGTCTGATGTGCTGGATGTGGGAGGACTGGTTCTAGGGCAGAAAGGAGAAACAGGCAGTTCTCAGCCTCAGGAAGGGATTAATCGCTAAACTCCCTTAACAGCCTTCCTGGGCTGCAGAAAGGAGCAGACTGAGAGGTGAGGGGAGAAGGGCCAGGGCCAGACCTGGGCATAGGAGCAACCAGAGAGGTTTGGGGGGAATCTGTGAATACAGCGTGAGCAAGGGAAAATAGCCAGTCTCATAGACTGCCAGCAGTCTCATCCTGGGGGAATGGACCTAGGCGCCCCCACACACAAGTCCCAGGGGTCTCACACACTGCAGCATGGTACTAAGATGGCAAAGTAAGGATAGGCCCCGGGCAAAGGGAGAATAAAGGCGCCAAAGGGACCATCTGACTGGATAAGTCCTGGGGACAGAGTGCAGGATCCTTAGACACACGGAGACCATGTGAGCAGGCTCGTGGACGTCAGCAGAGAACACCAGCACAATATCCAAGGTGCATGGGGTTGCTCACTCCTCTATGAACAGCACAGCACAGGGTGCCGGCTCTTCAGCAGAAGCCGAGGGGCTGCAGAGGGCAACCTGGGGACAGAGGTCCTCCCGCCTTCACCTAGCACACAGTCCTCTAGTCTAAAATGAGAAAAGAGAGACAGGGAAATTCTTGAGCAGGGAGAGGCCACCCTGAAAAAGGATATGAACTTTGAGTGGACTCAGTATTTACCCCCAAGAAACTTTTTAGCCTGGAAAAGAATGGACATTGTCAAAGAAAAGACACCCATCCTGTCATCACGGCAAACGGGCTCCAAACAAGAGGAGCTCAGTGAAGGAAAATAAAGACGCATTTTGTTACTTTTCATTTATGCATATCTGATCAACACTGTGTGAATTTTGATCCCACTATGAACACTGAGCATTTTTCCATCAAGTTTAAGTGGGAAAATATGCTTCCCCTCCCCATATAAGAAGCAGTGGTCACTAGACTGCACCTTAAATCTGGAAAACTCCTTCATTCGATACACACTGAGTTCTTACTATGTATCATGTAATGTGCAAGCTCTCTGAGTCCAAATTAAAAATGTAATGGTCATTTGGGACACTGCAAACAAAGTATGTTCTCTGCCAGTGAAAATCAGAAGATCCTAGAAAGATGAAACCTGTATTAGTGAAAATATTAAAAGACAAATGTCCTCACCTAGCTTCGAACAAGACCCCAAACCAAGCTTAAGCAGGTGCTCACTGGTCAGCTGCATGTTGTGATTTCATACGCAGTTAGCACTCCCACCTCCAGCTCTTCTCCATAACCTGTGAGCGGATTCTATATGACCACTTTAGTCCTTAAAGTTAAGCGGTATTTCCACATGCAAAATGATATTCCTAAAATCATAATACATTGCCATTAACAACAACTTAAATCTGCTATGTAGGTTTGAATTCACACCATGATTCACACTATTTCACTTAATCTGGATGGCAGGTAGGGCATTTACGGCACCCACTCTAAAGATGAAGAAACAGAGGCTTCACTGTTCAATAGTCTTTCTGATCTTCAGACTCTCACACCCACACCACCGTTCTACTCAAAATATCTACCGTGGCCACTGCCATTCCTGGCGTAACTGATTTGATCTTTGTCAGTTATTCAGCATGGACTCTGCCCACTTTAACGTGCAGTAAAGTTCCATATCCTCCCTTTGCACAAATACTTCTCTGACCTACCTCATCCACACTGACCTCGGCTTCCTCTTGACACCCACAGCATGTCTTTTCTCTTGACAGAGACATTTGGTAATCCATCATACTCCTCCTTGAAAGGACTCATCTTCTGTGACTCACCTTTCAATGTCTTTACACCTTGTTGCCCCCAATTAGATGGCGCTCTTCAAAGATCTTTTCCCATCCAACCTCCTCATATTCCCTTGCAGAATACGTGGCACACCACATATATTCCCAGATTTGTTGATTGGCTGAAAGCGTTCACTTCCTCCCCTTTGAAAGAAAACGGGCCCCAGGAGATCCCTAAACCCCTGGGATGAGAGAAGAACTCCAAACAGCAGGCAACTACACTGAGAGGGACGATGACCTGCTTCACAATTCTGCTTATGATCATCCTTGCCGAGACCCCGGCAGTTAATTTATTATTTAATTCAGCCCAGGGAAGACTGGGTGATTTCATTCTTCCAACAAGAGTGCCATTCTGTATTTAATGACTAAAGCATATGTACATAGCTTGCAAATCTTTTAGTAACATCTTTATATACAGATCAATGTGTTCCCAGGCTACTTACTGCCTTGCACAGGGCTATCAAGGGTAATCAGGATTTCTAACCTTGTGACACAGCCCATCAGCTACAGAGCACCTTCTTTATTTCCTTTTCTTAAAAAGTACATTCAATCTACTCTGGACTTTCCCGTCTGTCAGTGCAGCTCGAGGTGACTTCCTGCCCTGTCAGCTGACTGTGAGTCACTCACTGCCGCACGTTAGCAAGGCGGCTTCTGCATCTTCAGCAACCAGGGAAACAGAAGGATGGGCGTGAGCTCTCAGACCCCCTCTCAGTGGGGTCCCTCTTCCCCCATTCATTCAAAATCTCGCAATTACACGCTTTGCCCTCCAGCTCCAGGCGTGGTGATGGTGCTTCAGAAGACAGGAAAATCAGTTTCCTCCTTTCCAGAATGAAAATGACATCTTAAAAAATCCACCTCTGTAGCAAATGAATCATTTATCCGGGCAACCCCTTTCTCCCAGGGGGTCCTTCCTTTGAGCTGCACTTCGGGGATGTTCTCAGTGAGGCAAATGGCAGTGACAGAAGGGCTAGTTCTGGGATTCAACATGATGCAAGCGAATTTAAAAGAAATTTCAAAATCACAGGAAAGGAGCAACGAGGGTAGATAGGGTGGATGTGAAATACAAAGAAGAAAAACTTCCTGGTTTGGGGAAGCCGTGGGAGCAAAATCATGAAGAATTCAGGGACTCAAGAACAAGCAGCATGTAGAAAACTGGAGGAGCCTGGAGACCACTTCTGTCTCCTGCAAATATCTTGCTTATTATTTCACTGCTTGGGAGTTTAAAGTCCTCATTAAAAGAGGGTAAAGGTGATGCTAACCAGTCTCACTGGATGTTTTTGAAAAACGCCAACAAAATATTGCTGTGACGCCTTCAGCAGATGTAAATAAACTAAAAATGCATTTTGCATTTTTTTTCCCAATTAGGCCAGTGACTCAACAACCCAGTTACCTTGTCATCACCTCCAGAGATAGGGCCCATCAGCAGTATCAGGATATTGCCTCGGATTTGTGTTTGTTTGGAGTTCTGTTTGTTTGATTGGTTTTTCCCCTTTTCCAAGGGTTGTTGGCATGAAAATGATTTGGAGGCAAAAATAGGTCAATTGGAGGTGGAAGTAGAAGAGAGAACTTATGCTCTCATTTATGATCCTAACAGAAGGTATGTTTGTTGGGGGTTGGGAGGAAGTGGTCAGCCGAAGCCCTCCTGAGACCTAAAGTAGGGAGGGTCACAGACGCTGACGTAGTAAAGCTGAGAAAAGGTCTGTAATCCTCTCACAGTAGAATGCTCCATCAGCAGTCTACTTGTTTCATTATCACTAATGATTAGATCACCTGCCACCATTCTAACCGAAGCACCACCAGCCCAGCTATAGACATATGTGTAACATAAACAAATGGCAAGCTTCCATTTGGGGTTTTTTCAACGTCATCTCAATTTGAAACTTTCTTGTCCATTTACCGGACCATACATCTGATCATATAACCTGATACTGATTTCAGAAGGAAAAAAAAGTGTCAGATTTCTTTAAATCAAGGAAAATCAGGCTAATATCCATCAAAGGAATAGATGATGAGTTATAGAAATTGGCTATAATTTAACAGTGGTTCCAAAAAGATAGAAGTCTATTTTCCTCACATAAGTCTGGAGGTAGAAACCTGGGTCTGGTAAGCTTTGATCCCCAAATGTGTCAGGGACCGAGGTTCCTTCCAGATGTCTCTTCTGTTGTTCCAAAGCTATAGTCTTAAAGTCCCGGTCCAAGAGGGAGCTCCCACCATCAGACCCGTATTACAAGTAGCAAGAGAGGGGAAAGGAAATTAAGGGGCTTGGGTACATAGGCCATTGTTCTGTAAAGAAATTTCCCAGAAGCTACTGCCCACATGGCTCTTCTCATATCTCCTTAGTCAGAAATTCATCACTTAGAAACACCTAGCCACAATGGAGGCTAAGAAATGCAGTCTTTCTCTGCATAGCCATGGTCCCAGCCAAAAGTCCATCATTGAGGAAAGCTAGATATTGAAGGTGACTTGCCGTCTCAGCCTCAGAACCAAAGAATGTGATCTATCACTGAGCCAGCCTCTGCATTCCTCCATGTAATATGCCAGCAAAGTCATCAGCATTGGTGTCAAAGTCTGGCTGAGGACAAAAACAATAATTCACACTCAGTACAATAATTCATGGATCATTTGGGGATTCTTGACAAGACATAGCCACTTACTAGCTCTATAATATCATGTGTACAGCTAACTCCTTTGTATCATGACCTTTCTGGATTGATGACACTGTAGATTTATGCTGATGACTCTACAGATTTATTTATTAATGCAGCCATTAGCATCTCAGATCAGCACCTTTCAGCCCAAAGAGAAAAGCATGTATGTAGGTCAAGGTTGTAGCTTTAGGGTATTGAAGTTATTCTTTGTATCCTATTTTTAAAGAAATTTTGGTCTGTACTCATGTGTATGTTTATATACCTTGCCTGAATTAAAATTTTCAATTTTCTGTATTCCTTCCCATAAAACCTAAAGGCAAGCACTCTTCAAATGTCTATTTCATAAAAGTTAAGAAGTTTCTGTAATGTAGATTTGGGATCTAGTACTACTAAATTAGAATGGAAAGTTCAAAACTTTAGTAAGGAGAAGCTTTATCAATTATTTAGAGTGAACTTCTCTGATTATCCACTGGCTTTCATTTAGGAACAGCCTAAAACATCTGTCATAGGGTTTGGACATCTTAGTTGCTTCTGAATTACAAATGGAAACCTGGTGATCCTTCTTTAGGGCTGAACCTGTTATTCCAAAGAAGGAAAGGAATAATGACATCTTTAGCTAAACTTGAAGTGGAATCTTAAGGAAACAGTTTACGAGTCTTTCAATTAAAACAAAAACTACCTTTTCAAGATAACATTTTCTGTAGAAAAATTTCATAGGTCCTTAAAAATGACTAACCACCACCCAAACCAGGGAAAAGCAAAATTTCTGTCCTGACTCAAAGGCAGAATTCCACCACCTGAGTCACCTACCACACTTTCAGCTGCATCCTGGATTTTCCTGAAAGGGTCTCCAGCCAAGGACTGGGCAGGTTTAGCCACGTTTTTTTATGAAACCAACTGATGACACAGCCACAAGGACTACAGCTCAAAGGTTATGGGTTGGGTTAGTGCCAGCCCTGGTAAGATGCCCTCCGCTCAGTACAAAGAACTCTAATCTCCTTAGATAACAAGACACTCCTTTAGTTCAAACATTCATGTCATCTGCTCACAGTAAAAGCACCACTCTGAGCTCTCGCCTTTTGTGATAGCTAAGGATATTTAGTCCACGTTGGCTCAGTTCCGGCCTTTCTTGATATTTATGGAAAACCCACGTTCATTTTCAACTGCTTTTGCTCATTTTCTTTTCATCCTTCTTCTCTCTCTGGCTTGCTTCTAGATTGAGACTTCATCCTCAAAATCACAGCATAAAAGTCAGCCCAGTGCAGCCATCATCTGGAGGAGCCTGAGAACCTTAGACTTGAACCATGTTAGAGCTAGAAAGCTGTTTAAAGACCACGTGGTCCCAACTCAGTTCAAAGGAGTTAGGGCGCCCACATCAGTGCTCACCAGCAGAAATGCAATCAGACCTGGGCCCCAGGGATTGTCAATACAAATAACTTTGACCTGGCAATTACACATCTAGGAATTTAGTCTACAGATACACCAAAATATATACAAAGATATTCATTGCAGCACTATTTGTTGTCAAGAAATGTTGAAGAGATCCTATCAGTAAGAGGAAGCATATCAATAAAAAGATTGTCATATAAAATGATAGGATGCCTGTAAGTGAAGGAATCCACAGAAAGAATGGGAGAAAGCACACGAGACTGTTTCCATAGTAGTTACCTCTCAGAAATAGGGTTGGCTGAGCAATAAGGGAGGAGGAGGGCCATTCATGTTTTAGTTTATACACTCCTGTTATACATTTTGAAAATGAAACTAGTCAGGAGTTCAAAGAGCACAGGTGTGGCTCCTTGACTCTAAGGTGACCACCTTCTCCTTAAAAATACCAGCGTTAACACTTTCCCAGCTTACTAAATATGTTTACCAGCTTGCCCCTTTCCCAATATCCGGGTAATAAGGGATATTCAACATTTTCTACTGTTGGCTGATGCTAAAAATGTCATCTTTTAAAAGGTTCAGTATGACAGAAAATGACCCATTTCCCCCACAAAACACCCCCTACAGTCTCTGGAAGCCATGTGGGCAATAATCTGGGAGTTTTGATAAAACCATGCTCTTTCCTCCCCTGCTGTGACACTCCATCGATGAACAGGTTATGAACCTTTGCTAGAGTATTTCTCTCTCTGAACCCTGCACATGGGGATGAGTCCTGGCCGTGATGATATTAATATCGTAACTCAGGTTTCCTCTGGGCTTACCCAACTGCACAGATAACAAGAACAACCCAAACTCAAGTTTCCCTGGTTCTTTCCGTAGCCTGGGGACAGTGGATCTCCAACCAAAGGTATCGTTCACATACTTCTGGAGGCCCCTAGGAGGTATCTTCCACGTGTTGCTGAGTAAGATCCCTCCAGCACGCTCGTCTAAGGACACCCCCGCCGTTTGATGGCTGTCGCTGTCTCTTGCTTGGCACCTCCATCTACTTTTGCAGCCAAGGTTCTGGAACTCGGAGGTGTTCAAGTTGCTTGGCATTTTCTTTTAGGTGGGAGGTATGCTTCCTTTCCCCACCTCCCATGCCCATCCCCAGTGAGGGTCTCCAGCAGTGTGGCTAAAGCCCCAGTATATTAGAGAATTATTAGTGATGCAGAATTTTAGTTTCCCTTTGTAGCTCCCTTCCTGTTTAAGGGACTCAGGCTTTCATTCCTAAATATGTATTGACTGCCTGCTCTGTGCAGACAGGCAATATTTACAATGACAGATGAAACCACCGAGGACCCTACTAGCATGGAATTTTTCAGTCTCTTCATGGAAAAAGATAAAGAATGAGGACACAAAAGCAAACAAATATATAACTGCAAATGGAGATCAGTGCAGCAAAGGAAACAGAGAGGTAAGAGAGAAAATAACTTATAACTTAGAATGGTCAGAAAAGTCCTCCGAGTACTGAGAGTATACATAACAATGAAGACATTGAAATGCCAGGTCTGGGAAAAGGGAGGGGAGGAGATGAGGAATAGAGGGAAAATAGGAACAGAAGGAGAAGGAGCTAACATTTTTAATCATTATGAACCAGGAGCAGTCTAAGAACTTCCCATATATTATATTCTTTAATCCTAACACGATCCTACAAAGTAGGACCACTGTTTGTCCCACCTCACAGGTGAATCCAATGAAGCAAGGTAAGGGTAAGTGGAAAGGCAGACCTTGAACCCAGGTCGTCAAAGACCCTAAGGAAGAAAAGACTTTGGGTTATTTCAGTAACTTACAGGCCAGTGTGGCCACAGCAGAATGCAAAAAGGGAGCATCGGCCCACGGTGGAGTTAGCAAGGCAGGCAGACTAGCCCGGCACGGTTTAGTGGCCATGTGCCTTTCTCCGAGTAATTCACGGTTGATTAACTCCAAAGGCACAGCGTTGTACTGAAGAGCTGGCTGTGGTCATGACAATAATTAGCACTCATATTCTTTTTCTAAGTGAGGTATTAGAAACTGAGAGTGCTTCCCTTATGTTGTGAAGAAGACAGGAGACTTAAGATCCCGGCACATTTGTTGACTTGAAATATAACTTGGGGAATTGCACCATCTCCCTGTACTTACCTGTAGTAACTCATCCCCTGGGTTACGGAATCATGGGTGGCCAAATTCAGCAGCCCTCTGCTTGGGATTGAATCCAGAGATAGTAAGCAGAGATGAGGAAGGGCAAAAAGAGGAGCCAGCTGTCAGCGTGAGCTGGCCCTCTCCAGGCAGTGATGAGTTCTGCCCCGTAGGCATCAGCTCTGAGTAACACCCTCGCTCGTGGCCACAGGATACAACCTGCAGCTTCTCTCTAGGCTACTTAACTTGGACGATAAGTCCCAGAGATGAAGTCCCAATGCTTGGTGCACCCAATAAGAATAAGAATAAAAAGGGGTGAAGTGACTACTTTTCTTAGAACTCAGTAAGTTATATCAATGGAAAGAGTGAAAAAGGAAACTTTTTTCAACCTTAAGGTCAGCTTTTTGTTGGCTTGCCCACCTGAATCCTTTTTGAGGATTCTTCCCCCTCTTAAGAAAACACAAATTTGCCCCAAAAATGAGAAGATGAACTCAATCTCATCACATAAGCCACGTCTAACCTCAGCTCTAGTCACTTAACTAGGAAGAACAGAGAGGGGACTTCCCAAGTTCTGTTTGCTGGTAATGGTAAAGCCTGATTGGTTAGCGTGCTCTGCCCGCTTGTCGAGTAGTGTAGACATCCATCCTTCACTTCCTCCTCTCTAACAGCCCCTCAATTTCTGTTTGGGGACCCAGGTGATTCCTGAAAGGCTAATTCCATCTTGGTGGGAAGGAGGGAACATGTGGCCTGGGCTTAAGCCATCAGCACATCTATCCCCTGGTCACTGTGACTGACTGAGCCAGTTTATTCAGTGGGACTCCCGGGACTTTAGTTGAGAATGCAGGAGGAAGCCTCCAAGTCCCTCCTGCTGTATTTGAATTAGATGCCCTGGAGGTAGAGCCATCTGGGGACCACAAGAGGAGCCTGACTTAGGATAGGGTCACTGCTAAGCTAAGTAGACAGTGAAAACAGTGAAGAGCAAGGTCCTGGATGACATCATTGAGACAAATGATCCCATCATACAAGAAACCCGGACTTTCAAGGGACAGGAGTTGATTAGATTGAGTTCAACAAATATTCATGTATTCTAAGTGCCAGATATGGGATCAAACACTTAGAATACATGAAACAGACAAGCATCACTGTCCTTATGGAGGAGACAAACAATAGACAATAAGCATAACCAATAAAATGATAGTACGTCAGAGGGGGATAAACGCTGGGAGAAGGAAGAAAAGAGCAAAGTAAGGGGGTGGAGAATGGAGGAGGAGGACGGAGGACAGGGTCTCTGATTTAAGTTGGTAGGAGTCACAATCACTCTGTTACTTGTTACTACTTGCCAATAAACACCTTAGGACATTTTAAATACTTGCAAAACCCTCACCCCCACCCAAATACACACCCAAAAGTAGAAATAAAAGACAAAAAAGAAACAAGAAAAAAAGGAATGTTAATTAGATTTATCTAAGATTCAGGAGGGGGGACAAAGTTGTATTTAAATTCAGGATAAAGACTGAAATTTCATTTCCAAACACAGATCCACTCTGGGGGCAGAATGTGGGGAGACTCTTGGATCACTTCCATTTCAATCCTGTAGCACTTTGACATAAATTACAATACTTTTCTGAAGCAGCAAGATTCTTTTACTCCCACTATCTTTGCTTCTTGAAACATAAAAATAATCACTTGTCTCTGTTCCCAATTTCCATCGACAGAAAATGCAGCAAACGAAAGTTGACAATGCTTCATGACTCAAGATGTCAGATTCTGTGATACATCTTCCCAGGGACCAACATGCAAGAACTAGGATAGAGCCAGACTTGATCACAGAGCTAAGTTGAAAGCCAACAAGCAAGTAAGGAAGGAAGCAAGGAAGAAAGAACGAATGAGAGAGAGGGAGAGAACAAATTAACTTAACACAGAGATGTCTGCTCCCAGCCACCTTTCTGAGTACGTGGCTGGTGGCTTCCTGTAAAGGAAACATTTTGTCGACTCTTGTCTCAGTGAGTGAAGACTGGCATTCCCCCCTTTGTACAACTGTGCAGTGTTGTGTGAAAGAAGAAACCATCACCATAGAGACTCTGGTCCCTTGAACCATCAGGATGGCGGCAGATGCCCTCTCTCCCCGTAGCACTCACTTTCTCATGGGCACCTGTTTATAGGCCGTGTGTTTTTAGATCCAATGCCAGACAAATGAAAGCTATGCGCTGATAATGCCAAAAAGACATTTATAAACATGACTAAATTGGGCTAGTGGGTTTTCATGCAAATGCACTGTGCCTTTACCAGTTTCAGATCTTGACTCCAACTTTCCCTAGACGCCTCAGAGTTGAGCCTCGGTGAAGCTTAACCGCAGTGCCAGGTCAGCAGAGCCAGGGAGAAGGCGGGGGGAGAACAAGCACAGAGGAAGACCGCCTCCTCCTCAACATCTCTCCCCAAAACCTGAGTGATGCCAAAGCCCCCAACCCGCTCCAGGGAGATGTGCTGAAGCTAGAATAATATTGCTTTTAAATTTGAGAAAAGAGACGCCTTAAGTCATTGGGAAGGGAAAGGTTATTCAACAAATCATGTTGATGGGTGGATCTGGAGATCATCACTCTAAGTGAAGTAAGCCAGGAACAGAAAAATACCATATGATATAACTCATATGTGGAATTTAAAAAAGAAAAAAGAAGACACTAGTGAACTTAACTACAAAACAGAAACAGACTCACAGACATAGTAAATAAACTTATGGTTACAGGGGGAAGAGGGTGGAAAAGGATAAACTGGGCGTTTGAGATTTGCAAATACTAACTACTATATATAAAATAGATAAACAACAAGTTTCTTCTGTATAGCACAGGGAACTACATTCAATATCTTGTAGTAACCTATAATGAAAATGAATATATGTATGTATATGTATGATTGAAATATTATGCTGTACACCAGAAATTGAGCCAACATTGTAAACTGACTATACTTCAATTGAAAAAAAAAAGATATTTAACAACTATTAAAAAAAATCATGTTGAGACAATTGGTCAGTCCTTTTGGCAAAAGAAGATTGTCCCCACCTACATTAAATTCCCAGTGGCTGACATCCAAGGACATGCACACATAAATGCACACACACAAGTACAGAAATCTAACTGTATACATGCCAAGGAAAAAAATAGCTGAATGTTTGATCACTGGTGGTGAAGGGCACTCTAAGAGTCATGTAAGAAATCTCAAATAAAATAATGTCAGACCTGATGACATGAAAATATTAAACTTAAGAAGAATGTAAGATTAAAGAAAAAGAAAGAACATAAGATGAAAATACAAACATCTAAATAGAGGGGGAAAGCTTCAATGAATAAAATGAAAATAATCTAACATCTTTAAAACATACAGAGCTTACAAGACCACAAAAACATGAAAATTCCAGAATAAACATGGGCAAAGGACAGCAGACAATTCATAATACAGCAAATGTAAATGAATTTTAAAAGATGAAAAAAGTGTCCATCTCACTATTTAACTAAGGCAAAATTAGAACAGCAGAAAGGGATCTTTCTTATTACCAAGTTTGCAAAAAAATGATCTCTTTTCTTAATAGTTCCTATAAGAGTACAATGAAACCAGAAATCTCATTCACTACTAGTAGGAGTGTAAAACTTTCTGGAAAGCAATCTATCTTTTTCTCAAGAGGCCCCAAAAATGTTTATATCCTTTGACATAGTAATCCTACTTCCAAGAATTTATCATTAGAATGTCATTTAAAAATTCCAGGACGTGGACAATCATTGCTTATAAAAACCAAAGCACCCTAAAATGTCCTCTACTCATTTCAGTATCTCATTGAGCACCTACTATGTGTCAAACACTGAGCTAGAACAGACACATAGTAGGTGCTCAATTAGATAAACAGAAAACAGACAAGATCCTCATCCTCGCAGAACTTACAATCTGGGAGGAGATAAGCAGCTAATGGAGTAATTACGACATTTTCCACAGGACTTCATAGCAGAGGGAACCCAACCAGAGGAAGTGGCATTTAACTTAAAATCCGAAAAGTGTGTGACGTTAAGCAGAAGATGGGGATGACAGAGGGAAGAGGGTTTCAGCAAAAGAAAACAACACATGCAAAGACCTGTAGGAAAACGCAGGCTAGAGAGCCTGGAAGTTTAGCAGGGCTGGAGCAGCGGTGCTGGGAGATGCGGGCAGGAGCGACAGGCTTGTAAATCACCTTTAGAATCTTTGATTTTATGCTGAGGGCAATGGTTGGATAAATTATACCACATCCACTACATGAAAATATAGGCCATTAGGAGAATAGTTTCTATGTTGTTCTATCATCTGAGGAGACTCAAAAGAATAAAAAAAGGTAGTTTTATTCTCTTTACCTCCTCAAGGACATGGAAGTCTCCCGGTCCAGACTTTGCTTGCCAAACCCCTCTTAGGAAACTCCCACCCTTCCCAACTCAGTTAAGATACCTTTGTGTTTCCAAGCGTCAATAAAGAGAATCCAAGCCTCTATTAGAAGATTATGACCTCGTAGGAACCAAATTAGAATTGCTTTCCTGGAGAAGGGAGAGACAGACAGGAGGAGCACCCCCCATCAGGGAGAAGAAGTCTTCCCAAATGGGAGAATGACTGTGATGGTGCCGAGGGACCGTGGGGGACCGTTAGGTACCATGTCTTGAATTCATCAGTAAAGACATGAAAACCTCCCCACCAGGAGGACGGCTCCACTTCCGAATGCACCACAAGGGCATGAATACAGCGCAGGCGTGACAGTCAAGTTGGACTGAAAACAAGAGGCCCACATCCCTGGTGTTAATGTGCATCAGACTCCAGGGTGTTGTGTGTGTGTGTGTGTGTGCGCGTGCGCGCTTGTGTGTGTGTGTGTTTATATCTCCAAGAGGACGGCAGAGCCATCTCAAAACACAAGTGAGGTTAACTTTTCCAAAGAACCTTGGTTAATGTGGTCAAGACAGACTTTTGACCTAGAAATCTGTGATCAACACAGTAAGTTCATGAAAGACAAAAAAAAGAAAATATAAGAATGTTCGTCTAATGTTACAAGTAAGATAAACCTTATATAACCCATAATAAGTTTATTCATGATGTTACAAATAAGATAAACTTTATATAACCAATAATAACTTTACTTACGAAGAGTTTGCAAAAATAAAAATTACGCAAAAGAAAAAAGTAAATGACAAATTGTGTAACAGTGTATTGTCAGCTTTGCTTAAAATACACATACACACACAGAGTCAACAAAATGCAAGAACGTATTACGGTGGTCAACTCTGAGTAACATGTCTTCCTCGGCTTTAATGAATTTTCCAAATTGCTGGATAAGCATATTTCACTTTTAAAAGTGCTTAGTATAATTATGATAGTTCGAGAACGTTAAGATTTTAAGAGATAAGCCTAGTTTAGTGTTTGGCACGTAGTAGCACCACACATGAACATTCATCAAGAATCAGGTGAGTCAACTTCATCACAAGAGTGTACACAAACTTTAAAAACTATTCAAATGATTTTGACCTATAAAATGTGATGGGCCCCATTGATTCTGACCAGTGACTTACCTGCTACAGTTTTCCTGTGTGCGGGTCAAGTTGAAACTATGCTGATGCAACGCCTTTGCTCTCAACAAACACAGAAGAAAAACTAAAAGACCTTGATTGCTTTAAAATCTTTATGTCTGGAGTCTTGTCACAACTGATTTTTCTGGCCTGAGGAATGGAAGCACAGATTTCTACTTACTTTCTTTTTTAGATTACAAGTCATGTGAAAATTTAGTGAAATTAATTAAAAACACTCTAGGCCCCCAAATCAAAAACTTTTACTTCCGGGGTCCTCTTAATCTAAGCTAGAGATTTTAAAAAAGCAGCAAGAAGGAGCGGCTGTTATCTGGTAAAATTGACAACTGCGAGATGTATGGATGACGGTCTACAAGTTTAGAAACAGGAAACGGTGCTCGCCGCACTTGCCAAAGGGCATATGAAGTTGTTCTGTAGACAAATCAAGATCAGAGACTGAGCACAAAGACAATCTTCGAGAACAAAACAGTTTGTGGTGATAGGCGGCGACGTGAGGTTGTGTTTATGTTATTAATCGTGGAAGCATGTCTGTCGCCGGTAACGTATCCAACAGAGGTCTTGATATTATCTGCAGCTGATCACTTGATTAGATTTTACCGGCAGGAAAAGCCAGGCCACAGCCTGCCACAGGCCCGCCGCGCATGACGTACATACAGAAGGGTCCTTGTCTCACCCCAGGCGGGAGTGATGCAGGCGAAAAGCACACTTGATTCCATCCGCTTTCCATGGCAACAGGGCCAGATAATGACTCTCTATCAGCAGGAAGAGGCTGATCCCATGACAGGGGAAGTTTTCAAGGGGAACTCGTCCAAACAGCAACGGCTGTTTGCTGTTGCGGTAGACAGGAACATGTGGAGGGGTTGCCAAGTAGCTTGCGTATGAAACGTAAGATTCTTGCCCTGGAAGAGGGAACAGAGCAGATATAAATGTTCCCTGTTTCCTGGGGGAAGAAGGCAGACGGGCATATGTTGAGTTGGAGCCTCTCTTCATCTGTAAATTATTTATCGGATGAAAGAGTATGTCCCTTGCCGACATCCCAGCATCCCAGCATCCTGTATAGAACTTCAAACCTCTGCCATTCAGGCTTATCAGTTGGAAGTAGGAGAATTCAGGGAAGTAACTGGAGGAAAACGAAATGACAGAGGTAGGGAGTCATCTACTGTGAATCCTTCCCCAAGGCAAGGCGGGTCCCTGCCCATCTGGGCTCTGACCCACCCCTTCTCTTGGCTTTTACTGGAAGCTGTCTGGGATGTTGTTGACTTGTTTGCTTAGGTGCCTATCTCAAAAGTTCCCGAGGGCAGAACTACAGTCTCTTTTTCGTCTTCGTATCCACGGTACCTGGCATAGAACAGAAACTTAATCAATATTTACCAGTTGCTAGTGGTTATGGTGGTGCTAGTTGTATGAAGTACAGCTAAGTGATGGGACATTCTCTTTCTAGCCTCAGACTGTTGTGGCTGTCTCTGGGAAGTTCCAGTCCAGATCCTGGACCCTCTAGCCATGCTAGTCAGTAGTGGGACTTCTCCTGGTGTCCTCTTTAAGAGAGGAAGGCAAGCTCTATTGTTTATAGCATGAGCCCCACAGCCAGATGACCCAGATTAGAATCCTGGCCCCACTTCAAGTTGTATGAGCTTGAGCAAGTAACTTACCTTCTCTGTGCCTCCGTGAGGATGAACTGAGCTCATTAGAATGATGCCTGGTGCCCTAGAAGGGCTCTTTAAAGCTTAGTTGTCACTATTCCTAGTATTACTGCTCAGTCTTAGGAAGAGAGAAGTCCAGGTGATGAGAGCCTTTTACTTCAAATTTTGAGTTTCACATGTAACCCTGCAGTCTTATCCCCTGGGATCCCCTGCCTGGACAGAAGATGGATCAGGTACCTAAGCTTCTCCCCTAAAGCTATAAAGCCACTGCCAAGCCCCAGGAGTGCTTCTGAGTTCCTCACTAAACTCCTGCAAAGGTATGTTGTCACTTGAAAAGAAAAATGGTCCAAACCAATCAATCTGCTGTAACTATATATGGCGTCTTCAGTTTGCTCTTGAATTATGATTCTCTCCTTACCAAGTGTGATTGCTACTTATTATCTTGAATCTTGCCAGAAACTATGGCAGAAACTGTAAACAACTGACACCCGAAAGGCTGAGGGGACCTAAAGCCAAGTTGGAGAAACAATGTGAATATTGGGTGATTAACAAACATACAGGTCCAGAGAGTGGTGGGTTGTGCACACCCACCTCCCACACGTGTGCGCGCGCACACACACACACACACAGAGTGAGCCCACAGTGTTCCAAGGACACATTAAAACTTAAATGATATAGCAGCATTATATACAATAGCCAAGACGGAAGCAACCTAAATGTCCATCAACAGATGACTGGATAAAGGAGATGTGGGGTGTGTGTGTGTGTGTGTGTGTGTGTGTGTGTACATACATATACATATACATATACATATACATATACATATAATGGAATACAACTCAGCCATACAAAAGAATAAAATAATGTCATTTACAGCAACATGGATGGACTTGGAGAATGTCATACTAGGTGAATTAAGCCAGGAAGAGAAAGAAAAATACCATATGATATCACTTATATGTGGAACCTAAAAAAAGAGAGACACAAATGAACTTATTTACAAAACAGAAGCAGGCTCACAGACATAGAAAACAAAATTGTGGTCACCGGGGTTGGGGGAAGGGGAGGGGGTGGAGAGATAAATTGAGAGTTTGAGATTTGCAGATACTAACTACTATATATAAAGTAAGCAACAAGGTCTCACTGTGTAGCACAGGGAAGTATATTCAATACCTTGAAATGGCCTATAATGAAAAGGAACTGAACCTCTATGCTGTATATCATAAACTGACACAACATTGTAAACTGACTATATTTCAATAAAAAAAATTATAATTTAAAAAAACACTTAAATGATACATAGGGAATTTGATAAAGTTCACTCTCAAAGCCTGAGAAATAAGGCCGTCCACAACTACAAACCAGCACAAAATATTGCCTGGGGAAAGGACTCCGACTGTCCATTTTGACCAACTTGAGCAGATTCTCTTGGAACCGCAAAAAAGAAGGCAGGGAAAGAGAAAGAGACAGACCACCTCTGAGATGATTTCCAGATAAGTACAGTGAAAAGGTTGAAATTTTCTACTAAGAATTTTAAGGCATTGCAACAGGAGCCTCTGTTACCTAGGACTGTATTCCTACCGCGTGGCTGCAGTGATAAAGTCAGAGGAACCCGCTGTCAGTTTCCCCTGCTGTTGTATTACGTAAGTGCAGTACGTTTGTCACAACATATGAACCAGTATTGATATCTTGTTTTCCTGATGTTTTTCTTAATGTCTTTTTTTCTGTCCCAGCATCCCATCCAGGACACCACATTACATTTAGTCATCATGTCTCCTGAGACTCCTCTTGGCTGGGACAGTTCCTCAGACTTTCCTTGTTTTTGATGACCTTGACAGTTTTGGGGACTACTGGTCAGATATGTTGTAGGACATCCCTCAGTTGGGATTGGTCTGACGTTTCTCCTATGATTAGACTAGGTTAATGTATTTCACGAGAAGGATCATCGTAGTGAACCCCATCCCATCCTTTCAAGGACTGCATACTGTGACTCCACTTCCCATGGGAAGGAGGTTCTTTTCCTGTCGAAAGTAAATCCCTTGTTGTCAGAGAGCAGTTCTCAAAGTGTGCTCCCCAGGTCAGCAGTATCGGCATTACTTGGAACTTGTTAAAAATGCAAATTCTTGGCCGAATGGCAGGCTTAGTGAAACAGAAACTGTCGGGGCCCAGCCATCTGTACCTGAACAAGTCATCCAGGTGATCCCGATGCACCTGAAGTCTGAGAACCGCTGTGTCGGGGGCCCCCTGGCACTGCTGGCACCATGTAGCCGCTCACCCACGGGCTCAGAGGCTCACGACCCCACTGCGTTTCCTGAACAGCTCTCACCACGCATCACCCCCAGTGACTGATTTAATTGCTTTGGGCAGGTTTTGTTTTGTTTTGTTATCTTTCTCAGAAAGCTCCCAGGCGGTTGCAGACTGACGCAGGGTCAAAGACTCCTGCTTCTCACCCTCAGCTGTGAGCAGCCCCCCTTTTGTCACACGTTCCATCGTCCTCACACGCTCTTTCTTCTCCCCACCTCAGACTTCGGAAGAAGGGATCAATCAGTAGCTTGATTTCTTAGAAAACATCAAACAGGATTTAATACTCTAGATTTTCAGAGTTGGTAATAAAGGTCAACAAGTTAAACGGTTTTAAAAACTTTCTTTTTAAAGCAGATCTCTTTCTTCAAAGGAAATCTTATGGGGAAACCCAACAGAGAAAAAGAGAAATCGAGCTGCTCTGATGAAGGGGGAGATGGCTGGATGATGCTTCTGACCTGCCCTGCAGGTGGGCGCTCTCTGGCCAAGTTCAGCCTTCCCAGGCCATGGTTGTCCACCTTCTCTGGGATCCCCTTTAGTGATCAAAGCTTCTTTACCACTAAGCCACTTCCATTCTCAGTACAGCTCAAAGCTTTCACATATTCGTCTTTCAACTGAGGCCAAATCTGCCTTGCTCTCACCTCTCACCACGAGTGCTAGTTCTCTTCTCGGTGCTAAAGAGAGGAGACCTAGTTCCTTTCCCATTCAAAGACTTTTCTCAATTCACTATCAGGCCTGCCACCCCCTAATCACTGGTTCTCAGCTCAACTGTGTGTTAGAATCATCTGAAGAGATTTTAAAATTTCCTGATGTCCGGATCACATTCCAAATCAATAATTCAGTGTCTCTTCGGGTGGAACCAAGGAGAAGGACTTTTCCATTGTCTCAGGTAGATATAATGTGCAGCCCTGGCTAAGGATAAGCATTTGTACCGGAGCCTCCCTGCCGGCAGATGTGGCCACCTCTTCTATCTGATCCTGAGTTGACCCCGTTTTGAAACTTCTTGCCATCCTCTCTGCTTTCTTGTCAGAGCGCTCCATCGTCTGGAGCCAAATGCAAGTCATAATAGTACAGTTATTTCTACTAGCTGTTTTTGTAGGCAATACAAAAATTTTAAGTGCTGGGCTGGTATAATAGCAAATGCTTCCTTGTCCGAGGTAATTAAAGTAAAAGATCTCTATTTCTTCATGACTCAACCATTTAAGTCCTACCCACCTGTTTCCCTTATCCTGCCCAGAAGCGATCAGACAAGCCCTCCTACCTTTCTCTAAGCAGACTTGGCTTTGGTGAAAAGGAACAGCCTTCACCTTCACAGTTAGGGTATTTTCCCTGCCTGGGTTATATGAGAGGTGGATGATGTGATGGTTTTTTTGTTTTGTTTTGTTTTGTTTGAATTTTTTAATGAATTATAGTCAGTTTACAGTGTGGTATCGATTCCTGGGGTACAGCATAATATTTTAGTCATACATATACAAACATGTATTCCTTTTCATAGATGACTGAATAAAGAAGTTGAGGTATAAATATACAATGGAATACTACTCAGCCATAAAAAAGAATAAAATAATACCATTTGCAGCAACATGGATGGACCTGGAGAATGTCATTCGAAGTGAAGTAAGCCAGAAAGAGAAAGAAAAATACCATATGATATCACTCATATGTGGAATCTAAAAAAAAGACACAAATGAACTTATTTACAAAACAGAAACAGACTCACAGACACAGAAAACAAATGTATGGTTACCAGTGGGCAAAAGGGATAAACTGGGACTTTGAGAGATGTGATGCTTTTTGATGAATGACCCACACAGCTACACCCAGATGGCCCAGTTCTTTGTTTAGTGACAACTCCTCTCTCCTCCTCTACCCCTCCACCTGTTTAGTCAGCAAACAACTGAGCTGCATAAAACACAGGCTGTCTAGGTTGTCAAGGTCACCAGCCTCCAAGTGTTCCCTCCTGAGTCCTCTCAGCCAGTATTTCCTGAACAAAGTTAAGATCACATAGGCCAGAAGCCAGGGAGTTTTGCTGGAGAGGGTGGGGTGAAGCACACGCAGACAAAGCTTTCAAGTCTCTCAGATCCTTCAGAGCCAATGACAATTACTTGTCTTAACCACAACACATCCCAGTGGTTCCTAACTCCAGTCGTTAACTTGTCTCCACTTTATTAGGTGACTCATAGCCATTAAGTCCAAGGAAACACGAAGAGGATAATGTCTGTGAAACCACTGGATCCCACCAATCACTCCAGGCTGCATAGCATTGCTGAGACAAACCCAGTAATTGTGCTGAAAGCTTCATCTCAAACACGTGTTCCATCCTCAGCTGGAACATCCTTCCATTCTCCACTATAATTATTTCATTGTTTTTTACTTCCTTGCTGCCCTATACCCTACATCAGTGTCTCAGAACTTCCTCCAAAGCTGCTGTTTTCTCATCTCTAACAGGGGGATAATTATAGCATCTGCCTAGTGAAGCTGTTCTAGTCGTAAATGAAAATAATGAGCATGTGGTTATAAACACATGATATCATAAGTACCTAATAAACACTACAATTATTATATTATGTATATGTTATTGTATATTATATGCTGTCATTATTACATAACATAAATAATGATAAAATAATAATTGTATAATTTTCTACTCATCTCAGAGTCAAGAGACTTTTTTTTTAATGCCAGCTATATGCTAGTTATTGTGATAGGTACTAGGATTTTAAAAAATTAGTAAGACCTAGTTTTTGTTCATCACACAGGGAGAAAGAAGTGCAGAATTTACAGTTGACATAACACTCTAATGTATATTCTCTGAAGATCCCATCTCCTTCCCACTGGCTTTCCCTCATTTCATGGCCTTTTCTCTTTTTGCTAAGATCAAGGCAAGTCAATGGAAGCCCTTCAGTGTTCCTTTTCATCTCAGAATTTCTCCAAGTTGTCAAGGTTCTCGTGTTTCTGTGCTCTTGACACAGAAGATCACGTCGGCTCCACTCCTCAGCCCTGGCCCTTCTCATTGGCGCTGCGGTGCCCCAGGCAGGACTTCCCCTCAGCCTCTGCTATTAGCTCTGAGCACTGCAGCCCGCAAGTTTAAAACTGAATTCTTGCTCTCGAAGAGTTAAGGCAAGGAACAGAGTTAAGGAAGGCAAGAAGGCAGGAAGAGAGGAAGGAAGGAAGGAAGGAAGGAAGGAAGGAAGGAAGGAAGGAAGGAAGGAAGGAAGGAAGAAAGGAAGGAAGGAAGGAAGGAAGAAAGAAAGAAAGGAAGAGAAAGAAAGAAAGAGAAAAAGGAAGAGAAGAGAGAGAAAGAGAGAAAAAGGAAAAGAAGAGAAAGAGAGAGAAGAGAAGACAAACTTGCAAGATAGCTCACAGCAAGTCATTCAAGGAAAAAAAAAAGGTGCCAAGTGAACCACTGAGCTCCAGTTAAAAAAGTACTATTCCCAATAGGAATAAAGTTAACTCCCCAAGAATGTTTGGTGCAGCTTTTATGGAAAACAGTATGGAGATTCCTCAAAAAACTAAAAATAGAGTTACCATATGATCCAGCAATCCCACTCTTAGGCATATATCCAGAGGGAACTTTAACTCAAAAAGACACACACAGCCCAGTGTTCACAGCAGCACTATTTACAACAGCCAAGACATGGAAATGACCTAAATGTCCATCAACAAATGACTAGATAAAGAAGTTGTGGTATGGTTGTACAATGGAATACTACTCAGCCATAAAAAAAATAAAATAATGCCATTTGCAGCAACATGGATGGACCTGAACATTGTCATTCTAAGTGAAGTAAGCCAGAAAGAGAAAGAAAAATACATATGATATCACTTATATATGGAATCTAAAAAAAAAAAAGACAAATGAACTTACTTACAAAACAGAAACAGACTCACAGACATAGAAAACAAATTTATGGTTACTAGTGGGGGTAGAGAGTGGGAAGAGATAAACTGGGAGTGTGAGATTTGCAAATACTAACTACTATATATAAAATAGATAAACAACAAGTTTCTACTATATAGCACAGAGAACTATATTCAGTATATTGTAGTAACCTATAATGAAAAAAATATGAAAACGAATATGTATGTATATGTGAAATATTATGCTATACACCAGAAATTGACACAACTTTGTAAACTGACTATACTTGAATAAAAAAAGAATCCCCCTAAAAATTAACTCATCAAAACTTTGTAATCATACTAATCATTTTGACGTCTTATAGTTTTTATAAAGTAATTTCACAAAAAGTATTTCCTTAAGCCACTTAACTCAGTGAGGAAGATTAAGGAATATTCTGTCCATTTTATAAATGAGAAAACTGAGGCTGAGAGAGAAAGGGGTGGTTAGGAGAATTGGGGCAGGTAGTAAATGCTGGAGCCAGGACTTTTGGGGTCTTAGGATTCCCTCACCTGCTTTTCCTCCCTGGATGCTAACATTCATTGGTTTATTAATTGCCAACATTATGCTGGGAAAGTAGCACTATGTTTTCTCACCTACACTTTACAATTCTGGAAGGTAAGTCTTACGTCCTGCATTTTAGAGATCAGGATGACCTTATGAGGAGGGGCTAGGGAGGGAGGGAGCCTGTTAACTCATTTGCCCCAAATCCCACCTCCAGGAATCTAGAGTTGGCATACAAATCGAAGGTCACAAAACCAGAATTCTACATATTGCACTATATTCCTTATGTGTTAAGAACTTTTGCTCGAGAGAGCAAAAGGTAATACAAAAAATTAAAGCCAAGTTTGGAGCAGGTAGCAGTGACAGCTGCTAAAATTGGGCAAGACATCCATGATCAGGTAAATTGTGTGTGCGGAGACTGGGCCATAGTGCAGGACAGAGAGAAGACCCTTCACAGTTACAGCCAGAAATAGTCAGCTATCTTCATAAACACTAATTCCTAAGTTATTTCTGAAAAAAAAAAGACAAGGTTAATTTGACTATCCCTTGGTTTTTATTGCTCTCTATGGTAACATGAGGTCCCCTGCTAGAAACTCTTCAGTGACCAAAGTGCATGGCAGTGTTCTCCATGTCCACTCAGACCTGTCACTCACATAGACCTCTGACAAATGATATGATGGCTTATATTTTTCAAATAAATTCAATTTTTTACAATTACATTAGACATGTAGACATCTTTAAAAATTAACTTAACTAATCTAAAGCTTAGGATGTCAGCAAAAATCTCTTTTGAAGAAAAAAAAACTAAGAGAAACCAATTTAAAAGAGTATGTGTTCAACAAAATACATAAAAATAACAATACTTGATACAGTGTAGCCAAGTTTACAGCAGATCCTTGATATAGCAGCCTCTTTGGAAAAGTTTAGAAATATTTAAATGGGTTGGCGATCTCAAAATTCTAAAGCATGACTGAATGATTTTCTACTGGTTATGCTGTACTTTTATGAGGATTTCATCCTTTTTTTTCCTCTCTGTGTTCAGGCTGATCTGGTTGATGACTATGACTCAGATGATTGACTGGTTGTGGTTTGAAGGGCATTGCTTCAGAATTCTAATCTCCTTTGTCATGGACCATCCCTGGGGATTCCAAAGTGCTACTAGCCTTAGAGGAACTCCCCTTCCTTAATAACCACAGCTCCCAACAAGAAGTGAGCAACTTCTGGTAGTGAAAATGGGACATTTTAGAAGTAACTAATAGTAAAACCAAATCAAGAAAACTTACTCTAAAAACCACTATTTGCCATGTTAGGAAATGATGCCTGGGAGACTGACAAAAGCTTCATAAGAAGTAAACTGGACACTATTATAATAAGCTTATAAGCTTACTTACCAAAGATTTTTGTCATGGTTGCTTTTAACCAATGAAATAGAGGAATAAAGAAAATATAAATTATAACCTGCATAAGGACTGGTTACCCCACTTTTGGCCATCAGACACAGAGAGCGCAATCATTCCTAGGCATTTCTTAATCAAATTCAAGTCTGATCAATATCTATGAATACCTCCTAAGCGCCATCCTGTGTTATCAGGTATCGTGGAGTGAGTAAAGCAAGGTCTTTCCCTTCAGCAAGTTTACCATCCAGTGGAGGAATTCCTACCATATTCACAAACTTTTCAGTACTTATTATCAGAGTTATTAGGTACTACTGCCTGCTAAACGCTTAGCTCTGCCCTAAGAATGAGCACATGAGAAGATCCAGAAATGTGTGAATGCCGCACATAATCCAAGTGCAATATACATCCTCAGTAGAGGCATCCATTCGTGTTTTTACACTTATTTTTCTTAATCCATTTCAGGTAGAGGCGTATTAATTTATTAATAATACTATAGGTACAGTGTGTGCATCCCAGAAAATACAACAGACTTATTTTCAACCCAGAAACTTAACGCTCAAAAAGTAAGAAACTAATTGGGATCAAAAAGTAGCCTAACCAAAACTTAAAGAGGTGCTGGGAAAATCATCAGTGTCAAAGTTATAGTCTATTCAAGCCAAAGATTTCCCAGGTGTGGCTTAGTGTCAATACATTGAATACACAGGTTGAAGGAGTGTAGGGGTTTGTGCAAATAGTTTTCTAGGAAGAATATATCATACATAAAATACTTGAACTTTTCAGATTCAAAATTCCCAAGTGGAAGAGGGATTAGGGACTTTCTTAAGGAACTTAATGACTCAGTTTGACTATCTGACTTCACTTGATGAGTGTTTAATAACAAGCAAGCAAACTAGACAAAACACACACACACACAAAACCTGCCTGATTATGTAGTTAGGTAACAAAGTCAAAACACCCACGGAAGTTTGTTAGTTTATAAATTATATCAAGTAGTGGAACGTAGAGTGTGCAAATGAATTTTCTATTTCCTTTGACTCCCCGCAACATTGGTACATACAGTCTTACTCCCATCACAGACATTCACATTTAGTGAATATGCATTTTGAATGAAAGAAAGAAATGAATGAACAAATGGATGGATAAATCAATCAATGAATCAATGCCTCTATAGGCACTGATGTATGTGTGGATATATGGGCAGGAGGACTAGCAGATTTTACCTTTTAAATTCCGCATCAGGAAATTATAATGAGTTGATTCAACACTTTTCAAGCTTGCCTGCTTCTAAGTATCACCAGAGACCATGTATTAAAAGTACCAGTTTCCAGGTTTCTGCCCCAAAGACTCTGATATGAGAGAAATCTAGAAATCTCTATTGTTAACAAATAGCTCCTGGTGATTCTTGTTATCAAACAGGTGTAGGAAATACTAAACTAAATGATTCTCGCCGCTCTGTTTATAATACTTGACTTGTTTGATTGAGGGTTTCATTTTATTTGTTTTTATCATTCGCAGTGGACCTTTATTTAGTCCTCACCCCTACTTTTTCCTCTCTTTGAGTTTCATCTGCTCCCTTAAATGAGGGCCCTGCAGCCCTGTCCTAATCTTCACTCCTAGCCTGAGCCTCTGTTCCACTGCCACGGAAGCAATCATCATTGATAACATTTCCATCAGAATCCTCATGGTCAGAGTAATACATGTTCATTTCAAGAATTTTTAAAACCTTGGAGAAAGGAAACAATTTTATCACTTCAACAGCTTTAGGAAAATTTGAAAAAAAAAATTGAGGAACTGAAAAGGTCTGAGGCCTGAAGTCAGGGAATATACCAAAGGAACAAACCCCAAATCTCTTGTCCACACTTCCTCCAGACTCACTTGTAAATTACTTGTACATTCGTACTCCAAAGGAGGTTATTTTCTTCTTAGGCCAAAGTTTAAGACATTGTAGGTGATGTTCATGTATTCTGATCACAGTTGGCTAGATATGTAAATGTGTTACTCCCCCGAATGTGGGACCACATGAAGAAATTTACCTATTCATTCATTTTTCATTCATTCAATAATTGACACAATGCAAATGCCTCCTCTGTGCCACGGCCTAGTATGTGAGCTAGTATACAAAGACTAGTCAGAGATAATCCTCACAGGTCATTTAACTAATTCACAGGTCATTGGAAAAATAGGCATATAAGCAAGTAATTATGTCACAATAAGACAATGATATTAAGGTGTGTACGTAAGATACACAGAAAAATGTATTGTGTGAGGATGGGGTGGGGTCACCTTTAGAGAGGAGATGATCATTTCTTTAGCCTATTGCTAAAGTTATTTTTTAATTTACAAATAATATAACATTAAGAAGGATATTTTTTCAGCACTTTGCACATTAACAACTTTTCTTATGTTCCCACCCAGTCTTTTTGTCTATATGTAAATATATGTTTACATATAATATATATTTACATATATAGAACATATAATATATATTTATGTGTATACAATATACATATATTAGAATATATAACATATACACATAGATGAATATATATAACACATATGGGTAAATATACATTTATATTTATTTGTATATAATATACATATATTAGACTATATATATTAGAAAGTTGAAATCATAACATCTATAATTGTATGCTCCAAAAGTTTGCATACTTTTGGCTATTTGAAACCTAAAATATGTTTTCCTATAAAAACAAAATTATTAAAGGTTGTTAGCTTTCCTGGAATAGCCTATTTAATGATTTACAAATCACTCTACTATTGTAGTATTGTGGTTGTACAGTGGTAGAGTAATTGTGTAGTAAATTAGAAAAATGTATTGTTTTTCTAATACATTTCTGTAGCTAAAAAGAAAACAATAAAATGATTTTAAAATATTTTTAAAATATATTCCAAATGCTCATTCATCCTTGAGATGGGAATTTATATATAGCCCAGGGCTGGGTAAGGAATAGATGTTAACCAGACGCCAGTGGAATGGGCAGCTCTGTTTCCCTTTGATAACATTATAGTTGGGGATGAACAAGGGAAGCCCAGAGCTAGTGAAAGAGGCAGGAGCACAGCTTGTTCTTCTCTTTGGAGATGGATGCTCCCCCTGCGATGGGAGCAATGCTGAGCAAACGTGGACTGAAGTCAGCCTCTGGCTAACTGAGAAACCTACCACCCTGAAAAAGTAGGGCATGTGGATAGCAAAGTGGGGAGAGAAAAAGGAAAGCAAGTGATCAGGTCCACACTCCAGACGGTTGGCTGGCACAACAAACTGTTTGCTCTGCCTACTTGAGACTTGACACCTATAGCAGGGAAAGTAGAATGACTGACTGCAAAACGTCCCTCATACTTTGGATCATGGACCCTGGATCCTGGAATCTAGTGATTTGGGAAAACAGCAGCCCAACAGCAAACTGGCTGGAGATAACTCATCACTGCTGTGGTGGCTCCCAGGCATCTGAAAAATGGCACGCATGGAGGTCCTGAGGGGCCGCCAGTCTTCCCATTTCAGAGGTAAGTATATCTCAAGGAACTTGAGTTGTGCTATGGGAGAGTTATGATTTCATTTCCGATACAGAGGACAGCTGTAAATGGGTACTTCAGGTTTATTTTTCTGAGCTATGTATGTGAAGATTAACATTATTGAAGACAAAAGCTTTAAGGTATTGAAACATATCTTTTTATTCCACAAATTTCCTATATATATACCAGTTCAACCATGAATCAAAAAAATACACATGAGCATATATAATGAATAATCCATTTGGGTAAAACATAGAGTAAGTGAAGAATACAGGTGGAAAGTTAGGCTGGGATTATACTGTGGATGGACATGAAGGTTTAGTGGAGAATCTTGTAAATTGATTTGGTAGACAAGAAAAAGAATTTCAAAGTAGATTTTTATAAAATTATAATACTAAGTCATGGTCATGGTACAAAATTCAAATAGTAAACTTTCTTATTAATCCTTCCAAAAGTTTTCTATACAATCAGTTTTTTGAGCAGAAGCTTGAGGTGACCAGAATTGGTATCTCAGGAAGATTCCTTTAGAGGTAATGTGAAGGCTGGGTTACAAAGGGAGAGAAAGGATGGAGATTAAAGACAGATCTTGCAATAGGATAGCTGACAGGACTTGGTGACTCATTAGTGGGAGGAGCCCTAGAGAGCAAACAGAGCTGATTCTCAATATAAGTCCATGTTAACAGGGTGGGGATGAGGGTGCACTCTCATTGGCTGACAAATGGAGCACAGGAAGAGTGCTATTTATAGATTTGTTTTTGAACCACAGTGGATTTGGGGTAACCAGTAGGACCCTCATTTGGAAATATAAAGCAGGCAACCTGGAGCTCAGGAAGATGCTGAGGATAGAGATGCAGGTTTGTGGCTCCCTCACCTGGAAATCACACTGACATTTCTGGGATGGGTTGTGTAGTGTTCCAAAAAACTACTTCCCAGAAAACAAATAAGAAGCCAAGTGAAGGAGGAGGAGCCAGAGAAAGAGGCAGAGAAGGAGAGACCAGAAATGTAGGAGAAACACCAGGTAAGGACATTCTCCCAGAACCCAGTGATGGAATTTCAAGAAAGGTTTATCAAATGCCACAGAAATGTCAAGGACATTGGGTCTAGTAATAAAGGAGTCACTGGCAAACTCTGAAAGAGGAATTTCACTAGAGCAAGAGGCTAAAACCAGAATAGGCAGGAAAGAGCACGGGAAGAATGCAGAATTCAAATTGCATTGGCGGCAAAGACAGCCATATCTTCATTTATTCATTCACTTACTCATGCATTAATCTATCCCACAGATAAATTAAATTGTGCCTCGGCACTGCACCAGACATTGGGGGTACATCTCAGGCCTCGTGGAGCTTACATTCTAGTGAGGACAAAAAAAATGAGTTAACAGGAAAATAAATTAATAGTGTTGTGATAAGTGCAGGTAAGAAGATAACTCAACAAGTGAGAGTGGCATTGGGGCGGGGCTGTGTGGAAGAGAAACCATCACGGACCAGATGACCAGGGGAAAGTTGAAGAATGTGGGTGTGTTTTGTTTTCACAGGAGAGACAGAGCCCATTTGTAGGTTGGAAGGAAAAATCAAAGGAGAAAAAGAAACAAAATGTGTAAGATAGAGGAGCAATAATTTATGGAGGAAAGTGCAAGGGAAATGGGACCGTCTTAGATCCAGGGCCTTGGAGTTGAGATGAATCTTTGAAAGGATCAGGGACACTTCTTCCTCAAAACAGGATTGAGGGAAGAGAGGAGACGTAAATAATTTTCTCTAGAGGAAGGAAGAGGAAGGAGAGGAGAGGGTCCTACAGGAGAAGTCACCTCAGTGAGGTAGACTGGAAGATCATTGCCAAAACAAAGAGACTATCCTTTGGTCTGCTGACCTGAGTTGCCACCGCACATCAGGAACTGTGCTGGGGACCAAACCTGCAGAGTCAAGTAACACAGAGAGCTTATAACCATCTTGAAGAACAGAGATTTGAAAACAAATTATTGCAACTAAGTGTAATAGGGGCCCTGATAGAAAGATGCACTAGGTGGAGTGGGGGCCTGGAGGGAGGGCATGTCAGGACTATCTGTGGAGGAGGGAGAGACGGGGGTGCAGAAAAGGCTTCCTGTAACTTGGCAGCTGAATCTCAAAAGATAGCAAATCTCTGGGAAGTAACCTGGATGGCGAAAGACACTCTGGACAGAGACGCGCCATGTCCAGAGGGATGTTCAGAACACAGTGAGTTAGAAGGGCAAATTTGAATGGACAGACTATCAGGTTCAAGGGTGGAACAAGGCAGGAGAACAGAGTGACACACCTGAACAGAAGGGTTGGAGAGGTGGGCAGAAGGCACTTATTTAAGGGGGGTGTACTTTGCTCCTATACGTGATGGTCGTCATTGGAGAGTTTGAAACAAAGCAATAACAAGGTTAGATGTCACCTCTGAGGCCATGTGGAAGAAGTATTGGAAGAATTCCAGATGAGAGGCAAGGAAGACAATTAAGACAAGGAAAGTGTTTGTCTGCATTTGGGAAACAGCTGGTGGGATAGAGAGAAGGAAACTGAAAAGAGAGGCTAAGGTGGTGAAATGAGGGGGATTTGGCCTCTGTCTGAACGTGAGCGTGAGAAAAGGAGAGTCTAGAGGACCTCTGGGTTCCTGGCATGGGTGACTCACAGATGGGGTGCCAACCCCGGAAACAGGAAGCAAATGTGACAGGAGAGCAGGCTTGAGGTAGGAAGCTAAAGTGTGAAAGTCTGAAGGTGGTGAGGAGGAATGAAATAAGCAATCAGCCAAAAATGGTTGTCAAGAGACCTGAGGGTCAAGTAGAAACATGAATGAGCAGTAAACTAACGTGGAGGCGATCTACGTTTCCCAGCAAATTTCAAGAGTAGAGCAGAGAAAACAGGCTCATTTTTTCTCTGGAGTGAGGTGTGGGGATATGAGTCAGAGAGGGCCCAGTGGAAAGAGCCGTGAGAGAATAAGAAGGGTCTGGTTGAAAGTGCAGTAGAGCTCCGGGCTGGGCTGTGAGGTGCGAAGTCAGAGAAGAGCCCAGGGACTGAGCAGGAGATCAGGAAGAGTGAAGCACAGAAAGTGCTCTGAGGTCAAACAGCAGTTCAGGAGAAGATGAGGGAGACGTGCCTATGGTCACACAGAGCATTTCAGTATTTGGGCTAACGCAGATGGAGCACTGGCAGGTGACTTTCAATTCAAGGTGTGGCCATGTTCAGCTGCAGTTTATTTGCACCAAAGTGATGCAGTCAGTACGAGGACCTGATGTGAAATGTGGATGTTGAAGTCACTGGGACTCTCGGCAGGGGGAGGGGAGGCGCCCATTGAGGAAGATGGAGCAGGGCCCTGAAAGCCCTTATTGTGGTTTTTAAGACCGGGTGCCATCTGTCTCCTTCCAGTCTCTCTCCATCCAGCTCAGGCTGTGCCTTGCCACTCGGGTCCAGCTGGCCTTCTTTCAGTTCCTTGAATATTCTGGACTCTGTTTCACCCCAGGGCCCCCACAAGTGTAATTTCCTCTTCTTAGAATTTCGAACCCACTTCAGCTCCTAGTCTCCTTTCCTCCACTCCAATCAGATCTCATTTTGAATGTCACTTCCCCCGAGAGACTTTCCCCAAATCCTCGGGCCATAAATCTGTGTTAGAACCCTCTGTTAGATTTCCCCAAACTACCTCGCACTTCTTAGCACTTGCCACCATTGTAACACATTATTTCTTAATGGTTTGCTTACAGCCAATCTCTCCCAATGGGCAAGCTGTCTGAGGGCAAACACCATATCCACCTTGTCTACCAATACAACTCCGTTCCTAATAGGGTACCAATGTATGTGTTTTTATCTACCCTTGGCTCAGAGGACCGGAAGTGGCACAGTACAATTGTATGGAGTATTTTGATCCAAGACATTGAATTAAATAAATTTAAATTATTAGGTAAACTGTCTAAATAAAGGTAGAGGAAAATGGTTCACTGGTTGTCAAGAGAGCTAATCTTTCAAATTAAGATGCTACAGTCTGTAAAAATAGAAGCTTCTATCCAAAGGACTGCTTTTCAGTCTTGGCCAGAGTATGCCACTGCCAAATTGTTCTTTTTTAAACACCATTTTCATCATAGCTCTTCCCTGCTTAAAAATGTTCTCAGACTCCTTTCTCCTTTCCTGAACAAAGCTAACGTCCTCTGGTGACTTGCAGTGGCCTCTATGTGACCAGATTTTTCCTACTCAACTCAGGCTGGGTTTTTTAACCTTCCAATTAGCTTGCTGAGCTCATCTTCCACCTCAGTGACTTGGCCTACATAACTTTTCTCTCCCCAAAGACCCTTACCTTCCTCCAGAACCCATCTGTCATTATCCCTGTCGTTTAAGACCTGGCTCCACAAGACGGGGTCATTTCTTGCCTTGCTAATGTATCCTCCTTTGAATTTGATTGCATTTGATAATCAGGACCACAAAATAGTACTTAGCTGTATACTGTTCTGGATTGCTCAGCATAGACTTTTAGCAGTTATATCTCAATATCTCCTAATAAAGGCTAATAAATTCCTTATCTAACCAAAGGGAACCAAAACTTAAAATTACTAAATTACTCTGTATCCCCCAGACCATAAGGTTGGTCGGGTTTTCTATTTACTGGATGTCCAAACACCTATAAAAATCATTTGCCTCAAGAATTTCTTTTCAAATTAAAAACATTTTAGAAAATGTATTTGAGCAACCTTTTTTCCCCTGTGGTTTTTCTTTTCTAGTTTCCTGTAAGCAAATGTTAGTTAACAGGGTATTTTGGAGTTGAATTATGAACAATCTCTTTCTAGAACACAAAATCAACACTTTGCTGCCGTAAGCATCTGTCCCCAGCTACTTACCAAAGGTCATCCAGTGTTTATGAGCGAGGCCGGACGGAGGGTAGGAATTCCTGGTATTCCATGTATTTTTACAATTGGCTGCACTCTCATAACATATTAAGAAGTTGCTCCAAAGCATGTTTAAAGCAACTCAGGACTTTTTCTCTGACTCTCATTTAGCTAAACAACTCTTTCCAGTGGTTTTCTTGGCTGCATATTCCATAGAAATTAAGTAAGCTCTGCCTTCTAGCCACTGAAGGAATATTTCTTACAAAACTGAAATAGATTCCATTAAAAAAAACTCTAAGTACTAAGTCAATTAAAAAAAAAACCTGAAAGTAAGTCTACAGCACAAATGCATTATGCGTGAAGTCCTTCTATTAATGACAACCATGATATTAATAAACATATTAATGTAATTTATTATTTTCTATTAATACAACATTCATTATGTGCAGGGCTAGAATGCAAAGTTATTCAGTCATGAATCAGCTAGAAGGATTTCTTGGAGAATTCAGAGAATCTGGGATTGTTTTGCTTAACTGGGAAAGCTGACACTGGATCATGGTCAAAGCTTATGAATAGTTTTTTATAACCATAAAGCTAGGTGGTTCATGTATCATTCTTTATCCTTTGAGAAGAGGTAACACAACATTTCTAGGTTCAGTGTTCCTCTTGCAAATTAAAGGGGAAAAAAAGGCTGTAACAGCAATTCTGGAATATCCAGGAACTCTGATCTCACAGATGAGGAAGCTACCAAATATGGACACACAGAGTGAGATAATTTTCCAGTGCAAATTCTCCGAGGTACACAGTGTTGGGAATACCCTTATTAAAATTTCCTTTTCCAAATTCAATATAAAAAGTTCTGTTTAATTGTTAGAATACAACTGATGGGAAAAACAATAATCATGATGTGGGGAATCACCCAAAGTTTTCTATAGACTCATCGGATCCAAGTAATCCGAGGCACTAATTTCAGAAGACCTGGTTCAAGTGACATTTCCTTCTGCTCCGTAATGAGCATCTTTCTGTTTCATGCTGCCTGTGCACAGTCCACATATGAGACCAGGGGCATCACCCACACAGAAAACAGGCCAAAATATGATTGCCACCCGCACCTGCTTTTGAAAATGAATCTACATCCAGATACAGACTAGTCTGAACTTGTACTGCATGCCGTTTGGCTTCAACAGGACTCTGGCTTGGGTGCTTAGTAAATGTGAAATACAAAGACCAAGAAAGTGTTTCCATTTCTACAGGTATCAGATTTGCTACCTCTCACAACCCAGTGGCATAAAATTGTAAAAGCCCAGGAACCCCATTTGCTCCCTGGGAGAAGATCCCCCGCCCCACATCCCCTTGCCCAGCCAAGCTAATTTTTTCCAGAGAACCTAATGCTCCAGGAGTGCAAAGTTCCAGCGTGATGAAGGAAAGGCAGGACACCGGAACCAGGCTGTGCTGCCACTTAAAGAAACAGTGACCTTGGGCATATTCCTTACCCTCTCTTTGCCTCAGCTTTTTATCTGTCAAATGGGGATAATTTAGTGCCAATTTTATTAAGTGACTATGAGAATTAAATAGATTACTGCTTATAAACACTAGAACGTTACCAATCACATGGTGAGTGCTATGTCAGCCATTAATCATTATTAAATTAATACCAAAGCCCTCGAACATCACCAAGTACATGGTAAGAGCTGTGCCAGTGTTAAGTGTTATTATTAAATTCATGCCAGCCATGCGGACATTCTCTAGAGGGTTTCCCTTGTCTGCCTTGAATAGACATCTTCACGCGGGCTCTGCATTGACCTTGCCCCCACTTTCTGTATTTTGTTCTTGCTTCCTCACTGTGTTTTCCTCAAAATTGGACAGTTGTTTACACCCACAGTGTAATCAGCAAATTCCCTCTCACGTAGTCTGAGCTAATGGGCTCTGTGGGCACCTGTCCTCACATCCTGTTTCAGCCGTTGATGCTAACATTGTAATTCTAACATCACAATGCATCTCTGCTGGATATCACAAAAGCTTTCTGTGCGTTATCTCATTTCTTTTCATCTTCACAATAACCCTGGGAGGAAGGTACTCTTTTCAGTTCTACTTTGCACATTAGGAAACCAAGACACTAAGACTAAAAGGTTTCCCTGTGTCCCCCTCACTGAAAATGACAAGGTCTGTGACGGAAGTGGACCTATCCCCACGGCCTTTGCTCTCCCGTCTCAGCCCCCTGTCTCCCAACCATTGTGGTTGGTATCGATCTCACAAAACCTCAGACCCCAGGCCATCCTCCTTGGTAAGTTCTTTACCTCTGTCAGAGCAAGACCACTATATTTCTAGACTGACCGGGAGACAAGAAACAATGGCCTAAGAGCTGATCATGCTTCTTACATTTTTAAACGGTTAAAAACAAATCAAAAGAAAAATAGTACTTTGTAACATAGGAAAATTATATGAAATTCAAGCATTAGTCTCCATAAAAAAAGGTGACAGAAATGCAGCCACCTGCGTTTCTTTACATAATGCTGATGACTGCTTTCAGACTACCCCGGCAGGGCTGACTAGAGGCGACGAAGACCCGGCGGCCCACAGAGCCAAACGTGCTGACTCTCCAGCCACCCCTGCTCTAGACCTTTGCCACTCACTGTGTAGTTGAGAGACCAACAGCGTCAGCCTCACCAGGGAGCTCACTGGAAAAGCAAAGACGTGGGCCTCATCTTAGAATCTAAACCAGAAGCTGCATTTTAACCAGTAATCTGTCTGCACGTGAGAGTCTTAGGGGGCCATGTCAGAGAGGTTTGGAGAAAGATGTTGGATTCTGAGCCTGACACTCCTGCTCCAACACTTCCTGTGCATGCAGCCTTGGATGTTACTCTGAAGTTAATCCTTAATGCAGGTTTCTCATCTGTAATGGGGGTCCAATACCATCTACCTTTAAGAATTAGATAGAGGAGTAGAGATACTGTCTATTGTGGACTCATCCCAGTGACAGTCACATCGCAAGCGTTTAATTGAAACTGAATGGTAGCTCTGAAGATTATGAACCCTGGACATTTGGGGCATGTGACTTACCTAAAAGGACTCTGCCATCTTGGCTTCATGGAAACTGAGGAAACCGACAAAACTTTTCAAGGTGTTTGATCAAACGTGCAGACCATTTCAGTATGTGCTATGGACTGAATGTTTGTGTTCCTCCCCCACCAAATTCGTAGGTTGAAATCTAATCCTTAATGTGTTGGTAACTGGAGACGGGCCTTTGGGAGGTGGTTAGGTCAAGAGGGAGGCGCCCTCCTGGGAGAGATCAGTGCTCTTATGAAAGAGGCCCCAGAGAGACCCCTTATCCCCGTCCCCTCCACTTTCGCCCCCAAGAAGACCATCTGTGAGTCAGGACGCAAGTCCTCACCAGACACTGAATCTGCCAGCCCCTCGATCTTGGACTTCCTTGCCTCTGGAACTATGAGAAATAAACTTCTGTTGATTATAAGCCACCAATCTTTGGCATTTTTATTATCACAGCCTGAATGGGCTAAGACAGGGCATTTGATCAAAAGTGAAGACCTAACAGAAGGTAAAGCTGACAAAGAATGAGTAAGGAACTACTTGCCTCCTCCTCATCTCTCGAATTTCCCCCACCTGGGCCCTTGACCGCCACCTGCAGGTTCAGCCCCACTGTAGGCTCTGGGATATCCATGGCCTTAGTCAGTGTTCAGGTGACTCAACGAGAATTCAGCTCCACTCGGAGACCTGCTGGCACCGTGTGCCCTCCATTCAGCAACTAGGTGCCTGCCTTATGACTCTATAGTCACTCAACAAATACTTAGTTGGATGGCTCCTAGGTGCCGAGCAGAGGGCCTCCCAAGACAGACATACAGCTCCTAGGGACAAGCGGTCCCCTTACACCTCAGCTGGTAGACTTGATCTCCCCAGCTCTCCCAGGACCGAGGTCCTCCGGCACCTAGCCCCAGCCAGCACCTCCTGACAGTGCTGTGATTCTGTGGGTCTCCATCGCTACCCCTCCCGGGCTCTAGGCCTTCCCTCCTGTGGGACCTCACCGATGCTAACCTGCCAGATGCCTGCCCCACTCACCCAATGGTGGCCCCCAGGCTCCAGGCCCTCCACACCTGGAAGGAATCTCCCCTCTGACAGAGCGTCCCTCTGAACACTTTAGTGACAAGCCTTCATTCTCTACCATGCCAGGCCCCACCAGCCTGTGTAGAAACAAGCCCAAGCTAATCACATCCACGGAAACTATAAAAGGAACTCTGGCTTTGTTCATTCACCTTTTATGATCATGGGATAGTCCTGTGTTCTGTGACTCATGCTGAAGTGCCTTGAGTGTGCTCTTCCCTGGGCAGTCAATTTCCCCTGATTCACGGGCCACATGCTTTTTCCCCTGGGGAGTAAGTAATTCGCCGGCTCATCTTTTTTTATTTGTTGAAATATTTCTCAGAGGTTGGATAGGTTACCTGGGAAAGGCCAAGTGGAGGTGTGACACAAATGAGTTTCCTACCAAATGATGGCATTAAAAAAGGAAGACAAATAATTGAATAGCTTACTCCTCGGGTATTGTTGCTATGGTACATTCAGATCACATGAAAACGTAAATCTTGTTCCCTGAAAGCAAATGCAGCTGAAAAGAGCACTAATTTCCCCCAGGGCTTTTTCAGGTTGATTTTCAAGAAGGATCAGGAACTATGATTTTAGCAACAAAAAGAACACTTACACTAATAATGTCCAACATGACAATGCTCCCGTTCCAGAGGAAGGAGCATGCTCACACACACAGTCAAACTGTTTCAATTTATCTTACAGTTGATTTTGTTTAGCTTGTTCAAAATCTGCTAAATTAAGCACTGGGGTCACTAGCACAGACTTGGGAGACAAGCAAGTTTCCAGTACCAGTTTTGTTGGTTTCTCGATCCGTGATTTTGACCCTGTTATTTTATCTGGAAGATGGGATAATGATACACTTGTGAAGATTAAACATGATAAAATAAAGAAAACATTTAGCTCAATACCGAGCATACTGTGAGAGTGCCATAAAAGTGTATAAAATACACGGATATGGACACTGCACGTCAGAAGGTGATAGTCAAGACTGTCCATCTGATTGACAACTGACCAATCTTAATCAAACCCTCTACTACCCTATGGAGGGAGATTCTCTACCTTCTAAATAGAAAGAAAATCTATATAGTATCTGGCAATATTTTCTTCATCCTGGACACAGTTGTCGAGAGAGATGTGAAATGTACATCCTATCTGATACAGGAAAATGGGGCACGAGAGAATGGTCATGTCCCAGGTGAGTCCCTGGGACACTCCCCATCAAGTGAGGGTCCTTGGCTTCACACAGGAAAGAATTCAAGAGCGAGCCATAGTAGACTGAAGGTAGATTTATTTAGAGAGATACACGCTCCACAGACAGAGTGCAAGAAGGCCAGAGAGGCCACGAGTTGTGGGGGGGTGTTTAGTTTAAAGTAAAAGTAAATACCCACTCCATAGATACAGTGCAGGCCCTCTCAGAAGGCAAGAGAGAGAGAGCCGAGAGAGTGACCATGAAGTGCGAAGTCGTTAGTTTCCATGGGCTCAGTAACTTCATGTGTTAAGAAGTGGGAGGATTATTCCAACTACTTTGGAGAAGGGGTTGGGATTCCCAGGAATTGGGCCACCACCCACTTTTTGGCCATTTATAGTCAGCCTCTGAACTGTCATGGCACCTGTGGGAATGCCATTTATCATGCTAATATATTACAGTGAGCGCATAATGAAGTTCAAGGTCTACTGGAAGTCAAATCTCCCATCATCTTGAGCCTCAAGGTCTACTGGGGGTTGAATCTTCATCTATCTTGGTGTTAGTTGCTGTGCCATTATTTTAAGTACTGTGCCTTGTCTGCTTCTCTCCTATTTTATATCCTTGGAGAAGCAGGGCAGCCATAACCTGTATCATTAACTCATATCCAACAAGGATGCCACAGATGCCCCAGTGGGGACTTCTAGTCACCTTGTGAAACCTGCCACAGAGGTGAGCAGGACAGAGGGAAGAGTGGCAAAGACAGGGAAATCATTTCTATTTCAGGGTAGAGCCAAGTATGAATCATAATCACGGAAATTTCAGATTATTGAGAGACTGATTTATCTTACTAGATTAGCCACATGTACTCCAGGATATGGCAATAAAGCATCCATTTGTCATACATTACATTTTTGTAGCATGTTCAGGGCCAGGTACTGCATATTGTCTTCATTTAATACTTATGATAACTTTCTGAGTAAGTTTCATTATTACCCCTCTTCACATTATCTTCTCTTTACAACATCTTTATGTATAAACCCCTACTGAGGGACACAAAAATAGTTAAATGGGAAGACATGTCATATTCTTGAATAAAAAAATTCAACATCATAAATATATTGTCTTCCTAAAAAAATTATAAATTTAATGCACTCCCCCCCTCAAAAAAACTAATCAGTTTTGTTGGAAGGATAGGGACTAGACAAGTGGAGTCCTCCTATGAAGAAAAAAACAAGCAAGATTAGCCAAGAAAATTCTTGAAAAAATCAGAAACTAGTAATTGCATCAGATATTAAAGTATAATATTCTAATTATTAAAACAACATTTTCTTTGCATAAGAAAAGATAAAAATCAGTAGAACAGTGTATTAAGTCCAACAATATATCAAAATATGCACAGAAATTTAGGCTATGATAAATTCAGTTGGAGACTGATGTATTATTCAATAAATGGCTTTGGAAAAACGAGGTGTCCATCTAGAAAAATAAAGTAAAATTAGAGCCCCACTTCATAGCTTAAAATAAAATACATTTCAGGTGGATCAAATATTTAAATGTGAAAAATGTAGTTATAAAATATTCAGAAAAAAATTGGGAGATTTTAATTTTTTAATCTTAGAGAAAGACTTTTCTAAATATAATAAAAACCCAAGAATACAGCAATTTTTGGAAATTCTGCTTGGAAAACTAAACAAAGTTAAAAGACAAATGTGTGTGTGTGTGTGTATATATATATATATGTAGTTGTAATCCATACAACAGACAAAGGATTAATTTCTATGCATATAAATAGTTCTGATACTTTAATAAGAAGAAAGCCAACACGTCAGATTTGAGCATTACAGAAGGAAAATAAAAATGGTTCTTTAAAATATGAAAGAATGCATACCCTTAGTCGTGACAAGAGCACTGCACATTAAGCTGCTATGAGATGTTGTTTCCACCCAACAGTTTCAAAAAGGTCTCCATGAGGAAGCAGCACTGCCAGGCACTGCTAGTAAGAATACAAAGGAACAACCACACTGCAGAACAATTTGGCACTATCTATCCAACTTTCAAATACAAAGATCTTTTTACCCAGCAATTCCACTTATAAAAGTGTATCTTAACAGAGATGTATTCCCATGTGGACAATGGCTCACCCACATTGCAGCATTGCCTCCCAGAGCAAAAGACTGAAAACAGCCGAATATCCATCAACAGTTAAATCATGGAATGCTGTGTAGCCATTAAAAAAATAATAAAGGAGATCACATGTGCTGATATGGGAGAGCTCAAAGGTATTTAAAGTGAAAAAAAAATATGTAAGCCTGAGAAAGAGACATAGTGAAATTCAGTAACTTGTCTAAAATAACCTTGTTGTGATAGGGCAGTTGGTACTGGAACCTGGTTCTTTCTGAGTACAAGGCCCCACTGTTCTGATGCTGTGAAAAAGTCATGTTCTTGGTAAGATGTCAATGTCAATGGACTGAGCATCTTCTGTGACTCTATGGACCCACTGTTTCTTTGGACAGTGTTTCAAGGAGGAGGGGAGAGGGTGGGGAGTGGAGTATTGGCTGCAAGACTTCACTCTAGTTAACAACTGTTTCTCAAGCAATTAATTAAAGCTTTCCCCTTACCATCTGTCAATACACCAGGACTAGCAGGGAAGATATAGCTTATAGATTCCTCTCTGTGTCTCTGGAGCAGAAATGGAGCTGAGGAATCCCGTGTTGGGAAACATGAAAGTTTGCACCCTAACACTTGGAAAGCATTCTGTACCCTAAGGAGAGACAAGAACTTACTGCAAAAGCATTTCCATCCTGAAAGGAAAAGCATTCAGCAAACGAGAGCATTAACAGTTGTTGAAAGGCATGTGGCAACATCACAAGTCAGTTTATGAAAGGAAATGAAGGCAGTGTTCTTATCTAATTAAAACAGCTTGGGGAAAGAAAGTGGGCAAAGGGTAATTACCTAACTTGGCATTTGGCCCGCAAAAGAAGGGTTAGTGTTTTTTTTTCTTTCAAAAACTGTCAGGAAACCTCAAATTATAATGCTTGCTTTTAGAGCTGTAGGGAATTTTTCACCCCTAAATCCCATGGTGGCTGACACATATAAATTATTTGGCCCTTGAGATGCTTCCTTCAAAAGCAATTATTCATTTTTCTGTAGATAAGGAAGTTGAATTTGATTAAGATGCTGAAGCTTTTACAAAACAATCTAAAGGCACAATCTCTGGTATCTTATTTAACTTCTAAATTCCATTTCCCTTGGTTTGGTCTTTACTGCTTTTATCAAGCGGAAGAAACCCTATTTAGCAAAAACGGGCTGGTATTCCTAGAGATGCTCTGGGGTTTTCTGGTTGTTGTTGTTTGTGAATTTGTTTGTTTTTACTTTAATCTGTTTGAAAGTTTCCAAGGCAGCATGGTATAGAATGTGGTCTATTGGACACCTGAAAACCTGGGGTTTATTTCTGGTCTGCTGTTAACCTGCTATGTACCCCTGGGCATCTCAGTGCACCTCACTGAGGCTCAGTTTCCCTAGCTGTAAAATGAGGATATGTGAAAAATAAGATAATTTTTTATCAAGAATTGCAATATACAAAGTAGATGGAGGCAAAGCCATTCTGGTAGAATCAGAAGTACCACAGAGACTTATCCTTCCTCACCCATCCTGCAGGGCCTTGAGGATGACATTCAAATCATCTCCAGGGGAGTCTAGGATTCCTATGTAGCAGGAGATATTGGTCAAAGGGTAAAGACGTTCAGTTATCAGATGAGTAAGTTCTGGGGACCTAATGTACAACATGGTGATTATAGTTAATAATACTATATTGTATAGTGGAAACTTGCTAAGAAAGTAGCTTTCAGGTCCTCCCATCACAGAAAGGAAAAAAGGTAAGTGTGTGAGGAAATGGACATGCTAATTAGCTTCATGGTAGTAATCTTTTCACTCTGTATCTATATACCAAAACATCACGTAGTACACCTTGAATATATACAATTTTATTTTTTTTAAAAAAGCAAATTATGATGTGGACAAGAAATCAAGTCATTTACATAAAATAATGAATCCTGATAAAAATACATTATCTTAAGTGAATTAAAAATAAAAGTATATGAACTAAAATTGGTTGACTGTGCTATTTTCTACAATGAATCCAAAAATAGAAACATCTTATTGAAAAGTAGTTTTAATATATTGGCTACTTGCAATTCACTGAGAGAGTAGACCTTAAGGGTTGTCACCAAACAAAAAATGGTGCCTATGTGAGATGATGGATGTGTTAATTAGCTTGGTGTGGTATTCACTTCACAATGTAAACATATAGCAATCATCCTGCATACCTTAAACACACACAATTTTTTGACAATTGTACCTCAATAAAGCTGGGTAAAAATGTTTACTAAAAGAACTAAGACATTGTCAAAAAAAAAAGAAGAAAATTACTAGTCTTGATGACTTGATGATTTCTAAAGTCCCATCAAGTACTAACATTCAATAGTTTTATAATTCTATATTTGTTTTTTTTAAGATAAATGTATAAAGGAATTCTTGAACTCCCTTGCAAAATAAAGGTAATACTTTTCACCCAAATATGGAAAATAACCATGAAATGACTTGTATCTTTTAGTATGATTAGTTCCAAGCAAATCTTGAAATAAAACAATTTGTCCTGTCAAGAAAATGAACAATGAATAATAACTAACATTACTATGTGCCAGTCACAGTTTTAAGTACATCACACATATTAGTTTATTTAATCCTCTTAATAACCCTCGGTCTTATTATTATCTTCGGTTTTCCAGTGCAGAATGAAAGGCAGAAAAATGAGGCAACTTCCTAAGATCATTCAGCTAGTAAGTGGCCAAGCTGAGCCTTGAACCCAGCAGCGTTGATTCAGATCCTATACACAGATCTCTGTAGTAAATGTAACCCACTGGAACATTAATTCATATACAATTTTCTCGAGTAGTAAATGTAACCCACTGGAACATTAATTCATATACAATTTTCTCGATAGAACCATAGAAGGATCAAATGTTACAGATGGAATGACTCTCAGGGACCAGTGCATCCCAACCTTTCACTTTACACATGAGCACAATGAGACCAATTTAAGAAGGGAAAAAACCATCTCTTGGCTCAGCTGAAAGTTCTACCATTTTTCCTAACATTTCTCAAAATGATATCCATCAGAAACGGCCCCTTAAAAAATTTAAATTCAAAACAAAAAGTTAAATACATATTAGCTCAGAGAACATCAGACAAACAGAAGCTTTAAGACTTAAAGTAAATGATCATCAGCTTAGGAGGTTATTTACATTTTCTCGTGGTGAATTTTCCATTCACATCATGTGACTTCACTCTAGAAAGGCACTTTGAAGGTATGGCAGCATCCAGAGCTCTGCATGGATAGGTGAGTTATCACAAAGCAAACCACTGTAGTTAGGAAATAAGACATGACAGGCTGTGACTTTCTGAGTAATTACAGTTAAAATGCCCAGGGCCAAGAATTTTTCAGCCACCCAAGCAGTACCATAATTTTGCTGAAGTTCAAAGCCAGGGAGGTATATATGAATTAAGTTCTTTCATTAAAAAACAGTTTTTACTCTCGAAATTTTTTTACCCACATTGGCTCAAGTTTGGATGTTTGACATAATTGAGAACCAATTAAAGAATGCCTATTTGGTTCAACCAAATAAGCCAAGAACCAACCAGGAAAACCTCAAGAGTCAAGGCTTTTTTTTTTTTTTTTTTTTTTTTTTTTCTGAAGAATTTGTTTCAGAGCGGAAAGGCAACAAGTTGCATTTGGAGTGGGCAGGGAAGGGTACTTCTGTGAGATGCCATGAAACTCACTTGTTCCAGGAGAACAGCTGCATTTCATTCTGAGATGAAGTATGATGTCTATCTAGTTATTTTCTCTAGAGAACTGAACCTGTCTCAGGACAGACTCAGCGGATTTATTTCAAGTATGAAAAACCCAGGTAGCCTCCAAACATATATTAAAAATACAGCAATTGTAAAATTTTCTTCTAGGTTTTTAAAGCTTCTCTAATGAAAACCAGAAATCTATTAAAGCTAAAGTCTTAGGACTTTAAAAGAATAGGACCAGTTCAAAAAATAAGAGTGTTTTTGTCAGTAACATAAAACCAACAAAAGATTAATATTTTTACATATGATAAACTCATTTACACATGAATTTTAAAACTAAAGTGAACAGATAAATATTTCAAAACTCCTAAACATTCATATGGGAGACTAGTGAGTCTTCCTATAATCAAGAGAATAACAGACATGCAAAAATATACATAGTAAGTAGAGGGGCCTTGCTTCTCTGTGCTGCTGATATATATTCATTCATAGAAGAGAGAGTGGAGAGGGTATAGCTCAGCAGTAGAGTGAGTGCTTAGCATGCACAAGGTCCTGGGTTCAATCCCCAGTACCTCCATTAATAAGAACAATAATAAATAAATAAACCAAATTACCCTCCCCCCTAAAAAAGCCAAAATCAAAACAAAGAGAGAGAGAGAGGAAACTGGCTGGTTCATCTCAGGGACATACAATTTTTTCCTGTGATGCCCCTATGCATGTAATATTAAAAATTAATAAATTTGTATACCTTTTCTCCTGTTAATCTGACTATTGTCAGTTTATCTCATAGACCCAGCTATTGAACCTAGGAGCATAGAGCTAAAGTCTTTCCTCCCTCACACAGTGAAGAAAGGGTACTGTAATTACATCAGTAAATGTAGGCTATGGTCAGTGAGTAAAAGGATCGCGTGAACATCTAATATGAGGTTGTGCCCCTCAACTCCCCACCCACCACGTTGTTACTAAATCCATGGTACATCTTGCAACCATGGACTCTCAGAATCATGGAAATAGAGCTGTTTCTTCTCCAGCCTGCTAAGGTGCTTGGAATTTCCACCTTTAAGCTCTAGGAAGTTCTAGTTTCAAGAAGAATGTTTCTCAAGAAATATAACATAACATGTTGCAATCTGTTTTTGCAAATGAACCTGAATTACCTTCTTAGATTAGCCAGTCCCAGAAAACAGGCCCGTGGGAGAGAATGAAAGCCGAACTCCCTTGCTATGGAGATGGGGGGTAGGCAAAGCTGGGAGGCAGGGGTGGCAAAAAAGACAGGATTATGGGCCCCCCAGTTCCTTGGACTAAGGGAATTGAGAGACAAATGAAGAAAAGGGGGGAGCAGAAAAGGCAAGTTTTCATAATGGCTTGCACTATCCCAAATAACAGGAACTGATTTATTTCAGTTCACATCCAGCTTACTGCTCAACCCGACACTGCACACCAGCTGGTTCCTAATAACACCCGTTTTAAGATATTTATGTCATTATTCATATTTGGTCATTAATAGCAGCCTCCCCAGAAACAGAAATGAAACCAAGAATTGAATATTTATCTTCATGATGTAAAATCAAATTACTTTGCCAAGTGTTTCAGCCAAGTGTTGACAGAAAATTAAACCAGAATTTGTGGCGGGATGAATTTTCTGACCAGTTTCAGATTTCAGCAGCCCATGCTTTCCGGCAAATTGGGATAGGAGGAGCTGTACTTGGCACTGAACCAACTTCCTCCCTTCTAGTGGAGGGTCTCTGTTCCTGTTACTAGCGATTCATTAGATTCCCTTGGTTAAGTCCCTTCCCTGTGGTGGGTCTTGGTTTCTCCATTCACCCCAGATAACACCTGTAAAGAATCTGAGGTCCCTAGATAAGAAATAGCACTTCAGGAAAATTTGGCATCCATAGGGTGACAAAATCCATGACATCATTATCCCAGATCTCCCTGCAGTTACAGCCCACAAAGAACTTCTCCTGTCCTCCCAGAAAGAGTCCTTACAGCTGCCTCGAAAGCACAAACACTACACTTTAGTAATCTCAAAACACAGCCCAGGGTTATTAAAATTTGAAGCAGGATTCAAAGCTACCTTGCAATAACTAAACTGCCATTCTTACATAAGGCTGTTTCAAAATATGTTTAACATGGATTTTCCTTTTCAACAGAGCACAATGCTGGGAAAGGGGGAGCAATTGTTCAACAGACACAGAACGTCCGATTTTAGTTCAACCCTTGATTGTCTTGTGGCAGAATTCCATACACCTTAAGAAATACCCTGTGGCTGTTTCTTAAGAAAGACTCATGAACTGAGTTTTGAAGTGAGCCAGATAGGGGTCCTCTTCCCAATTACATCCGCCTCGATTTAATTGGGTTTCTCCTGTCCCCTCCCCGACCCCTCACTCTACTCCATCCTCGCTACCTTGGGGCATACATCTTTTTTGTTCTGTGGCATAAGCACACAGGCCACAGTCCCACAGATTGTCTAACTCCAAGAGATCATATGTGCTTACTGTACGCAGTTCATGACGTGTGAATGATGGCCTCACCATAAAAACAGCACATAATTTGGAAACTCTCCAAAACACTCCACATTACCTGAATTCCTCTTCTCTCTGATAAGGAGACATGTATTTTTCTCCTATGTGTCCACTCGATGTTAATATATATTTCTTTCTCTTTGCAGAGTTCCGTTCATCTTAATAAGATCATAGAAATTAAAGTCCCTGGCAAGGTTTTGATATCTTTTTTGAGTTTAGTTCATTCCACAGATTTCCCCAAATTTTAGATCTCCTTTTCCTTAGGAGTCTCTCCTTCTATGTTCCCCCTTCTTGTCCCACTCTTCTGATTTACCATCAAGAAATTCCCAACCGGTCTTGCCCATGTGTTACGTATTAGAAAGGGAAACGCCAGAGTTCTGATTTAGAAGGCAGAAAGAAGAGTCAAAACTAGAGAAGGGCTGGCCTGAAAATGCAACCTCATAGAGACCATCATTCCAGGGGCAGAATTATGGAAGATGGGGGTAGAGCTAAACTGGGCGTTACGGACTGCTCCCGCACATTTGATTGCTACTCCCTTCTTTGCTATTGCTATTACGAATCCTGGCAGGCAAGATGGTGCTGCCTCGACCTCAGGACAACTGGAAGTGACAGATCTGAGCATGGTCTTTCGGGCTTGTTACTCCCGCTATTGCATTCCTAACTCATGAAACCGGGGAGCAGATGTAAACCAGAAAAAGGGCAATGGAAGTTCCAGGAGGGGTGAGGAGCAGACAGAGATGAGCAAGAACAGGCAAACTATGTTTCCAAAGTAGCACAAGGGGAGCGTGGTCTGAGGACTGAGGATATTCTTTTATATACATCATCTTTTATCATCTCAACCAGCTCAGGAAGTTTCCTGAGGATGTCTGGCTCCCAAGCCCACATTCTGCCCCAGCCCAGGGTCCGTATTTGGCTAGGGGACTGCCGTATGTTTGGGAGGCTGGGACCAAGGTTACAAACAGGGGCCATGAGAATTTAAATCTTGTCAGATCTTTTCTGAGAGTAATGATTAAGGGTTAAGACTTAATGGTGTGGACTTTGGAGTAAGGCGGGCCCAGTGCCAGGTGCGGCTCGGCCACTTGCTGATTGTGTAGACTTTGGGCAGATGGCTTAAGCTTCTGAAACTTCAGTTTCTTCAGCCGCAAAGTGGAGCTGTGAGGTTTAAATGTCAGAATGCGCTGCAAACACTTAGCCTACAACCTGGCCTATAGTAAGGGCTTGATAAATGTCTTCATCATCACTGTTATTATCATTATTATATTACTAGCTTGACTACCTATTGTTTGCCTGTTGGCAGCTGAAAATATTTGTGAATGAGAAGACAAACACCAGGAGTTCTGGAGTTGGAAAAAATTCCAGCCATCAGTTTCAAATGATCAGCACCAGCCTTGGGACCTTGGTGATTCTCTGCTGTTAGAGTCACCAAAAAAGTACCTCCCTCCACCCAGCCCCCAGCCCCCAGCCCCGTTTCTGTGGGCCCTTACTGGAGAGAGGAGAATGTTTTTCTAATTCAAAACTTGAGATATCTAGCCGGACAAATATACCTAAGTCTACAAGGTATATTTTAGTCTGGTTCTAGTTTAGTCATTCTAGAAAATGAGCCAAGGAGGACACCAAGGCAGTAAAAGAGCCTAGTGCCCCTCCCTCCACAACTCATGTCCCTGCACTGCCCAGTGGCTGACACCTATTTCCACAGGACACCCTCTGGGTGAAGACAGTGCCATTAACATGCTATTTAATAAGGGGGTGGGGGCGGGAAAAGGAGGGTAATAAGTATTATCAGCCTTTGGAACCGTGGGGTGAACTACTAGCACGACCTACTATCAGACTCATAAGGTCTTAGAAGCAAGTGGCAAGGACAGAAGGAGCTAGAAGCGATTTCTAAACTGAAATGCTACCTGAATTCGAGGCCAGCTGGGCGCCTGGTGTGCAGAAATGTAGAAAGGAAATCAATCAAGTGAGGGACGAGGCTGGCAAATGTTCTGATTCCTAATTTTACCTAAGACTGGCTTTGCCCCTGCAAATTTCAAGGCCACGAGGTCTGACGTCACCTAGGAGCGGCATCCCACGAGCCAGGAGCCCGGGACTGGCAGGAACGCAGGAGGTAGGGGCCAAGGGCTGTGACTGCAACTTTTTCTCGAAATCCCCCTGGGGGCCCAGAGTAGGGCGCTCCCCTACGAACTCATCACGTGCGCAGCCCAAGCGCTGCAAACCCGCGGAGGCCTGCGGTCCCGGGCTCCGGGGTGGTTTTTAGGGTTTTCTCTCTTTATTATTTCCCTTCTTGTTCTCCACAGTTGATGATTTTCTGCAGAAAAACGGCTGCGAAAAAGAACCTATTTCCAGTTCCCATCATTGCGATTTCCACATGGATGTGACGTTGGGCCCAGCTTCCGAAATGCCCAGGTGACTCACGCGGGGACACCCCGGGGCGGGGCGCAGGAGTTTCTCCGGCGGCAGGCGGGGCGGGGCGAGGCGAGGCGGGGCGGGGCGAGGCGGGGCGGGGCAGGGCGGGGCGGGGCGCAGGTCACCTCCCTCGCCTCCTGCGCCTCCCGCGCCTCCTGCGCCCCCTGGCGGCGGCGGGAATACCCCCCGAGTCCCGGCGCCGGGAGCCCGGCCCAGCGTCACGTGACTGGAAAGTCCCTGGGTGGAAATCCCCGGCTGTCCGCGGGCGGTAAAACAGAAAGGGAAAAAAGAGAACTGGCAGTCTGCAGCCTCCTCGGCGGCCAAGTGCAGCGAGCTAGGAGGCCGCGGGGGCGGAGCGGCGAGAGCGGCCGCCGAGAGAACTGCAGTGGCGGCGGCGGCCGCGGCGGCGGCGGCGGCGGCGGCGGCGGGCGAGATCCACACCCCCGGCCAGCCCGGCCGGCGAGCGAGCCCCGAGCCAGGCGTCCATGGGGCGCCGCCTCCACCCGGTCCCGACCCTGACCCGGACCCCAGCCTGCGGCGCGCGCCTGTCCTGACCTGCCCTTGGGATTTCGAGAGAGGATTGCGCAGCTCAGAGAGGTAACTGCCTCGTCCCCGTGCTATCTGCCACCGGCTCCCGGGGCGGGAGCTGCGGCTGCGAATTTGGCAGCGACCCGCAGGCGGGCCCCGTCGACCAGGCCTTGAGTTTACAGCGTTCCTGAAGGGGAGTTTGTTGGCCGTTTGTGCCCATTGCAGGTTCTGGACTGCTGGGAGTTGAGGTTGCCGTGCCAGATGTTGGGGGGTGACAGCCAGGCTTCCTCCAGCCAGCTGTTGCTTGCAGCTGATGCAGAGAACTTGAACTGCAGCTGCCTGGGGAAAGTGGCCCCGGGGCCGCTGGGTTGGGGGTGGTCGTTGATGTCTTTGCGGCGCGGCTTTTTTAGAATCAAACGCTGCATGCTTATGGCCACGTAGACCTTGCAGAATCGCTGTGGCTTCTTTCCAGATTGTGCAGCACCAGCCCAAAGGGTGGGATGTCGCAGGGGCAGCAAAGCCTGATGGGGTGGGGGGCCTGTCAGCTAACCTTTGCGGGGACAACTTGCAGACACTCGGAGTTCAGCAGCGTCGGAGAAGTGTGCATGTCGCAGGAGGTCGTCGGCCTGCCTGAGGGGGGTGGGTTACTCCAGTTTAGAGCATCTGCAGGCCCCTGCCCCCCAGTCAGACTGCCTTTGTCAGCCGGGGTCGTCCCACATCCTGCCACCTGGCCTTTCAGGAAAGCCGTGGTATTAAGTAAGGAAGGAGCTCAGCTCTTGTTGAGACCACTTTGTTTTCAGTTCTCCCTGCTTCCAATTTCCTTTCCTTGGAAAGCCGCTCTGGTCGAGTGTCTCAGGGTAGCCTCTGGGGAGAAACACTGTTTAAAGAGTCCTCTGGACCGCAAGTATTAAACAGGCAGTTACTGCTCTATTCTCGTTGTCTGCGGTGCTCCTGGCTTTTTTTCCCCAATTCTTTGTACAATTTTTGAATTTGGCGGGGGCGGGGGTTACTTTCTAAAAATTCAATGAGATATTTGTTGATAAAAGGGCAGTGAGGTAACAGAAATGTGAAAGAAATATTACAAGTAATATTGTATGTCTTTGCCTATAAGGACTTTACAATCGTAGCTCAGAAATTATCATAGGTCAGATTATTCCTTAATCTTAAATGTGGAGAAGTCCAAGTACTGGGTACTTGGGCACTTGTGCAGTGAGTTTTTATTTATTTTAAGGAGGCCATTCTGCAGGCTGTGCAAGGCTGAACCTATGAATGAGATGACACTGGGCTATCAAATCCTGACATTTGCATGTCTTGCCTATGGTTACGGCTCTCACTGAGAACTTTGCTGAAAGATCTTAGGTGCAGAAGAAAGTAATAGAAAAATCAGAAAAGCAAAAAGAGGCTGCACCTGGCTTGTTTCAAATCTTCCTCTTGCCTGCCTGTTTCCATGTGAGAGCAACAGGCACCACAACCACAGGTGTGGTGTTGTGAGACTGGCAAGGGGGCGGGTGTTGGAAGACCTGGCTTCCCGGCCAAGCGCTGCCCCTGGATGGCGTGGTTCCTACCTGAGCAGGACAGGTGCTTCAGCTGCCGTAGCTGGAGACAGAGATGGTCGCGTGATTTCAGGACGGGGAATGAGGTCATCTTTGATCTTTTAGCCTCAGCATCAAGCACAGCGCTCGGTGGTCAGGCAGTGGTAGTATGTGGTCAGGCCGTGCTTGTCAAGTGATGGATGGACAAATGAATGACATCGTGAAAGAGACTTCTCGTGTCACAAAGGGGAAGTGCGTGTGATTGTTTTGTCCCTTTGTTATGTCTGTGAGCCTGCCGTGATTTTGCCCAAATCCACCTGCAGGGAATGTCTGACATCAAAGGAGAGATTACCATTTGACCCAGAGAATGACTGACTTCTTCCAGGCATCATCCAGCAATCAGATGAGGAATCCCAATCTAAAACTACCACCAGAAAACTTAGAAGCAACCTTGGAGTCATCTAGCCCAAGTCTCTGTTCTGAGTGGGCTACGAGAATTTAGAGAATTTAGACCATTTTATCAGGGAGCCTAGACCCACCTAGGAGCGGCTTCCCAATAACCTAGGTTTCTTTCTTCCCCCTCTTACATAGGTTTACGTTCTTTCTCAGCTAGAGGCTTGCCCTGGCAAAAAGTATGATACAGAAGTGGGATTGACAACTGGGGTAAAACTTCCTAGGGACCCTCTTCATGCTCTGAAACTGTCTTTGTCTGGAAATTAGGATGGATGATAAGCACCCTGCTAAGGGCCAGTGAATTCAAGCCGGCTCTCCACACAGCTCTAGGATGTAGAGGTCCAAGGTTCTGTCAACTCACAGCATCGGTTGGAGATGCTGGGTTTTGCCCCACTCCTCTTTCATTTGCCCTGAGTGGCCCCTCTGGCTGAAATTTCTTTTCTTGTCTGCTTCCAGCCTTTCCTTTCTTTCTACCAGCTGATTATGCTTGAGGATTTCAGGGTGAAGACAGGGTGGGAAATGCATCAGTCTTGGTACCTAGAGGACGATAATAGAATTTGGTTGGCAGTTGTTCAAGCAGTGCAGCTCCAATATCTGCTCTTGCAAGTAGGATTTATTATTCTGTTATTATAACATTTCCTTTTCTTATGTTGTAAAGCTCAGTGGAGAGGTTCTGAAAGCCTGCTGACCGTTTGCTCTGAAAATTGCAAAGCATCTTGCTGGAAATAGGCTTTTTTGTTGTTTATAAAACATTCAGTTTTAGCTCTATATTACTAATACATTTTATAAATAAACTCTTTATACATATTTCTCCCTGGGACTAAAGAGGAAACTCCAGTCCACAGCCTCAGTGGCAGCATAAAATTGCAAGATTTTCCGCAAAATATTCACTGTCTTTCCAGTATGGGGAGGGAGTGCTTAAAAGCAATAAATCAACATTTTGCCTAAGAGCAACGATTGCTTGGTGGTCTTCTTAGAAGAAGAGCCAGACTTGTCAGGGCTACGTTGTGCCTGTAACTGGCATTCAGGGCTCTTAAAATTCAATTGCTGACCCAGAGTAGTATCAGAGTAGCATGGGAGCTTCATTCGGGTTATGGGGCAGAGTACCTGCTGCTGACAGGCTTGGCTCCCTGACAAACGTTACTGAAAACACGGGTTATTCCCCTCCCCCTCAGTACCCACTCCCCGCCTTCCTTCTCCTGTTTAGACTAATCTTTAAAAGTGATGTAACTTAAAACAGTCCAGTGTGAGTTAATCTTTGGGGCCAGCTAGTATCCTGGGAGTAGAGGTGACTAAGATCCTTTGCCTACCAATTAGGGTAATGACCAGATCAGACGCTGGGGTTTCCTGCAGGCAGGTGTATAAGAGTAATATCAAAGGCGAGCTAACGGAGTGGGGTTTTCTTTCCCTCCTCTTCAGATATAGCACAATGGCTGAGCAACTTCTTCCTCTGGCTTTGTATTTGAGCAATATGCGGAAAGCTGTGAAGATAAGAGAGAGAACTCCAGAAGACATTTTTAAACCTACCAATGGAATCATTCACCATTTTAAATCCATGCACCGATACACGCTGGAAATGTTCAGAACTTGCCAGTTTTGTCCACAATTTCGGGAGATCATCCACAAGGCTCTCATTGACAGAAACATCCAGGCCTCCCTGGAAAGCCAGAAGAAACTCAACTGGTGTCGGGAAGTCAGGAAGCTTGTGGCACTGAAAACAAATGGTAAGACATGCTTTTTTCCCGGGGGCAGTGGGGGCAGGGGTTTGACTCCCAGGGTGCTGGGTCCCCATTCATTAAAAGGTAACAGCCCCAGCCCAGCCCCAAATCACATCTCTCCAGGCCATAGACACCTTAGGACAGAGACTCTATAAGGGGCGTGTGATGAGAGCAGGCTTGTTTTATGGCTGTTTTAATTAAGGCTGTTTTCTAGTTGTGTGTATTAGAGAGCAGAGCACACTGAGGCTTGGGGAATGCATTTCTAGACACCATGCACCCATTAAGTGTATATGTCTGGTATGTATGTATGACTTCGGTATCTAATTCTTTTTGACTGTTTAATCATCTGTAAAATGCCCTTCCCTAGCCAGTAATGCAAATATTAAAAGGCTTTAAGTTCACAAGGAAAGCCTCGTGTGAAAATTGGTATTGTTCCCCACTGTCCTTAGAAAATGCTTACACTTCTTGAATCGATGGCATTTTATGGGTTAAGCAATAGCTGTTGTCAGTTCCTCCCTTACCTACGTTCGGTTGCCTGTGGTCCCATGATATGCACTAAAAAGATATTTGAGTTTCTTAGTGCAGATTTTAGGCCTCTACTTCATTATTTTTAGGGATTCCTAGTACTGAATTTCTTGCTACGTGTGCCTGTCTGCCCAATGGGCATTTATGACTGATAGCTGTTTCCTGCTCTAAGCTTTACTGTTTTGATTTTTAATTATTTCCTTTGAGCAGAGGTATGTGCATCACAGAAACATTCAAGCATACTGTTTCATGCAGGTCAAAATTCTGCTTTATAGATGTAGCTAATTATTACAAGAAGCGCGTAGACAACTAAATGCTTACAGTCTAGGTAAAAGCAGGAGTCTCTTGTCCTTAGATCAGTGACAGTCCTAAGCTATCCCAATCAAAATAATACGTCAAAGGGCAAAATAATACATCCTAGTTGACAATGAGATGATAAGAACATTAACTTAATGAAATTCATTTGTACATTCGCTTTGGCCATTTTTGACTTGGGTAACGTGGCATGATTGAGGGACATGCTTTTGGCTTTGGTTCTGGGGGTCAGGCGCAACACCTCAAGATTACTTTTATTTTTGAAGCACAGATTCTTAGAAACACAGAAAGAAAACTGGGGATTGCTAGTGTTTACATTGTTGTTGGCATTAAATCAAGTGATGCTTGGGAGCAGGTAATTATGTTAAGTCATCATCAAGGAGTTTGTATTCCTGACAGTTTATGGTTTTAACTCTCTCCTATTTTGTTGCAAAAAGAGGTGGAGTCAGCTTTGGGAAAGTTGGAAACAAAGAGATTCTTCCAAATTAGAAATATGGTAGAAAGAGAAAATCCATATTATGAACAGAATTAACTGAGATTTTAGGTCTAACTTGCTGCAGTCCCTTAAAGAAAAATGGATATAATGTAAAGAGTAAACACTTGTTTTGCAAAGATATGTCACTTAAATCCAGGATTCATGCTACAAATAAGACTACGAAATCAGGTGTATTTTGATATCGTTTTCTGGGAAATCGAGATTTTTAGGCTCAGAATCCTTTTATTTCCCCACTTGCACGAAAATTCCTTAAAATTCTGGAAAAGGAAGACAAGGTATTTAGGGGAGGGAGGAAAACAAATGACTTTTCCTCTCTGATTTTATTAGCAGCGTTGTTTTTTAAGCCTGCCCCCAGTAGGAGGGTTCTACGGAGTCAGTGGTCTGTTTGGGGAGGGGTGATTCACAAGTTCGCATTTGAGGATATGAGACTGTGGTGTATGAGGAAGGGAGTAGGAGGCATAAAATTGAAACTTCATGTGAAAAATCCCAGCGTCTATTGGCTGCCGCGATTTCACTTGTATAATGAGTAGCCTGATTCCAGCTCACCCTGACCACACCCACTTGGAAAGTCCAGGGTGCACTTCGCAGTTTAAATGTCTACACATCAGAACAAAAAGTACAATGGCTGTTGCTCAATTGCTAGTCAAATAACTTAGCACTGGGGAATTCCAGATGTTGCTTAGGGAATTTTATGCTGCTGCATCTCAATAAAGAACTGAAAGTAAGCACAAGAAGAAGAAAAAAAGCCTTATCTTTGCTCTAGATTTTGCAAAGGGGAAATTTCAACAGTGCAATTGTTGCCACACTTCTGCCAAGACACACGGCTTAAGCGATCTTTTTTGTTCGTTTGTCTAAATGCTGGTTTTTCTAAGTGCGTAAATTGAAGGGATACTGGCTGTGGCCATATATTTGAGGGTTTTTTTTGTTTTTGGTTGGGTTTTTTTTTTTCTGTTTGACTATAATTAAAATATGGTAACATTTCAAGTAACTTTATTGCCCTGTAGAGCAGTGTAAGAAACCAGTTGAACTTTTCTTCATGAAAAACAGTTATGCACTTGCCAAAGGAGACTAAGGAGTTAACTTTTTAATGTTAAACATCCCTCCAAAACGTTTATTCTTTGGAGGTCAAAGAATGCAGGCTCGTGAATTGTGGATTTTAAGCTATGAAAGTAACAAAGTGATGGAATAAAATTAGACCTGTCTTTTTCTCAGAATGCTCAGTATTCTGAAAATGCCAGTAAACAATGAATTATGTTTGAAATGCAGCCACCCAGGCCCTCGTTAGCTCTGTGAAAGAACTCCGTGATTGCTGACAGACGGGTTCACTCAAGGCATTGCTAGGGAGCGGGGGCCAGCAGGCAGTAGGTAACTGTGTATTCTCAGTCCCAGCTTACAAATGAGAAGAGGAAACTCCCAGGCCCCCAGAACTGCAGTGGGATGGTCAAGCCACTCAGTCATAGCTAGACTGTCCCTGTCTAGTAGATGGAGCCCAACCAGCTTCCTGGTTTGAGCGTGTTGCCCTGTGTAGGGTCACAGAGTAATAGTGCCAGCGTCTTAGCCAGAAAATCAAGGAATGTTAGCGAGGGATGGACTTTAGAGATCATAATCCGATGCCCTCATTTCACAAAGAGGAAAAATACTCTCAGAGGTTAAGGAATTTCCCTCCAATGTCATCTAATCTAGTTAGGGCAGAGCCAGCCTGGAACCAAGGTCTCCTGACTCTCAGTCCCTGGTTCCCTGGCTCTGTTAGGATCATTCATTTAAAATACAAGTGAAAAGAATGATATTCACCTTAAAGCCGTCATTGCCTTGTGGAATGTTACCACTTGGCCCTTTGACTAAATAATGAAGCCCTTTGCATTTCTCCCAAGCCTCCCATTGGGTCCCTGATGGTAGCAGTAAGGCTCATTTATTCCAGAAAGCTTTTCCGGGCCTTAGATGTGGATGGCTTGAATTTGCCCCGCTTCTGTCCGCAGGCGACGGAAACTGCCTCATGCACGCTGCTTCCCAGTACATGTGGGGTGTTCAGGACACAGACCTGGTCCTGAGGAAGGCGCTCTTCAGCACCCTCAAGGAGACTGACACGCGCAACTTCAAATTCCGCTGGCAGCTGGAGTCTCTAAAGTCTCAGGAATTCGTGGAAACAGGACTTTGCTACGATACCCGGGTATGTTGTGTATCCCCGTCAGCATCTGTGGACGGAGCTCCATGGAGGGAAAAGGGTACCTTAGGCCGGTCCCTGCTCTCAGGGAGCGTTTGATTTGCCAGGTCATGTGAACTTGGCAAAGCGGAGTCAATGGAAAACACCAGAAACCTCCTGTGGGATGATCCCCAGGCTTTGACACTGCGGGGAGACTCCCGGGCAGGAGCTTCCCAGCTGGAGAGTCATTTTAGCACGTTCTTTCTGATCAGGGCCTTCCCTGTGGTGTTTTGGTTAGCTTTCAGTTTGATTACCCTTTGCATGCTTTGCTGAGCCAGCCAATCAAATTCAGGTGGTGCCTCCCATCTTCAGTCACAAGTTTGGGATTTTTGTGCACCTTCGGATGGGGGGCTTCGAGGTCATGCCTCATCAGGGATTTTTTCTGAAAGCAGGTGCTGTCCCCATCCTCCCCTACTTTTGAATTTGCCTTGCTAGTGGAAAAAAGTAAAGGAAGAAAACCAAAATGGGGAAAACAGGGTGACTGTTTGAATGATGATTTAGAGAAAGGGGAAAAGTAAGCTGAGTGCTGTAAATAAACAATTACAGAGTGAAGCCAGAATTGTCTCAGAGTGCAGAGTACGCTCAATCGTTTCGCTCTCCCCCCTCAGAATTGGACTGATGAGTGGGACAACCTTGTCAAAATGGCATCCACAGACGCCCCGGCAGCCCGGAGTGGGCTTCAGTATCATTCACTGGAAGAAATACATGTATTTGTCCTTTGCAACATCCTAAGAAGGCCCATCATTGTCATTTCAGGTGAGATGCTTGCAGATGGCTTATCTGTATTTAAGTTTATTTATTACTTATTTTCAGCTGCTTTAGCTCTTGGGAAGGTCCACACCACCGAAGTTGTAGGCGATTATAGCTAATGGAATCCTATGGAAGTCACGGAGGGCCTTATTTTTCCTTTCTCTTTCCTTAAACAGACAAAATGCTGAGAAGTTTGGAATCGGGTTCCAATTTCGCTCCTGTGAAGGTGGGCGGAATTTACTTGCCACTCCATTGGCCTGCCCAGGAATGCCACAGATACCCCATCGTTCTCGGCTATGACAGCCAACACTTCGTACCCCTGGTGACCCTGAAGGACAGTGGACCTGGTGAGAAAACTGAGCATCTGTTCACATTTGTAACTGCTGGTAGATACCAGTACACCCTGTGCCTACTGAACGTCAGGGTTCACTCTTTTGCTCCTTATTGAAATAGTGTCATTTAAGTATATTAGTTTTATTTAAATACAGTAATCTGTCATTTATTTGATTAGCAGCAGTAAAGCAGTGACAGTAATCATAATGCCCCTCCCTGCCTTTTTGTGTTTAGTTTGGAAAGTACTTTCAGCATGTTAGTGGCAAGTAGGAGATACATGTGTATGGCATATTAAGGCACACAGAACCCTTAATATAGTGCCTGACATGAGGCAGGTAAATGGTGGTTTAGCTATTACTGTGATAGCTTAATGTGGAATGAATAAGGCACTGGGTAAGTACTTTGGATACATTATTCTATCTATTTCATCCTCACAGCATCCCTGTGGATGCTGTAAGCACTGGTAACCTTATTTTACAGATAAGACACTGGAAGCTCAGAGAGGTTAAATAATTTGCCTGATATCACAGAGCTGGATAGTGGCAAGTCAGGATTCGAACTCAGGTCCATCTGATTCTGAAGTGTGGGAATTTGACCAATACGATTCACTGCCTCCAGGCCTCTAAATATTCTGTGAGCTTCCTGGAAACAGTACATTTTCTATTAGAGTTCAGCACAGTTTGTTTCCACATTTGATTTTGTGGCTAGATAATACTTTTCCACTCTGTAATTATATCCTTTCTGCATTTTCAAAATGTAGTCATTATATACATGGCCTCACACATAATCTCATGCAGTAGGATTGTATTTGGCTTATGTGTTACTTTTTTTTCCCTCAGAAATTCGAGCTGTCCCACTCGTTAACAGAGAGCGGGGAAGATTCGAAGACTTGAAAGTTCACTTTCTGACAGATCCTGAGAATGAGATGAAGGAAAAGCTGCTCAAAGAGTACTTGACGGTGATAGAAACCCCAGTCCAAGGCTGGGACCATGGCACCACCCATTTAATTAACGCTGCAAAGTAAGCAGTTTGTTTTTAGCACCATCGTTTGTCATCTTCCGCTGTTTTTACTTCAGCCACAGAGGCTGCTGCCACCCCAAAGCTCAACAGTAAAGATATTTGAAGCCAGTTTCCTCCAATGTGAAACAAATTCAGAGGCTTGTATGAGAGTGAAAGACATTCATTTCAGGCAGTACTGGCTTTGCTTTCAAATGGGAACAAGCAGCTTATCTGTAATGATTTTCCTGCCTGTTTGGATGTGAGAGTCGGAACTGTGGCTTCTAAAAGGGTGTTTACATCAAGGGTTGGTTTTTTTTTAATTGCCCTAGTGCTAGACCAGCAAGTGAAAATTCTTGGAAACAAAAGCCTCTTTCTCTTGGCTTCTGGGTAAGGCAGACGCGTCAGACACAGACTGAGCTGTCAAATGTTTAAGGTTGCAGACACATGACTTTGCCACAGGGAGAAGGGAGGAGAGACCCAGGGTGCAGGTTGTACAGGTATCGAAATTGTCAGTACTGGCTTTATGATAAAGAGATGCCTGTTTCCTAGAATTTGAAAGACACAAGAAAAGACCGAGAAGGCCTAAGAGAATCGGTTTCTCCAAGTGGAGATGGACAAATTACAGAGTCAGAAGTCAGAACGTAGCACCTGGGGGTGTGTCCACCTCTTAGTGACCGCTCCTGCAGTTAACGCTAATAGGAACCAGGTGTACGGTGAAAATTAGTAACAGCAGAATTCAGAACACAAAGTTCCAGCGTAGTTAGTGCTATAAAGTAGGCTAGTCTCAAATGAATACCCTGAATAATATTTCACTAGAAATTTAGTCTCTGAGAAGTTAGAAAATAAAAGTGACATTTTCAAAAAAGAATAGAGTAATGAAGTGTGGTGGCAGCCCCTGCACATCTCTTTCCTTAGAATTATCTGTAATTTGGGGTGAACCAAAATTGATCAAATAAAATTGTGATTCTGGAAATAATGACATCTTCTCAGCAGGATTGGCCTGTGCTGTGTTAGAGATGTAAGCTCTATCACAGGCTGCAGTTCAGTGAACAGTTACAAGGTTATTGCTGCGATCCACATTCTACAAGTTCGCTCTCTGAGCTGATGATGTAAAATTGTGTGTCTGTGTGTGTGTCTGTGCACAGCCGTAGTCTCACATTTCCCTTTTGGTCTTTAGGTTGGATGAAGCGAACTTACCAAAAGAAATAAATTTGGTAGATGATTACTTTGAACTTGTCCAGCATGAGTACAAGAAGTGGCAAGAAAATAACGAGCAGGGGCGGCGAGACACGCACCCTCCGAATCCTTTGGAACCTTCCATCCCCCAGCTTTCTCTCATGGACATAAAATGTGAAACACCCAACTGCCCTTTCTTCATGTCCATCAACACCCAGCCGTTTTGCCACGAGTGCTCGGAGCGGCGGCAGAAGAACCAGACCAAAGCCCCGAAGCCCAACTCCAAGCCAGGCCCCGAGGCGCTCCCCGGCCTGGCACTCGGGGCCTCTCGGGGCGAAGCCTGGAGCCCCGAGGAGCCCTCCGGGGGCCCCCACTCGGCCCCTCCGACGGCGCCCAGCCTCTTCTTGTTCAGCGAGACTACGGCCATGAAGTGCAGGAGCCCCGGCTGCCCTTTCACGCTCAACGTGCAGCACAACGGATTCTGCGAGCGCTGCCACCACGCCCGGCAGCTGAACACCGGCCAACCCGTGGACCCCGCACCCCACCTGGACCCCAGCAAGTGCCGGGCCTGCCTCCAGGATGTCACCAGGACGTTTAACGGGATCTGCAGCACTTGCTTTAAAAGGGCTACGGCCGAGCCCACCTCAGACCTCGGCTCCAGCATCCCACCTGCCTGTCACCAGCGCTCCAAGTCCGACCCCTCACAGCTCATCCCAAGCCTCTCCCCTCACTCCTGTCGCCGGGCCGGGGCCGAGGCCCCCTCCGGCTGCCACTCCCCAGCCACGCGGACACCAGGGGACAGGACTGGGACGAGCAAGTGCAGGAAAGCGGGGTGCATGTATTTTGGGACTCCAGAGAACAAAGGCTTTTGCACGCTGTGTTTCATTGAGTACAGAGAAAATAAACGTGAGTAAGATAATGGATTTCCCTAACCCCCATTCCAAAGCCCATCCAGAAGGCGGTTTGCTCCTGAACCTCAAAAAGGGAACCCCTCTGTGCCGCAGGGTAGAGTGTGGTTGGCAAAGGGAGACAGTCACGGTGGCTCTGCCAGTGCACGTGGAGACAAAAGGCCCAGACTAGCATGCGCTAAGACCCAAAAGCACCCAGTAGGTAGAGTTCAGAGAATTTGTTTTTATAAAGTCACACGGTGTCATGTGTATAAGATGGAGTTTAAGCTAGACTTCTTTTGAAACTTCGGCATCATAGAGAAAACGCAAAACCTGAAGAGCAGTAGGTAGAAAGAAGGGGTCTCCGCTGACATTGTAAGAACACGTGCTTTTAGAAATTGCAGATTTTGAAAGAAGGACAGGCAGTTAATATCTCAGTTCTGTAACTGTGGTCGAACTGTGTAGCAGGTTCATAAGCAAGAAGTTTGTAAAGTCAGAGATGTTTCAGTAATGGTACTATTATTGTGTGTTACTTGCCGAGCTTCTAGGAGGCTGCTCTCATGGGTACAGCGAAGAGTGGCCTCATCTGTATGTGCAGGACCCTGTTTGTTTCTCTGTGTCAGTGTCTCTCTGCTCAGTGACCCATATGTGTTGCTGATTAGCCTCATCTCTCTTCTAGATTTTGTCGCTGCCTCAGGGAAAGCCAGTCCCACAGCCTCCAGGTTCCAGAATGCTGTCCCCTGTCTGGGGAGGGAGTGTGGTGCCCTGGGAAGCACTGTGTTTGAAGGATACTGTCAGAAGTGTTTCATCGAAGCTCAGAATCAGAGATTCCATGAAGCAAAAAGGACTGAAGAACAACTGGTGAGACATTCCCCTCTTCTGTGGCCCGGCCTCCTCGCTGGAGCAGTTTCTTCCGGCTGTGATATGCAGCCTCTCCTACCTGCCAAGTTCCAGGGAAGAATTGGGGGGAAGTCACTGTGGCCCCCAGGATTGGAAGCACAGCAGTTCCTATTGATTTTCATGGCCTAAGTTTACTACAGAATTCATTTTAAGTGGCATATAAAATCATCTGTAGAATAAAACCTCTTAAGGCCTCCAAAGAGCCAGATGGCCATGAGAGACTTCTTGGGTTTGCAGTAGAAGCACAGACATCTAAGTGGCCGGCAGCCTTTCTTAAGTAACCCTCTATCATGAGATGGAAGCAGGAGGCGCAGGGCATCCCAGGGCCTCCACTTACTGACGTACGAGAAAAGCAGGCACTAATTAAGAAGCACCTCTTCCGTTGGCTGTGGAGTGGTAGGGACTCTGTCTAGATGAAGGCAGCATAGTGTTAATACAAATGGAAGTGAACTGGGCCGGCATTTGCCAGCCTCCCTCCTGGGATTGGTGCTTCCGCTTGACCTCCCAGGAGCCTGATCTGTTTTCATGGGTTGGTGAGGAAAGGTCCTTGGAGACTCCTGTCCCCTTGGTTAGGCAGACACTCTTCACCCCACAGAGCCCTTTGTAGGATCCCCGCTGTTCAAAGAGACAGCACTGCTCTCCCTGAGAAAAGTGAGCAATGGTTTTTTCTGCTCTCTCTCCACCCAGAGATCCAGCCAGCGCAGAGACGTGCCCCGAGCCCCCCAGAGCGCCTCCAGGTCCAAGTGCGCCCGCGCCACCTGCAGGAACGTCCTGGCCTGCCGCAGCCAGGAGCTCTGCTTGGAGTGCCAGCCGCTCAGCCAGCGAGCGGGCCCGGGCCCCCGGCGGCCAGAGCTCGTCCCCGAGGAGCCCCCCACGCAGCGCTGCCGGGCCCCCGCCTGCGACCACTTCGGCAATGCCAAGTGTAACGGCTACTGCAACGAGTGCTTTCAGTTCAAGCAGATGTACGGCTGACCCGAAGCTGGCAGGCCCACCCCAGCCCAGAGCGGCCTGGAGCCTTAGCCAGCGTGGTGCTATGCTCTCAGTGCCCTGGTGCCACCGGAGGGTCTGTCCCTGCATGGAGTGTCTCTAAACAGGGGAGGAAAGACACACTCAGTCACGGCCAGGAATCTGAGCGAAGCATGTGACCGGCAGCAGGTGGTGTCGGATTCAGCCCGGGGTCCTCCCCTTCTCCTCCCAGGCAGAAGGCCAGGAACTTCATGGACTTCATACCAGGGCCAGGACTGCTTCATCACCTTCCGAGGAAAGGGAAAAGACACACAGTTCAGAGCTGTTCCCCTGCCCTCCATCAGCATCTCTCAGAGACAGGGAGGCGGAGCCTCGGGGCCGCAGGCCCTCTGCCAGAAGTTCGGGAAGCCCAGGCGAAGTGGACAGATTCCGGGGTCAGTCGGTGGTGGTTTTTCCCTGCCTGCCTTGTTCCTTTCCCACAGACACGGCAGAAGCAGAACCATCCACGGACTGTGATTCTGACGCTGCTGAGACCAAACACATTTGTGATGAAAAGCCAACCTGCTGCTCTTTACGATATGCACCTTTTAAGACTCAGAATAAGTCAGTGGGCAGAAGGGTACCTCTTTTGGTTATCACTGTCTTTACTTCTCAAGGTTAGCTTGAACTGAGGTGTGCATAGAGATATATTCATATATAATGTCCCCTTATATTATGTATGAGGGAATTTTTTTATGTTGAGATGCTGCCCTAGAGGTTTAAGTAAGAAGACTGAATAATAATAACCTATTTTCTGGTTGTTGTTGGGGCAGGCACCTCTTCTATACACATGAACTCAACCAGCTACCTTGTTAAAAGGAGCTCCGTGTATGTCTGTCAGTCACTTTATTTATTTTATTGCAAACTTTAAGGTTATTTAAGTGAAGATCTCTCTTCTGGTCTGAGCAACATGCTGTACTGTTTTCTTGAGACATCATATTTGCTTTCAGTCACATCACAGACCCAGGCAAGTTCCTGACCACAGTGGGGGAGTCGGGCTCTTCCTTGCACTTCGATTGCCTTCCCTGGGAAAGAAGGAATTGCATCTGTAGGAAATTCATTAAAATCTCACGCTTCTTCATGAAACTTTGGCTAGTGCCACCTCCCAGGCCCTCAGTAAGAAACCGCACTCCGTGTTGTTTAAATGCTTCTGTGTATCCTACCTCCTTAGAGAGATGATTGGGAAGGAACCGGGATGAGATTGGACAAAGTCACTGGAAAAGATGTTGCCTCTCTTTGCTATGTCACTGCTGTGTCCTGGGGTGCTGGGCAGCGACCTTGTGTCCAGTGGCCCCTAAACATTGGGATAGCAAAGTCTTAATACCTTGAGTAAGCAGAAATTTCTTACTGTGCTTAGCCTATAATTTCTCTGTGTGCTTTGTGTTGCTGTCATACTTGTTCTAGAAAAAAGGGAGGGGAAACACATTTTCCCAGAGGTAAAGGCTGCTATTTTGTGTTTGTTTGTGTATTTGGTATTCTGACCTGAAAGTCTTGGCTCTCTATAACTCTCCATGGTCTTTACTTGTACTGTGTGATGTGTTTTCCCCTTGGAACACCATAAACCTTTTTCCTTCACATAACCTTTATAATTTCTTTCTAAATTGTTCAAATAAACATCAGTTTTCTTCACCTAGTTCTTTTAAAGTTGCTGTTTTACTATTTTATGTGTTTCAATATTTTCATCCTTAATGTGAAAAGTGGAAATATTTATACTTATTATAGAAAGCATTTGAAATTTGCACATTTAGTTGTCTGATAGAAAACTGTCGGCTCTGTGTTGGCTTTTTTCAAGATTCCTTAAATTGAAATGTAACTTTTCACAAAAGTCAATATTAAAAAATAAATTATTTAAGAACAAATTTTGATGTGTTTTGTTTATGAATGCTGAAAGGAAAAGGCCCAGATATTAAGACCATGTTTCTCAAATAATTTTATTTCAAGTTACACCCGAGCAGGGGATACATCTCTCACCCATGGATAGTAAGAGACCTGACCTTGAAGGGTAAGGCATCTGGTTTAAAAATGAGGACACAGAGGCCCAGAGGGGAGTGGGGAACACCTGCCAGTGCCCGTTCCTGCAAGATGCTAGGTACCTGTGCTCCTCAGATGGTTCCTGCCCTGAGCCTTTGTAAAGTGCAGCAAGAGAAGACAAGAGGGAGAAGCAGAGAGAGAAAGAAAGAAATTAGAGGGAGAGGAAGGAGAAGTGATGTGAGACTTCTCGGGTCAGACCTTAGAAGAGATGACCTATGGCTGTGTTGGCCACAAGCACTGGCAGCACATGACCTGGGAAGTTAGTTATAAGTGGCTCATTCTTCCACCCCATACAAATGTACCCACAGAGGACTGATTCTGGAAGGCTGTGCAACTCCTGGAACCTTTTTTTATTTTTAAGCTCCCCCAAGAAGCTTCTGACCATCAGCCAGATTTTAGAACAATGCATTTAAAAAATATTTATAGTATTTTTAAACCTACTGTGGGAACTTCTAACGTACAAGAAAGTAGAGAGGAGTGCAGTGAACCCCCATATATCCATCATCCAGTTTCAACAGTTACCGACATTTTGCCAAGTTTATTTCATTTTTCATTTTTTTTTCTGGGTTATTTCAAAGCAAATTCCAAATATTGTGTCCTGACACAAATACATCAGTGTGCATCTCTAATTGATAAGAATCTGTTCTTTTTACATAACCACCACTGTTAACACTTAGCTAAATGATTTTTTAAACAATCCAATCCTAAGTATGTATTCTAATTTCTCAGATTGTCAACTATACAGACACTTGTTGCTTTTGATTGCTAACATTTCTTAAAACTCTCTTATTTGGTAATATTCCATTTTAATTTTTCATGCTATTCATTAAGGCAATTAGGTCATCTGGACTAGCTCATTTTCTGGATTTGGCTGATCGCTTTCTTTTGGTCTCATTTAACTTGTTTTTCCAGACTTCTTATTAGATTCCGGATCAGTTAGGCAAGAATAGTTCTCAGGTGGTGCTGTGTGTGTCCCACGGCGCCCCATCCTGTCTGAGCTGTATGAACAGTTACCCAGAGAAATCACAAAACCTCCACTTGACCTCTTTCCTTTTTCTCCACTCTTCTTCCATCTCTCACCCGGCTTAAACACTACAATTCTTCAATCATCATGATGAATATAAGCATTTGACCATAAGTCATCAGGATGTCTAAAATAGGAAGTGACTTATAATTAGCAAATTAGCTCTGACTCAGAGGACTGGCACACAGAAAGAGAAATCGGGCAGGTTTGGAGGGCAGTGAGGTTGCCACTGAGGGCAGATCTCCAATCTGGAGCAGTGGGTGGACCTCAGGGGTTGGGGACCCTATAAAGAAATCATAGGTACAATTTTATATTGCGGTGGGTACATTATCTTTCTGAAGTGGGACCAGCGGCTTTTGGCAGAGTCTCAAAAAAATTGACGACTTTCCAAAAAAGCAAAAAACCTAACATGGAAGCTGAAAAATAAGCCTTGGAAGGAACTGGCTTGGCTTCAGCTTGCCCACGCCTCCACTTCCGATGTGGCGGAATGTCCCCTTCACACCACACGGGGTGGACACTCGGATCATCCAGGACTGAGCTTGTGATACTTTACCCCTGCCCTCTTCCCTCCATGCGCAGAGAAGGGCAGTATCAGCTTCCTAGCCACCTCTAGACTTTCCCCCTCCTCCCACGTCCAAACTTCCATGCAGTGTATCTCCAAAACATCTCTCAAATCCACCCTTCCCCCTTTCCTTCTGCTGCTCCAGCTTGGACCCCAGCCTCCTTCTGTCTTTTTGCCTCTGGCCTCCCCATCCTAGGCCACTCCCTTGCTAGTTACCTCTGCTTGTAAATCACAGGCCTGGTGATGTTTCTCCTCTAATCAAAACTCCCTGGTGGACTTTCTACTCTTCCCAAAGCTGGGTGCATGCAACCAGGAGATACAGGAAGAAAATCAGAAAGCTCCAAGTTCATTTTGCTAGTATTTGATACATGAGTTACTACTGCTGTTGTTCTCCCTTTGTCAGTGTCAGGGGGGTCACTGTCACCTGAGCCACCCTAAAGTCACAGTGAGCTACCCAGCTAAGAGCGGTAGCAATGGTGCCTTCGTTCACTCACATCCGACATATTGAGACAAACAACATTGGACTTACACCTTGTTACATGATTTTATTACCAAAATTGGTATAGCTGTGCCCCCTATAACCTCTCTTACCCACACAATCAAACTTGGAAGCCAAATATTCTAGAGTCTGGTTAAAAACTATCCAAATGAAGAGTTTCAGGGGGTTTTGAATTTTTGAACCTATTTAATGGAGATATCAATGTATCTTTGCAACTTTCCAACTAATTGACATCAAAGAAGAGTGGAATTTACTAACTGAGATTCAACAAAAACTTTTACATAGTCGATAGCTGGAAATGAAATTTAATCAATCATGAATAAGGAGGCACAATGATTTTTTTTCCTTTCTCTGCATCTTCTCTAGTTTTTCTGTCTGTCTGTTGGTATCTCTTCCAGTTCAGATGGTCAAGGATCACAACAAAATGATCTTAGAATCAGACTTTGGAATGACTTTGTTATAAAGGGATAGATGATGATTTTTTTAAATAATGAAACATATTTAATTTTATTATTTCTTATTGAGAACAAAAGGTGTTTTACCATTAATAAAAATAGTTATTTTAAAATATTGCCTTATTCATCTTTATCTCTTTTAAAATTCCTATATTTTGTGATTTTTAGTGTTTCATATAATATTATATTTTAATTGATTTAAAATAATACATATATTGTGAATGTGTACTCAAAAATGTTTTTAAAGATAGCATGAGATTAAAAGCCTTTGGGGTCCAATTTCCAACATGTTATGCAATGCTCTTCACAATTTGAACCAACTTTATTCATTCTTGTCTTTTGCCCATATATGAGATAAGAATAAAGTTGGTTCCAATTGTAAAAAGCATTGCATAACATGTTGGAAATTTAAATCACTGGTAGTCAGAAGAGGCCTATTTTCACAGAGGCAATGAAGAGAAAGGGAACACAATTAAAGTGAGCCTGGGGCACCTGAAGAGGCTAGGTGACTTCTTTCAGGTGGCGCCTTATGCAGGTGACCAGCTTGTCATCTGCACCCCGACTAGGTGGCATTTATTATCATTGTGAGTCTTCTTTGGCATAAAATGGCATAAAAAACTCCATCTTCCAGAGGCAATATCATATTAACCAAGATCAGAGAGATGCTACCGCATGGATAATTCATGTGAGAAAAATTTACTATCAAAGACGTACAAACACTTGCAATGCCAGTTAATGCACCCCCTCCTCAGAGGCTCACTCCATGGGAAGCATTATCGAAGTGGGGGTTGGTGACTGACGTTGTGCAATGATGCATTCTTCCTCAGAGTGGTGGGATATTTCCATCACCAGGTCCCAGCAGGTGGAGTCTTCATTCTGCACACAGCCGTTCTCCAGGATGCTGTCTCCCGCATATGGCGCCTGGATGGACCACACCTGCTCCTGAGACCCTGCCTGTTCTTTGTGTCACTACCCGCATCTTCTCATTGGTCTGCTCTCCTCTAATCATGTAAACACCTTCAACCAGGCCACACTCTGTCTCTTCGGGTGACTTTGTACATTTCCGAGCTGCTTTATTATTTAAGTCCCAGAGGGAAATCTTATTTCCAAGCTACAACCCCCACCAGCTACTACCTAAGAATCTTGAGTTTAAAGGTGGTAATCTGGAAAATCCTTAGTGCTTGTTAGAAGAAGACTTGACATGATATTTTCAAATATTACTGTAATACTTTATTGTATTAAACAAGACATCTAGCTATCAGTCTGGACAGGAATTAAACTAAGAGAAGATGTTATTTACAGCACGAAGAATCACAGCAAATACAAGCATGAATTTCCTAATATTAAGAAATGTGGAGCCCTGCAATAACAAGGAAAGAAGTGGAATAAATCCCTCTCTCACTGTCCACGCCCACCACCAACCTACCTTTACAACAATGCTCATCTATTTACCTGTATTCTAACTTATTCTAGTCCTATGACTTGGTGAAGTTTTGCTCAGGTTTTAGGGACCTGGACTTCATTTAAGTCCTTGCCCCTGAAATCCTTCAGGTCCAAGGTGTCCTATGTCCCCTCTCACCCAGCAGTTCAATGAATGTGAAATCAACTTGTCGGTTGAATGTTGAATTAGTTTCATGAGCATATAATGCTTCTCTGTGAATTCCAGTTTTAGAGTTAGATTTTCCAGTAGAATAATGAGTCATAAAATAGGAAGAAGCTAGCACTTCACACTTTTCATGATCGTCTCTAGTAAACTTAAACTAAACATGACTAGGTGGTGATTGTGTTATGCCTTTTTGAGGATTTAAAGATATCATCAGGTTTGTGGTTTTTAAAGCAGGTACTTTTAAGTAAAAATACTAGCCACCTGTTCCTCAGTTTTCAAAAGATTATGTTTTCTAACTCAAGTTTGAAGTTACATTTTGTTTAAAACACTGTATTCAAACTGGAGACCATTTTCAAACTAGGAGATTGATATTTTTATCTAAGTCTGAGAAATACAGCTTTCCAATAGCCATAAACAGACTGGGAAAGAAAGCATGCAAAATTATGGCTGGTAAAAAAAATGCACTTAATAAATAGATATGAAAAAAATGGCCTTTTTCACAGTTTAAAAAAAAAAAAACAGGAGTAGTTTTGAAACATGGAACAGAAATTGTTGACACAGAGGCTTCTGGATCCACAAAAGAATTATCCCCACTGGCCCAGGACAAACTACACACACCCTGCAAGGCAGCAGAAGAGTTTGTAGGTCTGTGCAAAATGTACCACAATCATTTAACCGCAGAATTTAGAAACGTCTTACTTAGGCTGACTTTATGTTTCTTTTGTTGTCTATGTGGAATTTTGTATTTTTGAGGAAAGGACAGCTTGATATTACATGTCCAAGTAAGTATATTAATGTCTCCTCCATCTCCAAAATATATTAGTGATCAAACCTAATTTTCAAAGAGTTTGCTAACAGATGTCATAATAATATAGTAGGCATATGTTCCAAACCATTAGATAAACAGAGGAATATACCATAAAATATTATTTAATACAAATGAAAGTAAAATGAACCAGAAAAAAATTTTAATGAAAAAAATGTAAAAAAAAAAAAAAAAAAAAAAAAAAAGAAGAGGAGAAGGGTTAAAGGAATTGGAATCTATCAGCTCTTCTAGGCTCCCACGCTCATCAACCAGATTGATTCTCACCTGGACCATTGCACAGCTTGGTAGCTGGTCCTCTTGCTCTCAATTATGACCCCTGCTGCACCATCCTGGTGTAGCCAGTGGGGTCTTTATAAATCATGCCCCCCTACCTTGGGGCTTGTGGAACACCCTAGAGCAGGAGGATTTTAGGGTCAAGGACTTGAATGAAGCTCATAGTCCCTAAACTCTGAACAGAATTTCACTGAATCATAGGACTGTTTTTTTATGGCCCTCTATGGGCTTTCAAGTAAGTCCTAGCTCCTTTCCGTGGCCCACAAGTCCCTTTGTAGTGTGGATGCACAGCTCTCTGCATACGTGCACACCCCTATAGAATCCAGCAGGCATGAGCCCACAGCCCAGAGCTACCCCTGCCATTGCCACTGTCCCTGCCCCTTCCACCCTTATTCCCTAGCCAACTCCTATGCAGCCCTCATGACTCAACCCAAGGTACCCATACACCAAGAAATACCTTCTGTCTCATACTCTCCAGTTTGAGTTAGCTGCTTTTCTTCGGTGTTTCCATTTAATGTACTTTCTGTCACTGTTTTGTAAATGTTGGTTAACTTGTTTGTCATCAATGTGATTTTCTTAAAGTAAGGAAACTTTCTTTTTCTCTGTCCCAAATTCTTAACCCAATGTCTAAAACAGTTTGAACCTTCTCTTGGAAGCAAATATTGAGATAGTATTTGAGGTCTAATGAACCTCAGTGAGAAGGCATGTCACCATTGAGCTGAACCCTAACAAGATCGTCGATGCTAATTTGCAGGATGTACAAATATTTTTGTCAGTTCTTAAGAGATCCTACTTTGTTAGAGAGAGACTTTCATTGCATAGAATTTCTTAATCAAGTTAGTGCTCTAAATGTGAACCAGCTAGTTGACCCATACAAAATAAGCCTGGCGTTCAAGATTAACACTTTGAAGATTTCCCTTTTTTCCCTACTCCGAATGTACATTTCTTGGCTTATTCCAAAATATCTCACCTTCTCCCAACTCAAGTGTATTGTGTACTCTTTGAACATCATTTAACAATACAGTGCCTTCCATATTGCAAGCAGTGGCATACAGAGATGAATAAGACATGCTCTATGTCTCCAAGAGTACCTATGCAGAGAAAGAAGCAAAGATGGACACCAAAATTACAACACCCTGGGGAAAGTGCTGTAATCGGTCAAAATTAGGTCAGGTGAGAAATATTACCACTCTAGGAATTCTAAGCCGGAAGAGATTTAATATAGGAAATGCAATGCTAACACAACTGATAGGATTGTTGGGGGAGAGAAGCTCAGAAAAAGTCGCTATTGACTTTCAAAAAGTAGGAAAATGCAAGAATTTCATTTGTATTCTGCCTGTGTCTCCTACCGACAGCTGTCACCTGAGGATTTCTCCTTGTCTGTGGCTTTTAGATCAGTATTGTGTTCCTCTCAGAGGGGCACTCTAAACAAGAACCTTGCTAGCAAGACTGACTGAGAAATGTCATTTCCAGTCCTTCAGCCCCTGCAGAGAAGAGAGAGCTTGGAAGGGCCAGCGAAGATGGTAGCAACTAACGTTCCCTGTCCATTATGTATGTTGGGATAACTTCTCTACTCTGAAATAGCCAAGTCATCTTAGATCTGCAGAAATGCAGTACAGATCTTTCCTCTTGACGGATCTGTCCCTAGTAAGAACCATGTTCTCACATGGGGGCTGGTCCTAGTTACAAGAGACCAGGAGAGAGTCAAGGGATATTTCTCAAAGGCCCTTCACCTTTGTCGGTTTTTATCCTACTAACTGTACTGGATCTGATATTTACACCTTTTGAATAATTATTTGAAAATTAAAATGTTGCCTTGGCAGGCTTAATACATTAATCTTTCACACTGAAAAGTTGACTGCCTCCTGAGATAAATTATAAGGTCAATTCAAAGTGGAGGTTGGTCATCGCCAACCCTGTCAAGTGGAAGGAACACTGCAGTAAGACAAAAGGTCTGTGTTCCTAAAGAGACCATTTACTCACTGTGTAAATATAAAGAAGTCATTTCACTTCCTAAAGCTAATTTCCTCTTCAATGAAACAAACATTTTACAAGCCTTTCCTCCTACCTCACAGAGTTATTTTAAGATTTAAAACTAGAATGGGAAAATAAATGTGAAGATATTTTTGTAAACTTGGATAGGAAAGGAAGCCAGAATTGATGGGGGACCAACTTGACTATAGAAATAGGTCCTAAGATGGATGGCTGGTTACAGCGTCCAAAGGAATATAGTAAATTTGAGATAGTGTCAATAGCTTAGAGGTTCGATTTGGGGCAAAACAGAACAGTCCAAGCAGTGATGATTGTCAGAATCAGGCACTTGGCAGGGGTGACTGGGGTCTATCTGTTTGGAATGATAACACGACAGCAGATCAAAGTCCAGGCAGCAGCATCCTTCACATGGTAGCTTGGCACAGAGTAGGCAAGCCATATACTTTTATTGACCTGGCCAACTGACTAAAGAATAAATGAATAAATATCTGGCCGTAGGAGAGCATGTTGTCAAGGCCCCAGAGAAGCTGAGTCCAGTTCATAGCCTGGCTCCAGGCCCTTCTGGGAAATACCAGTATTAATCTGGATGAGCTGCCCAGTGACAAGGGCTGAGCAACTGCAGGCAACAATGACAAGTGCAGGCAAGAAGGAGGAGAAGGCACACAGCTCAGTGGGCTGAAAACAGGGAAGCCCACCCTAGGCACAGTGGCTTAGCTCCAACAGAAATTCAAGATCATACCTATGGTTGGAATTGGAGCACCTGTTTCCAGGCTTGATCAGGACAGCTGGGTCCAGCCTAGAATTGGCAGGTTCCTGAAATTTAACAGGAAATAAAAATATACATTAATATATTATTGTACTGTGTTTTTAAACATTAACTACTCACCTAAAAAAAATGACAATTTCACTTTAGAATTCAGAAGGAGTTTAATGAGGAATCATTTTAATAATTAGATTAATATCCCATTACTAAAATTTCTGTTTTGGAAGAAAACCTGGGAAAATGCTAAGGAGGTAATGAAAAAGTAGATAAATAGTACATGCTGCTATGATCATAATTTTCTCTGTGTGTGTGTTCAACAAAATAAAAGTGCCCTCTGTTACCATCATACATAAAAGTCACATAAAAATGCCTTCATAAAAGGCACTGAAGTCATAAATATCAACCAAGTCTAGTAGAGTTACTATTTTTAAGTGAAATAATAAATCATAAGAATTTTTTGTTCATTTACCCCAGTTCTGGGGAAGGCTGGAAAAAAAATCAAATACACAAAGGTCAAATCTCAGTTTTCTCCTTCAAGTAAATATTAACATTGTCAAGAAAGGGTTGAGGTCAATTTTTTAACAGTGGGAACGTACTCATAACTGGAAAGCAGAGGCTGTATTCAAGTAATTCACAGTGTGATGGATGGGACCGTGTTGATTTGTGATGTCAAAATCCAATGCAGGGGTTGTCTAGAGGAAGTAAGAAGGGGGTGAGGTGACCTCTCACTGCTGCTCTGAGCCCCAAGGCCCAAGCTCTCCTCCTCAGAGGAGGGCAGTTGTCCAAACATCTTTCAGCCCCAAGTCATAGCTGGGGTTCCTTTACTCCTTTGTGAGTGAGTAGCTTTGGGCACTTTCTAGAGTGTTCTACCATAGGCTGGAGAGCAATAATGTAAATTTCAAGTGGTCCCAGAGAGTTGCATTTTGAGGATTCTGTCATTCTCTGCTCAGATGGACAACCATCCTATGTAATTGTCTACGCAGCTGTGTTATCAATACAGTAATTCACCCTCCCCAGGTTAGGGAGTCCTGTGAGGTTTGAGGACAACGTGTTGACTTTACTCTGGTGGTCTGGAAGATTAAGTGAGAAGCTCCCCCACTAGAAACAGATCTCCAATGGCTACCATCCTAAGAATGTCGGTGGAGGTCTGAAAAATTAGAGTCAATAAAACATCTGAGAGCCCTCAGCCCCACTCCAGGTAAACAGGATGTCCCCCTGGACCAGTATGTTGCTTTAGGTTAGTTTTTCAGGTTTTGAAAACCCAGAAAGCAGATGGGGGACTGGAAACTGAATTTATTATTAGACTCATCTTAGAAATGTGTAGGGCAGGGAAGTCAGCCCAGGGCCCTGGGGTTCCCATCCAGTCTGTGGATTATTGGGGGGCACTTCCCAGAAGGCTCAGGTGCCACCGATACCCCTGCAAGGCCACAATGGAAAAACTCTCACTCAATCACCCGAGGTTTCTCATTCCAAGCCTAGATAAGGCAGTTACGTTGAAACTATTGCATCACCTTGCTGCAGTCATGCATGATTAGATAGATACGCTGGAAAGAGGGGGGAAGGAGGCTGATTACAGAGTTGAAGGAGTGTCATTTATGGTAAAACACCTTTTTGCTTTAGTTTGTAGTAAAATCAATCAGAGGTGGTGGCAATTGCTACAAGAAGCTTTTAATGTTGGTTTGATTTCTACGTTTCTAGATAGTGTTTCCCATTCTTTCTTTTTCTTTTTATTTTTGTAAGCGAACTTAAAGAAACCTGAATAAAGTTTTGACTGAGGGCGGGTGAAGGGGACATGGAGTATGATAGTCACTTTTGTTCCAGTGTTAATTTTCAAAAACTCCGAATGTCTAATACTGAAAGCCAGTCCAGAGCGGGCAGAGTTAAAGAACTTGCTACCTACCCCTCCTCCGGGCTGCAGGGCTGAATCACACTGAGGGAAGGAAAGTCTGTCTCACAGAACTATTAATTCACTACTGTGATTTCTTTTTCTGTGGCTAAAGGGGAGCTGGGGGAGGGGGTGTGGTGAGTCGAGTGGGCAGCCAGGAAATGTGACATTTGTCTTGGTTCCTTGCTATTGGAGGAAATTCTGTGTCCTTTTGCTTCAGAAATTTTAGCAGTGTAACTTTTTTTTGTTGTTTAAATAGCTGACTTTTGTCAGTGGAAGCTACCCCAAGCCCACCTCTCTGAGGCTGTTAAAAAAACCTTTATCAGGGTGTGAGAGTATAGCTCAGTCATATAGCATGTGATTAGCATGGGCAAGGTCCTGGGTTCGATCCCCAGTACCTCCATAAAATAAATAAATAAATAATTTTAAAAAATAAAATAAATTGGGTCAAAATGCCAGTGAAATGTTAAATTACATTCATGATCTGAAAAAGAATTTGAAAAGGAATATATGTATGTATATGTATGACTGAAACATTATGCTGTACGCCAAAAATTGACACAATGTGACTATACTTCAATTTAAAAAAACTTAAAATAATTGCTGAAGATCATTCATATTAATGTTCACATCTCATCAAAAGAAGACAAAGTAGAAAAGTGAGATGAAGTTCAAAGAGGACGCTGAAGGCGACAGGTCTAAGCAGACTTGGCTGGGAAATGCCGTTTTAAATTACACAAGGCAGGCAAGGACCGCTTCTGCGGAGGTTAGGTTTTTCTTGCTGCCCTCCACCTGAATGACATCATTTCTGTGTGTGATTTAAGGCAGCACTTCCCAGCCCGTCTGATCTTCAATGCCTGCTGTCTGAAGACCCATGGTCACTAAGAAGTAATCAAGCCTAAAATGATGGACAAAATGCAAATGATGTGTCAATAAATGTCCCTTACAAAATAACCTGTGAGAAAGTTAAGATGATGTGCAGCAATTATTTTGAATTATTTGGTTGAAACATATTCCTCAAATTTGAGATCAATATAAATAATGCAGCACTAATTTATTATAAAACCTCAGTATATTTTATTTCAAAAGACTGATTGTAATTTCTATTTCTGTTTCTTTATAAAGAACTTTCCCGTATTATAGTATGAGATTTTAATAATAAATAAAAAAAATAAAAATGAATAAAACCACATATATTGCATACTTACTACATAGCACTCCATGAGCCGGGCTTTAAAAAAAAACTAATTTAATATTAACAATACATTATGAGTTAAGTATTATCCCCATTTGGCTCAGGAATGTCACATAGCCAAATTTAAAAATATAGCTTTTCTATCTCAAAAAAGAAATGCTTCACTAAGAGGAACATCAAACTAACTCTAATAAAGTTTTCTCTCATTTTCAATGTTTTGTATTCTTTAACAAAAAAATGTAAATAAATATTTAATACAAAAATTATATTTATAACACATATATAAGATCTAAAGAATAATAATAAAATGAATACTTGTATATACTTACCACTGCTCTTAAGAAATCAAACATTAGCAACACTTTTGAAGTCTCATGCACCCTTCTCCAATCCTATTTTTCTTCATCATTTCAAAGTCTGATGCTTTAGTGCATGGGATTGAGCCATCTCCCTAGTTAGAAAGTAGACTTCTTGAGAAAAGCACTGTGCTTTTTTGGTTATGAGTTTATGATTCTTCTGTTTTTCTTCCCAATTTACCACACAGGAATTTATCCCCAAACAAACAATGCATTGCTTTATTTTGCTTGGATTTCAACTTTATCAAATTAGTCTTTTGTGACTTGCTCTTTTCTTTCAAAACAATCTTCGTTGTTAAGAATGGTGTGTGGTTCTTCATTTTCACTGCTGCATAGTATTCAACTGAATGACCATACTCCATTTATGTATCTAGTCTCTCTCGTTTGGGTTGTTTCTGGGGTTTGCTGTTATGAAAAATAAGTAACCATTCTTGTCCAAGTCTCCTATGTACACTCATGCCATATATGTATATACATGAATAAAACTGACAGGTTGAAAGGTATGTGAATGTTCAATCTTACAAGATGAGGCCACAGATTTTTCAATATTTTGAAAAAATTTTACATTTATACTCATAGTATTTTGGGTATTCCATTGGCCTACCGTCTCATCAATGCTTGAGGTTGTTAAAAGAGCTTTTGATTTTTGCCAACCTGGGAGGTATAAAATAATATCTAATTCTGAATTTGGTATAAACTTTCCTGGTTGCTAATGAGCTTGAAATTCTTTTCATATACTTATTAATCATTTGAGTTTGCACTTCTGTGACAAGTCTGCTTGTATGTTTTGTTCATTTCCCTATCGTTTTTCTACTGTTCTGTTTGCCATTTTCTTATTCATGTGTTGGCTGCCTTTATATATTTTTATTACTATTTTTTTGTTAAACATATATGTTGCAAATATCATCTCCAAATTTTTGGCTGGATTTTCACAAAGAGAAAGTCTTAGTTGTAATGTTATCAAATTTAACTTTTCTTCCCTTTATCAGCAAAAATCTTACTCACAGTATCTTTTCCTTCCCAGATGTCGTGTTATCCTATATTTTCATCTAAACATTTTTAAAGCTTTTTTCCCCATATTTAAATCATGAATATCTCTGAAATTGTATGGGGGATATGGTAGAGAACAGTGAGGACTTTTTTTTCCCATGGGTTCAAGGGATCCAGTGTCTGAAGTAAGACCACCTGGACTCAATAATTAAAATGTTGTGAGATGTGCAAATACTAATCGCTATATATAAAATACATAAAAAATAAGTTTCATCTGTAGAGCCCAGAGAACTATATTCAGTATCTTGTAGTAACCTATAATGAAAAAGAATATGAAAACAAACATATGTATGTATATGTATGACTGAAACAGTATGCTGTACACCAGATATTGACACAACATTGTAAACTGACTATACATGAATAAAATAAACAAACAAACCTTTACAAGCCAGAGAGGAAAAAAAAATTTTATAGCCTATTCAATATCCTGTAAAAGGAGCTATATTCAATATCCTGTAAAAAACCATAATGGAAAAGAAAATGATAGAGAATATATATATATGTATAACTGAATTGCTTTGCTGTAAATCAGAAACTGTTGTGAATCAACTATACTTCAATAAAAAATTTAAAAAATAAAATATTACAACATTTCTCCATTACGTTCATGCTTTTCTGTTGAAAATGGTATTTCCAATTACCTTAGTTTTTTTTATTGCTTTTGTGACTACTGTCTTTTTTAAAATTTGGTTACTTTTCTAACTTGTTTACTGTTACGTAAAAATACAATTGATTTTTATGTACAGATTTTCTGTTTAAATAAATTATCTATAGATTCTCTGGGGTTCTCTATGAGAACAATTACATCATCAAAAGTGTGACTTTCAAGTGGTATGTGTACATGTGTGTGCCTGAGCATATGTGTAAAGATACATTAAAGAATAAAAAGTATCCATTATTCTGTTATTTTACCACTTAAAATTAAATTCTTTTGTGTATTTATTTCATAATTTGTTCATATACATACATTTTCTATGGCATAAATTTTGATGTTTTTCTCATTTTTGGGTAACATCTATTAGATGAGAAAAAAGAAAACAGACCTAACAAGAAAATCAAAATATCCATAATCCTACCACACAATTTAATAAAAGTCAACAATAAATATTTTAATAACCTACTGTGTATCCCAATGCAGTTCTTAATCTCCTTTTCAAGGAAATTTTCTTTTCAAGGATTTGGCTTTTTAGTAAACATTTTGATGTTCTACTCATTTGGTCCTTTTTCTAATGAGAAATACATATTTGTAACACAAATGAAGTAATATCATACATGCAATTATATAACCTGGTATTTTTTACAAACAATACATGTAGCCATTTTTTCACATTACTGAAAATTCCTCTGCAACATTCCTGTTGATGAAAGCATAGTATATTCCATTGTACATGAAATTTATATATGTATGTATGTTAAAATTAATTATTCTATTACATACATACTGTGTTTAATGTTTTGCTACTATAAATAGCTGTAACTTTTCACCATTCCATGAAGATTTCCTCTGGAAAAATTCCTAGGAGTAGAATGCAAAATTCTATGTTTTTTAAGAAATAGTATTGCCAAATTGCCTTCCAGAGATTTTGCTCTATTATGAACCGTCAGTAACGGTATGTCTGACCCATTCTGTAATCCTCTCTCTTTCTCTCTTTCACACACACACACACACACACACTTCAAGACTCTGAACTTGAATCATTAAATGGAACCAAAAAACTTCCTAAAATTTTCACTAAAACTACCTGGGAAATTGCAAAATTACCCACCCCAGAAATTGGTGTGATTGCTCCCACTGAGTTAAAAAAAAAAAAAAAGTGTTTTTTCCAGGCACGTTTCTACAACATGACTAGAGTATAAAATGTTATTTTTCTTTCTAAGGTTGAGAGAAGCTTTTTATTTTAATTTTATCACATCTGATGGAATTCCTTCATGTCTTTATTGCTTTGTTTCTAAATATAAGTATGACAAGCCTAGTGCTGTCTGTGGTTACACGGGGGTTTTTGGAAACAATTTTAACATCGGGCATACCCTTGAACGTGGGCAGCGCCCACACACTGTCATTTCAGCCTCCTCTTACCCTTTTGGGAAGTCCTGATACCCTCATGAGGAGACTTTTATTTTCTGCTTTATTTTACCATTCTCAGCTCAAAGAGGGGTTTTCTTCTATCCCCAGCCCAACTTTAACTTACCCAGTTTTAATGGGTAGTGTTACATGGACAATGCTTGCTTTACTATGTTAGTTCTCATCTCTGGCTACACACTGAAATCACTTAGGGAGCTTTTTTAAATGCCCATCTCTGAACCCTATCCTGAGATTCAAAGGGAACTGGTCTGCGGTGTCAGCCCCAGTCATCAGTGTGTATATTCCGCCCTCCACCACTCCCGTCGTCAAAACGGCCTCTGCACAGGGGAATGGAGTTAGGAAAGGAAAACAATGGAGCTGAAGAGAGAATGCTCATGAAGCAGACATGAAAGACTCTCCTTTTGGAGCAAAACACGATTTTAAAGTCTAGAAGGTTAACTCATGGTGGTTTCTTTTAGATTAGATAATGTAAGAATTTCATCATTTCATCACGGTGTTTGGAACACACATTTCAGCCCAGAGATTGGCTTGATAAATCATGAGGATCTTCGAAAAGTGTAATTTCGTAGTTTATAAAATTTCTCATTTCCCTTCAACGAGGAGGGAAGGGAGAAGGTATAGGGATGATGGGGGAAGGAAAGGGCAGGAGAGAGGACACAACAAAATGTAAAGGGCAAAAATGAGGGGAAAGAGAGAAGGTGTGAGTAAAACCAGGCGAGAGAGCAGGAGAGTACAAGGAGAAGAACAGAGAGGAAGGGCAGAGAGGAAACCCCTGGGAGGGGCGGGCAGGATTGAGTGATAAATCAACGGGAAAGAAGGAGACTTGAAGACGTGGTATGTGCAACACCAATGCTTGGGGCTCACCTCAGACAGAAAGATGGGGCAAAATTCAGGACACCAAGACATGACCTTCACATTTCCACATGTCCTCCTACGCTTGTAGTGCAAATGGGTCTCAAAAGAAAAGGCAATTCAACCGCCAGCTCTTAGACAAGACCGCAGTCACTTAGGACGTCATAGATGGAGATGCTGTAACTTTCCTCAGTGCTCTGTTGCCTTACAGTTCAATTTTCCTCAATTCTTCTCTTCTTTAACAATGTCTATGCATTCACAAATTAGAAATGAGCATTAGCTATTGCTCTCCTTTCACACAGCACCAACATATACTTAGGTAGCTTTTATATAGCGTCCATCTAGCTACCTCAGTTCAAGTGGTAAAAGAGAAGGTAAGTGTTTAGGGACAGGGTCAAGGTGAGAAAATTTGGTCTCCATTAGCAGATATCTTTCTTAATCCTTCCATAGGAATTAAGAATGCTTGTAATGGTAGATACAGGAAAACCCATGATTTCAGGTTACTGTTTTTAAGAGCTAAGCATGCCCATGGTTCACTAAGCGACTCAATGACCTCCACGTTCCCAAGCTACGTGTCTTTCTGTTAAGCCAACCGCAAGGTGTCATCTTTGTCCTTGTGGTTTTTCTTCATGGTTGTAAGAATTTGTCCTCAATTCAGCATCTCAAGCTGGTGGGGAGTGAGGAGGGAAAGTTTCTGTCCTTTTAATCAGAAAGCAAACTATCTTTCCCAAAAGTCCCTGTACAAGTCTACTTACTGCCTTCTTCATCGGAAATGGGTCAAATGGCCACTCTCAGTTCCAAGAGACTGTGAGAAAGAGATTCTGTGGCTGTTCAGCTGCCGTGATGGGAAGAGAAAGGGGAGAAGAAGGCTGAGAATGGCTCTGGGGAACCAAATGACAGGGACTTCATCTCACAGCCCTCTCTTGGCTAGAGTCCCTTTCTGTCCTCCTGTCCTCCCTCCTGCCTTCAAGCACGATTTCCAAAGTCTATTCCTTTCATAGGAACACAAGCCTATGGACTATCCACCTATTAAAATAAAAGCCAGCACATCCATAGGAATTTTTTAAACATTATTTTTTTATAATACCCACACTGTGTTTTCCCAGGAGTATTACTTACCTAATAGGTTTTCTAGGTCCTTTGCCTCTTCCCTGGCATCTACCACCTTTAAAACTCCTGGCTTCAAGTATAACGTGGCTATGGCTAGTCTTGCAGCAGCTCTGAACAAGTCATTGGAGGATTACCTATTGCTTTCATCAGTTTAGTCATGTATCCACAAATTCCCTAACTTCTTTAAAATCTCCCTCTACCCCAACATTATTCTATTTAGCAACAGACAATGTTTTATTCTGATTTTCTTTTCCTATAAATAAACAAAAGCTCAGTTGTTTTCATTCTTAGAGAGTGTTCTTTATGGGCACTCAATGCTTACTGCCCACTAAGAAGTCTTCCCCGATCCTCCAAGGGTTTCAAGACGGAAGGTTTGGAAACTGGGCTGCATGCCCCACACTGTGTTCTCATAATTTCCACCTTTTTATTGCCAGTCATTGTACTTTACAGGCGCCACCATGCACCCCTCAGTGCAAGCATGCTGTATTCACCTCATAAGCCCTGAGCCCAGCCTAACCTCCAGATTAGAGGGGTCCCTTTGCATAGACCCTGGACAAATAATGATTGAATTGAAATGAAGCAAAGAGTCTGAAATGTCTCATTTGGCCATATGACCTTCAGCTGGTTGCAGCCGATTCAACCAGACCAGGTACTCTATCTGCAGAGTAAGTTGCTCTGTGGCTTCAGTCGGTCACAATCTCTCACCAGGTTGTTCTTCATTAAACACACACACACACACAAATGAACTTATTTACAGAACAAAAACAGACTCACAGACATAGAAAAGAAACTTATGGTTACCAAAGGGGCAAGGAGATGGGAGAGGGATAAATAAGAAGTTTGGGATTAGCAGGCACAAACTACTATATATAACACAGATAAATAACAAGGACCTACTGTATAGCACAGGGAACTATAGTCAATATCCTGTAATAAACCATAAGGGAAAAGAATATGAAAAGGAATATATCTATGTATAACTGAGTCACTTTGCTGTACACCAGAAACTAACACAATATTATAAATCAGCCATACTTCAATTGAAAAAAACAACCCACACCTCCCACCAAGTCAAACAGAAGAATAAGCAGATTTAGGAAATGAATGAAAGTGAGGATTGATGGCTAAAGCTGCACTCCTTTTTGGCATCTTTGCTGCTCATTTGTGCTGGGGAAGCACCTTTAGGCTACAAAACAGGTCCCTTGGCAGGAGGACAGTCAGGGAATATGTTAGGGAAACAACAGAATTGCAGAGCCAAATTGCCTCTCTCCTGCCGCTTAAGCTCTTCTTCTTTGGTGGCCATTCTTTTCATTTAAATTCATTTCCTTTTTAGAGATTCTGCATGGGCCAGCCCTGAGGCCATCCTAACGAATCAGTCCTGCAAGCACAACTGCTTCCTATTTTGTCCGCCTTCTGTATCCACCATCACTTTTAACTCTCTCTTAATCAAACTCTTGGAAATCAAATGGAACTATATCAAAAATAAGTCTTGTCCATCAGTATAATTGAAGAAAATGTACCTCTTGATGAAAGACTTATTTGATGAAGAGCATCTAAATTTATGATCTCCTTCAACGTCCCTCCTTAGCATTTATATTCCCAGTGCCCCCTTTGACTTTTTATTTAGTGTGAGTGATGGCCCAAATCAGAGAAAGGCTTCTTGAAAAAAGGACTGCATTGTGTTCTGTAATGCTTTGAAATCCTTCTACTTGACAATATTGTTTCCCTACTAATGTGCTCATCATTCTATTGGTGTATGCAAATGATGGTCTTGCGATGGATTTGACCTGACCCTGTCATAGACCAGTTCTGACCTATAGAGACACTCAGTTCAGTATAAAGTCACGTGTATTCTTAGTGAACTCATATAATGACCCACCTATTGTCAATGTGGAGTACTCTTAATTGCCTGTTAGATATCCTGACAAAAAAAGATATGTGTATACATCAGGTCAGAAGATCGTGAAATGCATTTCTTGAGTATGTATGCTATTGGGGATTGAGGATGACCGCAGAGGAATTGAAAGCCATATTTGAGATTTAATGTAATAATTGGGTCATTTTTCCCTTAGTATACTTTTCCCTTCTTTGTCCTTGCTGCGTTCCCTGTCACCAGTGCAGTGCTTAAGAATTTGTTGCACTAAGAGAATACTAAGTGAACACACCAGGATTTAAGAAAGACCACGGGAAGGGCATCTGTCTCAAAGTATCAGTGCCAATTTAGTTCTTCCCTTGGACCCTGTGGATAATTCTAGTGGTTTCCTAAGTATATATATACAGGCGTGTGAAAAATGTATTTAACAATCAGAGGAGCGAGAATTAGAGGGAGAGTTTAAGCAGTCACTATACTGGAGGTTTTACCGGTTTTGTACACAGGAAGAGTTGGGGCAAGAGATAGGATGACATCTTTAGAAGTGGTTCCTAAGGCAGGCAACTTTTTTTAATTGAAGTGTCATTGATTTACAATGTTGTGTTAGTTTCTGTTGTACAGCATAGTGGTTCAGTTATACGTATACTTTTGCATATTCTTTTGCATTACAAGATATTAACTATAGCTCCCTGTGCTATACAGTAGCACCTTGTTGTTTATTTAATATACAGCCGTTTTTATCTGCTAATCCCCAACTCCTAACTTATTCTCCCTCCCTTCCCCTTTGGTAATCATAAGTTTGTTTTCTATGTCTGTGAGCTAGGCAGACAACTTTTAAATGATATATTCAACGTCCTTTTCCAGCCTCCTTCTCCATTGCGAGCCCTCCACCATAGAGGCTGGAATGCCTAAAGGTAGTCCTAGCCAATGAGATGTAAAGGGGAGTCTGAGTGGAGGCCGGCCTCAGTCCCTTTCCTGATAAAAGGAATAGATATGGCAAGTGCCACCCTCTTCCCCTTCCTTCTGCCTGGAAGGTAGACATGGTGACTGGCCTGGCCATCTTTCTATCATGATCCAACAAGCATGAGGACAAAAAGGCAGCCAACTAAAAATGATGGAACTCGAAGTTAGAGAGCACTTATACTGCTGCTAGCCTGATTCCATGTCTCCAGGCTCTTGTCATGTGTTAAATATACCACACTAATGCAAGGTGCTTAACAATAGGGGAAATGAGGGCGCAGGTGAGAGAGAATATGGGAACTCTCTGTCATTTCCACTCAATTTTTCTATAAACCTAAAATTGCTCTAAAAAATAAGGACTATTAATTTTAAAAATGAATGTAAGTGAAGTAGCTAAAACACAGGTAACATTCAATAAATAATAGCTATTATGATTCACCATCTCCCTGATGAGTATGTCCAAGACAGTAACTTCCGTAGCTGGCTAAGGGTACCCATTCTGTTAGAGTTTCTCAACCTTGGTACACTATTAGCATTTAGACTAGATACTGTTTTATTGTGAAGGGCTGTCCTGAGCACTGTAGGATTTTAGCAGCAGCTGTGCTCCCCCTACTAGAGAGGAACCTGCTCCCCACCCCCACCCACCACCATCCTCATTCTGCAACAAAATAAAATGTCTCTAGATATTGTCCAATGCCCCTAGGGGGAAATATCACCTCTAGGTGAGAACCACTGCATTCAGTGCTTTTGAAGAAAAATGAAAGCACTCCAAAGATCTTAATCTGGACCTCTGTCACATTAGAGGAGTTTCCAAACTCTAAATATAAAACGTATGCCACTAGAAATAAATTATATCTGCTGGGGATTTTTCATCTCATGATTTTGGCCTTGGGACCTAAATAGCTGGGGACCTTGCCTAGTTTGGCATTATTTGAAAGCTGGGAAGCTGATCAGTCTCTGCATTTGGCAGTTTCTGTCCAAATTGATCCAAATAAAACTAAGACCATATGGCCATGGCCATGGCCATGGCAAGTGTGTGATGCCCACGGTTTCTTCTTTCATCCTTTAGATATAAGCACAGGAGCCAAGAGTGGCAAATCCCTTTGCCAAAAGGTCATTTTCAGCCTGTTGTTTTTTTTTGTTTTGTTTTGTTTTGTTTTGCTTTGTTTTACTTAAACAATTATTTAGGACATTTTGGTGCATCATAGCATTTTTCCTCTGGAGAAAAAGAGTTTTCAGATTAGTAATATTTTTCTTCACTAATCTCAGTCTTAGCAACTAAACCTTGATCGAAGGGTCTGGAGCAAAGCAAAAGACCCTGTTGTTTGTTATTTGTTAGGCTAAAAGGGGGATTTTACATGCGCAACTTAATTGGGTCGGATACCCTATGACTATCTTATTGAAGTTTGAAATCTGGGAGTTTCCAGGAGGTATACTAATCTTGATTTGTCTGTATGAGTCTTTATTAGGTACCAGCTGAAAGACTGTATTTATTTGTTTATTTATGTAAAGAGTGAGGGATTTCGGCCCAGGGCCCCAGTCCAGGGGAATTCACGGTTGAGTGAAAACTAAGCCCAGAGGAGGCTAGCGCTTCCCCAACCTGGGTTCTCCAGATTCCTTATCAAAGGAAAAGAAGTCTTCTGAAAAAGAACTTCAAATGAGTCATTCCTTCTCACCAAAACTCCTTAGCATAGCCAAAAGACACTCCAGCTAGATGGGGAAGACGGAGGGGGAGGGTAAATAGGAACACGTGTGAGATGGGGGCTCAGTAGTCTCCATCCTCAGAGAAGACCCTTGGTTACCATGCTGCTGGCAAGCCCAGTTCTAACACTGTAGAGCTTCTGCGGGGCTTGAATAGTTAGTTAGGAGTGCTTAGGGAGATGGTTTATATACTAGACCAGTACTTGGTGTCAGATCACAAGACACAGAGCCACCCATGTGTTTTTCTTCAATAAATTAACTTTTTATGTATTTGGGAAACACTGGTCTTTCTAACACACAGGGTCGAGATGATTCTTCCAGTAAATAAATACATAATATCAGTCATCTAAATCACCAAAAGACTCCCACTCAGAGATTTCAGTAAAGAGGGCCAGTAGTCAACTCTGGCCAAGTATCAGAATCAACCTGTGGAATGTTTTAACACTATGGACACCCAGCTCCTGCTCCAGCTTTTCATAACCCTAGCGGTAAAGTTCAAGTATCAACACTAGTTTGAGATTGGAAGCCAAGTTTACATAGGCCACATGAAAACAGTTGTTACCGACGGTCACCCAACCATGTGTCCCATCTGGACCACTGACGAGTCCCAGGAGCACACGTCATGCCCTGTCTCTGGTGAGGATCCCAAGCAGAGAACAAAGGGGATCTTTATTCCCTAGTTCACCTTGGATGGCCGTGGCCTCAAACTTTCCAAGTCATATATCTTACTCTCCATAAAACTTATCAGAGCCAGGCTCTCATTAGAGCTTAATAAATTAACCAATTAAGACAGCAGGTATCTGATTCCATTCTCCAGGCCCCTAGTTCTGTCTTACCAGTCAGAACCTAAATACACATTAAAGGAAGCAACAAAAGCTTGAGATTCCTGAGAGATCTGAAATAATCTCCCATGGGGAAAAAAAGTTCTCATAATAGCTCGTGTGTCTGAAACCTGGCGGAGTCCTGCCAGAAGGTTCCCTATTTAGGGAGAAGTTGAGCACGTTCAGAATTTAAAAGTCCATTTATATAAGCAAACATGCTGTGTGAAAAAAGTCTTATATGTATGTTTGGAAAGATGTATTTAAAATTGAATTAGAGAAATTGCATATTAAGCAAGATCCTTTTAGCCTGATGGTAGAGCCAGCCAGCACAGTGACTCTGAGCCCTGCCCCATGGAGAAACTGTGACCTCTCTGGTTCATAACCCCATGGTGCATGGACAACTTCTTGATGCTCTCTTATAGAAAATAGGATTGTCACTTATGGGGCTTTAGGAGTCACTACTGGGTGAACTCTGCCTCCGGTAGAGCAACAGGGCTCATGCATGTGGGCACCTTGAAAGGTCAACTGCAAAATTTAATTGTGATTGAAAATCATCTCAATGGTCAAACCATAATCAGATGGGTAAGTTATAATTCTGCCACTAAATAACCATATGTGACTTTGGGGATGTTAATCAGGTCACTGATTCCTTCATTCATTCATGTACTTACAAAGCACCTGATATGTGCCAGAGGGAATGTCAAAAACTGGGGATACAACAATACTCAAAGCAGAGAGCCTCATGCCCTGGCCTGGTGGGGAAACAGACATGAAACAAAGCATCACACAGATACATGTAGAAATAGAACTTATGATAAGGATTGGGAAGGAATGGTGTAACAAGGGGGCCCCTCCATTAGACTGAGGGGTCAGGAAGGGCCTCTCAAAGTCATTAAACTGAAACCTTAAGGATAATTAGGACTCAGACAAAAAGAGGGTACCGGACATTGATAACAACAGGTGTGAAGGCTGGTGATCAAGGGAAAGAGGGTTTAAAGAAGAAGCCCTGTGAGTTACAAGCCCTTGCCTGACAATGATGAAAGTGAAGGCCCACGGATTCCAAGGCAGGAATGAAGGAAAATGACAGAAGGAGATGCTGAAAGAGAAAAGACAAAAGAGAGAGTGGGTGTACTGGTGATCTGCCCAAGGCCAATGAGACTGAGCACTGTAGGAGTGATGGAAGCCAAGGCTTCGTGAAATGCTACATGATTTTATCCCTGGAGAAGTTCTTATTTGAACTAGTAGTAGAGGTGTTGTCAAGGCATGGCAGTGGGGGTGCACGGCTAAGGTGGAGTGCAGGAGAAATGTATTGGTAATGAGGAGGACGTAGGAAGGAGGATGGAGGATGGGCTCCATGTTGAATGGACCTCTGGGTTATTTATGTTTCGCAGGATAAAGACTGGTCCAGGTGCTGAAGTCTTCAGTGAGTGAGAAGTGACCAGGAGGCTTGCAGACAACTGCCTCACAGCCCTGGGGGAGCCCCTGGGATCTTTGTGGTCAGCAGTAACAACATTCACTGTTTTTCCCACTTTCATTGTAGTGAAAAATATATTCGACTTAAAATCAGAAGACCCAGGTTCAAATTCTGTCCCTGTGACTCCCTAGATGTGCCCTTTACCTTGGACATGTCACTCTGAGACTCTGAGTCTGGGTTTCCTCATCTGTGAGTTATGTAAGTGACCTTCAGAAGGTTGGTGGGAGGTGGGGAAGGGACCATCTGCCTCCCTCGGGAAATACATCAGAATTTCCAGGGCAGTGGTTTTCAGCCCTCCTTGTACATGAGAATTACCTGAATTTGGTCTAGGTTGGGCCAAGCTTTGGAATTTTTAAAAGGTTCCCCAGTGATTCTAATGAGCAGAGTTTGGGAACCACTGCTCAAGGGAAACAGATATCATTTGAGAAGCATATTCAACATACACTACTAGAATATCAGCCTCATTTCCCTGTTTTGTTCACCAAAATTACCCTAGTGCCCAGAATATCTGACACATAATGGGCACTCAATTAATTGTGTTTGGCAATATCTTGATTATAAAGCAGAGCAGAGCATGTCCCCGGGGACACAGTCAAAACTGCTACTGAAATTCTTACCCAGTTACTTAATCCTCTGGTCAATCCTGGCCATAGAACAGTGGGTGACTCTGGAGCCCCTAGCATAATTCTAAAATATTAAGTAGAATTTGTATATATATAAAATGAACCTCCTTCTGAATGCCCCTCTCCTCACACACCCACACAAAATGTGGTCTCCATCTCATGACGGGTCTGTATCCAGGGAATTTCTTTTCATTACACACCCAGTGAGATGAAAGCATCTTTTCCCTCTGCTCCCATGGCAACTTGAGCCTGTTTCAACCCTTAGCCATCACAGAGTGTAGACATTGTCTGTGTGTAGGTCTGTTTCCTCCTTTTACACGAAGTTCCCTGAAGACAGAAAATCTGTATTTTCCTTGTAATTGATGATGATGGTAATGATGATGTCCCTGGCATTGAAACTGTATTTTATCATGTGATGAATAAATTTGTATGCTGTCTGGGACACACTGGGGATTTTTCTCCACTGTATTTCCCTTCTGATAGAGAAAGAACTGGCATTAAACCACAGAGACCAACTAGAAATTTACTTTGTGACCAGGGGTGGGATAAGTTAGATGTTTATACTTTCCTGGGACAAAGATAAGAGGGAAGGAGTGAAAGAAAGTTTCGGTGGGCTCTGGCCCCTGAAAATTCACTGGCTGTTGGGCTCAGGTTACTGGGTTTTCCCAGCCTGCTTTGGGGAGGTCAGCCAACCTTGGCAACAAAAGCGCCAGAATGAAGGGAGAGCTCGCTGGGGTCAGAGGTGTCCCTAGCTGCAAATTCTTCCACCATGTGGTCTCCCAGAAATAACTGGAGAATGAGAATTAGGAAAACCAGTCACCAGTCTTCTCATTAACCTGCTGAGTGATATTGAGTAAGCCACTTAAATATTCTATGGGTTAGTCCTTTTATCCATAAAAGCAATGGCTGAAAGTGGTTGCCTTACAGTGTGGGAGTGAAAAGAAAAACAAGGTAAGACGTGTAAAACCTCTTCACAATGAAACTCTTTAGTTGTTATACGAAGCCGTACAGTTAGCAGAGTGCTGCTCAGAGGGAGTCAGTAACTCAGGCACGTGGGGTTTGCCGCCCTGTGAGTAACCCCTAGGTCAAGGCCAAGGCATGGGCATTAGGGGTTGGTGAGCCAGGCTGTTGTCCCTGTTGCCTGTCATTTTAGCTCTCCTGAGGACAGGTAAGAGCCCAAGGGAAATACAAGCTTTCCAAGATGCTTTCAGCTACCCATTCCCTCCCTCACCTGAGCCCCCCAGCTATAAGGTAATAATTAAAACGTTTTTGAAAATGTCGAATTACTTGCCCCGGCCTGCTACATGTCTTACCTGTGGATGCCCCAGACAGACCTGCCAGAGACCCCAAAGGACCAGGCATCACCCACAACAGCCTCCCTGTCCTTGTTTTTTTTGCAGCTGTTCCTCCACACCCACTTTTACAAGTGGCTATAACCCCAACTGTTCCCTTATATCCCTCATGATAAAATCCAAATTGCCAATAGCTGCTAATCCGCAAGAACAATCCCTCCTTCTTCAGAGAACCATCATTGACCAACTAGCTGTGAAGCAAGCTGAACTTCTGCCCACCTCCTCCCTCTCAGGCCCCATAAAACAGCCCAATTTCCTCCTTTGAGTGGGACGGAGAGTCTCAAGCCCGGCATTCTAAATGAATGTGTTCTCTCAGGTCTGCCTCCTCTGATCTAAGACGCCTACATTCTGCCTTTGTGGCCGTGGGATCCAGCACAGGGGAGACGGCATTTCTTATTGTCTGACTCCCTTCTATAGTCAGTAGAACAAAGATGCCTTTCCTTCTCTTCTTGCAGCCATAATCCTTTAGACGCATCTGAGCCTTGATGGGAAGAGAAAAAAAATCTTTTCCTCCTACCCATCTTAGGTTCTCCAGCTGGGGCACTGTAAATCAGACTGACCAAAGACAGATGAATATGAGAAAAACAAATAAGGTTATTAACACGGGCATCAGACTTACCCATGGGAGTGCTCAGTGATAGTGACTCAAAGGGTGGTTTGAACTTGGGGTCTGTATTTCTTAACTAAGCTAGGAGAAGGGACGGGGAGAAAGGGCACTTAAGGAAAAGCAAATGAATTTTTGGCAAGATAAATGGGCCATTAAAAGAGTAGATGAGAGATGTGATCATTTGTGAGACATCTGTCTGGGTGTGGGATGGATTTCTCTGCTCCCAGAGAGAAGATTGGAGTTGCTCCCGGGGAAGAGAATTTATGAGATCTTTTGAGAGGTTCTGCTTTTAGGCAAATAAGAGATTTCAGGAATTCAAATGCCTTCATGCCAAAAGAATTCTTATGTCAAAGTGGCATATTTGGGGGGTGGCATATCTGGCTTCCCCTCAAACTTCTGGACCAATTTACAATACTTTATGTTACAGGATTGACTTTTTGGACTAAACAAATCTTCAGCTTTGCTTCAGGCAGGTCTGGGACTAAGGTGTGTCAACTAAAAAAAAAAAAAGTACAACATGAGAGTTGTGAGTTAAGTTTTATTTGGAGCAAAATAAAAGGACTATAGCCCGGGAGACAGCATCTCAGAAAGCTCTGGGGAATTGCTCTGAAGAGGTGGTGGGGAGGTCAGTATATATATGATTTTAGTGAAGTGGGAATACATGCCATCAAGCACACATTTTGGCAGAAGATTGCTGCCAGTCACAAGGAGCAGATATCTCCGTTAATAATTTTAGTGCTTTTTCTAATTATGAGTAAATGCAAGAAATTGGGCTCATAAAATCTTCTCCTAAAAATATCTGACTAACTGAAGGCCTGTTCTGCCAGTTTTACCCAGAGCACAGAGTGTGTCATTCCTGATCTCAGCCCTGAATTCTTTTCAGAGTGTGCTGAAGGTCAGCGACTGCAGTGGCTCATGAGTTTATTCTTGTAGAACCAGATGGCAAGGGACAATTTTTAGTTGGCAGGTGAGACAAGTCAGCACTGGCCTCGACTGCAAAATTTCAGGCGGGAGGAGCAAAGCTCTATCATCAAGATAGATGATATTTAATGCAGTGTTTTTAAAAAATAAAAAGCAGTGCCAAAAAATCCAAGATGAACAAAATATGAAAATTTTAAATTAAGCTGGGATTTGTATTATTGAATACGGGCCACTGGCCTTAGGGGGTCTATTTGTGATACTGATTTACACTGACTGCTTCCTTGTCTGGGCATCTGCCTCTCCTGGGGATTTTCCTAAACCACAGCGCCCCCAAAAGTCTCCAACGTGCTCCTCTCCTTCCTTCACCTGTGAGTCCATCCTCACGTGCTTCATAACAAAAGCCAACATTTCTCAGCCACGTGCCAGGCACGGAGCCAAGATCTTTGCATACACTGTGTCAGGTGATCCTCAAAACCTGCACAAGGTACTAATAAAGCAGGTCCTGGGGTTACCTTAGTTTTATGTTTTGCAGTTGAGAAAGCTTCAGAGAGGTGTTAGCACAGTCACAGTGAAACAAGCAGCACACGACAGAGCAGAGACTGGACACGGAGCCCAGCATCACCCACCCTCTATGCTACTCCGCACAGATTAAGTCCTCCATCCTGTCTTTTCTTTCTACTTGCCGGTCATCAACTGCACGCAGGACTCCCTTTCCAGGACCTCTTGACTTGGCTCTTTAGGAACTTTATGTTAAATGAGAAGCTTCCTGAAATTCACCTTGCTGAAATTCACCTTGCTGAAATGTAATGCTGGAAGGGGACTTGCAGAAAAAACATTTAGTCCAAAGCATTTATTTCCCTCAATTTGCCAAGTAGGAAACTGAGTCCTGAAGGGGTCATGTGATTTGCCAAGTTGACATGGTGGTACCCCCAGGAGCATCTGCTCCGCTGCTCTGCCTTTATTTGTCCCCTCAAATGCTGGCTCCTTATCGTACTGTCCTGTCTTGAGCCCTCCTGCAGCCATCTGCCCACTGGACATTTTCCCACCAGTTTCCAGGTCGTGGGCTTCATCCCCCAGACTGCCATAGTTTTGCCCTCTTCAAGCCCATTTGCTCCCTACTTCCCAGAAATAGCCACTGATCACTTCTTACATGTAAGGGCTTTGGTGATATTTTAGGCAGTACTCTGAAAAAAAAAATAAATACCAGGCTCAGAATAAAGTTGTTAGACTTGAAAAACAAAAAGGGTGGGGGGTGGGATGGGATTCCAGCTTCGGAAAGAGAATCATCTCAAAATTTTGTAGTCCTAGTCTGCTGTTTAGCTCTGGGTGCCAATCACCATCTCTAGACTAGAACCAGCTCTGCGTGGAGAGGTCTTCCAACATCCCAAACCTCTCTTTATCCTGACCTGCCAGTTTCCTTCCACTGTGTGGGCTTCAGTGACAGCAATTAGAGTCAGCAAAGAAGGGAGGACTCACAAGTCTTCATTAAAATGCATCTAAATTCCTTTACTCTCACTCCAAGAAGCTCATTAATAGACTAGCTGGTCAGCCTCTTGGAATGCATCTTGGAAGGGATATGATAGACGAAAGGAAAGTTTCCATGAGGTGAGAGGAATCTAATGCTTAGAAATGACCTGAGCTCCCATCAGAGATGGGCAGGCTCTGTTGTTGCACTGGTACCAACAGTTCCCAAGTTCCATCCACAGGGGAGGTTTACCCAGAAAGGCTGCCCTCTGGGAATATTCATTTATTCTGCAAATATTTAGTAAACTAGGGGGAAGAACCAGAAGGCTTGTTATAAAACAGTAGAAACTTTGGGCTGAAATTGCACCAAACAGAAGGAACTGGATGGTGCTCAGGTAAAGGAGAAATTTTAATATACTTGATGGAAAATTCAAACCACCAACCTGAGAATTTGGCATCCCTGCTCAAGGGAGGGGACAGGAAATGAGTGAGACTTCCGGATCTTCCTTCTAATTTTTAAGTGAAAGCCAAGAATCATCCTCTACAAATCCTTTAGGGTACGGGGAGAAAGAGCTTCCTCCCTGTCCGGGCTTTGTCCCATCAGCTCCACTGCGGGGCTTCTGAGAGGCATCACACGTTATAATTACACAGAAAGTCATTTGCAGGAAGGATACGAAATAAAATGGAAAGTGGACTGGGCTGATCATGTGCTTCCCTAAATCCAAAATTAAGTCCACAGCGATACAAAATCTCTGTCCCTCACCTTGTGGGATAATCAGAACACAGCAAGTCCTACTGAACTACATGTTTACACCAAGCCCACCAAGCCCATCTTTGAAAACCAACATTTCCTTACGGGGCTATTGCATTTTAAAGGGGTTTTGGTTTTTTTGGCTTTTTTTTTTTTTGCTTTTTGCTTTTTAAAAATAAGTTTAGTTTTACTTTTTAAAGTTTTTAAAGTAAAACTGCTCCTAATAGGATTAATTTTTTCCGGGTTTTGTTTTTTCATTCTGTGTAACTGATACTCTATGTTACATGGAGATTCCTGCGGCTTACTGGCTCCAGACCTAGTCTTCAAGGCTCCCCGAACAGTGTAACCAGAGCACGGCTCCATGGAGGAGAGCCCCCCTGAGAAACCGCTGCCCAGATCTGGGACATCTCCATGAAAACCACAATATAGAACATTTGAAAAGTACAGAGAAGCCTGAAGAAGAAAACGGTCCCTTATCACTTCACTGCTTTCAGCATTTTGGTTAAAATGTATGTCAATACAACGGCTGTTCCCCACATTTTAAGTAAACATCTTGATGCCAAGGTCGCCATGAAAATTTTGACGACTCATGGCATATTGCAGATGGACTTTAAAAGCCATCATGTGCAGGGGGCTGGGCGGGGGCGGAGAAAGCTTCTAAATATAACAAACTTCCCAAAAAGGCAATCGCAAACCTAACAGAAGTCGTACTATTTTTGAAAGTGGAAATCCCCTCCTTCACCACAAGTCAGTGGTCGAGCCGTCTAAGAATTCAGAGCTTCTGTGCTGTGGATGGGACAGCTTGTCCTTCGGTGAATGCCACGGTCACTCCCCTTCCTTCCTGCCACCCACAAGGTCAGGAACAAGCACTATCAATTAAACGTGACACCTGGTGCTGAGGGCCACCTCCTGTGAGAGCTGAATCCCGTGTGCTGGTGCAGTCCCCACTTATTTGGATGTCCCCTTTGAAGCATTTCTTTTTAACCCGTCATTTCAGTTCTGTACTAGGTTCTGGACTTTTGCCAACCCTTCACCATGAAACAGCTTGTATTAGATTTAAAGTAAAAAAAAAAAAAATAGAGGCATAGATTTTGGAAAATATACTTCATATACATCTCCAACCTTTAACACGAACTGAAGGAGAATTGTAGCATTTCTTTTTGTAAACATTAAATAGAGGAGAGAGCTATCAATCACTTTATAAAGTCAAGCTTGTCCACGTCCTGGCACTCTCCCTCCAAGTTCATGTCCATGTTCAGTTTGAGCTGGATTCTATTTTGGGTGCCAATTAGCCTGCCCAGGACACTTCTACATCCTTGATGTCCAAGGTCACATCCTCTGCAGAAATTGATTTTAAGACAGGCCCCTGCCTCCTACAGCAAAGTTCCTCACGCCTTCCTCCCTTGTCTGGCCGCTGAGGGGCAGTGAATGAGCACCAGACCCCCATCAAAGCAAACTTCTTCTGTCACCTGCTTCCAGGCAATTTTTTTTCCAAAGACTTTGTTTTTTTAGAAGAGTGATAGGTTTACAACAAAACCAAGAGGAATTTAGAGTGACTTCACATATACCTTCTAGGCAATGTTGAGACAGCTTTTCTTCATTTCTTTTCACTGCTAAACCCTGACACAATGTAATAATAATATTTCAAAAGCCCTAAGTGTTAAGAGAAAATCATTAAAATCACCTTTCACATAACTAAAGACAGTGGCCTCCCTCGGCTTAGGAATATTCATTACCCTAATTTCTTCCTTCCTAATGTGCTATTTATTTCTGTCATTAGATTGAGTTTCTGATTTATTCAACCAAGGATTGAGAAAGAGCAGAGGTGAGGTAACCCCACAAGGGGAAACAGAGGCCGTCACACTGTGGACTTTTAAAAATTAACTTTTTTTTCTAATGAAGTAGGTAATTCATGTTTAACATGGGAATTCTGGAAAAGATTTTAAAATGTCAAGAAAGAAATTAAATAACCAATATGGATCATTTCCCCAAATTTGTCACTCTAAACATTTTGGAAAATAGTCTTCAGGCATTTTTTTCTATGCCTTTAAGCACACGTTGCTGCCCTCACTCCTTAGCTTAGGATCATGCTAGATATACTATTTTATTTTATTTTTATTGAAGTGTAGTCAGTTTACAATGTTGTGTCAATTTCTGGTGCATAGCAGAATGCTTCAGTCATACGTAAACACGTATATTTGTTTTCGTGTTCTTTTCCGTTGTAGGTTACTGCAAGATATTGAATATAGTTCCCTGTGTTATACAGTAGAAACTTGTTGTATTACATATACTATTTTATAACATAATTTTTTTCACTTACTACATTGTAATCATTTTCCTATCATTAATTTTATTCATCTATTATTTTGTTTGTCATTATAAAAACCCAGAGAAATAGTCAAGATAGTTACCTCATTTTTACAGATTAGGAAAGTGAGGCACAGAAGTGAGCTTACTAAAGTCAGAGAGCAGCTCAGTTAGGTCTCCGAACTGCCAAACAGCACCTCATCAAATTAAAGGGCAGAAAAGCACAGATTGAGGGATCACTGATATTCCTTTGGAAGGATAGAGGCGTTAATGATAGGTAGTTACTGTAGTGACTTCCTATAGAAGAAAAAGCTATAAGATAGTTTAAAGTTATAATGATTATCATTATAAGGATACTAATGTACAAATGAGAGAAAATACAATGTTTTCAGGAGTTTGAAGAAATTTGAGGAATGTTCATAAAGATGTGGAATTCTCACCCATTGCTGGTGCTCAGACACTTTGGAAAATGATAAAACATAATTAACGTATGACTATCCCAACACTCAGCATTTCCAATCTTAGATGTATACCTAAGAGCAGGGCCAGGTTCGACAAGCTGTGATTTGCAGGCCAAATCTGGTCTTTGTAAATAAAGTTTTATTGAAACCCAGCCATATGTATTTGCTTACGCATTGTGTAGGGCTGCTTTTGTGCAACAACAGCATGATTAAGTATTTCCAACAGAAACCATATGACTTGCAAATCTTAAAATATTTTACACCCTTTACGGAAAAAGTGTGCTGCCTCCTGCCTAAGAGGGAAGATGTATATATTCACAGAAGGATATGTACAATGTTTATAGTAGTTTTATATACAATTGCCAAAAACTTAACCCCCCAAAATGTCTACCAATAATGGAATAAGTAAATATTGGTATGTTTATACAACAGAATACAACACAATAACTAAAGAGGAAAAAACTTCTGGTACCTACAATACAACGTGGATGCATCTCACCAGCACAATGTTGGGTGAAAGAAACCAGACATAGGAGATTATCTACCAACTGACATCATTTATATGCTGCAGTCCAAGAACAGTCAAAAATTAATCTATGGTGATAGAAGGCAGAATAGTGGCTACATAAGGTGCAGTTACTGATGGAAAAAAGGTACAAGAGAGGCCTCTGGGATGCTGGAAATCTTCTATATCTCTTTCAGGGTGATAGTTAAATGGGTACATCCATAATTTAAAATTCATCAAACTATACACTTAAAAGAACTCATACAACTCAATGGCAAAAAAACCAAAGACTCTGATTTAAAAATGGGCAAGGATCTAAAAAGATACTTTTCCAAAGAAGACATATGGATGGCCAACAGGTACATGAGAAAGGTGCTCAACATCACTAATCATTGGGGAAATGCAATAAAACTACAATGAGATACCACCTCACATCTGTTAGAATGGCTAATATCAAAGAAGATGAGAAATAAGAAGTGTTGGTGAAGACGTGGAGGAGAAAAGAAACTCTTGTGCACTATTGGTGGGAATGAAAATTGGTGCATCCACTGTAGAAAACAATATGGAGATTCCTCAAAAAATTAAAAAGAGAATTATCATATAATCCAGCAATTCCACTTCTGGGTATTTATCTGAAGAAAACAAAAACACTAATTTGAAAGGATTAATGCACTGCCATGTTCATTGCAGCATTATCTACAATAGCCAAGATGTGGAAGCAACCTAAGTGTCCATTAACAGAGGAATGGGTAAATTGTGGCATATACAGAACATGGAATATTATTAAGCCATAAGAAAGAATGAAATTGTGCCATTTGCAACAACATGGATGGACCTTGAGGGCATTATTCTAAGTTAAATAAATCAGAGAGAAAGACCAAAACCGTATGAACTCACCTATATGTGAAATCTTAAAAAACAAAACAAAACCAAGCTCACAGATAAAGAGAAGAGGTTGGTGGTTGCCAGAAACTGGTGGGGGCGGGGTGGGAGGAGAGAAACAGGTAAAGGAGAGGGTCAAAAGGTACAAACTTTCAGTTGTAAAATAAACAAGTCATGGGGATATAATGTACAGCCTGGTGACTACAGTTAATAATACTGTATTACATATTTGAAATTTGCTAAAAAAAGTAAATCTTAAAAGTTCTTATTATAAGAAAAAAATTTTGGAACTGTGTAAGGTGACAGATGTTAACTAGACTTCTAGTGGTGATCATTTCACAATGTCTAGAAATGCCAAATCATTATGTTGTACACCTGAAACTAATATAATATATGTCAATTATACTTCAATAAAAAATAAAATTTAAATAAAGATAATTTATCAAACTCTACACTTAAAAGTATGGTTAACCTCAAAAAAAAGGTATTTTTAAAAGAAGTATGAGAAATTGTCAGAAGAGCTATAAAAGGAATACAGAAAAAAATCCCCTGTGATGTTGTCAGATATGAAGCTCACCACTGTATGATCAGAGGTCTGATTAGACAGAATAGAGTAACAGCATTTTGTGAACAAAATTAATGCAACAACTTGAATGCAATGAAAGTGGGTCACACTGGCAAGAGAGAACTTTTTTGGCCTTGTAAATGTTCTTCAGTGAACAATATTAAGGACCTGGAGTCTCCCGCAGGAGTAGCAGAATCTCTGGCTGGGGGTCCGCCTGCGGAGGTCTCTGAGGGCAGGAGGAGGAGAAAGGCACCAAGGAAACTGGGAGGGAGACAAGAGAAGCGGATTCACTGATGCCTCTCAGGCTGCTGTTCCGGCGGATCTGTATGGACTGATGGGTGATTTTACGGAAAAAATGAATAAATCACTCGCCAGAATCTCCAGACTCTGTGAGCAGGTGTGATAAGCCAAAAGATATCTTTCTGATAATTGACAAAGTCAGCACAATTTCTCAGGTGTTACCATTATACATCCTATTAGTTGAATGTGTGAATGAAGAAAATCAGCAGAAAGGAAACTATAAACCTTGGGCAAGAAAGGAGTCATCTCCATCTGTTCTTTTTTCCTATTTTTTCCAGAGTCAGCTTGTTTTAAAAATTGAGATATAGTTGATGTACAATATTATATAAGTTTCAGGTGTACAACATAGTGAGTCACAATTTTTAAGGTTATAGTCCATTTATATTTATAAAATATTGGCTATATTCCCTGTGTTGTACAGCATATCCTTGTAGCTTATTTATTTTATACGTAATACTTTGTACCTCTTAATCCCCTACCCTGTCTTGCCCCTCAACCCACTGGTGACCACTAGTTTGTTCTCTGTATCTGTGAGTCAGTTTCCTTTTTGTTATATCCACTAGTTTGTTGTATATTTTACATTCTGCATGTGTTGTATCGTACAGAATTTGTCTTTCTCTGTCTGACTTATTTCACTTAGCATAATGCCCTCCAAGTCCATCCATGTTGTTGCAAATGGCAAAATTTCTTCTTTTCTATGGCTGAGTATTCCGCTTTGTATATACCACATGTCTTTTACCCATTCATCTGTTGGTGGACACTAAGGTTGCTTCCATATCTTGGCAATTTGTAAATAATGCTGTTATGAACATTGGGGTGCATATTGCTTCTCAAATTAGCATTTTTAGCTTTTTTGGACATATCCCCAGGAGTGGAAATGCTGCATCATACAGTAGTTCTATTTTTAGTTTTTTGAGAAACCTCTATTCTATTTTCCACAGTGGTTGCACCAATTTACATTCCCACCAACACAACCTCGCCAACATTTGTTCTTTGTGGTCTTTTTGGTGATAGCCATTCTGACAAGTGTGAGGTGATATCTCATTGTGGTGGCTTTTTTTTTTTTTTTTGTAAAGTTGACTTTATTAATTTTATTGCTTTTTAAATTAATTTTTCAGGGGAGGTAATTAAGTTTATTTATTCATTTTTCAAGTAGAGGTACTAGGGATTGAACCCAAAACCTCGTGTGTGCAAAGCATGCACTCTACCAATGAACTATACTCTCCCCACCTCATTATGGTTTTAATTTCTCTTATGGTTAATGATGTTGAGCATCTTTTCAGATGACCTGTTGGTCATCTGTTTGTCTTTGGAAAAATGTCTATTTGGGTCTTCTGACCATTTTTTAATTGGGTTGTTTGTATTTTTGATGTTGAGTTGTATGAGCTGTTTATATATGTTGGATATTAGTCCCTTATCGGTCATATCTTGAGCAAATATTTTCTTCCATTCAGTAGGTGGTCCTTTCATTTTGTGGATGGTTTCCTTTGCTGTGCAAAAGCCTTTATGTCTAATTAGGTCCCACTTGGGGTTTTTTTTTTTTTTTTTTTTTTTTTGCCTTTGCCTTAAAAGACAGACCCAAAAATATATCACTACAGTTTCCTTCGAAGAGTGTTCTGCCTATATTTTCTTCCAGGACTCTTCCATATTTTTTAACTGAAATATATACAACATTCAACATTGTGTAAGTTTAAAGGGTGCAATGTGTTGATCTGATACATTTACATATTGCAATATGATGGCCAGTGCATCATGACCTCTATCACATTTTGTAATTATCATTTCTCTTCTAGGGTGGGAATAACTGAGATCTAATCTCTTAGGAAGTTTGATGTTTATAATATAGTATTATTTAGCATCGCTATGCTGTGACTTAGAACCCCAGGACTCATTTACCTCCTAGTTGCAAGCTTGTACTCTTAAACAACATTCTGCCTTATTTCCCAACCCCCTGCCCTTGATAACACCATGTTACTCTCTGTTTTTAATGAGTTCAGCTTTTTATAGTCAACCACTTCTTTATTCATGTTTCTGTTTATGTGTGTTTATGTTTACACAGGCTGTTTCCTATGCCTGGAATTTTCTTCCTGTCTACATCTGAATAGCCACTCCCTCACTTCCTTCAAGTCTTTGCTCAAATTTAACTTTCTCAGTCCAGACGTACACTGACCCCCGATTTAAAATGGCCACCCATACCCCCATCTCAGTATTGCAGATTTTCCTCACTCTACTGTTTTTTCTTTCTACTGTATACATCACTTTCTTACATACTATGCAGTTTACTTATTTATTATGCCTATTGTCTTTCTTTCTCCCAATAAACTGTGAACTCCACGAGAGCAGAGATGTATTTCTATCTTGTTCACTTCTGCATCCCGGGCATAGGGCAAGCACGTGAGAAATATTTGTCTCATGAATAAGTGAATGAAGATGGGCAATCATACTTTCTGACACTAGTATTTAAAGTTACTGCAGGTCCGTAGATTCTTTCCAAAAAGATTTAAGTAATTTATACTCCCAGCTAATAATATATGAGTATGTTTATTTCCCCATATTTTTATTAGCACTGCATGTTATCAGTCTTTTTAATTGTAGACTATTTGTCAGATGAAAATATACTTTATTGATTGTTTTAAATGTATATGTTTATTAATCACTTATCTCACTTCTAGGAATTGTATGTTTATGTTATATGGTCACTTTTATTTTGGCTTGTCTTTTTTTTTTTTATTTAATAGGCTCTTTTATAAACTAACTTAATCCTTTATCTATCAGATATAGTCTAAATATTTTATGCCATTCTATCTTTGTCTTTTAAACATTTGACTTGAAGTATTTAGATCTTTCTCTGTTCAAAGAAATCTAAGAATATGATTGTTCCTTTTTATTATCTAGATGAACAAAAGATGTTTATTTGATAACAAATTTTATGCTGCCTTTTTTGCAAGAAAGGATTATTTACAGGGATCAAGGCTCTTAATCAAATTGCAGTTGTAGTTACTAGCAAGGACAGGAAACTGTCAGGAGATGACTTTGCATAAAATCCTGCCTTTCAGGAAAAGGGAAAAGAAAGCTAATTGCTGGGCTAGCTCTAAATCCCTTGACCTACAGCAGAACTCTTTACAAGTCAGTGAGAAGAGACAAAGTTTGTTATTGTTGATTTTTCCCTTGTTTTTGGTAAAACAGAAAATCCAATTAGTTCTCAGGACAACTGAGTCATGATTCTGTGAGCAAAGAACAATAATTTTATAAAATAGTACATTTCATTTGTACAGTGCTTTATAGTTTCAATGTACTTTCATAAATATTATCTGATGTGATCTTCAAAAACAAAAGCATTTTACAGAAAAGGGAACCAGAAGTTCATAAAATTCACTCTGGAAACCACTGTCCCATGTTGATTCCATGACAGAGTCAGACCCCAGGACTCCCAAGGAGGATTCCCTAATCAAGTGAATTACTTAGAATTTCAGTAAATTAAAATATTAAAGAAAATGATACTAGAATATTAAGTAGAACAGGGCGAACCTAAGTATAGATTATTTCTCCTTTTTGTTCTAATAAAAACCTTAAATTCTTGTGTATCTCCTCCTTTCTTACAAAACACACCGGCATCTGCCTAGTGCCTGGTCTTACCCTGGGCCTAGTAGGTGTGATTCATAGAATACAAGTCAGCAGGGCCAAGAAAGAAAAGGCTTCTGGAAAATCTTGCTCTATTATTTTACAATCTCTTAAATTTTGAGGAATTTCTTTCTCCATCATACATACTTCTTGGGTTCATAGGTTGAAGACAGTTTTTAAGATGCAAAAGAAGATCAACAACTTTTAGATAATAATCAATGCATTTTTATTTTAAAAGTATATGAGAGGGAGGGTGTATAGCTCAGTGGTAGAGCGCTTGCTTAGCACACACAAGGTCCTGGGTTCGATCCCCAGTACCTCCATTACAAAATAATAATAAAATAAATAAACCTAATTACCTACCCCCCCAAAAAAGTCAAAATAAAAGTATATAAGATCACAAAGTGAGGCCAATAGATGTACCTGAAAGCTCCTGAATCATATTCAAACATATGGCCTATTTTACATACTCTGTTTCCTTCTTAGGGAAGTCATGGTAAAGACCACAATGAAGCGAAACATGAGGGATAGTCCGTTAAATCCACATTTATGAATATCCCTGGTGAGCTGTCCACACACACTGAGATCTGCATATTCCCTGAAGCACTGGACTTTCTTGGCTTTACAAACTAAGTTAAAGCCTCCACCGTTCTTAATTAAGCCCGTTTGTGCCAGATATTTGTCATCTTTTATTCCATTTGTTTCCAGACACTGTTTTTGTTAAGGCCTGGCTGAGTTACCCGCATCCCCCATTCAGTAGTCTGTATTTTTTCTCAGTTTGTGATTGCTATGTATCGGAGTTTGTGTTTCAGAGTTTGGTTTCATGACCTTGAGTCATGAGCTCAGTGGAGGCACTAACTTTCTCCTTATTGCAAATAATTCTGGCCTTGGGCACTCCCTTAGTATTTAGCCTGAGACTCGAGAAGACTTTGGTCTGCCAAAAAAAAAAAATGCTGGCCAGCAGGACTGTGTATTAACCTTAGTCTGGAGGCCAGCTTGTATCAGCATCGCCTCATGCCAATAAACGTTCTGAGGGAAACGTACAGAGAATTACAGTGTTTTTCCTGTGCCGTAAGTAAGATGAGAATTTGGCTTGAAACTACCTATGGGAATTGCTCGAACTGATTTGTTCCAGAATGTCCATTTTTCCTACCAGTGACATCCTGCCAACTAAATAAAAATAAAGCTATGCAGAGGTTCTCTTAGTCACTTTCTAGTAAAATCGCCTCCTCTTGCATAACTTGTTGTTCTACTATCAGAGAAAACGTGTTACTCCATATGTTTCTGAATTGTAGCCTAACTCAATGCAAGTCGAGGACAGCAGAAACTTCTTTGGGGTGATAGCAAAGCAACAGTGTTGAAAATAAATGCTTAAAGCATGATAGCTTTCCTCAATCTAGGTCACTGTTGCCTGCCTAGGGTTTTATTTTCAAGGCAGGGACCATCATATCTGTTTGGTTTTCTTCACCTAGAACTGCCCAGCACTTGGAGACACTATGTGATGACATTACTTGAATATTCACCCATGGGGCCTTTTGCTTTTTCAATTTGATGAACAGACTTCTTCTATTAGGTACAAAGAATAATGGAATTTATACTCCTCTCTCCTTGCAACATAATTCCCTCCCAATAGTCATTACTGACCTTTTTTTATTTAATGAGACCCATGATTTTCCCCTTCTTCTCACTTTTCTTTCTTACCCTATGCAATAATAATAATAATAACAACTCTAGTATCTCCATTTCCAGGGGAGATGTTTGCCAGTAATCAGGTCCGTCTTTCTGGCACTGCCTGATGTGTTCAGGTGGTCTCCCCAGCTCCCACAACTCACCCCCCCCCCCCGCTAACTCTAGTATCTAGTATGTCAGGCTGGTCCCCAGTGTTCTGTGTGGCATCCATGAAGCAAAAGCAAGGAATTCAAGAGACTTGTCTTCCATTCCTGATCCTACCTGAAACTAGCTCTGCTTTAAACGCTGCAATAATTTTCCTAGTAGTTTCACTGAGGGCAATAGCCTGTTAGAATATCGGCAGAAATTGGGTAAATGTCCTTTCACTTTTCCTCTTCACTGAAATGGATTATAGAACTTGAAGCTGACCCCATGTGCTCATCAATAAGTCATCAGTTTTACAACTGAGACTTCTCAGTGGTTTAGGGGGACTCCTCCCACATCTTCTCTAAACCCTATTTTAGAAAAGGGGACTAGAGGGGAATTCTGGTTCTAACACCCCCCTCCCCCATCTCTTCCGGGAGCTGCCAATGTACTATCTCTAGAAACCTCAGGCAAGTCTGAGAAACCCCTGATCCACACCCTGCCCAGTTTTCAAAAGGCTTTTATAGGTCAGATCTTGGCAGAAATTTCCACTCACTTTTTGGACTGTTTGGTCTTAAACAAAATCACTAATAAGTATCAGATCACCCTCACAGTGGCTTCACTTTCACAATCGCTTGTGTCCTACACTGAACAGAAATGAGCTAGAGTTTCCAGACCCAGTTCCGATGCTCCTAAGGGAGCATGAGAAGCCAGGGTCCCCTAGGTAGCCTGTTCCTGATGAGAGGATAGGAACCAAGGAAATGAAGTGCCCCCAGTATTTAAAGACCTCTCCTTGTTGGTAGCAACTGGGCCACAAAGGGAACACTGAAATAGAGTAGATAATTCTATAGAGAGAATTTTATTCAGAAGATTTAGGAATGAGGGGTTCTCTTGAGTTATTCATTAGAATGCCAGTTTGGCTACAGTAACAATGAGGCAAAATAACAGTGGCTTTTAAAGCATAGACTGTTTATGTCTCTCCAACTTAAAAAGGCAGGTTGGCGATACAGGCTAGTGAGGTGGCCGCACAATCTGGAGTCTTTTCTTTTTGTGACTCTTTCATCCTCAACAACTGGTTTCCATCTGAAGGGCTACCACGGCTGATTCAGCTTCCCAACCAAAGGAAGGGGTACAGGGCAGGCAAGGGCACCCCCTGCCCTCTAAGAGCAGAGTGAACCCCTCCACTCACAGCCCGCTGGCCAGGACCAAGTTCAAATGGCCACACCTGTTTGCAAGGAAGGCTGTGAAACTGAAACTTCAACTGGGTAACCACATATCCTTCCTAAAGCGAGAGAATGGATTTGGGAGGACAACTACTATTTTTTGCCACAGCCACCTTTCCAAGGATCAGAATATATCTGATATTAACTGCCAATCCCTTCTCAATAAAAAAAATTGGTGAAAAACATAAGTCTGAAATTTTCTTATTTTTACTGTTATGACTCCAAATATTTTTCCTAATCCTCTTCTGGGGCCCACGTGTTTTCAAGCCACATTGATCTAAAAAGATCAATCTGTAGTCATTTCTTTACATACTCTTTGTATACTTTTATACCAAATACAGATACATTTTAGCCTCTTGGTCTAAAATTTCTAAATGTTTGATTTAAGGTAAGATTTGTCATCAACTACATTTCTATAGTTACTGATGATCCTCCAAATTTGTAAGTAAAAGAGCCAAGCTGTGAATTTTAAGGAGGCAATTTAGAGGGATGGAAATACTGTGAAGAGTCAGATTTCTCCGTATCAAATCTCAGCTCAACTTTTTACTAATTATCTGCTCTCAGACAAGTCACTTTACCTTTCTGAGCTACGTATTTTTTCAGTTTTAAGTAGGGAGCTGGAAATAACTCTTTGCAAAGTTTTTGTAAAGATTAAATGATCTATTTCATCACAAGTGTCTAGCACATGGCCTGCTACGTAGCACAGACGCACAGTAAACAGTTAGCCTTTTTGCTTTAATTCTTTACACACTTCATAAAATGCCTGCCACAGCCCTTCACCTGGAAATGATCTTCCCCTCTCTCTGCTCTGTGTCTGGAAGAGTTGAAAACAGTCCTGACTTTTTGGTGACTCAAGCCCCACTTGAGAGCAGCGTATTGCCTGAAGAATTCTTTCCCAGAGTACAGAAAGCATCTGTCCTATGAAACTAAACCTTATCATCTGTCACATTTCCCTCCCCAACAGCTATGGGAGAGCTGCCATTTAATTGTTTCCTACCAACTGAGTGTGAGCAAAATGTGCTTGAGCAAGATAATGGTCACTTACCAATTTGTATCACTTCTAAACCTGAAAAAATTTTCAGGCAGCTTATAAAGATACATCCAGTACAGCAAGATAAAAAAAAATAGAAGACAAAGTTAGAAAAATGAAACAAAGAATGGGGCATAAAGAAAGCCAGGGATGAACTCAGTGCTCAAAGGCACACACCGGAGCTCACAGACGCCTCCCTCCGCCATTCGACTCAGCCTTGCACGTGACTTTGAGAGGCCTCTCTCCGCAGCTGCTGGATGGCCAGCTCTTTGTTCACACAGAGCTCCCCTTGTCTGTGTGTGTACGCATTTCCCTGTAAGGACATCAGTCATATCGGATTAGGAGTCATCCAATAATGGAGTCATCAATTAAGGTCCTCACTTGAACTTGATTGCCTCTGTGAAGACCCTGCTTCTAAATCAGTCCACGTTCCTTATTCACTGGGAAGTTAGGACTTCAGCATATACATTTTAGAGTGACACAAATCAGCCTGTGATACGTGGCTTCAGATGGAACAAAATCAGAGCTGGTTGTTTTATTTTGTGTTTTGAGTCTTTTAATTTTTCAATATCTTGCTTTGGGATTTCACAGGGTCTTAGGATGATCGTTTAAACACCCATTACTGCATAGAGAGCTAGAGAGAGCCCCCTAGTCACATGGGCCAAGGGGTCTCGGATTCTGCTAAGAGGCAGCCGGCTGCCCCTTGGATGAATTAAACTCTGAGAGCAGCTGGTAATGGAAGGAGGCTATTTCAGATCTCTTCACTCCTCCTCTGTAACTGACACACATAATACCTTCTTCCACAGTGCCACGTGGCGCTCTCCGGAGTTCATTACTACTTTTGTGTTCTAATAGCTTCCTCGCAGTTTTGCTGAATGCCATGATGCATCCACATTTCTATAAAATTGGGGTAAATGCCCTTTCTCGTCACTCAGAGAAATGTCAGTCCAGAATCTGTCTGGAAACCCAACAGGCAGAGAAAGGTTTTTACCTTTTAAAATTTTCTTAGTGAAAATAATAAGACACCACAAGCTAATCTTTGTGGTATTAAAGCCTTAACATTTCTTAAGAAAACAAGATGGAGTGAAGAGCAGAATTTTAGAGCCAGAAGGCTTTAAATGTCATCTCCTCCTTCATTTTCAGGAGAGAGAACAGAGGCCCAGAAAGATGAAGTCTCTCAGCTTCCAATCTATTCATCTTTTTATTAGACATTCTTATCATTGTCAAATCAAAACATAAGTGCTTTAAACACCACCTACAATCAGGACGTGGAAACCTGGTATGGGTGTCTTATCTGCATTCACAAAGTGTTTGGACTTCAGACAGGCAATTCAGTGCATGTACTGTACATCTCATAGCATCCCGCATGGGACTGGGACCACACCTTCTAACCAAACACATTGATATTTTGTAGCGAAGTGTGTGAATGTTCACATTATGTGTAATAAATGAGGATCATATGTAGCTTCATGGCAGTTCTTGGGTCAGATTTTTTGCCACCAAAGTAAGTTATAAAAATTTTTGGTGTCCAGAGTTTTTAGTCCTCTCCGGGTCTCAGGATTGGGAATAAGGGATCGTCGGTTCACTTTCCTCTAGAAGAGAGATTTTCAAGCTCGGTTGTGCAGAGGAGCCCTTGAGGTGCCCCAGCCCAGAAGCACTGAATCAGATTCTTTGGTGTGTGGCCTGAGAATTGGAACTTTTGACAAACAGCCCAGCTGATGCTGGTGCAGATGGCGGTGTGGGTGGGGGGTGGGGAACACACTTCAAGAAACACGGCCGAGAGCACAAGAGTTCGGGCGTGGTAAACAGGTAGGAACTTGGGCTAGGCAATTTTTATCCCATGCCTCTCCTGACACCTCCCTTTGACATCAGTGTGACCCTGCAGTCAAGTTTCACAGAATTTTCCCATGACATTTTGATGGGAAGTAGCTGTCCAAAGGGTGTGCGTATGCAAATATTCAAAGGAACAGAAAAGAAACACAAAGCCAAATAGGGAGGAGAAAATCACTATTCTAAGAATGCTTCAGCTCCTGTCTGGTCACCGGATTATGTCACATGTATTCGTTCATTATTCGAGTGCTTCCTGTTGATCAGACACCGGGTCAGGCACGTGTCCAACCACAGAATTGTTCTATACCTGCTGAAGTCAGTAGTCGTCGTAATTCTCCTCCTCTTTCCCACAGCTCTCCTTGTTACCGATTTTTCTCAGGGGTGGGCATCAGCCCTTGAAGCGCACAGAACCCTCCAGCCTGGAGCTCCGTCTGCTGGAATTCAGGGACAGTAACCAGTGCCCCACTGTTCTTTAACATAGATGACGCTTTGCTTGTATTAAGTCATAATTCACTTTTTGTGTCAGTTGTGCTGTGGAAGTTATGTGTTTGGCAGCTACAGGTAAGCGTATGAGAGAGCTGTGTGTGTGACCCCATCAGAGAGCATTAGACTAATCCACGTGGTTGAGAGGCTTTAGTGTTAAATAGGTTAACACCAGTGACATTTCCCCAATATAGCCTGCGCTTGCTGGGGATGAAGAATTGACCTTCCCTGCCAGCACTTGCCCCTAAGCCCGGGCTGCTGAGAAGAGCCCCAGGGCGGCGATCACCGCCTCTCCATCTTGGCACTGGGTAACCAGCGAGGCAGGGAGCACGAAGACCTCGGGAAGCACATTCATGGGCTTCTGGGTTTAGTGTCCCATCTGGGAAGCCTGAAGTTGTTTTGCAGAGCTCCCATGTATCCTCTCATCCATCTCTGCCACCATTCATTTTCTCCACGCTACCCCTTTCTCCCTAAGTTCCCTCTTCTCTGTACTCGTCAAAGCTCCTGCTCTCACCCCTCTTCCTCTGAGGGTCTGTTTCTCTAGATTTCTCTCTTGGGGATCAGCTGACACATGGGGATCTGATTGTCCTGCAGAGCTGTCTCTGTCGTTGCTTTGACTGGAGCAGGATCTCGGTGGGTGGGGGTGTGTCGCTGCGGGAGGGAGTGGAGGGGACATTTATGTGTAGATACGTCAGCGCTCGCAGGTGAGAATGTGGCTGATGCTGGTTTTAGACCATCTGGCTTCTATGGAAGTGGAAGACTTGAATAAGTGAAGGGGAGAGAAAAAGGTAAGGAGGCGGGATGAACATCTGAGGAGGTGGGATGGGCATGACCTGCGGGAGGGCCTGTGGGAAGACTGGAACAGGGAGACCCCTCTCCCCAGGGTCAGCTCCACAAGAGTGGGGGCTTGTTTGCTCTCTGGATTCTCCCCAGGAGCTTGAATAGGGCCTGACATGCAGCAAACACCCAATATTTGTGAATCGATGAATATTATTGTCGTGATGGTTACTGTTACCTAAAACCACACGCTACAAGCACCTGGAACTCTGTAAGCTGTGGAGTGTTTCTTGGTCAACAAATATTTAGGAACATCTGTGGTGCCAGAAATAGTTTGGGGCAGTAGAAATGAATCCACTAAAGTTGGCCGTGACTGCCAGACAAGGAGTTTCCTGGTGGAAGAAGGTACCACAGTAACTCCAGGTTCCGGAGGGACTTCCTGTGAGCCGGACTCCGCGGACACCTCACAGACCCAGCGTCAGTCATCACAGCTCGGCTCCTTACCAACTGGGAGGCCTGGGACAGGATTCTCTTCTCACCCTTCTGGACTTCTCTCCTCTACCTGACTTAGAAATTATAAATCGCAGGGCTCTCTCTACAGTGCTCAGACCTGAGGGCCTCCTCTTTCTTGTATGTGTTTTCTCCTCCAAGCCAAAGGCTCTAAATACGATGTATATGCAGATCATCCCAATTCCCTTTTATCTCTAGCCGGCCTCCTCATGCACATGTGTTTATCCAGCTCTCTAACTGACCTCTTCATTTGGATGTCTGCTCCTCGCTTTCTGGGGTTTTTGTTTGTTTGGTTGGTTGGTTTTCCTAACACAGCCAAAATGTAACTCTTGGTTACACATCCCATCTCTTTTTCTCAAAATCTGTTTCTACTCCAGTCCACCCAACTCAGTTACTGCCATTCACCCAGTTGCTTTTTAAATCTTCCACTCTCCTCACTTTCCTCCATGCCCACCAGCAAGTCACAAAGCCTCTAGCACAAAAATAGGCCCCTCACTGCTTCACTTGTGTCCATCTCCACTGGCTCCGCGAGCCCAAGGCCCCATCATCTCCAGCCCAGCCACCCATCTGGCCTCCCAGGTTTCCATCTTGCACCTTTATTTGCCTTTCATCACACTGAAGCCAGAATGATGTTTTAAATTTTAACTTAGATCAGTCTTGGCACTGCTCTCACTCTGTTCAGTCTTCCCATCGCATAGGATGAATAAGCTCCAAGCGCTGTCCTGGTGCACAGGGTTCTCCATCCCTGGGCCTCTCCCACCTCACTTCCCTAACGTGCCCCTCATCCCGCCCCGACACCACACTGTCCCCACTTTGCTCCAGCCCTGCCCATCATTAAATCTCTTAAACATGCGAGCTCCTGCTTATTTTGAGTCTGCCCTCCCTCCTCCACCCTGTCATGACTGAATCCTTTCTTATCCGTTACATCTCAGCTTAAAATGTCACCTAGAGATGCCTGCTTTAATTACTCGACCCAAAGTAGGCCAACCCATCTACTACTTTCCCTCTCACAAAACGCTACTGTTTACGTCTCAGTACACTTCCCAGTCTGTAATTACTTTATTTGTTGATTTGGTTATCCCCAGCTAGGATGTAAGTTCCATAAGATCAAGGACTCTGTCTGATATACTGCAGGACTTCCAGCTCTTAGCAAAGTGTCTGGTAGAGAACAGGCATTCAGTCAACACTGGCTGAGTGAACGGACAAGCTTCAGCAGGCCTCGTGCAGTTATTCTGTGACCTCAGGATCAGACATGCAACCCTGCCTCCTAGAGTTGTTATGAGGATCAAATGAAAAAATACTAAGAGATCAATAAGTGTTAGCCACTATTATTATTACTAATAGCATTCTTCTGTATTACTACGGCTATTGCTAGTCATAGCGGTAGTATCACTATTCTTTCAACAACCCTTATAAGGCAGTTAAAATTAACTACAATTTACAGATAAGGAAATGAAGACCTGAAATGCAAATAGCCTCCTTAAGATCACTTAGCCAAGTATGCATTAGAGCTTGAATTTTAAGAATGAAGATTTGGAAATAACTACAGAGCTCAAGTCTGAGTGATTGGTGGAAAGATGTTTCCAATGACATAAATAAGTTTTGGTCAGAGGTGGCTCTAAGGGGAAGGTGTATTATGCTGAGTGGATAGCTGGGTATCTGAGGTTTGAAGCCTAATAAGCTATTGGAGATACAGAGCTCTAACTCAGATGAGAGGTCAGGAGTTTGAGATTTGAACATCAAAAAATACAAACTTTCGCATTTGTGATCACAATGCCATATCTAGAAAGCTGTTTGGTTAGACTCTGTTGTCAGAAAGACACACACACACACACACACAAACACACACACACACACTCCTTGAGGCCAAAAGATAGTGCCTGCTTCTCAGATGGGCCCCTCCCCTTCTCTAATCTGCCCTCCCTCTTATCTACTCCCCCGCCCTCTTATCTACTCCACCCTCTACTGGAATTCCCTTCTGTGTTTCCCATTAGTAGAACCTTCCTCGCAGCATCCTGTATCCATTTGAGAGGCTTACCATGGGAGGGCCTCAAGAATTAATATCAGGCCTTTACCTTCCCTTCTGATGTAGAATCAAGCTCGGGTGATGTGAATTTTTCCGAATGGAACAACAAAACAAAAGTACAATGCCCGAAACGCTCTATTCTTTTATGGGTGTCTCTAAAAAGAGCTAAAATTGATGCAGCACTTATCACATGCCAGGGACTATCCTAAGCACTTTACATGAATTAACTAATTTGTTCCTTAGAATAACCTTACAAGGTAGGTGCTATCACTTTCTTTGGAAATCGACTCATGGAGTGGCTAAGCAACTTGCCTAACGTCACAAAGCAACCTAGGAGAGCTGGGGTTCTAACTGATACAGTGGGGTTTCAACACCGTTGTTCTAAATCGCTGACCCACACAGTCTCCCAGTGCGGGCTCTGTCTCTCCACCCTGTCTTCCCAAAGGTGCATTTTCCATCAGCGGTGAGGAGGAGAAAGGAAAGAGTTAGAGGGACAGCTATCCTGCCACAAGAACATAAATATTATGCCTACGTCCCTGAAAAGAGAGAGTGAAAGTAGGAAAAGAAAACCATGCAGTTGAGGAAAGGGCTTGACAATGTTTGCATTAGGAAATCAGGAAAAGAAGGGTGATGAGTGAAGGAGACAGAACAAAGAATAAAAGGCTAGTGACTAAAGGAGAACGTGGATAAGGTAGTGTTTTAGAAACCAAACACTTCAAGGAAGAGGTGGTCCACAATATCGTGTCTCCTAAATTGGGGGAAGAAAATTAGGTTCACATATAAATTCAGAGAGGTGTTTTAATCAGAAGCCAGATTACTAGCAACATGGGTGATGTGACAGCAAACAGGTGATTTGACAGAAGTAGGCAAGTGGCATGGTTACTAGAGAAGACAGCAAGGAAGAGGGAAATGAGTGCTCAATTCGGGAGACCTGGAAGTATTGAAAGGTAGAAAGCATGAAGCAAATGTGGTGGAAGGAGAGCAAAGATGTGGGAAAGGCAGAGAATAATGACAGGTGCAAATACTCTTCAAAGCTGAGCTGAGATAAAATAGTGCTAAAGAAGTGGCTCTTCAGCTGAGATGCATGATGAAACCACCTGGGAACTTTGAAAACTCTCGACACCTGGATCCCACCTCCAGAGTTTCTCATTTGTCTGGGGGATACCTGGGCATCAAAACACGTAATATTTCCTAATTGATTCTAACCTGCAGCCAAGTTGGAGAATCTCTGACCTAGGACTCAGAGACCATCTCTTCTTTGAACGTAAAAATAAGAACCAAGAAAATGTTGTAAAGATAGATCCTCTGAATTGAAGACAAGTTTAATTCTTGAAGCTAACAAATCTCAGTAAAAAAAAAAAAAAAAATTTTAAACAAGTGGTTTGATCTGTGGAGCAGGAATAAGGAAGTTTAAAGACAGAGGCTCCTGAAATAGCCACTATGACGGGGACGCTGAAGAGGCTCCCGCAGCAGAGAACATGGAATAGGCAACATGGAATCATAATGACGCTGCTGTGCCTCAGTCTGGGTTGAGCCAGGACTTCTCATGGATTGGTCCTCTTATAGCTGTGAGCCTTAGACTGATGGAGATGTAGGGAAAGCTGATGGAGGGTGACTCTTGGGCTCAGGAAGATTAAAGGAAGAGGAAGTCAGCTGACTGCGGAGTTCAGTGTTGTGTTATCACTGGTTAGAAAACAAACTGAGTAGATTTGAAGAGTGGGAGAGAAGACCAGTGAGGTCGTGGTTAGAGAACAGAATATTCACAACTGAGATCCCAAGTGGAAAAAATCCTTTCAGATCTGTAACTCTTAGGGCACATTAAAACATTAAAAATGCAAGGACCATGTGACCTCTAAAGTTCAAGAAAGGGTAGTGAAATGAGCAGTAGACACAAATTCTCAGATCAATTGCTAGACACAGCTCTACTGACAACCAGCCCCTCTGTTGATCTCCAGGGCTCAGTGTCTTCATTTCAATAGGAAGCGGCTTGCCTCAATAGCCTCTCAGGACTGGTATACCTGAATAACTAATCAGCTTATTAGATTGTTTAGCTACATACATCCTGCACCTATAAAAATATCCCTCCGTAGCATGAGTTTCTTTCTTCCCCACCCCAAAACATTTTTTTGATGTCTTCTCGCTCCTCCATACTCCCAACTCCCAAACGGCTGTAGCAATCTTGATATTAGAAACAGTCATCTTAAGGGGAAAAACCTCAAGGTTCCCATTTGTTTTCTAGAATTAAACTAGCCAAAGTATTTACTGGTAATCCGTTTAAAGAGGTGGAGCCTTATTAAAACCAAAAACAAGTGGCTCATGGGAAAGATTTTGTGCACTTAAGCATAACTCCTCATTTGTGTCAGCCAAAAGTTGGACTGACTTATATTGTCATGCATTTTAACCAAATTAAAGTATCATATTATGATTACCAGTTTCACAATTTGTATCCCAGAGTTTTCTTCTTCTTCTTTCTTTTACCGAAAAGTTGAGTTAAAGGTAAAACTTCAACCTGCAAAGTGAACAGAGTGTTCGTGCACTCGGTCACCTGACCTGCCAGTTTCAGTTTAAATGAAACTAACTTTTGCTGTTAATTCTCCCTCCTTCTCTCTTCTCCCCTACTCTCACCTACTTCCTGGAAATGTCATTCAGGTCAGAATTCTCAGATGCAACGTAAGATGGTTTTTATCTTCCAGACCAGGTGCTGCAGCATTTGAGACTACATGGTACAGTGGCTGTAATGTTTAGACACAGGTGTACGAGTGAGAAGAGTCTAGTGACAGAATCTTCTATTTAAAGCAGACTTCGCAGAAATTTTGAGTCGCTTAGTTAACAACGAGCCTAGTTATAAAAAGTAGGAGATATATATATATACACACACACAAAAAAATACATATATATATACGTACACACATATATATCTTTATCCCACCAATTTACAAATGAAATCTAATGAAATGCAGAGGAAACCTTATTTAAAAGTTAGGCTAGCAACATAGATGGACCTAGAGATTATCATATTAAGTGAAGTAAGTCAGACAGAGAAAGGCAAATATCGTATGATGTCACTTATGTGTGGAATCTAAAAAATAAATGATACCAATGAATTTATTTACAAACCAGAAATAGACTCACAGACATTGAAAACAAACTACAGTTACCAAAGGGAAAGGAGGTGGGGGAGGGATAAATAAGGAGTTTAGGATTAACATATACACACTACTATATATAAAATAGATAAACAACAAGGACCTACTGTACAGCACAGGGAACTATATTCAATATCTTGTAATAACCTATAATGGAAAAGAATCTGAAAAAGAACATGTATGTATATATATAACTGAATCACTTTGTTGTACACTTGAAACTGACACAACATTGTAAAGCAGCTATACTTGTTTTTAAAAAGGCTATGCTATTACTAAAAAATAACAATTATGACAATTATGCTATTCAGTACACTTCCACATATGCTTAGTATGTGTTCTTCCTAGTAATCTTCAGAACGGTGCAGGGGGTGGTTGAACACTCACTCATCATTCATTCATTCACTCTCTCTCGTGAGAGGGGCAAAAGGCCAAACTGCCCTTGGAGCCAAATGGACAGGACAGAGGCTGATTGCGTCCTGGGACTCAGGTCAAGAAGTGAGGCCGAAGCGGCTCGGCAGTCTCGGTCATAATTTATGTAAATGATTCACACTAGAGTGAACAGCAGGAGACTCTCAGAAACCTGACAGCTGCACAGGGAGGATGCTGGTCTAGAGCCAAGCCGCTAGGTCGGCATCACTGGAGCTCATGATTGGCAGCATATTCTCACCTTGTTGAGGAGGAGGAGTCATGTTAAACATCAAAATATCTTGGGGACCACCCCCCCACACATGCTAATTGTTGTCCTCTTTGTTAACTGAGAAATACATAATGATAAAAATCAACTAGGAACCACTAAAGCGTCAAGATGAATGTATATTTCACTGATTCCAGCAGTGCGATGCCAGTTTCCAAAGTGTCACCTCTCAGTTCCAAATTCCTCCCATAGCTGCTTGCACACATGGACCAGACCCTGCAACACATTTCTCCTTTACAGCGAGCATGATGCTAAGCCTGGTTCATGAGGGCTTGCGCTGGAACTACATCACAGGAGGAGAGCTTCTCCTGGTTCTGGGGTGCTCCATCCTGCTGCTTCTTGATTGGTTAGTGATGCCACATGTGGGGTACACAGTGGCACCCTGCCCCTGCCACATGCCCAGAGGTACAGTCCCTCAGCCACTATTCAGCCCCAGCCTGGGCCAGTGACCTCCTCCACACAGCCCTGCAACGTGGGCAGTGTGTGCTCTGGGCCTCACATCCACAGACGACTGGCTCGCCCCTGTCCCCACCCCGCACCGTGCACCTGCCAAGCAGCCCAGCTTGCCTGTGCCCTAGAGGGTTGCTCCCCACCGGCTTCCTGAAATGCACACTGAGCACTCCAGGTCTTGCACTGTCTCAGTCAGTTCAGGCTGCTCTAGCAGAATGCACAGACTGGGTAGCTTAAACAACAAATATCTATTTCTCCCAACTCTAGGGACTGAAAGTCTGAGATCAGGGTGCCCACATGGTTAGGTTCTTGGTGGAGTACTTCCTCCTGGTTTACAGATGTCCAGTCTTCTTGCAGGGAGGAGGGGGAGATGGGAAGACAAGTTCTCTTCCTCTTTAAGGATGCCAATCTCATCCTGGGGCTCCACCCTCATGACCTAATTACCTCCCAAAGCCTTCACCTCCAAATATTGTCACATTTGGGCTTCACCATATGGATTTGGGGAAGACATAAACTTTACATTCACGCATGCACCTTCCCCACTCCCTCAAGTGCCCACCCCCAGCTTGTTTGCCCAGGCTCTAGTTGAAGATTGCTTCCTGCTTGCCCAGCAACTATGGACCAGCTCTGGTCCTGACAAACTGCCATCTTCTCTGATGTCCAGTGAGCTGCAGACACACCTTCTTCAGCATCTCCAGCAAGGCCTGAACCCCAGTCTGAAGGAGGGAACCCCTCCTTCCAAGCTGTCCTCCCGTAGGTCCTCTCCCTCAGCCCTAAGATGACCTTTAAAGTTCTTTTTACATCTTCATAGTTACTCTTCTATCATAGTTTAATAACTTTATATTAAACTTCCCCAGTTTTACACTACGGTGTGGTTTCTGTCTCTTGGTTGAACCAGGATTGGTAAATACAAGTTCATTTGGAAAAGTAACCACACGTATGTGTATGAGATATTCAATCTACAGACAATAGTTGAAATGTAAAAGAATTCTTAAATTTCTTGCAACTGCTACCTGCAATCTTCCAGGTGTCCACAGTCACCAAGCTGGAAAACCTGGGCTAGAACTGGACAGATTGGCAGAAAGAAAAGCAGAATTCCTAATGTGGAAATTGAGCTATTCAGGGAATGAGATGAACGGCCTGGGGTAGCACCAGACATTGGACTGGGATGGAGCATGTGGCGGGAAGAAGAGGCAACAGCAAACCAATAGTGAAGATGTCAGGTAGGCTCGGGGATCGAAGAGCAGAGTGACACCAACATTCATGGAGCATCTGTTTGACAGGTGAGGCTCTAAAGCAGGGGGATATCAGGTGAACTGCTCGATAACATTCAGTTTACAATTAAAGCATGCATGATAGCAAAACAGGTCGTCTGACTCCTAGATAGGATTCGTCTGACTCCTAGATAGCATTCCTCTTTTATCACATGCCCTATCGGGGCTCACTATTAGGGGCAGAACAGAAAATTTCCATCATTTTTGATGTTCTAGAACAGGTCAAACAGCATAGAAATCATCTATTTTGGAAAGATATTTATAGAATTAGTCTTTCAGCGTATCTGGATCTGGTTTTAAGAGGATTAGCTTTTAGGGAATATTTTAAATTCTTCTTTGGTTTTCCACCTAATTGGATTTTTTTAGAGAACAAAGCCCTGTTACAATTCTATGTCTGATTGCGCTTTGGCATTCTATCATTGCCAATAACAACTATTTTGTATGTGTGTGTTCAGGTTTTAGAAGCTACATAACCAGCATGTATTATAGTAACTTCATGGTACTGACAAGTGTCTGTACAAACTGTTAACTGAACTGGTTCTGAAACTGATTCATTGTTGCTTCCCTTGACTGGCCTTATAAATTTCTTAATTGAAATACATAGTTTGTCTCATGGTGCTTCTTAATTTTTTCAAGACAACTAGTCTGAAGATAAGATGGAACAGAAGGCCATATTTACAGTAACATCTAAAAAGATAAGATACCTAGGGAAAAAAAGTGCAACTTAATGTGAGAAAAAATTTAAAGCCTTCCTAACTAACAATAGACCTTGAAGGAGTTCAGAGTTTGCCACCCCAAAATATGCCACTCTGACATAAGGATTATTGTGAGCTAAAGGCAGTTGAAAGGACGCAGACCCACACAAAATAACTTCCCTGCCCTCCCTTCCTCTACCAGGAAAGGTAGGACAATTCTTAATCCCCAGAGACAACTACAGACTTCTATCAGCCCAAAGAAATCTTAACATAACAACCCTTACTAACAGTCCTCATCTTTCATTAGGTTTCACCCATATGTTTACCTTCCCACAGTTTATCACCCCTAAAACCCCAAATCCCTTGTTCTCTGTCCTGTCACTTCTTAACAAACGTATTGTTCTTTTGCTAAGATGCTATATAAGCCCCAGTTCTAACCACCCTTTGAGTTACTCATTGCTGCATTTCTCCCATGATGAGCACAGCATGTGTTAACAAAGTCTTTTTTCTCTTGTTACTCTTTTGTGGGTCTAATTTGCAGGGTCCCAGCTGAAGAACCTGGGTGGGGTGGGGTGGGGAGTTTTTCCCACCCCTACAACTTCAGTGACTAGAAAGACACATCTTAGATACTGTGGAGAGAAAGACTCAATAACAAGAAGATATCAGTTCTCCCGAAGTTTACTTCTAAATACAGCATTATCCCCCCAAAATAACACCATAAACTTTATGAGGAAAAATAAGCAAAGTTAAGTAGTAGCCTTGTGTTAAACGAAAAAAACTAAACGAAAAAAAGGAATTTGGAAGATTCAGTTTGCCAGATGTTAAAACATACCACAGAGTCTTAGTAACTACAGCTCTGGTTGGTACATAAAGAGAAGAACCCATGCGATAGAGTAAAAAGTTCAAAAATAGACAAACACATTCAGAAATATGGTGTATGGTAAAGATGACATCTATAAATAGAATAAAAACAGATCTTTAGATTAATGGGACAACTGATAGTATATCTAAAGAAAAGACAAAATAAAATTAGATCCATACCCCACACTGTGCATCAGGAGAAGCCTTCAATTATAGCAAATATTTTAAAGTACAAATAATAAATTAATTAATTGATAAACATTGCAGGAGACAATATAAGTGAATTCTTTGCTAACCTTGGAATAGGGAAGTCCCTAATATAACCGAAAATTCAGAAGTCATGAAAGAAGTAAATTAAATTACATATGTATTTTTCAATCTATTAGCATGGCACATGTACCACAAACAAAGTAAATGACAAAATGACAAACTGGGGGAAAAAATTGCTAATCATATCAATGACAAACACTGTTCTCCTGAATAGATAATGGACTCCCATGGAGCTGCCAGGAATTAAGAAGATTAGGAAGAACTCAGCATTTCACAGAAAAAGAAGCATTCATGGCCAAATGGAACACAAGTTAATATGAGAAATACGAATGAAAGCTACATCACTTCACCACAAAGGGAAAACCGGTGCAGGCCCCGTGGAGGGGAATCTGGCACTACCTGCCGGGATGACGGCTCCGGTGGGTTTTGGAGCTGGCAGTCCCACATCTGGGCATCCTTCCCACTGTAACATCTGCACCCACAGGAAATGAAACTGTACAAGGCTACTAACTGTGATGGCATTTGGACAGAACTCAAATAAAACATGGCACATGTACATCATTAATCTTTTCTTAACATTTCAAATGACTATTTATTTTAATTAAATACAAACAAGGAGAAAAGGCACCATGGCCCATTCAAGTATTTTGCACAGATATACAAATATTGTGAACAATTAATAGGTGGACGAGAGACAAGAGGACCTGTTTTCCGTGAACAATCCCCCAAATAAAATGGGAATTCACGTTGCCCTGGATCCCAGACACACACATACACACAGATGATGGTGAGAGAGGGTGTGCGGAAGGGTGACTTGGGGGCGCTTGGCTTGGATTCTGTAGAACCTCTCCTTTGCAAGGTTCCCTAGGGATGGGGCACCTTTCTAGCTGCCAGACGCTTGGCTTTCTTGGGTGTCCAGTCGAGCTGTTATATACACATTTAACATAATCACTGACTTGTACTGATCCTCGATTTAAAACATTCAAGTCTTCCATACTCTCTGCCAAATAAGAACAAATTCTGACATAGGTAAGGGGAGGCTTTATTCAAAAGGATTCCTGCAAGAGGTGGCTGTGAAAAAAATTATAAAGAGCACCTCTTCTGTCCTGATGTACAGAGCTGTTCAGGCTATCCTGTCAAGCAGAGAAAACAACATTCAAAACTCGATACAGTGGGTGCTGCGTTTTGTGTAATGAAAGGAGGAGGGTGGGCAAGAATGTATTCTGTCCTCAGCTCTCTGCATATGCACAAAGAGATTGGCAACGTAAACAAATAAGCCAGCAAACCACGCACAAAGAGCAGGAAGGGAGAGGGACGAGTACGGACGCGGACGGGGAGGGACGGGTGTGCAGGGGTCTTCTTTGTGCGCACCTTTTACATCATCCTGATCTTGAACCATCTAAATCTATTACCAACTCGGAAAAAAAATACAGCTTCTTTGAAACAATAAGCTGTTTTCATTGTGAATGAGACAAACAACAGGGCCTTGAACTCAAACAAGACAGTTTTTTTGGTTTCCATACTTTACAACATGACTTTTCAGCTGTTTTCTTCTTTGGAACATGAGTTTGTCAGCTGTTTTTTTTTTTTTTTTCCTTATGGCAGGAGCCATGGTGGATATTTACATTTAATCTCAAAACATCCCCCTCCCTGCACACTCACACACTCACACACTCACACTGTATCCCCATCGGTCACCTCCCCTCCCCCACCGTGTCCTCCCTGAGTCAACGACAATGGCCTTCACCTGCCAGCCTCCTCCAGCGCTCTGACTCCAGCTGCAGCCACTGCTTCATCAGCTTTGTGCTCAGTTTGCAGCAAGCTAAATCCAAAGCATTAAAAGCCATCACCTTCGTATGTGCCCAGAATATAATAAAAAGAAAAGAAAGCTTCAGTGTAACCAAAATACTTTAACAATGACTTAGAATAAAATTGTGAAGTGAGGATTGTCATCGATCCACTTCTATCTCCCGTTCTAAGGACCACCTGCCACACCATGATGTCTTCTTCCCTAGGGCATTCAGCTCCCACCTGGTACCCGCACCCTCCCATCATTTGGAAGAAGAGCTCCGATGTGTTGGGCCCCACATCAGATAGCTGTTATTCATCCTGCACTCATTTGTTCTCTCCCTACCTTATTCCAGCTAGTGCTTTAGAAAGCTGCGTAGGATTACTTCCCATTTTTTTATGTAAGTGGAACCTGAAGCCCAGAGAATTAAGTAAATGCCCAATATTCCAAGTACTGCAAGTAGCAAAATCAGGATTGGAAACCAGGCACGCCTCCTGCCGGACCCATAGACACACTGTCCGCATTCCCCTCATGGAGCAAGTCTGATTTCTCTCTCTTACCTGTCCAATGTTCAGGAATATATGGTTGTGGAAACCAACCTGATAAATTAAATGTGCCCTGGTGATACTGGCTAATAAAAGTTTAATAATAACCTGTCATAATAGCAAATGTTTATCAAGAACTCATTGTATGCCAGTCACTGAGCAAAATGCTTTATTCGTGCAGTATTTTCATCTTTACTAGGTTTTTAGGAAGTAGGCATTACTATTACCTTCACTTTACAGAGGAATACATCTAGGTTGAGAGGGTGGGATGTTCCCAGGTTAGCTGGCAAGTGGCAGAGCCTGGATGGGGCCAGACGGCACATTTTGTACCTGGGTGCTTGGCCATCACACAATTCAGTATCCCTTGTTTATTCCTCCAGAGACACATGTAACTGAAGAAAACAATCTTGGAAAACACAGCTTTAATCGTAAGAAATAAATCTGAATTTGTGACCTTCTAATCTCCAGCTGGGAGATATCTGATGCCCTAAGGAGCTTTCTTAGTACCCTTCTGGGTGTTTTCAAACATGCATCCTTCCTCTGTAGGCTAGTCTTGGCTCTCCTGAAATCAGACCCACATCAAGTTTTTACAGTGAATCAAAATAAGACCGTCTTTCTCTTTAGGTCTCAAGGGATTCATGAGATATGCCTCCAAAGACATCATGTGCACGACTCCACAAGCTGCACCCCCACACGTCTGGTCAGTCAGCAGCTACTGGGGCCGGTTAATCACATTTTTCAGCCCCAAACCCCTTCTTCCAGCTCTTTCTAAGTGTAGTTTTCCTTCCTGGTCAGAGAGGGGATGGAGAAATGTGTTCCCAAGCAAGCATTTTCTCAAGAATGTTCCAGGGAACTTTAAGTCCATAAGATGCTTTGTCCCCTCCCCAAAGTGCAAATTAAATCATTTGGGAAAGAGCTTTCATGGAACAAAACTTCACATGCTGCGGTTTATCCCGCTGGAACTCAACTATGTTTACCTCACACACGAAGAAGGAAAGAGGTGGTGGGGGAATCCTGTATATCCTCTGTTTCTCTTCTTCCATTTCCAACTAGACTTGGTCTCCACCATCAAAGAGGTACAGCGATCACCACTGAAGCAAAGGGAAACAAGATTAATTCTCTGATGTGGTGATTCCACCGGGCCCAGCTATATTGTTAGTTTCCCTCCTTGCAAGCGACAACTGTTATTTGACGGGTCATTTTGACTGTACACTTTTTTTGCCTTTTTTAAGTCTCTTTAGGACAGGCCAGTCTCCTGTTTCTGCAAATACAGTTTTATTGTTTTTACATCACCCATTGTTCACATGTCATCTATGGCTGCTTTCCTGCTGCAACAATAGGGTTGAGTCACTGGGACAGACACCATATGGCCCACAAAGCCAAAAATATTTGCTACCTGGCCCTTCATCCAAAAAAAGTTGGCCAACCCCTGCTTTCGAACGTCACCCCCTCTAGTGGTTAACAGGTTTATGCTGGAGTCAAAACAAGAATTCCAGTTAGAATCCAGTGCCACAGCTTTGACGGTTGTTCCCTTAGTTACAAGTTTCTTAACTTCTTCCAAACCTCGGCTTCTTTATGAAACAATGTGCATAAGAACAGCTCTAGCTCGTAGGGTTGTGAGGCTTCAGGGACCTTCCCACCACCCATGACACATAAGTGCAGGACTTGAAAAGAAGCAAGTCTTCAGTAAGTCCTAGCTACTATTATCAACATTGCTATTGATGTTTCTGTTAAGATGTACAGGCCTGTGAGCCTAATTAATAATCTGAGAAGAACTTTTGGAATAGGAAAGTTTTTCTTTGTTTATCATTTCTCAGATTTCTATGACCAGAGAAGACCTTGCCAGTGCTCCCTGAGGACCCTCCAGAGACACGGTCCTACCTTAAGGCGCCAGTAGGAAGAGTCTGTCTTCCTCCAGGCCCTGCCTCTCCTCCTTTGTCCCCACCCCCCTTTCGTCTCCTGCCCCGCACTCTTTTCCCTTCTGTGGTCTAGCTCTGCCTGTGAGATGCCTTCAGGTTTCAACCTGCAATGTTTTTTCACCCCTCGTTTCCAGCATATTGTCTCGTCCTGACACTCAGTTGGCTGGGGATCTAGCTCCCAGCTAACTGAAAGCTGCCCAGTATGATAGATGAGCTGGTCCTTGCTCACATATTAGTGTCTGAAGATGTTATCTCTTTGCATTTTAATGGGGTCTTCTGGACCCTCAATGCCCTCCCCAAAGCGATCATTCTAATCAATCTGGGAACTTCAGGCATTGAGGCAGTCAGCTAAGGAAGAGATGTTAGGGTAAGGGGCCACCAGGCACTCTTATGATTCACAGTATATATCAGTCTATAAATGAGTCTGGAATACTTGCTAAGGGAATGCTTGGGCATTCGTTCTAGTTAGGGCAGGTCGAGAAGAGACCTGGAAACAAACACTCATCCCCAGACAGATGCTACTGACATGTCGCCAAGCCTCTGAATTGCATCTCTAGTTTCATCGTTACCTCGTCCGTGCTTTTCTCCCCAGCATCACTTCCCATCCTGCCCCCTTCAGCCGGCCTCTGCATTCACCCACCTCCACTTCATAACATTTTAACAGATTCTTTTTTCGTATCTGTGCCCCTCTGCCAAATGGTCACCTCCTTCAGAAGAAGTGTCATGTCACGTCACCTTAGTCTCTCCACGGTGTCAGCTATGTAATAGAGACCCAAGGATTATTTGTGGTCGGAAGGAATGGAGGAGGATATGAGGGAAAAGGAGAGGGGAAGACTTTTTTTTTTTACCAGCTTTGGGACTCTCTTAACTGCATTTTTCTCTACTTAAGGCTTCACTTAACTTGGTTTCATCTCATGGCTGAGTGGGAGGGGATTGGAAGCGAGATGACATCTGACACAGATGATACACACAAGTGGCAATTTAAAGCTCCCAGGCTTGACCAGAAACTGTGAGGATGTGTGCCCTGGAAGGGACCCGAGATCTGGGAATATGAAGTGGGGACTGCATCCCCCTGCAATCAACTCTTGGCGCTCAGGCCATAAGAACCCTTGATCCAAGCTGAGCTTTCTTCTGGGAATTTGAACCCTTGGTGGTAATTCCAGGGTTTATCATCAATAGAATCCTCATTCTATAGGTGAGGAAATCAAAACTCAGAAAGATTAAGTATCTGCCAAATGCCCACTCTTAAGAAAGTTGTAGATCTTAACATTCAAATTCAAATCCCTTAGACTTCAAGGTCCTTTCTCTCTTGGCTACACACACTACCTCTTGAAAAGGATCATTTTAGCCACCACTGTGAAGTAATCAGGCTTTTTCTCCACCTCAAGAACAGAATTCAGTAACACAGGTGCTTCTTTAAATGTCTCTGGTAAGGGTCCAAAGCGTGGGCCACGCTTATCTAATGAATTCAACACCTTATTATAATCATCGTGCCCAATTCCTATAGCACACACTTGCCTAGAATGAAACAAAGCATGGACACTCCTGCCTGTCCTGCATCAGAAAACCTTGTAAGTTCATTTTCCCACGTCTGTGCACCTGTGCTAGATACAGCCCTCCATTGCCCCTGGATCTTCCAAACTCCAAAAGCATAAGCCTGGGCCATACTTTTTTCCCTTCTCCTCTTTTCTTCCCTCTCCTACAAGGGAGGAAGTAAGCTCTTTCTATTCACTTGCTAAAAATGTCTCTTATGTTTCCTTGTCGGATGGACCTGACCTGGAGTGTTCAGAATGACACAGTCTGAAAGAGGATGATGATGGATGGCAAATGCTATGTGTGCTCGTTTTCCACGGGATACGTTTTTAAAAGGGATGTAACGTTTTATTTTAAAGTCTCCTGTTTACAGTATGGAAGAAATCGCACCCTTTGCCAATGTTTACGCTTATGATGAAAACTTTTAGAATATCAGGCTGAAAATACACATGGCAGTACTTAGATTTTCAATTAATTTTAAGGGATCAAAGTGAGGATGTTTGAAGACCAGTGCTGGAAGAGGACAGTTACCTATGTCAATGCCCACGACTGGGCCGGGAAAGGGGGAGGAGCTGTCAGAGAACGGACTGGAGGGGGTGGTGACTGAGCAGTCTTAAAGGGCTAGGAGTAAGGCTGGGCACCCTGGTGGAGGCGGGAAGAACTTTCCTGAAGGGGACCAGCATGTGCCAAGGCTCCGAGACAAGAAAGAGCCCGGAGTATTTGGACATGACTGTCACACAGCTTAAACACAGGCAAATGGTAAAAAATGAGACTAGGAAGGATCGTAGGGATTTACGTAAGGAAAAAGCAACCTACCGTAGCAATACCTCCTTATGAATTTCCTTTGTCATGGTTCTGGGCTAAGGTGATGGTTGAAATGGACTTGCGTCCAGTGACCCTGGGATTGCATCCCAGCTCCACTCCTACTATCAGTGAGAGGCTGGACAAGTGATCCTCTGGGTCTTTGCTGTAATATCTGTAAAAAGAAGAAAATTAAGAGTACTTACTCCATAGAGCTGCTTTTAAAATTAAATAAGATAACCTATGTAAAGCATTTGGCACAGTGTCTGGTATATAATAAGCACAAATAAATATTGGCTATTTATACCATTATTTCTGGAACTGTACTTAAAACTCATCAGATTATTCCCCTCCTTAAAACCCTTCAGTTGTTTCCTTTTACCTTGAATATGAAAGTTCAAACTGTCTAAAGTTATCTGAAGCTTCCGGCTCCCTGTGTTTTAGTGGCAACACCTACCCAGGCCACTCCCCAGAATTGGAATGAGAGAGGTAATAAAGTAATATCACCATGAGTAAGTTTAACTGTCACAGATAATGCTGCCCTACAGGGCCAGGTGACCACCTCTAGTCCAGGAAATCAAGGAATCTTGATTTCCTGTGTTCAGCTCTGTCCTTCACCATCTGTCTGCTGTCCCAGCTCTGTCCCCTACAATCTCTCTGCTGTCCTAGTCTCAAGCTTCTACAGTCTGGTTACAGCCTGGGCATGCCAAATATTTGATGCACCTATTTTGAAATGCTGTGGCGAAGAGGCATCACTCTCCAATTCTGAAATGACAAGTCTTTGTGGAGAGCTGGTCAGTACAGTGAAATAGAGAGAGGGAAGTTAACAAACGATTTGGAAATATGTGGTTGGAATTGCCCCAATTAAAATATCTTTTACTTCCTTTTTATCACTTTGTTTTCCTGTTTTATTTTATACCATTTGAAGGAGAAGGTTTTCAAATGGGAGTGGGGGGCTTAGGAAGGGAGCCATCATCATTAGTTGTGTCTTATTTTTCAGTGCTCTCTCCCCAGTTTCTTCTCTCTGCTGGCAGGGAGAAGGCTAACAGCTTTATCTCGCCCATGGCTAGAAGGCCTGGAACCTAGCACATGCAGTGTCCTGACTCCGATCACAGCTCCCTATGCATATGCTCAGACATGGGGTGCGTGCCTCTGTGTGTGTGTGTGTGTGTGTGTGTGTGTGTGTGTGTGTGTGTGTGTGTGTGTAGGGAGGGGCTGCACCAGGAAAGTGGCAGAACTCACTATCCCTGCCCCAACAAATTTCACATCTCACCCGTGACACCCAGACTATGACAGCAAAGATGGAGAGGTAGAGGGCATATTTCAGATATATCTTAGGAGGCTGATCTAAAGGAATGAATATCTGACTAGAAGAGACAGATGAGGGGAACAGAGACGCCTCAGAAAATCCCCATGTCTCTAGCTGTGATGGCTAAATGGATGGCTATATCATCCACTGAGGCTGGAGTCATGCATTCAGTGTTTTAATTTATTGACTGGAGGTCCCCACGAGATGGTTAAATGGTGATGGTTTGTGGGCAGCTAGATACACGGATCTGAGGAACAAGAGTGAGCCTGGGACTGGAGGGGTAGATAAGGTTGTAATTAAAGCTGCTAGTGACTGATGAGTTGCCCGGGTAAAGTAAATGATGCCGAGAAAAGAAGAATCAAGACAGACCCCTAGGAAATGGCATCATTTAAAGATAAGAAGCCACAAAGCAATTGTCAGAGCGTTAGAATGAAAACCAGAGAGAACGTTATCTGAGCAATAGAAGAATGTTTTTTTAAAAGGAGGACACGGTTAACTGAGTCACATGTCAGAGAGGTCACTGACAGGACTCATTCATTCATTCATTCAACAAATGCTGAATGTCTGATCTGTGCCACAGACTGGTCTAGATGCTGGGGACAGAGGTAAATATGAAACCATCTTGCTCTAAGGGAACTTGGTGTATTGAGTAACACAGAAAAGAAAATAGGCGACCATAACATCAAATACAATGAATAAGTGAGGGTGTCATGAGGTGGCCTGGGTGTGGCTGGGCCTGAGGGGCCTCACTTTCAGTGGACAGACAAGGACAGATAGAAGCTTGTATAGATGTTGTATTCAAGGAACTTAGTTCTCAGCCATAAGCGACTTAGGGTGATAACTACAGATGGGCAGGGGTGGGGAGAAGTGTTATTTTTGAAGATAGAAGCAATCTGGGTTTCTTCAAGAAAGGGAGAGATTAGAGAAAAAGGGATTCACTGATCTGCAAGTTGTCTGGGGAGAGTGAGGAGGAGGAGAGAAGGGCTTTAGCGGGTGAGGAGGAATTGGAATCTAGAATGAAGGTGGACAGAGCAAACTTACAGAGAAGGAAAACCTGTCTTTCCTAGGAGACAGCTATCAAGAAGTGGATGGTTAGATGGATGGATGGAGAAATGGAAGAAGGGGTGGATGGAGGGACAGATGGATGGAGGGATCAAGGAATGGAGGGAGGGAGGGATGGAGGGATAGATGGATGAGGGGTGGGTAGAGGGATGGAGGATGGATGGATGAAGGAATGAATGAAGGGAGGGAGGGAGGGATGGAGGGATAGGAGTGCAGATAATCTTTGAAACTGGAATGACTGATCTTTAAGTACTAGAAATGATCAATTAGCAGCTACTATTATTAATCTCATCTTTCCCTCCACTCATATTAAAAAAAAAATAGTAAAAGGATTTACTTGAGTGAGCAACCTCAAAGGCCTTTCAAAGAATCTGGTATACTTTGCTGGAAATACTTTAATCAGCAGTCTGATACATGGGAACTGGGTTTGTGGGGCCCTGCTGGGAAGCGCTCAATGCCTGGGCCGCGGTCCTGGGCCTAGGGGTTCTCATATCAGCAACCATGAGGCACAAAGGTCACCAGGCCTGAGGAAGCAATACATCCATTTCCTCCCCACATGTTTCCTTTGTGACACTCACACTCAGCCTCTGCCCTCACTGCTTCATCGAAACCTGTCCCTTGAAGGTCACCAATGACATCTTTATTGCTAATTCAAATGGCCTTTTCTTCCACCCCGTTCTCATCATCCCCCAGAGTCTATTGTTTATCAAAGTTATTTCAGTGACGGCTGACACAATTGACCTCTTTTTAAAACTCTCTATGGCTTCCATGACACTGCACGACTGTGATTTCCCTCCTCTGTGAGTAAAGGGTAATTCCTAGAGGATGGAAAAATAAAGTTGACGATGTAATTCGGTGAAGGAGGGATTTGTGTCCATATGACAGACACAGTTCTTACCACAGCCATGAGGCCCAGCAAAAACTGACCTCTTCTCCTGCTAGTCTCCACTCACCTGCTCACTCCAGCCCGGCCACCCTGTTCCCGCTGCTCCGGACACACCCAGGCACGGCTCACCTTTGCCATTACTCTCCCCAGGGCACTCTTCTGTCTGGTACCCTCATGGCTAACTCCTTCACCCCTGCAATGTGTGTTTACTACATTAGTAGAGAATACTCAATTCTGCCCGGAAAGATGAGAAAAAAAAAAAAACAACGGGATGGATAAAACTCCTAAGGTATGTTAAATATAGTAAGTATCCTCTGAGACACGTTAAAGTAGACATCATGAGTGAGCTATATGGTTTTAAAAGCACGGAATAATCAAGAGTGTTGTTTCTATAAAGAAAGGGATGGAATGAACAAGAGGTGAGGTCCTGACTGTGCCACCGCCAAGTTGACAGCTATGGTCCCCACTCTAGCTCCGCAGATGTTCCACCCAAGAAAACCAGAAAAATCTCAGAGCAGCTCAGTGGTCTAATATACGAGCCACAGGTACTGGCCAAGAGCGCTTGGCCTTGAGCCGCTGATAATGCAAGTGTGTGTTGGCCCCAGGCATCTTCTGTCTGCTGAGTCTCTGGGTCAAGTTAAAGTCTGGCCCTATCACCTTCCTATCAGTGAGAAGGCTGGTGTGTGTGTGTGTGTGTGAGAGAGAGAGAGAGAACATATTAACATTGCACAACCTAGGATTCATATAGTGTGAGCCCTCTACCAAGTTTACACGTCATATACATCACCTTAGGTATGTTAACTCATATCATCTTTTTCCTCTTGCTACTTTCCATGTGTTTTAAGTGGTTCAATAATCTATATGATTTGAGCATCTTTATTTGGCCTGTAAGCCTTTCCATAGCAGAAGAGCTTGCCTGGTACTTGGAAGTTTCTACTGCATCAAGGTCATTTCCCATAACAGCCTCTTTTAAGTCTTAGTCTAAATGTCACTTTCTCAAAGAGGCCTACCCTGAACACTCTATTTAAAATTGCAACTCTCACTGCCAACCTCCTAAGTCCACGTCTATTGGTCTTTTTCCTTAGCAGTTATCATTTGCAAATGCATATAATTTACTTATTTGGTATGTTCATTGCTTACTGTCTGTCTCTGCTGCTAGAGTACAAATCCTCTTGCTTTTTGTCTGTTATCTAATGAGAGTCTACATTCAGACAACAGTGCCTGGAACACAGTGAAAATATTCATTGCTGTGTTGAGTTGTCTCAAGCCAGGCACAGAGGGAGTGGTTACAGTTTTGGGGCAGACAGATGGTTGCTCACAGTTTATAAAGACATGAAAATCAACGTCAGCTCCAGCACTGAGCAACAACAAAGGTGAAAGGTTTACAGGGCACACCTCCTGGAAAAGGCTAAGCAACCAGGGGTGATTTCAGCAGAGAAGACAGGAATGAAAGAAAACTCAAATAATCTTTGGATGTAAGGAAAAGTGTTAAATGGAGGGTTAGTTCTTGTCTCCCATTTCTAGTGGACTGCTGGACGAAATAGTCAATTTTTAATGGGTTTTATCAGATTAAATTTTGAAAACATCCTTTTCTAAATTTAGGTACAAATTCCACTGCTTAAGCTGGTGATTAAATGAAGGAAGAGGAGGGTAATAAGATAGGGCATGGCGTGGATTTCGGCAAACTGGAGAGCCCACACTCCATGAATGACTACAGTCCCTCCTTGGCTTCAGCCAAGTGTTGAGATACAGGATACAATGTTACCACATTCAAGAATGTTGCGAATCCAATTTTTTCCCCAAAGTTCTTAATTTTCACAACCCCGAACTAAACAAAATTCATTATTTTGACCTGCCAGTTTATTACTTCTGGATTATTTTCAAGACCTTCTGTCATTGGTGGCCAGCCTCCTTTTAAAAGAATTACCTGGCCCGAAGTGTCAGTAGTGCCAAGGTTAAGAAAACTGCAGTCTAAAGGTGAATCTGCTGGGCTAGATTCATGAGACAGGGGAGAGAGCAAATAACTGAAAGAGACTGACAGTGGGCCACATAAGTGATAGATGGAGAATCAAAGAGCCGACTCTGAGAGAATTCTTCCCAGCTCAGGGACTTCTAGGAGCACTGAACTGGTGGCATCCTTTTCATTTCCAACACATCAAGGCATGGCTGCCAATCTGCACCTGATTATTCTCTTCCTGAATAATGTCTCCTACTTCCCCACACAATTAAACATGGAAACCCACGTGCAAGACCTCTCTGAAGGGTACTAGGTAAAATAAATCTTGAATCGGAGCTGATAATTATGCTAATGTAAGACTGACTTAATGGGACCAGAACCCTTTGTAAATGTGAATTCATTCTCATAGTTTCCCAAAGACACAACTGCTTTTATAAGAAGGTCAAATGTCTATCTTATACTCACACATCGAGGCTGTGAGTAAATGTGGTTATAGTGCTGGTTTCCTCTCTCGGAAATTTCCTACATCAGTGGCTTGGTTTTCTTTTCTTTCTTTAAATGTAATCTAGCTGACTGTTGGTGAAATATGTTTTCTTTGTTCTTTTACTTTCCTTTTTCATTGCTGCCCCTCCCCCCTCCACCCCAGTCTCTTCTCTTTTTTCCTTTGTTACTTCCCTCCATATTTATTTCTTCCTTTCTTTCCAACTATAGGAATGAGAAGAAAAATGCTCAGTTATGATACCTTTCTAGTCCTGTCTTTCAACTTGAGTGCTAGAAAGAAGTATCTAATTTTGAAAAACAACTTCGTGCTGCCATCTTGTGGTAAATTGAGATATTCAGTCAGTCAAATAGACGCAGAGTTCAGAATTACTGAAATACCTGAAAACGCACAGTCCTGCAGCGTCAACTAAGAATTGACATCTTCTTACCTCATGATTTAAGAGCCAGGCCCAAAGCAAGGCCTCTTCAGACCCTACGGTCCTCCCTCCTGCCAGAGCCTGTGATTTCTCCCAGGAAAGGGGGCAAACTTACTGTTACCAAACTGAGTCTTGAAAATTCTTGAGTGTAGAGGAGAACCTTTTCCATAAGCCTATGGTACATTTTAGCTCTTTAGAAGGAACTTCTCAGGTTTTGAGTGTTCGGAATTCTTTTGTCTCCAGTCATCCATGTAGACTCAAGATCTACTGTATAAACACAGGGGAATTGCCCTAAGTCATGACACTGATGGTAACCTAGACAAGTAATCAAAAGTCAAATACTTTGGGACAGACAGGAAACAACACAAAAAAGTTAGTGAGATGGTTTTAAAGGACAAAATAGTATTTGTTCAATGAAACGATGCAAATGTCTCTTGCCTTATTGTAGCAGGGGTGTTACACAAAATACCAAGCTGACATTTAATGAAATTTTTAGTCTGGATCCCTCAGGTGATGCTTGGACTGCAAACTCAGAAGGTCCAAAATGAAATTTACTCATCTATTATTTTCCCAGTGCCGGCCTTCCCTCACCCATCTCTCACACACACACACACACACACACACACACACACAGACACACACACTCACACACTCACATACACACGGCCTCCATACGACAGCTGTACTGAATCTCTTTAAAATACAAGTCTGATCACTATCCTTAATGTCCTTCCTTGGCCTCCTTTGTTCTCAGACTAAAGTCTGAAATCCTCAGCCCGAGTCTGATTCCCTGTCCACTTCCCCAGCCCCTTGTGTTCCATCTGAATTAGCCTCCTTCTGACTCAGGCCCTGTGCGCACCCTCACTAGGTGGGTTTCCCTGGCTACATGCCCCTGGAGTTCCCCTTTTCTAACAATCCTTCTCATGCTGATCATTCATATTTTTCATCTCTGTTTTTCCTATTCCAGGAGGGTAGGGGCGATGGCGCATTTTCCTCACTAGATAGTGAAAGCTCAGGAATATTTATTTAACCTGCCTCTGAACATGGTTTTCAGCAACAGTGAAGTAAGATAGGATTTTAGAGCGAGGAAGACAACAGGGCCCCCGGCGCGGTTTCCAGATAAGAAACAGGCCCGGTGACCGGGGTGACTGGCAGGAGGTCCTCTCGCTTGTCTAATGGCAGCCGTGGAATCAGAATCCCTGCAGATAGTTATTCCGGACAATAGTTCCAAAAACTCCCCGGGAGGAGAGACGGAGAGGCGAGATGCTGCCCTTGGCATGAACACTGAATGGGAAGAGGGCTGGGGGCTGAGAATGAGTCTGGTTCCCGATGCTCCGGTTATGAAAGCACCCGCTCTCTCTCTCTGCGCTTTGGGAGTTCACCCCGAGTTCTGTGGTTCGCTTTGTTCCGAGGCTCAATGACCTTGTGGTTTGGGGAGGACCATTCAGTGATTTTGGTGTGCTCCGAAGAAAGGAAAGGGAAAAAAAACTAACCTTTCCGTTTCCAGCTTTTACGCCCACTCTGTAAAACATCTGTTACTCTCCCTCATTCAAAAGGAGGAAATTCAGGTTCAGAGAAGTTAAGCAGCCAGGTCCTGTGGGGAAATGAGCGCTGACGACTGAGGCCGTCGGGGGTGCCAATGCTGATCCCCGGGGAGGGGGTCACCAGCCCTCGGAGCTGGAGACACCGCGGGGCGGGGGACCTTCCTTTTGTCCATAGTGGATGCAGCCTTGGGAATGAGCTAAAGGCAGAAGTTCCCATCCTCTGGCTGTGATATTGGGATTTATAATAAGAAACACATATTTGGTCTTCGTCCTGGGCTCCTGAAACCCTTGTAAACCCTGGGTGATAAGAGCACTAGGAACTGCTGATCCCTCAGCTCCTAATTCATCCCTCCCGCCCCTTTCCCCTTTGGTAACCCTAAGTTTTTTTCTGTGTCTATGAGTCTGTTTCCGTTTTGTAAAACAGATAAGCAACAAAGTCCAACTGTATAGCATGGGGAACTATATTCAATTGCTTGTAATAACTTACAATGAAAAAGAATATGAAAAAGAAAATCACTGTGCTGTATACCAGAAACTAACACAACACTGTAAATCAACTCTACTTCAATTTAAAAAAAAAGAAAAGGAAAGGAAAAAAGAGTACTGGAAGCGTCTTTTGTTCCAACGAGGCCACTCTGGGTGGACTCTTGGTTAACTCCTGGATGGGGCCTGGTCATCAGAAAGACCGAGTCATGATGAGATGCTTGGAATTTTCAGTCCCAGACCCCAACCACCACCCCTCTAGAGACGGGAGAGGGGCTGGAAGTGGAATTACTGATCTATCAGGCCCACGTGATGAAGCCTCCACAAAAGTCCAAAGTATGGAGTCCAGAGAGCTTCCAGGTCGGTGAACCATGTACCAGGCTGGTAAAGCGTCCCACCTCCTCTTCTGCATTCAGGACCTCACCCTATGTATCTCTGGACCTCACCCTATGTATGTCTTCATCTGGGTGTTCATCTGTATCCTTTAATAAACTAGTAAATGTGTTTCCCTGAGTTCTGTGAGCTGTTCTAGCAAATAATCAAATCCAAGGGGGAGAAGCTTATGTACGTAGCCACGTCTGACAGAAGTCGTAGGTGACCTGGGGACCTTCCACGTGCATTTAGCATCTGAATTGGGAGACGGGCACTCTCGACACTGAGCCCAGACCTGTGGGACCCAATGTTGTCTCCAGGTAGACGGTGTCAGAATTGAGCTAAATTGTAGGACACCCAACTGGTGTCACAGAGAATTGCTCGGCGTGGGAAAACCCCACACACGTCTGGTGAACAGAAGTGTCAAAAGTGTCATAAGGGCGGGAGTCGTGTGAGAGTAAAGGAGAGAAACAAGGAAGGAAGGCTGGGTGGTTTTCTAAGTCACCATCCCAGGCAGGATCCCAAACCGTAAATCGAACCAGAGTTATACAACATTGTTGGGACTCTAGAAACTCTGTATTATGCCAATTTCAGTTCTCTGTGATATCGCTCTTTGTCTTATTTGTGATATGCAATAAATCTGCATATGCGTGATAGGCAATACATTTGCATATTTGAGATGTACAATAAATCTTTTAAAATCAAAAGGGCCTGGGGACTTATCTTCAAAGATGACTAGGAAGGGAGGGAGCAAGGGAGATGAAGGGGGCCTGGCCCTCAAGGGGCAGGAAGGGTCGAGAAAGGCAGGCTGAGTCACAGGAGTCTGCAGTCAAGCAAGATGGAAGACCCCAGAGGTATGTACCTGAAAAGAGGTCGTAGGCTGAGTAAGAAGCAGAGAGGCTGGACAAAGTCCTCTGACAGGTGCAGGGCTGGAGAGGGTGGACCTGGGGTCCACACCTGGGTGGGAACCACTAATAAACCTGTCAAAACCTGTTTCCCGTAAAGGGAGGGCTGGTGGCAGCCACGTTTGCTCTGTGTGCGCTGATGGAGGAGGGTCAGGCTCGTTGGGAGCAACTTGTTTCAAGGCTGCAGGGACGGTGACATGTACGAAAGTTGCAGCAATCTGTCACTAGTTCTCGGTCTCCAAAATCGAGGATTAGTAGTTACCAGCCTGGGCAACTGATCCAAAGGTGAGTCACAGTCAACAAAAGCAATAGACTTTATTTCACGGATGTCTTGCGTATTTCACGGATGTCTGGGCGTATTTGTTGCACAAGACACTGTACAGTTAAGGGAAATGACTTTTGAGGCGCTCCAGTACCAACCTGCAGGAAAGAACTAGAACTTTGTCCCATGACACTCTGCCTCCCCTCTGCAGACTAACTCTCGTGCACCTACACTCAGTGCCCCTGCCACCTTCCCTTCTCCTTACACTTGCCTGGCAATACCCAATCCTTGTTCAGGCCAACCATCTGTCATTCTGTGCCTGCAACCCTATGGCTGCACATGGCTAGAAAAACAGCCCAACCATGGCAGATGGTCTTATTTTAAAATTCACGTCAGCAAATGTCTAAGATTCCCCTAGGACCATGGTAGCCCAAGGAGTTCTACCGTATTTCCCTAATCAGCCCACACCTGTGACCTTTTAGGTGACTATCCAACACCTCCTCCTCTTCGCTTCAATCTCCCATTGCATCCTCCCTCTTCCTGACTCTCAGCTAAACATTTGCTTCCCACTTCATGGTGAAAGTTGAAGCAATCAGAGAGAAATTTCACACCCTGCCACTTCCACATCCACCCATCTACCCCACCTGCATCTGTGCCCAAATAATTTGCTTTCCCTTCTGTCATTCTGGATGAACAGTCCATGACCTAATGTAAGACCAGCTTGTACACGAGGTCCCATCCCTTTTCACCTACTCAAGGACACCATTATCCCCTTGACCTCAGGCATCATTGATTTCCCTCCTCTGTTAGATCAGTCCCATCAGCAGACAAACATGCTGTCACATCTCCCATATGGCACACACAAGTCTTTTGACATCCGCTTTCCCCTCTAGCTGTCATCCCATTCAGCCTCTTTCTTTTATAGCAAAACGCCCTAAAGAGTTTTGGATCCTTTATGATCTCCACTTCCTCTCTCCCCGTGCTCTCTTGAACCTACTCCAATCAGGCTTCCTCCTGACTGTTCCACTGCAACAGTTCTGGTCAAGGTCAACAATCTCCATGTGGTTAAACTCAATGGTCACTCCACAGTCTTGCTGTCTGATCTATTAGCAGTATCTGTTGTTCTTTTCTGCCTTCTTGAAACACTAACTTCATTTGGCTTGTAGGGCTGACTTCCTCTTGTTTTTCCTCTGAACTTACTGGCCTCTTCTTCTTACTGTCCACTGAGCTTTATCCTCACCTGACCTCTGGATGCTGGCGTGCCCCAGAGTACCATCCTCTGACCATTTTTATGCTCAGTCTACATTCACTTCCTAAGTGAACTTAGCTTTCAGTGTTACTATACAACAGCAAGTCCCATACTGACATCTCTAACCAGACGTCTCCCCTGAATTCCAGGCTCCTACGTCTATCTGCTGAACATCTCTGATAATCCATAGATCACAGTGGTTCTAGGTGTGGCCTCCAGAATCTATTGGTGATGGAAGCCTAGCTCTTCCACTTAGTGGATGCAGATGCAGAAAACGCATGTGCATGTTGACGTTTCAAGTATGACTGCCAGTCTCAGAAAGGCCTCCTTGCAAGGCTGCCCCTTGGTTGGCATCTGGGAACTTGGGTTTCAAGAGTGTTCCCTCCCTTTCTTAAATGGCTTAGAGTGTCTCCCTATGCCTAAATTTGGCAAACAATACAATGTATGCTGAACACCTGCTTTCCCTCCTGGGAATCTGGAATTTTGATACATGCCGGGCAGAGGCTGCCTACATGACCAGCCTCCAATAAAAATCCAGGCATTGAGTGGCTAACAAGCTTCCCCGGGAGTCACTGTTCACAGGTGTTGTTAGCACTCATTGCTGGGGAAATTAAGCGCACTCTGAGGGACTGCGCTGGGACAGAACTCTTGGAAGCTTGGACCTGGTTTCCCCTCCACTTTGTCCCATGTGCCTTTTCCCTTTGCTTTTTTGGCTTGATATCTTTTCACTGTAAGAAATTTCGGCCATGAGTATGACTGCTTGCTGAGTTCTGTAAGTCGTCCTAGCAAGTTGCTGACCCTGACATCTCAGGGATGCCCAACACACGTATACCTCTCAACAAGTCATTTCATCTGTGTGCTTTGGTTTCCTCATCTGTGGAGTGGGAGGAATAATGGCATCCAACTGATAGGACTGTTGTGAGAATTAAATGAGTTAATACGTATAAAAAAATTAGAAAAATGCCTGGCTAATGGTAAACACTCAATAAATATTATGTTAATTCAAACATAAGTGTCTAAGAATGTACAGTTAGATAACACAGGAGCCAGAGTAAGAACCTGAATATCCCTGATTTTTTGGTCTTACTGTGAACATTGTACACTTGTCATGTTTCAAGCATTTAAGTTACTTGGGACCCTACATTTACATACATTCACCTAGCTGGAATAATTCAATTCTGTAAGCCATGAATTGGTTTATCTATAGAAAAAAAGGTGATTAGAAGTTCACCAGTTTGTTTTCTTGAACAGGCACATAAATATATATGACAAATTCAGTTAGAATATAATTGCAAGAATTTAATTGACTATGATCTGCTGAACATTTTTATTCCATACGGCTTTGTGCCACGGACTAAGCTCAGAGAGTCCTTTGAAAGGTTACACTTTTACAACAGTCTTCAATTTCTCTTACGAAGCATTGATGAAGCCTACTCTGTGCAAAGCTCTGTAAAGTTACCATGTTCCTGAGCAACGTCTTTTAGTGTTTCAGACAGTGACCATCACTGATCTGGCCACTTGGCAATAGGAACAACAGAGGAGCCACCCATCAGACACAGCTTCCTCCCGACTTCAGGAAATTCTAGACAGGACTTCTAGCTTATCACACACAGACACACACACACACACACACACACAGTGGAGCAGTGAGCCTCATGAATCCTGATTGAGGTGCACAGGTGCTCCCCATAGTCTCTCTCTCAGGCCTTTCTCCCGGGGCCTCTCATCTTCTCGGACAAGACCAGGCACGTCACAGTCTACACGACCCTTCTTCTCACTTTGTGTGTAAAACATCTGAGAGTGTTTACTCTCTGACTCCGCTCTCCTGGACACCCGTCTGTGACTGGGGGAGCAGACTAGCACAGCCTAACCAGATATAAAACTTACCCTCCAGGGAATCTCTGTGACTTCTGGTCATTTGTTCATGCCTCTCAAATAAGGAATCCTCATCTATGACAGTCCCTTTACTCTTGCTTCCCTCCTTCTCCTCCGCATGTTAGGCAAGTGGTTGGGTACACAGAACCTGGGTTCTGAAATCAGCCTGTGTGGGAGCCCTTCAGTTCTGATTACCGCCAGTAGGGAGTGCCCAGGAGGTGAGGAAAGAGGGTCGTCGTCAACCTGGGGACCACCTTGTTCACAGAACATAGTGGTTATTTTATCCTGAGAAGCAAGATGCCATTAAACTTTGAGTTTAGAATATAGTGTTTTGACAGAAATAGACTCACAGACATAGAAAACAAACTGTGGTTACCAAGGGGGAAAAGGGGGGAGGGATAGATTAGGAGTTTAGAATTAATAGATACACACTACTATATATAAAAAAGACAAACAACTAGGACCTACTGTGTAGCACAGGGAACTATATTCAATATCTTGTAATGTCTTGTAATGAGCTGTAATGGAAAAGAAACTGAAAATATGTATGTATGTATGTATGTATACGTATAACTGAATCGCTTTACGATTGTACATCTGAAACTAACATTGTAAATTGATTACACTTCGATAAAAAATAAAAAAGACTCAGGTAGAGTGATGATAGGTTTCCAATGGGGGGAAAAATGTAATGTTTTGAGTAATGAATCAAAAACAGCTTCGTACTGGTCCTAGCGAGTCCTGATGATCCTTTAAAAACCTAAGTCTGAATGTGCCACATCTGTGCTCAAAGCCTTGCCATGGCTCCCATCTTGTTCTAAGTAAAAGCCAAAGGTGGCTTACAGCCCTGCATGACCTGCCCCCACTTTGCTTTCCGACCTCATCTCCATCCTGCCACTCTGCTGCAGCCCATGCTGTGCCTCAAACACACCAGGCATGCTCCTGCCTCACTGTTTGTTCTAATTGCTCACTCCTCCTGGATGTCTTTTCTCAGTACAAACATGGCAGCTCCTTCACTTTTCAAAGTCTCTGCTCAAGCCCTGACTCTTCTGATTCACTTCCCCCTGTTTTGTTTACTGAACAGATCTTATCACCCTGGGACATAATGTATTCTTACTTGATTATTTACTTCTGGTCACCCTTCCCCACTAGACCTTCAGACCCAGAAGGAGAGGGACTTCACCTGCTTTATTCATGGTTTAGTCCCCAGTACCTAGGTCTGTGCAGGGTTCATGACGGGTTCAGGAAGTTTTCCCTACATGAATGAATAAATGAGTGAGTAGTCAGACACTCACACAATTTAATCCCTGTGCCCAAGTGTCTTCTTAGTTGAAAATTGATTTCCAAGCATTTAGTATCTGAAATAGGAAGCAAGTCAATGAAAAGACTGGAGGAAAACAGACATTCTTTGAGAATGACTTTGCACATGGAAACTTAAATAGCTTTCAAAACAGAGTTGATAACTGAGAGTGTTAAAGGATCCTCAAATTACCACAATGGGTAAGTTGCAAATACAGAGAGATCTAGCTTTACATAGGTACCAGGTGCTAACGCCAGAAATTCTGAGTGCTCATTTTTTTTTTATTTCAGTTAAGGTAGTTCTCTCCTGGAAAGTCCAACTCACATTTTAGTTCGGGTCAAGGATTCATATAAGTAGCACAGATCTCAAATATTTTCTCCCAGTGTTCCCATATTTGTCAGATGAAGTTCCCCAATTTTTGTTTCAGAAATAGGATAAGCCATAACTGTAACATGAACATGACTTTGAGGATGGGTTTGGCGGGGCTTGGTGTTTGTTCTACGGGTTTTGACAAATGTATAATGACATGTATCCATCATCACGGTATCATACAGAGTAACTTTACTGACCTAAAAATCCTCTGTGCTCTGCCTGTTCATCCCTACCCCTACTCCCCCTCCTGGCCGTCACTGATCATTTTACTGTCTCTGTAGAGTTTTGCCTTTTCCAGAATGTCATACAGTGGGACTTGTACAGCACGTAGCCCTTTCAGATTGGCTTCTTTCACTTAATAATGTACATTTAAGGCTCCTCCATGTCTTTTCATGGCTTGATAACTCATTTCTTTTTAGCACTGAAGAATAGTCCATTGCCGCAGGGTGGGCGTGGGGGGGTAGGGTATAGCTCAGTGGTACAGCACGCATTTAGCATGCATGAGGTCATGAGTTCAATCCCCGGGACCTCCATTTAAATAAATAAATAAACAAATAAACAAACAAACAAACCTAATTACCTCCCCCCAAATTTTTAAAAAATAAATTAAAAAAGAGAATAGTCCATTGTCTTGATGTAGCACAGTTTATCTATTCATTCACCTATTGAAGGACATCTTGGTTCCTTCCAAATTTTGGCAATCATGAGCAAAGCAGCTATAAACATCCATGTGCAGGCTTTTGTGTGGACATAAATTTACAACTCGTTTGGGTAAATACCAAGGAGTGCCATTGCTGAGTTGTACAGAATGTCCCCGTTGTAAAGAAAAAAAAAGTGTCCTCCATCTTCCCAGGGCTGGGCATTTATCATCAAATTTAGATACATCTTCAAACTAATATATATACTATATATATAATTACAGGAGAGAGAAGTGAGAAATACCTCTCTCACTTTAAATATTTTTTCAATTTAGCCTTGTAGTAGTAATTATAGCTCATAGAATAATAATTTATAAATATCCTTATTTATATCCTTCCTTTTCTATGATAGCTTATCTCCATTGCTAAATCTTGAATTATCACTCCCAACCAAGCCATCAATACATCTTCTGGACCTGTATTTTAATATTCAGTGAGTCCTGAGGCAGTAACAATGCAGAAGTGAATTTGAGTCACCAGAAAAAGATTCCATTATACTTAATGTACTAATTAATAATATACACTTAATAATATACACTAAATAATATTTGCTGTGTCCTGATTTTTTGAAAATTAGTGTTCTGTGTTTGACATAATAAATTTTTATTAATCAGTATATTTAATAAGCCAAATACTGATTTTTCTACCATATTGGAAAATCATGTTAAATGCCTATAATGCATAAAAAGTTGAAGCAGACAACATTTTTATATCATCCACATTCTCTCAAGGAAAGAAGCTCAGGAATTTTCTAGATTGAAAGCAGAGTGCATCCGCAATGGTTGCTCCAGTTACAGACGCGGCCTGACGCCCGACTGTCTCCAGATGGCACCAGAGTACAGACGATGTCTACCAATTTGAACAGCAAGTTGAATCAAAATGAGTTTTTCTGACACAAATGGGTGATGCGTATAGTGATGTATATAGAGATGTAAATTGTGGCTTGTTCATTTCTGCATTGTTGTCACCATCTTCAACATTTTCATTTTCGGTATTGAATACTTTAACTCTTTCACCAAATGTTAAGAGTTTGTAAATTGTAAATTGTGATGTTTTCCTGACAGTAACTTCCATCAATATTGGCTATTCTCATACATAGGTCTTACAGTCCAAGCTGAAATACAGACTTCTTGAGGGCAGGTTCCCTTCCTCTTTGTGTATTTCCCCAGCTTCTAACTAGATACAGTAAGTGCCCAAGAAACTCCCGATTAACTTTACACTGATTCAGGGAGGAAGTAGCACAGTTTAAAACTGAAAAGCAGGGAGATTTGTGATTAGATGATAGCCACGTTAATACAGACGAGAAGTTCCTTAATGAATTTGAAATGTGTAGACGGAATTCTCTAATTAAAAATTCCTTTTTAAAATGCTATTGTATAGCAATAATGTCTCTCCAGCACTTCTAAGAGTCCACTTTCCAACTGATAGAAAAAATTCAGAGATTACGTACATCCCACGTTATGCCCCGACGACGCCTTGTGAAGGGAGGATTCACAATACTTAGATAAGAATGAATGAGGGAGTGATGAACAGTTAGAGAAAGTCTTCAATGTCAGTCTGAACTAGGAAGTTGTAAGTTCTTAAACACGTGGCCAAGCATCTTCCCTTAAAAGTTGTTGTATATACTGAGCTATTTATTTATAGCTCCAGAAATTCTTTCTTACATTACCTAATGTGGCTCTTTCTATTGATTATATTTACTTAAAACTTATACACTCTCTACTCTCAGGTGATTCGTGTTTTCTCAGAGGATCATATAATTCATGAGACTTTGGAAGAATTCAGGACTACTGCTTAAAGAATAATTTTTACTGTATCTTAAAGCGTATCATAAAACGTTTAGTTTAACAAAGTATGCAAACATGTAAATTACACTGTATATGAAACTGCATTTAAACATATTGTATTTGACCAAGTGCATTTAAAAGAATCCATGACATATTCCTTTATGCTGAGCATGTCCTCTTAACTCATCAGATCTTAAAAGGATGATTCCCTACTGGCCAGCTGGGGTGGGGAAGGGCGTGGAGTTAAAAAACTATGAGTAAGACTCGCATTAAGTTGAGCTTTTTCTATAGCAACTTCAGTTTATGCTTCACTCAGCAAATATGGATCCAGCTACCTTCAAATATTAAATATTTATCCTCCGGAATAGGACCTTAAGAAGCACTGGTGACCATGGTCATGCAGGTTTAAAAATGAATGAGTAAACTATCCCTGGAATTTGGGGTGGGGTGGGAACACAATAATGGAATGCCTTATACGTGAAATTCCATTGGGTGGGGCCGCTGGGAAGGCACTGATCGCTCCTGGAGAGAAATGCATCATAGTGAGAGAAATGAAGACGCTACAGAGCTTTTGTCTTCAAATATAGCAACAATACTCATTGGAGTTAGCTTTATCAAATGACTGAATAATAGAGTCAAATTCAGATGGAATTGTATAAAAGGGTCTATAGAATATATTCTCTAACCAACCTTTCTTCCTGTTTAATTTGGTATTTTAATATTATACAGTCTTTTATTACTGCTCTATAAAAATATCTACACATAAATCATATGAGATCCATAGTCTTGGTCCTGGGAAAAAAATCCTGTTACTAAGTCCCGCTCAGAATGAAGACAGCTCCACAGGGTTTTTCAAAACACACATCTCCCACAAATCATCCTGCTCCTCCCCAAGCAAGAATATTACAAACGACAGAAGAATAGTCTTGAAAATGCTGGGGAAAGACAGACACCCGCTGGTGGAGGGGATTGAACTTCTTAATTTGGAGTGATGAGTACACTGTGGGTATTTCCTCTAGAATATGTGGTTTTTGTTCAAGGCTCCGGGTCACTGAAAGCCTGATTAGTCAAAAAATAAAAAATAAAAAAAAGTACAATCTTAATCTGAGAGATTTTTTTAATTAATCATTAGAATTCAAGTGCAAATACGGAAGTTTCCAGAGAGCACGAGAAACTTCAGTTTTCTTCCTTCTGTAGCCTCGTGCTGCTTTGTGACATCATTTTGAGGGTGCTTGTGACAGAAGCAAAAGACTGGTCCGCCTTAGACCTGTAGAGAGGGAATTGGGGCTGGAATCCTCGCTTTAAATAAGCCACAGTCTGTCTCCTGAGCTTAAGTACTAGCGAGAACAGGGGCCTACTTTTCCTCAGACTTTTCATTCCTCCCTCAACTCCCCTTGGCAGAGGAAGGAGTGATTAACTTCTCAAATTTTACTGCAAGTTAAATAACCTGCAAATCTTGTTCAAATACAGGTTTGGGTTCAGTTGAGCTGGGGTGGGGCCTGAGCTTCTGCATTTCTAACAAGCTCCCAGCTAATGCTAGTCCATGACCACATTTTGAGTAGAAAGGATTTAAGGCAGGAAATCTGTGACCTTTTACAGAATGCTCCTCCTCTCCCCTCTTCACTCCCACTGGGGAAAATCTCATCCTGCCCGACGCAGCACTGAAAAGCGTCCCTACTTGGGCTGTTCTGGATTGTGGGTTTGCTTCTTCAGCCATAAACTCTGAAGGCTGAACAGACATTTATAATACACTCTTCTAATCAAATAAAATTCACAGCAAAATGAGCTATCATTTCACAACGTATCATCAATAATCTCCTGCGTGGTAATTAGGCATAACTGCTCAGCAGGCCACCTCATTGCCATAATTAATATTGCTTTTACACAAATCACATCTTTAGAATTTCCCTTCTCATTTGATCGTGTTCCTCACAATATGTAATCATGCTCTCACGCACCCAAAGATGTAAATTTAAACTGGAGTGTCAATGGTTTTGCGATGCCATTTTGTGTTTGGCATGAAACACAGTTTAGGAAAATAGAAAGGCATTTGAAAGGTAAATCATTAAAGAAGGAAGTCGAGTTAGCAAAAGTTACAATCACAACTCCCCAGATTCATAATCTTGTCTAGGCTGGCTTTCTCTTCCAGAGTCCACTGAACAACCAAGCTACATCCTTGATAAATGGCTTATTTGACACCTTCAGGAAGACAGGGAGTAAACAGGTTTTGACACCTGCTGCTGAAAGTAGGGAAGGGGTCAAGGGTTGAAAAAGGGTGCTGATGGAGAAACACCCAAATAAAAAGAAACTTTGTCCAAATATAATTTGTATCTTACCTGGATATGGAAGGTTGGGAGGAGAGAAAGCAGAAAAGTGGTGTCAGAAACCAAGCTTCTAGGTTCTGCCTAGACCTGCAGTGGATGGAGGCATGAAGGGATTCAAGCACATTCAAGTCACTGCCAGGAAAGATACTTTTAAGTAAAATCAAAAAAGCAAGAAAATGGTCATCTTTATTTTATTTGTAGTATTTTCTTCTCAAGATTCTATTTCAGCTGACCTGTTCCAGCCAGCAGATTAGAACGAGAAGAAATGAATGATTTATCGAGTTAAGGGCAGCAGAACATGCCACTTTGGCACATAGATTATTTTGAGCTAAAGACGATTGAGAAGAAGTAGATGCAAGAGAAGTTCTCAGCCCTCCTCCATTCACCTACAAGGGGGACATGAATTTGTGTCCCCGGTGTCCCCCAGCCCCTCTTTACCAGGAAGGACAGAAGTTAATCACCAGAGACAAATCTAGACCCTTATCAGCCCACAGACAGCACCACAGGAACGTACATAATAAACTGTAAGTGCCTTTATCTTCCATTAGGTCTCTGCAAAGTCAAAGACCAGGACCTCATGCTTGCTAAGCAGACACTCTACCACTGGGCTACACCCTCTCGCCCGCCCATTTAGCTGTCTTTTGTTAGTCTGCTTTGCAAGGCCCCAACTGGAGAACCTGACCAGAGTTTTTCTCCTCTATATAGCTGACTACAGAGAAATCAGACTCATGAAATTTAATCAGATAAGATATTCTTAGAGAAATTCAATGAAGACTGTCACACTATAAAACAATATGCTAAAATACAGCATGATAATGGCTCTAATTGAGTTTTCATTGTGTCATGGAGAACAGAAAAACTGGAAAAAAGGAAACAGGAACAAAAGCCCAGAAACCAGAAGAAATACAGTCCTAAGCTAGTGATCTTTTGATGGCAGGTACACAGAATAGAAAGGCCATGTTTCCCAGGGGGCCCATCTTGCAACCGGCTGGCTTATTCAGCTGGTTCTCAGCCCTTGTCTGTGCACTGATGAGGAGTGTGATAACATTTACAAGGCCCTGGAAACCATTCATTAGAGTTAAGATGTCATATTGGAAATTTCCCTCACTTCTGTAATTTAGTTATTGTCTAGATCTATTCTATTTATTGTCACGAAAACATTCCTTAGAAGTCTCTACTTAATTTTTTCCCCTGAATGGTATATTTTATTTTATTATTTTATTTTTTTAATTGAAGTATATTCAATTTACAAATATCATGTTAATTTCTGGTGTACAGCATAGTGATCAGTATGTATATTCCTTTTCATATTCTTTTTCATTAAGGGTATAACAAGATACTGAATATAGTTCCCTGTGCTATAAAGTAGTAACTTGTTTATCTATTTTGTATATAGTAGTTATCTACAAATCCCAAACACTCCATTTATCCCTCCACCCCCTTTTTCCCTCTGGTAACCATAAGTTTGTTTTCTACATCTCTGAACCATGTATTTTAATTCTTAAGTTTATAACTTTCCATTCTCCCTAATCACAATAAAGTTTTCAGATAAGAAAAACATTTTGAGAGGAATTTTCTGTTCAGTTATTCAGAGTGGAGTTTGAGCAACAACGTTCTGAGAGAAATCGAGTTAGAGCATCTGAAATAGTCTCCCACACAGCCCACCTCCCCAAAGAGCCCCAAGGTGTGTATGTTTAACTGGGGCTATTCAGCTGCCCCGTCACAGGAGGAAATCCTGACAGGACTCCCACCTTGGTCAGCATTGAGAACAGCCCTCCAGCATCCTCCTGCCTCATTGGGCAGAGACCAGTGATGCCCACTAGCTCTGAGCCTCTCTAAAGCCCCTGCACCACTTTTTGAAGAGAACAGCTCCTGCCTCTTCCAGCATCCTCTCTGTTCCTGGGATTTCCAGGTGCCCACAATGCACTGCAAGTTTGCTGAATCCAAGTTTCTCCAGCCAGACATGTACTCACATCACGGTGGTAGTTTCATTTGAGTTAATGCTGCAGAAGATGACTAAGGGGGCCTATGAGGAAGGAATTGGGCATTTTGTATCATGTCTTTTTGACGCAGGAAAGTCAGTCTACATTGTACTTCCACCTAGATAGGATGGCAGTGTGCTCAGAAATATAGATCAAGGAGATGGACCACCTGGGTTTGAACCACTTAAGTTCAGCCACTTACTGTGTAAAATTAGGAAATCTGCAAACCTCTCCCTATGTCTAGTGTCCTATCTACAAGTTGAGGTATATATATATATGTCATATATTATATTGTCTGATATGTGGCAGCTATAGTGAGACTACCCTGGAATTGGGTGGGGCTCACTTTACTCAAATCAGATTCAGCCAGGGGAGTCAGACCTCACAAATTACACAATTGTGCCTCCGAAAGAGGACTTACAACCTCAGGAGGGGGTAATTAAGGTGCCTAATTGCACAGCATTATTCAGAGGCTCCCCACCTCCTTCAGTGTGTTAGCATGCCTCTATAGACCAGCCCTAAAGGTACCCTGAAAGAGATCTGGCTAGGTTTTAGAGAAGTCAAGGTGTATGCAAAGAAACGCAATAACAACTAAAAATGAAACCACAACTCTCCTGTCTCTTCCATACTTCATTCAGGTTCCCTGGAGACAAGTCAGGGTACAAGCAGTAAGGAGGTAAACCCACAGGCAGAACTGGGGCAAAAGGAGAGACCCAGGCTACTACTTGGAAGGAAACTACAGGCCACAAGAAGAGCTGGCCTTTGACCAGTCGATCTTAAACTTGGCTGTCCACTGGAAACCTCTGGGGGTAGTTTTTAAAACTACTCACATGGTGGGGTGGTAAACCAGCTCTTAGGGGAGGATGGGAAGGGCTGGTTTGTGATTTGTGGTATTTACCAGTTGCTGTGGTAGAAATAGCACATGGTGGCCCATTTTAAGCCTCCCTGAACACAGAGTTGGGGAGGGAAGCCCGGCAGGGATGAGCCAGCCCCAGCACATTGCTGAAGGGACAGGGATCACTGAGGAGTCTCCTTTAAATGGTGAGGGGTGCAGCCTGAGCAGAGGACGTGGAAAACCAGCCCCAGGTGATCCTGGTGAGCAGCCATGTTTGAGAAGCCCTGACCCCGTCCAGGTAGCGCTCTCTCAGGCTGTTCCTGTCCGTACCTTTTCACCATCTGCTTAACAGCCATCAGGTCAGTACCTTCCTCTTAAAATGTTGTTGCCCCTTTTGGACAACGTGCTTTGGGGGAAGCTTCTCCTGCTGCTCTCCCACTCCAGGTTCCTCCCTGGGGGTGCGGTGGGGGTTGTCTCTAAGAGCAATTCAGTTATGCAAAAACATGTATTAAAACAATGTGTTCGAGGCACATGCTGGGCCCTCAGGAAACAAGGCTGAAAAACATGCTTCTTAATTCGAAGAGGCTTAGAGTCTGGAGGGGGAGGGAAAGGAGTCAGCCAGCAGTGTGAGGGGAGGAGGGCAGAGAAGGGCCACGGGTGCAGGCACTATTATGGGCTGACCTAGCACACTTCCCCAGACCCTTTGTAGCATCCAGTATCGTGACCGAAAACTAAGCACCTCTCCTCCTCCCGCTTCCTTGAAACTAGCAGTGGTAATAAGACAGTTCTCCTCACTGACAAAGACGTAAGCCAGAATCAACTGGGGGCTTCCAAAAAAGGCTTTTACTTTTTCTGTTAAATATATATATATTATATATGTATATAAAATTTGATATATTTATCTCCAAAGCTGGTACTGCCTTTTTGCTCACAGTCTGTCTTTTTTCTATCTGAAGCCCAAGGCAGCTGGCAGGAGCCGCTGCAATCATTTCATAACCATGAGGTAAAAGCCAAGAGAATTACAGATACACAAGCTCTAGCATCTGGTATTAAACAAACAACAGAAGCTTCCTTTATTTGTATACATGCCTGTAAGCCATGTTGTCTCTGACCAGCAGCTGAATGCAATTGAACTGCAAACCGATGCCGGTTCATACCCACACTGGAAGATGGGGGTGCTTCTTAGAGTCAGTAACAACGGAGCTAAATCTTAGCAGATGGTGCAAATTAGTACTGAGGGAAGAATGGGGAGAAAAGGGCCCCAAGCAGAACAGTAAGAGCTGATACCTACAGGGGCAAAAGCGCGTGGCACGTTTTGGCAAACCACAGACAGCAGGGGGTACATCTGAGGACTTGGAGGAGGTGAAGCTGGAGGGGCAGGCAAATGGAATGGCAGATCATGCAGCAGCCTTCATGGTGACTAAAGGAATTAAAAATTTATCCTAAAGACAAAGGTTGACTTTTGAAGATTTTTTAGACTGAGAAGGCCCATGATCAAATTTGTGTTTTTAAAAGATAATGTTGCCCTTTAATGCAGGATATTACTTCTAAATTTTATTCAACTCCTTAATTTAGCCTAGGGAAAAATCAGGAAAGTATCTAGATGTCACCAACAGGATATGGTAAAATAAAGTATGATGCCACCCTAAAACAGTATTTTTGCAACCATATTTTAGGGAATGCATTATTCACTAGTGACATAACAGCTAAAGAAAAGTGCACCATATATAACTGGACCACAAAAATCTCAGTATTTCAGGAAAACATACATGGAGAAAAAGACTAGAAAAAAGTTATAAAATAGTATTTATAGTTCTTGCTAGATAGTGAAAATACCACAGAGTTTTATTTTCTCTTATAATTTTCACTTTCCAAATTTTCTAAGCAAGCATTTTTATAATGGGGATGGGGAGAGAAATGTGACCTAAAATGTAAAACTGGCAGCTGGAGGGAGCCAGACTAGAAGCAGAAATCATGGTTTGACAGTATTTACTGTCCATTTGGTTTCTGAGTCTTTGTTCGTGGCAACCCAGTGTTGGAAAACAGGATTCTTGGAAATTCCCTGGACCTTTCTCCCCTTGCAACAGCCTCCTACAGTCCCCATTAAGATTTCTGCATTCTCTGGAATCCCATCCGGTCATCTGCCCTCTCCACACTCCTAAGTGATTTCGGCTTTCCCCACTGTATTGGGTGAGCCTCCATCCCATGCTCCTGGGGGCAAGAATTCACATAGTGTGTTTCATATCCCCAGGAAGGAAAATGTGATCACTTGTTTGTGTTGACAGAGTTTCTGCTCTGACCACTGCTTTTGTCAGATGCAACCCTGAACAGCCATGGCTCATACCATGAGACTCTTCATTACCCACGGATGGTCATCATATGGTAGACCAGCTTGGGCACCTTCTCAAGGGCAGTTCATCAGTGGGCTGGCATTTGGAAACTGAGCCACGCCCATCAGGTTCTTCCCCCAGAGACCAGCACTGGGACATACAGAGAGGAGCAGGCGGTTAACAGCAGGACTCAAGTTGCAGGGATGCACTGATGTAGCCGGGAAGGAAGTCTGTGGTCATGATCAGTCATGGCCAACCAACCATGAGAAAGCAGGAACTGTGAGCAGGCAGATTCAACGATGGAGGGAAAAGGGATGCAGAGTAGAGGGGAAAAGTGAGTCGTAGTGAGAGGTGAACAGAGCAAATCCCCAGAAAATCGCAGACCCGCCTAAAGGGAGGAGAGTCAGAGTTGAGGTTCCGACACTCCTGCTGTAGAGGCTCTTAGACGCTGCTGCCTTCACAGAGGCTGGCCTATCACCTGTCTCTCATCTTTTTCACTTTGGTTTATCTCCCTATGTTCCATGTGTTTCCTTATAATAATAAACCCTACTCCCTCATCTTCCTGATGTTACAAATGTCTCTGTTTCTTGAAATCAGAAGGGCTAAATTTGAATTGTGATTGATCCATTTACTTATTTATTGGATTGTGTGCCCACTCCCACTTTAAGTGCTTCATATATTCCACATACTAGATCCAAATTGTGCCAATACTCTTTGCACTAGGGACTAGAAGACATGATACAATACTTGCCCTTAATGATTACTCAGTGTTGACGCTCATGGTGGTGATAGAACATAAATATGAGAGGTACAGAGGATAGAATGAGTATGATTGAAGATGAGTATGATTGATGGGATGAGGGTGAGAGAAGGTATAAGAAAAAGGCAGGAAAGAAATTTTAAATCTATGTTTCTAGTCATTGTCACTGAGAGAATGACAGTGCTGTTCTCCAAAATAAGGAATTCTGGAATAAGGAACATTGAGTTTAAGGACATCCAGGTCTGGGTGTCCAATGTGCAGCTATGGAAAGAGATCATAACTTAAGTATGTATTTAGGAACAATAAATATTGCCAATAATGTTTGGTTCTATGGCTTTTGCAGTGAGAAGAAGGCTGAGAACAGAATTCTGGGCAATATTTAGGGGTAGGCAGAGAATGAGGTTTTAGAAAGGGGGTCACACAGGAGTGTTCCATTAGCAGGAGAACCAGGAGATTAATATGTCCTGGATGCTAAAGAGTAGTAGATTACTCAAGCAGGAAGACATAATCAGCAGTGCAAATGCCACAGAGAAAGATAAGGGCTGAAAAATGCCCATGATATGTGTAATATAGAAGTTCCTGGTGACCTAGATGAGAGCGCTTAGTGAGAGAATCACTAGCCCAGCCATGAGCTGAGAATCAAACAAGAAGCATGAGTTATTCACTCAGAAAGCTAGACTCTGCCAGGTAAGAGAGATGGAGGAACACCCCAAGAAGCCTATGTGAAGGGGATGTAGAGTCAGGGATTAATGGAACGCACTTCTGGAGCCCATCTGGCCATCGGTCTCCACCCTTTTTAACATAAGGTGGGAACGGTTGCCTCTTGGATTCTGAGTGTTCACACAGAACCGCTCCTCTGTGTCTGGGGTCCCTCTCCATTTCTCCCAAGTCCATTGTGATCCCCTGCATGAGCTCCCGGATGCAGTCTCTTCCGCCCAGCCTCCACTTTCTACAAGACTAGAAGAGAACCACCCACTCTTCCGATGTGCGGTCTGTCTCCTAGGTCTTCCCAGTCGTTCCACATCTGACAACAAGGACCCATGTGCCAGTCTCTTCTAAAGGACTGGAGAAATGCAGTGGGGAGTATATGGTATAGGAGGAAACTAAAAGCTGTGCTCACAAGTGCAGTTTGAGAAGAAGGAAAGCAGGTGTGGCCAGGATTGCATGCATGCCCTCCAAGTCAGGTCCCCTCTGGGGTTCCCCACATCTGTTGGCCCCTATTCACACATCTCCCCAAACAAACCTTAATTCTTAAAGGACAGACTTATAAATGGGAATAAAACATATTGTTAACTCATAATTTTCAAGAATCCTCTCTGCATGGACTCAGTAAGACACAACGTTATAATCCCTTAGGTATACCAGAGAAATTTTGAGGTGAGTTACTTAAAAAGAACTCAAATGAACTTCGGTGAGATTCTCTTTAGTTTCTATACGGGGGAAAGGAAGCGAATGCTTAACGCCTAGCTTGGATCCTCTGCCAGGAGGGACAGGAAGGGAGAATGAATGCAGTCTGGTTCCTGAGTGAGTAGAAGGGGCGGGGCTCTGGGGCACAGGAGTGACTAGCTCACCTGGGATGAAAGGATGCAGGCGTAGACACATTGTAGATGTGGGACAGGACAAGACAGTTCCCATCGATGGTTTTGTTTGTTTGCTCAGTAAATTATAAACAACACCTTCTGCTAGCACTGAGAGTTGAGGAGGTGGGTACTACCCCTACTACTAATAGCAGATCCATGTAGTGGGTACCGGAGGTGGGCCAGGTCCCTTACACGCACTGTCTTGTTGAGCCCCCATCACAGCCTTCTGAGGTATGATTAACCCTTAAATATAAGTTTGTTAATAGAGGGCTTGTTCAGCATCTTAGCTATTTCCCAGCATTGCCAGAAAAAAGTGGGAAATGCTATATTGTGATAGTCCACTGAATACCTATATTCCTGTAACTTCACAGGAAAAGCTGTGCAAAGAGATGAGCATCTGAAGTAATCAATCGATAGGCAAACTTTGCAACCCCAGTCATTTTCCCAGCATTCCGCAGAGACCCTGGCTTCTAGGATGACAACCATATTAATGCCTGAGAAGTAATTGTAAAAGGCATCTTTAAATGATAGAACTTGTAAGGATCTTTATAGTTTGATCTTCTGGTTCCTGATCATGTGACCAGCTGGGGAGGAACTTGTACAAGGACTTCAGGAGCACTAAATTGTTGGAATTTATCAGACATCAGACATTTGGGGAAAGAAGAAATGTTAAGTCACACCTTCTGGGGTCTTGTCTTCAGACTACCACCTCGGAAGGCCTGGAATTCTGTTCACTTGAACGTATGTTCACGAGTGCCAGCAACATACCAGTGCTGCTGTGCTAGGCTTCAGGGCTTTCGTACAAAGATGATTCAAACGCGCTCAATGCCCATAAGAGTTTACAATTAGAGAAAGGAAAACACAAGCATAGATAATGGTTTTGTAGACGTTACGGTGGATACAGCCTTAGAATGGGCCTAAAAGGAAGAGTAGGATTTCACAAGGTAAAGGTGAAAAGGAAAGCCCAGCAGACCAAGTGACCGACAGGCATAGACGTCAGGGGCTCAGGGTATTCGAGGGGAGGCTCTGCAGCCCAGCATCTGGATGCAGCAGTGGTTTTCAGACTATGGTTCCTGGACTGTCAACTTCGGCATCACCTGGGAACTTGTTAGAAATGCAGATTCTCAGGTCTCAGTATAGAGTCACCATATGACCCAGCAATTCCACACCTCGATGTATATTCCGAGATCACTGAAAACAAAAACTTACACAGGAATGTTTGTTGCAGCATCATTCATAATAGGCAGTCAGTGGAAACAACCTAAATGTCTATCAGTTGATGAATGGATAAATAAAATGTGCTGAATCCATACAGTGAAATATTATTCAGCCACTGAAAGAACTGACATGCTGGCACATGTTACAACTGGATGGACTTTGAAAGCACTGTGCTAACTGAAAGAAGCCAGACAAAAAGGACAACAATATTATATGATTCCATTTATATGAAATGTCCAGAACAGGCAAATTTACAGAGATAGAAAATGGATTAGTGGTTTCCAGAGGCTGAGAAGGAGGCATGGGAAGTGGCTGCTAATGGGTTTCTTTTAGGGTGAGAATGTTCTAGAATTAGGCAATAGTAAGGGTTGCACAACCTTGTGAATATACTAAAAACCCACTGAATTGTGTACTTTAAAGGGGTGACTATCATGGTATGCGGATTATATCTCAAACAAAACAAAACAAAAAATTCTCAGGTCTCACTCCAGCCCTCCTGAATCAGAAACCCTGAGGGCAGGAGCCAGCCACCTGTGTTACAAGCAGCCGTCCAGGTGACCCTAAGGCACACACACATTTGAGAGCCACCTGGCTGGACAGGTGGAGTTCAGTCTGAGCTACATGTTATTCTCACCTGGGGAAATTTAAAAGGGATCTGTTTCCTAGACCCCAGGCCTAGAGATTCTGATTAACTGGGTCAGGGAATCAATGTTCTGTGAAAGCTACTCATGTGACTCTCCTGTGCATCAGTTGAGAGCCACTGGCCGGCACTAGCGGCAGGGGTAGGTGGATTCATAGTGATGGTGAAGGGATACTGGGGAGAGAGATTGGGGCCTCATTGTAGAGGGCCTTGAAAAACAGCCTCAAGGGAAGGAGATGATTAGATCTGCATGGTCAGGTCCTACTGGGAGCAGGTGAACTGGTATGTGAAGGCACTGAAGGCCATGAGATCAGCTGGAAACTTGGATAGGAAAGAGGAATCAAGGGTCAAGTGCAGGCTTGGGATGGGAGACTGAAAAGGAAGGAGTGAGAGAAACGTGGCAACAGAGAGACAGGATGTGAACTCTAATGAGGTGAAGGCTGGGGAAGGAGAGACGGGAGTCCAAGTTGTCCTCAGAGTTTTAGGTGTGGGTGACTGGATAAAGATAATGCATTAAATAAGTAAGGAAATCAAATGTTTCTGCTGGTGATGTTGGTGTAGAGGCATGAAAAGTGGAGGACAGTGGGGAATGGTCAGAAAACGAAGTTGAAGATAAAGATAAGGAGCAGATAATCCACGATGCACCCACTTCAAAAATAAAACAAGAGCTGCCACTCTCCGGGAGCAAATCTGTTTCAAAGACATTTTTCTAAAATTAGCTTTGCAAATACATCTAACCAATTATTGGATTTTATTAGTTACCTTTTGCTGCCATAAAAAATTACTTCAACATTAGTGGCTTAAAAGCAATGCAACTGTATTATCTTACAGTTCTGTGGGTCAGACCTCTGACATGGGTCTCACTGGGCTAAAATTTAGGTGTTGGCAGGGATGCACTCCAATCTGGCAGGTCTGAGAGAGAATCCATTTCCTTGCCTTTTCCCAGTTCTAAAAACTGCCCGTGTACCTTGGTTCTGGGGTCCCCCTCCCTCTGTTTTCAAAGCCAGCAATGGTGAGTTTAGTTTTTTCATGTTGTGTCATTCTAATTTCCTTTTCTGCCTCCCTCTTCCACTTTTAAGGACTCTTGTGATTCCATTGGACCCACCAGATAACCCAGGATAATCTCCCCTATTTTAAGGTAAGCCAGTTAACAACTGTGATTCCAACTACAGCCTTCATTCTCGTTTGCCGTGCGATGTTGTATATTCACATATTCTGACAATTAGGACACGGACATCTTTGGGGAACATCATTCCATTTATCTCAGAGCCACTTCATATTTTTAGACCCATCACCATACAAATTCAATTTCTGACTTCCAAGTCTGTCCTAGTATTTTATAATGTACATAGAAATTTGTTCCTTTTGACAGAGGTCTTGCTCTGTGGTATTGGAGCTAACTACCACACACCAGACAACAGTGGACTGTCAATATCTTATAGTTCCGCCTAGAAAAATAGTATTAACTTATGAGTGCAAAAATATGCAAATTGCAAAGGGTTTCTTTCTAAAAACAAAAGTCAAGAAGTTTCTTAATCATGTTCACCATTTTACTTCTTTTGTTGTCCTACTTAAGAGATTTGTTTTCAGTTGCTAGGGCTGCAGTGACAGAATACCACAGATGAGGGGGCTTAAACACCAGAAATTTATCTTCTCACAGCTCTGGAGGCTAGAGGTCTGAGGTCAAGGTGTTGATAGTTGGTTTCTTCCAAGGCCGTGGGGAAAGCTGTGCCCCAAGCCTCTCTCCTTGGCTGGTAGATGTCTGTCACATCTCTGTGTCTTCCCATCGTCTCCTCTCTGTATGTGTCTGTGTTCAAATTCCCTCTTATAAGGACACCAATTATTCGAGTAGGGCCTCCCCATTGACCTTGTTTTAGCTTAATTACCTCATTAAAGACCCTCTCTCTAAATACAGTTACATTCTGAGGGACTTGGGGGTTAGGATTTCAACATATGAATTTTTCAGGGAGACAAGTCAGCCCATAACATAATACGATAATTATGCTATCCCCTAATAGGATAAACCTTTTACAAAGTGAGTCTCAGGTGGCAACTCTGCTGGTTGGTGGTCTCAGAGCCTCTTTTGGGAAGGATTCTGAGGGCATATCTGGGCTCCATTGGAGAAAGCATAGGGATCAATGAGCAATGACTTTGGTGGAAACCGGCTGGTGCAGTGGCAAGCAGCACGCCACGGATTTGCAAACCCCCTCGTTGACTCAATTACCACGCAGAGGATGAGGGATTCTTTTGCTAAGAACAGAGCAGACTATGATCCAGGAGGAATAATGTTGGATGCTGATGCACTGAGCCATCAGCTACACTATAACCTAGCATTTACTGCCCTGCCTCTACTAGAAGTCTTGAATATCATCATTTGTATATGGTCCCAGACTCACCAGTGCCTAAGTGCTTAAGTAATAATTAGAGAAACTGCCTGAGGAATCCAAGTCATTGGCAAACCATTAATATGAATTATCCACTCATAAAGGGTGTCTTTTATTATAGAAAAAATGAATCATTAGAGAAGGTAGCCATAATATTATTTTGACTTACTACATACAGATGAGTTTGTGTATCATCCACAAAAAAAGAATTGATTAGACAGCTTTGGAGACCTGATATTGTTTTTGTTGAAAGTGACAAAACATCATTATTCAAGGATGAATGTGGGTTTTTTTAAGATTAACCTTATGAAAAAAAATTGATTGGGCTATAATCCTCAGAATCATTTAAAGTGTTTTTGTATTAAGAAAACAATGCCATGAAAACCATGGCTTTGAACTAGCCATTTACAAGGCAGACCACCTGTGACTGGCATTTCTGAGGGTGAGTCTATACTTGAATTTAAGAAAATTTGGATCAGAGCCTTGTTTCAATTATCTCAATCCTACATCTCTACTCTCATGTAACCAACCAATCAGGCTGACAACGTGGTGTACAGACAGGAAAATCTGTTCCGAAAGAGATGGCTGAGGGAGAGGGGCTGAGGCGTGCTGGTATTCTGTAAATACAGTCAGTTCTATTGGGATTACTGATGTTTCAAGACTTGCATCAACAAACACCCACAGATCTTACAAGATAAACCAGAATGCGTGCTGGATGTACTCAACACCTTGTTTATTTTTACCACAAAAGTTACTCTTTGCTGTGAAGTATGGAGTGGGACCAAGTGGCTTCCTGCCATTCAGCTTAATCTCATGGGGATGGTGTCTTGTGAGGCTGGCACACAAGACAGCCAGTGTGACATTACCAGGTCTGCAGACTTCAAAGCCTCCCTCTCAGGGTGACCTGACAACAGTAGAACCAGGATGTACAAGGGTGACCGAGGAGCAGCCCAAGTTGTCATTCCTTTCCGTTCCCAAGCAAATGAGGAGAAATCGCCTTGTAGTTCTCATTCTAGTTTTAAGATCACAAGTATTATGTGAATATGAATCATTACAAAAAGTCTGAACGTATCAATCATTTTAAAAACATTAATACAAAATTATAAAAAACATAAATATAAAAAATGTTCTCTTTGTGGGGAGGGTATAGCTCAGTGGTAGAGCACATGCTGAGCACACATGAGGTCCTGGGTTCACTATCTGATACCTCCATTAAAAACATAAATAAACCTAATTACCTCCCCCCCAAAAAATAAAAAAGTAAGAAAAAGTTCTCTTAATGAACTTTCCTAATTCTATTCTCCTTTATAGACTTAATCATTGCTTCCAGTGGTGTGAATATTCTTCCAAATCTATATCTCTATATAATTATAGCCAATCTATATACACAGATATATGTGGATATGAAGATGTAGATAGATCTATATTTATGTCTAATTATACAGCATTTTACCTGTTAGTCAGCAGCTTGCTTATTTTTCACTTAGCATTTTGACTTGGAGATTTACCATAGATGTACCTCTTCTTCAAAATTGCTCAGTAGTATGCGAATAAAATATTTTACTTGATCATTTTGCTATTGCTTGTCATATAGACAGTTGCCAATTCTCTGATCCTGGAAGCGCTGCTGTGTATAAACTTCCTTTTCTATGTCTTATTCTGACAAGTGAAAGTTTTCTCTAATCAGGAAATAGCACATGTTAGAAAGTATATTCTATCTTTGTTTTAGTAAATACTGACAAATTGGCCCCCCCAAATCCTGTTTCTATTAGATTACCACTAGCAGTATGTGAGAGAGCCTTTTGCCCATACAGTTTCTCAACATTTCATAGTGCCGATCTGTTTAGTAGTTTTCATTTATGGCCCCAAATGCTATATCACTGTTATTGCATTTGTATTTCCCTCATCTAGTGTTTGTATACCTGCTAATATAAAACAGAAACATCCTTGTGTGTGTTAGAGAAAGAGAGACAGAGACAGAGAGAGGGAGAGAGGAGGAGGGCGGGAGGGAGGGAGAGCACATGAGGTTTGGTGGCCAGGTCTGGAAGTGGTACCTTACCTTTCTTCATCTATATTTCCTTGGGCAGAATTCAGTTGCAAAGCCCCACTAACTATAAGGGGGATGGGTTAGAAACACAAATATTGGTGAGTAACAACTCTCTATGCCACAAGGTCACTGTCAAGACACGTAAAAAACTCTCCTCAGCTTTTCCCAGGCGGCTAAGCAGTACTAAAACCACAGGAAACAAAAGATGCTTAGAGGTTCGGTTTAGTTACCACCAGCATCCCGCAATTTTAGATATCAGGGAAAAAATTCAGGGATACTGAGGATTAAAAAGTTGATTAGTGGTAGAGCTGGAACTGGTAATCCAGGTCCCTTGATTCCTAGCTCAGTGTTCTTCCCAATACCATGTGTCTTCACAAAAATTACAGTATCGGCACCTGGTGTAAAGGTTTGATTTAACATGGTGTAACTCTGGAAGGCAAAATGAGAACCAAGGGGTCAAAGTGAAAGAGAAATGGTTTCTGCTCAGTCTATAATACATAGCCGGCCCAAGAGCAGATGAGCTGCCTAGTGAAATAATGAATTCACCATTAATGGAGTGTGAGGTGAACACTCCATGGCTAGTTTTGGGATGCTGCTGAAGTCACACTTTTTAGCAGGTAAACTCAGAGGTTCTTTTCAACTGTAAAAAAACTATAATAAAAATATTGTCTCTTCTCATTTTTCTTTTGAGGTCTGAAATGTAACTATTTTATGGCTATCTTTGAAGGAAAATGTTCAACCTAACCTATATTAAAAAAAAAACAACACTTTCAAAAAAATCTTGAAATGTTTAAATGCAGTAGAAGAATGTTAAGTAAGAAGCAAGAGGTATCTCAACTTTTTAAAGCGTGTCTTGTCAATAAAATGGGGGAAACAATGTTGTCTTCCTCACAAGGTTGATATGAGAGAGAGAATAGTATAAAACAAGTGTTTTGCAAAATAAAAAAATACAAATATTACTTATCTATTATATCATTGTAACTTCTGAATTATTACAGTTTTAGGTACTTCCTGCTGAGAATGGCACGATACAAAATATTTATTTGCTTCAGTAGACAACTATAATCTGTTTATTGCCTTTCTATTTATTGGTGTAGAAACAAATAGAAGCAAAGCTAAGGCCATATGCAATAGCTTGACCCTTAAGAATGACTAAAAGAAAGTTATTATTAGAAAATACAATTGAACTTTATGCTTGGAAACAATAAAATAGAGAAAAGCTATTTATCTTACAATTACTCATGTTGTTTACTAAAACCTACAAAGCCAAATTTCAGGAATATGATCTCTTGGAAGTTAGTGGACAGAAAAGCACACCAGTGTACTGAACACCCACATTGTATCAGTCACTGAACTAGGTGTCAGGGGCATAAAGGTGTGAGAGGCAGTCCTTGAACAGGAGGAAGACACACCATCTTCATCTAATCTGTTGGGCCAGCTTGTCTGAGGGTCTATCAACCCCATTCCTGCTCCCTCTGATGTTCCCTGTATCCCAGCATCTGGAAGCTTGAAAACTACATCTACAGTCTCTCTTGCCAAGGTTCTGTTTTGCTTCTGCCACTGAGCGGAACCATGTGAGATCTGGGAGGCAGGAGAGGAAGAGGAAGAGGAAGAGGCATTATTGCTCCAGCAGCAGTGCTCAGGCATGGCTGGGACAGAGGACAGATATACGAAGTTTTGCAGCTTCTCCATAAGTCCTCCTTCACATCATCCACTTTGGGGCGGTAGGTTCCTGAGATAATCAGTGGTGATTGTCGACAATTCCTGATTTCCTGAAAGCTAGCAGTGGCTGGGATCCTCCAACCAATCATGCTGTTTTCTTGGAATTGAATTTCCTGTGTTAAATATCCCTTCTGACTTGAAATATCTTGAGTGGTTTTTGTTTCCTTGACTGATACACGTTGTAGATGATAAGACAGAAGTATGTATAGGTGCTCTGGGATTATAGCTTTTTGTTGTCAAAAATGGCTTAAGGTAAGGATATATGTAAATGCCTGGGTAATGGAAAAATTGCTTGACTTGGAAGGTGTCAGGAGCTCAGCTGAGCTGGGAGAGAGAACTGAGCTGCCAGATGTGGGAGTAGTCAATTGAAGCAACAAGCCACAAAGAATCAAGGGAGGCATGAAAGGGTTAAGTCTTTAATCAGTACCTGTGATAGTGCAACAAAAGTCTAAAACGGGAGCGAGTGCTGACTCTGCCTGTCCCATCTTCCCCCATGGAGAGGTGTGCTGGTTAAGGATAAAGAGGATAAGCACAGATGTGGGGGACCTCTCTCTATTGAGGGGACTCATAACAAAATGCTGTAGTAGTTTAATGGGCCCTGGGATCAGGGGGATAGGGAGAGGGCTAGAGGCAGAAAAGTAATAGGTACTGAGAGTTGGAAAAAAGTGTCTTCAAGGTTTCCCCTTTCTTCTCCCATAAGGAAGTTTCAGCAGAGGCATCTGAAGAGGACCTCTGTCCAAGGCCTCAGATAGAAAGGCCCAGGAATGAAGGTGCTCGGGCTAGGAATGCAAATATCTAAAGAGCATGACCATCCAGAGGGACCTGAGTCCTTCACTGCACCTCCTTTCTGAGACTGCAGAGCACTGGCTGGGCTCCAGTTCTGGTGCAGGGAAGGCAGCTTTCCTGGTGAGACCTGCTGGGGGCAGCATTTGTAACTACCTTTGTAGTTGGTCAGACCTAAAAAATTACACATAGTTTTTCATCAGGCATTGTACTCCTCAGAAGGGCTTCAGAAGGCCCAAGATTGGAAGCTTAGCAAAAAGATATACAGATGAACCAATGTGAGTGGATGCAAACCACAAGGATCTTTGCATCTCATGTAGATGCCCAACAGAGAGCAGCCACTGCAGAGTGACACTTAACCATCAAGAGGAAAAGATGACTTCTGTAGATATCAGCCAACCTCTCTCCTAGGCCACCCTTATGTTTGCAAAATGGGCCCATGAGTGGTGACTCTACACTGGCCCAACACTTGTGCTCCCTCATACAAAGCTTGATCCAGCTGTGGCTACTGGTGAATGCCTACCCTTCTGGCAGCAGTAATGGATGCTGAACCCTCAATTTAGAACCATTCCTTAAAGAGGCCATAAAGTGACTTGGTAGCAAGTTGATAACATCCGTCCCTTTACCTTGGAGGAGGTAAGGAGTTGGCCTTGTTCAGAGAAGCAACCTGCCACAGGCCGTGAGCATCCCTGCACCTTCCTTCTGAGTATGTTGAGAATGCAAACCCCCATCGCTCTTACCCAGGCCTTTCCTCAGGGTTCTGTTTGCAGCAAACAATCTTGAGGGATGAGGTAATGTTTCCCCCACAGGACAAAGAGAAGGCTTGTGCACTGCTTGCTATAAAATAATAGGTTCCCCAAGCTGAGTATTCCTTAACTGTGGCGCAAATATACTGATCCGTCTGGGCCGTCCATCACACCTCTGTGAGATTTGGCAGCAGGAGGAATTGCTGTACATCATGCTGTTTATTGAGAGTAAAAAGTCTTTGTCTCTGATCTGAGAGTCTTGTGTCTTCTGCCAGCATCCATAAAGTAGCAGCAGGTTAACTTATGAGCTTAAAAGTAAGGGTAAAACAAATCCCACATCTCACAGTTCTTAGCAGAATCGATACCAATTCCAGATAAGCATTTGCCTTCTCTGCTTTCAGTATGTCCACAGTACCATGAACCAAAGTTTACAGAATATCTGAACTGGGTACCCTGTACAACATTGCCTTAGATCAAGGAACTTTTTTTTTTAACAGTAAGGGAGGCATAAAAATAAAGGCACATGAACACAGTATTCACTGTTCTTATCATGTGCCCCATCATTCAGAGGCATTTGGATGAACAAAATGACAAGTTGTTAAAGATTCGGGTAAGAAGCCAGCTGAAGGTCAAACCCCCATGGTTTGGGGATACTTTCTTCTAGAATTTTGGTATAGAGTGCTACATTCCTGATAGCTAGAATACATGGGTCCTGAAACCCAGTCATACAAATAGAACTGGACCTTCTCACCATCTCTCCCAGTATCCCACTTGTACAATCTATGCTTCCTTTCCTTGAAAACTTTGACTCTGTTAGAAGTTTTAGTTCTTTGGGAGAAACCATCATCCAGAGAATACAATAAAGTTTCCACTGAACTCGGAGCTGTAACCACCATCAAATCATCTAGCAGTGGACCAGCAGCCACATGAAGGAACTATACTACCATGGAAGCAACTGACCATGATTAACATGAAGTTCTGGGATTTCTTCTACACAATTGGTCAGAGAAGAGTATTTTTAGAAATAGGTGATATACTTGGGCATCTCTTCGTGACTCCATGCCCAGTGAGAATGAGAAATAGACAATTGCAGCCATTAAAGCTCAAATAAAAGCAAGGTAACAACTTGACAATAAAAATCTGGGTCAACAATTGGGCAAAGCATCAAGGTCAGTTCAGTGATGGTTGAGTAAAACGGAATTCTAGATACAATAGCCAAGACATGGAAACAACCTAAATGTCCATCAACAGATGACTGGATAAAGAAGTTATGGTATATTTATACAATGGAATACTACTCAGCCATAAAAAAAATAATAAAATAATGCCATTTGCAGCAACATGGATGGACCTGGAGATTGTCATTCTAAGTAAACCAGAAAGAGAAAGAAAAATACCATATATCACTCTTATGTGGAATCTTAAAAAAAAAAAAAGACACAAATGAACTTATTTACAAAACAGGAACAGACTCACAGACATAGAAAAACATGGTTACCAGCGGGGAAAGGAGGTGGGAAGGGATAGATTGCGAGTTCTAAACTTGCAGATACTAACTACTATATATAAAATAGATAAAAAAAACAAATTTCTACTGTATAGTACAAGGAACCATATTCAATATCTTATAGTAACCTATAATGAAAATATGAAAGCAAATATATGTATGTATATGTATGACTGAAACATTATGCTGTACACCAGAAATTGACATAACATGGTAAATTGAGTATACTTCAATTTAAAAAAAGGGAATTCTAAAATGAATGGTGCAGCAAGAAGATAATGAAAATTAATTATGTCCATTGGATTCACTACTATGACTTGTTTCACTAATCCTCTTGCTTCAGTCTTTTCAGAGATGTAACTGCCTATTACCTTGAAACAGACTCTCTGACTGATTGAACTTACACTTTCTCTCTGGAAGAATACGTGAGAAAATCTTGTTCTCACAGAAATTGAGGCTCCACATTTTAGTTATGGCTGCTGGACCCACAGAGAGCACAACTGAATCTGAGTGGTACATGGTGTGCACTGTATCAAACACTTCTTAGGCACCACATCAGATCCTTCTGGCCTCACCTGCCTCTGAGGTCTCTGGACACATCTTCCACATCTCCACATGTGCCCTGAACAACCTCAAGCAGCCACTACCCAGTAGCACTTGTCTCAGGCTGGTGCCGTATACTTTTTGCCCCCTCCCCTGGCTTTCCTATTGATGCTGAGGAATCAAGCCCCAAGAGAACTTCTCAGGGCTCATGCAACCACCAGAAATTGAGAAGTAATGTCCTATGGGACCAATGTATAAACAATGGGAAAGGGAGATGAGTGAATAAAGTTTTCTCCATCCGCCTCTCACTACTCCCCCCCCCCAATAATCCACACTGACAATGCCACTTACTCAAGGGGAAATCTCAGATCACCTCCCTCCACCCTGTCGTCATCAAATGCAGCTACAGTGGTTTGTCTCTGTCTTTGAGCCCCAAATAATTATGATAATTACACCAGAGCACAATGGTACTCAACAGACTCCAGTATTCCCCATACACCAAAGCCCCCCATGCACAGTAGCCTCAACCAAAAGAACTTAGTGTTCAAGTTCTTTCCAGTTATAGGGAGCGTCCAGTAGACTCTCCCCCAAAAAGGCAATGTAAATCTTCCCCGCGTCTCCTGCACTGTGGGTAGCAAACAGGATTCGGATTCCTCCTGCCCTGGCTTTGCTTGATCTTATTTCAGGTTTTCACATGGTAGACTTGGTGCTGGTGGTTAGACAGGGATCCTCAGCCAGTGCCCCAGGCTCTCTAAGCCACCAGACAGGTAAAGCCTGTAGCTTGCTGAGAGGTGCCTCCCAGGACTGGGGAGAGTGACCCAATCCCATGCAGTGGGTCCCGCCTATCAAATGACGCCACAGGTCCCACTCCCTAGGGGCCACTCCTTGTTTCATCTGGAACGAGTGCCAGGCACTTCACCTCCTCCTAATTTATTTCACGTGGACCGTGTGAGCGCAGTTATGCTTCGGAGGGATGAGATATGATCATAACTTAATTATTTTTTATTTTGAACAAAGCACTAAAGGCATCAGAAGGACGTGCCAAGGTTGCCAGTGACCAGCTGCCAGCCCAGGGTCCAATAGAAATGTCAGTTTTAAGGCTTGCTCCCCGAAAGTCTAGTGGTAACAGTGATTCTCAGGCTAGTGAAATTTCAAACACAAAACAAAACTTGAGAGGATGGCAGGCTTTTTTGTCGCGTATAGGTGTTACAAACAAATAAGAGATCCTACTATTTATTCCCACCATTGTTTCTCAAATGAAAGGACATTTTAACATCTAAAGATGGGAAGAACACGATTCAAATAAACGAGAGCCTTTGACTAAATTAACATCAAGAAAACAAAAATCACTGCCTTGTTCTTTCCTCATTTTACTCCAGATCAATATCAGTTGGTCCGACTAGAGCTGCAGGAGTCCACGGTCAGACCTCGTGAGACAGCCATTCTTCTGCGGTGTAACTAACTCAGCAGAGAATCTGCACAGAGCTTCTGTGCAGTGGCAGGCAACCTGGTGGGGACCAGGATGTTACTAGCTTCTCCGTGGCCTGTACTGGAGACCTGATCCAGCCCTCTGACCATGAGTAATGAGAAGCCATCTTTCCATTAGGATGGAGATGGTAGTCACACGAAATCTAAATGCAGTTGTGCTGTATAAACGGTACCACCAGCTTGAGATACAGAGCATTTTCTGTGGCTACTCCAAGTAAGATGGATTCTTTTGTATTCTCCCTTAAGCAATCTATTATTTAAAATCTGTAATACAATGTTGCAAGAAGAAAAATATAATGGAAGTATTACCTTATGGCAATGTATTTTTAATAACATAAACTATCAAATTACTAAGAAACCTCAATATCAAAGGAAATTGTTTCCCTCTGTAATTTCTGCCATCATTAGGCAATAATATACTTATTCTAGAGGACACTTCTGAGACCATTTTTCTGTTCTTTCTATAATATCTTGAGAGTGTTTTTCTTAGCTGAGCTGTTTGTTTCCATCTAAATTTTGTACCTGATTGTCCTGCAGTCTTTTCACTCACTAACACACACCACAGAAAAAGTAGATTTTGAGAGTAGCCCTTTCTGTAAATTTCATCCTGAAGGAAGAAAGACAAAGCTAGAAAGTGTTCCTAGAACCTGATTCTGTATTTAGTCTGATACTTGTGAAACCATTAGAATGCAAGTCCTGCTTCTGGTGCCCTGGTTTTGAATTCCTGAATGATGGGGACATACTATGAAGCAAGACTGGGCAGGTTCACACACAGACCATTTGCCACTAGGAACAGAAAGTTCCCAGAGAAGGAAGATGCTATTGGGAAAGCTAGCTAAGAGCCGGGCTATGTTGAGAAAGGGGGGGGGGGGAGTCTCTGAGCAACTATCTAAAATGTGCCATTCTGTAAGCTCCCTAGGTGTTGGGCGGTTCTAAGACCAGAGAACAGAGGAGCTAAAGCAGCACATTCTGTGAGAAAGAGAAAAAAATTCTGCCTGCTTCTCTGTAGGCGTAGCAAGGGCTGGAGACAGGATTTTGCAATGCTGTGCCAGGACCTGAGGCCACATTCAGGTGACATGAAGAGCAACCATTTCCAGGATAGAAACTTTTTGTGTATTTGAGACTCTGATTTGAGTAACCACGAGCAAACCACATCCTTAGGATTTCTTCTCATTTCTGCTTGCTGAGCTGTCCGACTCAGAGTGAACTAAAATGAAAGGTAGCTGAATGAAGTTCTCAGGAGGAAAGAAGTTTCAGTATGAAATTGTTCCTCTAAGGCATCTGTGGCCGTGACCCTGTCGGGGGAGAGGGCCTCCTCCAGGCAGCTGGCCGTACCTGGCTTCCCAGCAGCCCTGCCTCTCAGACACACATCATTTCAGAACCCTCCACAGCCTCTCTTCTTCACTGGACCTTTCCATGTGGCTGTTTTTTCTGTTTCACTCACTCTTTTCTTGCCCAGAATGTTGGATCCATAAATTTTTTTAAAACCATCCTACGATCATGGTTTTTGATGGAAACCTTGAAATAGGCTGAGCTCGTAAAAGAACCAGAAGCATCAGGAGGAGGATGAAGAACTGTGACGTCGAGGACAGCCCTGGAGCAAAGTCCAACTGCACTGGAAAATCATTTTCCAAACTTGCACAAAGTGACTCCCTCAAGCTTGGCGTGCTTGCGTCTTTCAAGGGGCAATTTACAAAGAGACAAGCTTTGATTTTTTTTTTTTTTGAAGGACAAGTGTGGCCCCCAAATTAGTATCCTAACACAAATACCAATTTAATTCTGAGTCTAAAATAACTCAGCCATGTCACAGTCGCCTTAGAAGAACAGACACCATTCCAGAAATGTGTACTGAACGAGGCTCTTCTACGGAAGGGCCAGTGAATGTCCTTGGAGGCGTGCTGGGGGACGCGGGCACCCTGGGCCCTCCAGGTCCTCCCAGGGCGAGAAGTCACTGATGAGCCTGTCTGAGCCACAGCTCCTGGCATGGCCACTCTCTGCAAGTGTTTTCAGGAACTTCAAAACTGGCTATTAGGTCCCCCACACCCAGGCGACTTGAATTCAGCTTGGGCAAAACAGTAACAAAGAGGAGAAGATACATAAAGGAAACAGCTGTGCCCCCATCATACCTGACTCCGCCCAAGCACGGTGACCTCAGTATTATCTGGGGAAGAGCTGGATACTACCCTTGGCGTGGCCTGCCCTCTGTGAGCATGGTCTGAGATCCACAAAAACACAAAGGGGTGAACGGCTGCCTCTCTCTTTCTATCCCCCCATTCACAAATCCCCCTCAGGTCCTGAGTGAACCGGAGTCAGAGAGCTCCTGGGTTGGTCCATGTACATGATAAGATTGTAGCAGCCATGAGCAGACAGCGCAAAGTATCCCGGGTGGGGAGAGGCGCTCAGATTTTGGGAACCAGAGAAGCTCCCCTGACAACAGAGACTAGAACTGTGTGGGCACTGAGGCTGCATCGTCCACTGGGGAACTGTCACCAGGGACTCTCAGCCAGCGATGATTTTTACCCCCAGAGGACAAGTGACAATGTCTGGAGATGTTTTTGATTGTCACAGCTGGAAGGATGCTCCTGGAATCTAGTGGGTAGAGGCCTGGGATGCTGTTCAACATCCTACAACACACAGGACAGCCCCCTTCAACAGATAATTATCTGATACAAAAATGTCAATAATGCGGAGCTTGAGACGTCCTGCTCCACAGTATGTCACCAACCCTACACTGAGGGAAAAGGAGGGGGAGTGACCATGAAGTGACCACCAGCTCTCAGGAAAGCGGAACATCTTTCCCAGGTTTGCTCTAAGGACGTTTGTCGGGGGCATCAGTGCTTCCAGCAGGAGGGAAGCAGTCGTGCTTGGCTCAGGTCTGTCTTGGCTGAGGCCTTTGGATCAGGCTTACTGTTTACTAAGCCTACAATCAGTTACAATCCTTGCAATTGAGTATACCGAAAAAAAAAAAAAAAAAAAAAAAAGATGAAAAGGAATTCTTGCAGCTCCTCTAGAGAACAGTTCTGAAAATCCCAATTTTTGTTTCAGAGTCCATAGAAAAAGATGACATCACAGGGCGGGGGGTTTTGTCTGTTTATCAACCCGTACAACCCAAGATCCTAGAGCAATATTTGGCACATGGGAGATATTCAAAATATATTTGTTCAGTGAATAACAGCCTCAGATCAACCCAGAATCCTCCTCGGGCCTCCTCCTCACTGGAGAAATAATAGCTGACATTCATTTGCTGTTTATTAAGTGCCGAGAACTGTTCTAAAAGCTTATAATATCCAAATTAATTGATGAACCCTCACAACCACTTTATGAAGTCACCACTATTAGTATCCTGTTTTGTGGCTGAGAACAATGAAGCACAGAAAAGTTAAGTGACTTGTACACGGTCACACAGCTCGTCCGTAATAGAAATGGGATTCAAGCCCACACAGTCTGGCCTCAGAGCCTGGCGGCTTCCATGTAGGCAGTACCATTTTCCCACGGAAGTCCATGTGCATGGATCCAACACTGCTGTGTCTCAGCCAGCACCAGTGAGAAACAGCCCTACACTCAGAAAATCAGATGGTACCTCGTGGCCTAGAATTAAGCCCTGCAATTATGATAAAGATGCAAGTCCAGAAAAAGAAAGAGTTGAAACACCCTCAACTTCTGGAAGACCAAGAGGAGTCCTTGAGCCTGGGAGGTGACAGATGAGTAGGTAAGGAGAAGACAGCAGTGACTCGCCGGGCTCTCAACCCAGCTTCCTGCACCGTCTTCCTTCATTGTCCGCAGTCTCCTCTCACTCAGTGCCCAGCCCATGAACTCAGCTGTACCTTTGAACCACATCAGACAGAACTGGGGCAGGGGGTCCCACTTCAAGCCGCTCAGCCACTTAGATGTCAGCCTTAATATCAGGTTTCTCCTGACTCTGTGCTCCAAGTAACCCCTGACTGCCTCTCAGTTCATCTATGCCAGTAACCTTTTTAGCTTCTGCCAATCCCTTCTCTCCCTCCTAGGATGAGAGCTTTGATCTTGAAACCCCTTTTTCAGTTATATCCTCTTGGCTTCTGTCAGACCATCCTCCTGACCACATCTCCATAGATTGTCTTCACTCAGCAACTACATCCCCACGCTCTGCTCCCTGCCGGCACTCTGACCTGCCTGGCTAGACCTCCCTGACGCCATCACCCGCCTGGTCTGCCGCCATCACCCGCCTGGTCTGCCGCCTGGCATTAATTCCATCCTTTCCACATACCTGCTCCACCTGCCTGGTGCACTGCTTGTCGCTGTGTTTGCCCCAAGCCTCTGCCCTGCCCTCCTGGGATGGGTGTGCCCAGTGTCCAGGTTCTCTTTTCTGGTCTGTCTAGGGCAGCCACCTCCTCCTAAGAGCTGACATCTCAGCTACGATGCTGCTTAGAGCGAAAGCTTGACTCATGCTGAGATCAGCAAAACAGCACCTCCATCCTCCACCCTGCATAGAGCTGTGTCACTGCCTCTGTGAAGGTTTTCCTAAATTCCCCAGGACAAGTTGACCATCTTCCTTGGTGAACCTGGGGTTCCCTGGATAGGTCTCTGTGAAGACACTTGTCACTATAGTGACATTTATTTTTAATATATGCAACAGGGTAGAGAGTATTCTCTTCCTTGGCAGCAGGCATCAGACTTCTTTTAGGTCAGGGACCATTTTTGTTGGGCAAATCTTCTTAAGATCAGTTGAGTTTTGTGAGTTCCTGCAAGAAATGTCACCTGGTACTAAGATCTCAGAGAAAAGGTAAAGATCACATGAGATGAGGAGAGATATCTGTTTGATCCTCAGAGCGAGTGGAGAGAATAAAGGAAGGAGAAACATATGGGCAAGGAAAGAAAAAACGGGACCATCAAGATACAAAAATCCTCACACTCTAGGACGAGACCCTTTCCCCTGGAAAAGCCAACCAGCCTTATAAGAAATAGATCATTGGTAGAAAACAGAAATGAGTTGGGATTTGGCATCTGGTTATTTGAAAGGAATGAGAAGCAACACGTGTGGACACAGACCCAGAGACAAAGGAACCATGAGATTACAAACCCTTTGGAATTAGTTGTATATATAGACGTATATTTTTATATCTGTATGTATTGATATATATTGAGATAGATGGAAGGAAGGAAGGAGTGAGTGAGTTAATTATCTCTTGGGGAGGCTTGAATCTTCGCAGCCATGAAGTGGAGGGCCAGACACTTCCACCGAGATGTCAGAGATGCGTGGAGAGTACGGGGTAGGCAGCTGACATCTGAGCAGCATGTGCCTCCTCTATTAAGCACAGAACTCCTTGACAGCCAAGACCACATCTTCGTCTTCATTCAGCCTTTCTTTAGCACAGTGCCTGCCTGGCACACAGAAGGTGCTCAGCAAATGTGATGAGTTGGTAAATTACTGCAGCTATTCTGAGAGCAGCTCTGCCTTGCTAGTTTATGCAAGGTGTCCTGGTGTAAACCAGTCTCCCTAAGAAATTGGAAACTACGATAGGAATAATCCTCCTCCTGCCTTGTGAGAAATGAGAGTTACCAAGCCAGTGAATTATGTCTTGCTGCCTTGCTCGTTTGGGCAGAGGGCACAGAGCCCTGAGCAGAGGGGCTGCCATCCTCCCAGGCCTCCAGGGAGTGCGGAGGCCAGCCTTCCTGAGTCAGCTCGAGGCTGGGGCCCAGGCAGAGGGCCCCAGGTGGAGGTGGGCCCCTGGGTGGGGAAGGGTGAGGCAGGGAGGGGAGGAGCCATGTCAGCTTCTGTGTGTGCATGTTTATTTCGTTCTCACAAGTCTTCTCCTTGGACTGGAGGTTGGGCCTGAGAGCCACTTACTTCCTGAGAAATGGAGAGGATTCTAGATGAAACATTGAAGGTACAAGCACTGCAGGATTACCAGCACAACACTGATACAAAACCTTACACTTGACCCTGCTTTGATACATACGTTCCTTTACCTGGTGTTTGAGGGCCTTCTCCATCTGGCCCAACTGACCTGCCCAATGGACTACGAGCATCAAAGAAGTTGACTTCACTTTCTAATTAGGAGGCCATATGGGTTGGTCCCAAATTATAAAATTTCCATTGCGATCATGTGACCAGGGACTCCGAGAGACAAAACCCTGGTCATATAATTGGGTGAGCCTCCCATTTGTGCTGGAGTTGTTAGTCACTTATTCTGTGTTCTAACCAAAAGATGAGGTAGCCTCTATTTAAAAAGCTGATCTGATCTCTCATCAGCTGAGTTCTGTGTGCAGTTTCCACAGGTAAGTGTTTATGTACCTTCTAGACCATGTCACCAGCACATAAGAAGCCCAAGCAATTCTTACACGTGTTATGTCCTAGAACACATTATTTTCCTGGAAACAATTATAATAAATGCGACTTACTCCCTCTAATGAAAACCTGGCAGCCTGTAGATCATCTAGGACGCAGGATGACAGGACGTCTTCACATGCCCAGAGGGAGGCTCTAGGACTCTGGCCACGTTGCCTTTTCACAATCAACTAAGTTCAAAGAAAGAACAATCACTCACTCACTTTGGGTTTTCCTTTAGCCAGAGGCTGATGTCATGGCGGTTTAGGCTGCAATGGGGTAATACTCAAGCAATAATCACTGGAGTCATATAAGAATATTTGCACTCTCTAGCCTGAAGGAAACACCTATGTCCAAAAAGCACCTAGGATTCTCACAGCTCTACTGTGCACCTCCCAGGATTACACACTGTCTTGCCACCCAGACCCCCCATAATCACCATGAAATATTAATAACTTTGATCTTTGAGTATGACTTTAGGGGTCACACATATTGACTCATTTAACCTTCCCAACCTTATGATGTACTGATGTACGCACAATCACTACCCCCTTTTGACAAACAAGGAAACTGAGGCTTGCCCAGATTAAGTAATGTGCCCAAGGGTGTCATTAATAAATTGTAGAACCTGGATTTGAACTCAAGAAGCCTGACTCCAAGACCTATGTACATACCTAAATGTGATGTTACTCCAAAATCACGGAACAAGAAAACTGAGAGAAAGGGAAGAATGCGATGTGAATGGAATATAAAACCAATATGAATTAAACTACCTGAACCAGGGGTTAAAAACAGAACAAAAAAGAAATCAGAGAGGAAAAACTATCCTTTCCTCAACTCTGTAGTTCTCTCCATTTAAACCTTGGCCTCATTCCCATGGGAAAAGGGGGCCACAGTTAAAACTAAATAGTTTGCTTTGGGGTTTCAGTGTTAGGGTAATGTAAGGGAATGTCAAGGGTAATTTGATCATCCAATCTTTTCCTTCCCATGTTGAGTTTAGACCTCCTCCCAACAAAATATGGTTCCGTTCAGTTGAGATGACTGATTTGGGGCAAATCTTGTAACATTTCTTTCAGCATTGAATCACAGTCAGGAGGCATCATGAGAAGAACCAGCCATGGGCTGGGTTGGCCTTCACAGCTGGTCCTTCTTTCTGCTGCAGGGGCCAGAACCCTCCTGCTGCACAAGTCACAGGGCTCAGTCAGCACCAATGCAGAGCTCAGAGAGTAATAGCAACTAAATAAAAACAACACAGATGCGCAGTCAGACGCTGGCCGAAACTCCATTAATACATAAATCACACATTAATAAGAACTGCTTCATACAGAACCTATGAGTAGTAGCAGAGCTCACCTACAGCAAAACACCTGCCCACGAATGCCCAGGACCAACTGTTCTTCCATGTTGAAAGCCATTTCCATTGTGCAACAGCCCTAGAGTCATTTGACAAAGGCATTTTGCCGAAAGCACATTGGGCCCCCTTCCTGAGCATAATATTAGTCATTATCTTTGCAGCTGTTTTTAGAAGCTTCTCATAAGTAGTATAACTCATACTGTTTTTTCTTTGAGAAGCTCATCTGCTGTCAGTCTTCAGGTGGAGAAGAGGGGCCCCAGACGGGAAGCTGAAACTCAAAGCAGCGTGTCCGGGAACTGACAGAGAAGGGTCAGTCTCCCTTCTAGTTTAGACCAGTGGTTAACTACCGTACTTCAGAGTCACCTGAAGAACTAAAGAAATAAAAAATAATTTCTCTGCCCCACCCTTTGAGTTCTGATTTTCTAGGTCAGGGAAGTAGGTACCTAGGAACCTTTAAAAATTTTTACACGTAATTTTCATGATCAGCATAGACAAGAGCCCTGTTGTAAAAACAATACATTCCAGAAAGCACCATGATTCAATTCCTTTACTTCTAGAACTACTATCAGAATTTAATTTTTTTCAAGGCTTAATATTTATAAAAGACGAACAACTATGATTTAGCATCTATTAATGAGGGTTTAAGATGGCAAAATTAAAATTTTTACTTCCTACCTATATTTTTTCTCAAAATGTAACAGAAGAGTACCACTAGGAGAAAGTCCACACATTGACGAGACCCTTACAGCCATTGGCTTCCTGGTCATCCCGAACAGGTAAGGGACTGATAAATTTGACACGTGCTATAAACAAGAAAAGAAGATGAAAGTACCTTAAATGCTCTCAGAAGTGTCATAATATACTGCTCCCCCCACTCACTGCTTTCCCTCAGAAGCCAGAACATTTGTGGGGAGTGGCAAGGTGGAATATATCCCAGACAACAAATGTCAACTGCAGAATTTCTTCTTCTTCTTTCTCTATTCTACTATTTTCCTCAGTGGTGTTGACAGTAAATATGATGGTCTCACATCAGACTCGTGAGACCCAAGGCTGCACCCAATACCTTCAAAAAACATTTGACCAAAATGTGATCTCCCTTCCTCCATGGGGGGACGTTAAATAAATGTATTTTATTAGTTGATTTGATTATTTAATTTTAGTGATAGTGTGTTTCATTAATCTAGTTACTGATATCTGTTAAGCTATTTGGTTCGGATTAGTGTAATTCTGAAAAAGAAGTTTCTGGAACAATGTTTCTACATTATCCCTCCAACTCCCATCATGGAGTTAACCCTACTGTGGACATCTCTTAATTGAATCAAAAAATTAAGGACTGAATTCCTAAGAGATTGGCTAGTAAGATGCTATCGACCATATGTACTCAGACTGGTAGCTTGAAAGCAAAGGTATAATCCAGCAACCTGTCCTTCCTCCTGGCACGTCTTCAAACCAGAGCTACGTTTATTTTATAAACCAGGCTATCTGGGCCAGTAGACCCATCTGTGTTTATTTCCTGCGTGTTATCCCTAGTGTCAGTAAAGCTTTATTTGAATGTTTCCACCTGTCTCAGCAATGCTTCAGAGATTTGAGGGAAGAGTTATATGTCCACATTGACCTGATGGGTCAGAGAGGAAGGACTCCTCCATAGGCAAAAGCTTGAGGGAGAGAGAAAAATCTCAGGATGCAGAACAAAAGTAGTATGGCCCAACTCTGCCCCCTCATCGGGAAGTTCTTCTTTCAAGGAAACCAACGAATTTAGGGAGTTAACATTGTTTTCCTTATTAAGAAAAGTTGCATATCCTCCAGAGATAATATCCCCATCTTACAGAAGAAATAACTGAGGCCAAGGTAAGTTGAGTTTCTTTCCCCAAAACAACAGAGTTGCAAGTGGTGGTATGAGAAGTCAGAATCATACCTCTTAGTGTTTCACATCACTGATTTCCAAACTTTGGGGGATTATAGTACACTTTTTTAAATCTTTTTTTAAATTGTAGTAAAATACATAACATAAAATTGCCATCTTAACCATTTTAAAGTATATAGTTCAATAGCGTTCATGTATTCACAATGTTGTGCAAAAGATCTCCAGAATTTTATCTTGCAAAACTAAGACTTTATAGTCTTTAAATAACTCCCCATTGTCCCATTCTCCCATCCTCTGGCAGCCCTATTTTATTTTCTGTTTCTATGAACTTTAGTACATTAGATACCTCATGTAAGTGGATTATGTAGTGTTTGTCTCCTTTTAAATGGCTTATTTCACTTAGCATGACGTCTAAGTTTCTTCCTTGTTGTAGCATGTGACAGGATTTCCTTCCTTTTTAAGGCTGAATAATATTCCATTGTATGCATATACCATATTTTGTCAATTCAGTCATCTGTTAATGGGCACTAGGATTGCTTCTATCTCTTAGCTATTGTGAATAATGCTGCTATTAATGTGAAAGTGCAAATATCTCTTCAAGATCCTGCTTTTAATTTGGGGGGAGTATATACTCATAAGTGGACTTCCTAAGTCATATGGAAACTCTATTTTGAATTTTTAGAAAACCTACCATGCTGTTTTCCTCAGTGGCTGTACTATTATAAATTCCCACCAACACAATTCCCCCATATCCCAGTTTCTCCACATCCTTGTCAGCACATGTTATTTTCTGCTTTTTTGATAGTAGCCATCCTAATAGATATGAGGTGATATTTCATTGTAGTTTGATTTATATTTCCCTAATGATAATTGATGTTGAGCATCTTTTTATGTTTGTTGATGATTTATATATCATCTTAGAAATGTCCACCAAGTTCTTTGTCTATATTTAATGGATTTATTTAGGAGTTTTATTGATTTGTAGGCGTTCTTTATATATTCTGCATGTTACCCCTTTATCATTCGTATGATTTGCAAATATTTTCTACAATTCTGTGGATTGCCTTTCACTCTGTTGATTGTGTCCTTTTATACACTGAAGTTTTTAAGTTTGATGTAGTCTAATTGATCTATTTTTGCTTTTATTGGCTGTGCTTTTGGTGTCATGTCCAGAAATCATTGCCAAATCCAGTGTCATGAGGTTTTCCCCCTATGTTTTCTTCTAGGAATTTTATAGTTTCAGATCTTACATTTAGATTTTATTCCAGTTTGAGTTAATTTTTGTGTATGGTATAAGGTAAGGGATCAGTTTCATTCTTTTGCCTGTGGATATCCAGTTTTCTCAATATCATTTGTTGAAGAGACAGTCCTTTCCCCATTGAGTGGTCTTGGCACCCTTGTTGAAAGTGCTCACTGCCCCAACTAGGCTCCCTTAAAAATTTATGATTAAAAGTCACATGTTTTAGTAAATGAAATCTTTCTCTAATGTAAATTACACTGTTACTCCTTTACCTCGATTATGCATTTCAATGTCATTAATTATAGCAAAAGCAACAACTTATGCATTGATCAAAATTTGGTTGCAAGCCAGTAACAGAGTTGCGGTGCATCAGTGTGCCTCAGCACACCGGTGGAGCACTACAATGCTGTACTGTAATCTACCATGGGAAGTATTTCTGGAAACCCTAAGCATATTTTGTCCATCCTTACTAAGCCGAATAATTACACGAATTTAACCAAAAAGATTAAATTTTCTAACTACTGTGGGAAAGCATAAATGTACCTTTTTTTGTCTTTTATAAATTGAATTATATTATTGACATACAATATTATGTTAGTTTCAGGTGATTTGACATTTGCATACATTATGAAATAATAAATCTAGTAAGCATCAATCTGCATACAAAGTTATTGTAATATTATTGACTATATTCCCTATGCTGAATGTTACATGCCTGTGGCTTATTTATTTTATAAATGGAAGTTTGTAACTTTTAATCACTTTCACTTCTTTCAGTCCCTTCCTTTGCCCCTCCCCCAAAACCACCCATTTATTCTCTGTATCTATGAGTCCATTTTTGTTTTGTTTTGTTTATTTGTTTTGTTTTTTAAATTCCACATAAAAGTGAGATCATACAGTATTTGTCTTTCTTTGTCTAACTTATTTCACTTAGCGTAATACTCTCTAGATTCATCTTTGTTGTTACAAATGATAAGTTTTTTATGGTTGAGTAATATTCCATTGTGTATATGTACTATACCTTCTTTATCCTTTCATTTGTTTGTTGAGGGATATTTAGGCTGCTTCCATATCTTGGCTATTGTAAATAATGCTGCAGTCAGTGAACATTGGTGTGCATGTATCTTTGAATTAGTGTTTTTGTTTTCTTCAGGTAAATACTCAGAAGCGAATTTTCTGGATCGTATGGCACTTCTATTTTTAATTTTTTGAGGAACCTCCATCTGTTTTCCATAATTGCTGTACCAACATGTGCATGAGAGTTCCTTTCCTCCACATCCTCACCAGCACTTGTTATTTGTTATCTTTTCAGTGCTAACCATTCTGGCAGATGTGAGGGTATCTCATTGCAGTTTTGATTTGCATTTCATTGATGACTAGTAATGTTGAGCATTGTTTCATGTACTCTTGGCCATCTGTGTCTTCTTTGGAAAAATATCTATTCATGTCTTTTACCCATTTTTAATTGGGTTGTGATTTTTTGATATTGAGTTATATGAGCTATTTATATATTTTGGATAGTAATCTCTTAATAGACATATCATTTGCAAATATTTTCTCCCATTCAGTAGGCTACCTTTTCATTTTGCTGATATTTTTTCCACTATGCAAAAGCCTTTTAGTTTGATGTAGTCCCATTTGCTTATTTTTGCTTCTGTTTCCCTTGCCTGAGGAGACAGATCAAAAAATATATATTCCTAAGACTGATATCAGAGAGTGTACCACCTATTTTCTTCTAGGAGTTTTGTGGTTTCAGGTCTTACATTTAAGCTTTTAATCCATTTTGAGTTTATTTTTGTATGTGGTGTGAGAAAGTAGTTCAGTTTGGTCTTTTTGCATGTAGCTTTCCAGTTTTTCCTAACACCATTTATTGAAGAGGCTATCTATTCCTCATTGTATATTCTTGCTTCCTTTGTCATAGATTAATTGACCCTATGAGCGTGGGCTTATTTATGGGCTCACTATTCTGTTCTATTGATCTATATGCTTTTTTCCCCCTTTGGTGCCAATACTATACTGTTTTAATTACTGTTGCTTTGTAGTATAGTTTAAAATCAGGGCATGTGAAATATCCAGCTTACTCAGCTTCTTTACTTGGACATCTAGTGGGCTCTTCAAATGGACTGTGTCCAAAAGAGAATTTTTGGTTTTCTCCCCAAAATCTGCTTCTGCCTTAGGTTTCCCATCTCATCAACATCAAGTTGCTCAGGCCAAATTTTGTTATCCAGCTTCCCTCATCACTCACGACCCCTGCCAATCATAACCATATTTAAGCAAGGGCTGTCAACTCCACCTTTAAAATATATCTGGATTCCAAATACTCCTGTCTACCTCCACCGCTACTGGCTTAGTCCACACTTCCATCTTCTTTGTCCTTGGCTCCTGAAATAGTCTGTTCACTGGTCCCTCTGCTTCCAGTTTATCCCAAGCACACCCTCTGGTACAGTCTATTCTCCAGTTAGCAGACAGATAACATTCTAAAAGTATACACTAGATAGTATCATTCCCTAGCACCTTCCAAGGCTTCCCATTGCAAGTGGAATAAAACCTAAAATCTACATGGCCTGGCTATTAGCTGTCTTGCTGAACCCACATCCTACCACTTTCTCTTTATTCCTTGTATCCCCACTACACTGGCATTCTTTCTGTTCCTCAAACATGCCAAGTTCATTCCTGTCTTGCCATTCCCCCTGCCTGAAACACTCTCCTGAAATATTCATTTGACTCTTCTTTTCAGCATTCTTTTCTCAAATGTTACCTTCTTAGAGAAATCTTCCTTAGCCAACTAAAAGAAGTAACCACTGTTCTATCATCCTCTTCATCCTTACCCAAGTTGTTTTAAAATATGACTTGTCCTGTCTACAATCATTGTATTTATTTTATTTGTTTGCTGACTGTCTCTACCCATCAGAATGTCAGTTTCAGGCAGGTATGAGCTTCGCCTGTCTTGTTCACCTCTGCATCTCCAGTGCCTGGAGTAGTACCTGTTGCAAAGTAAGTGTGCACTAAATACGCACTGAGAAAATGAATGGCAAAATGAACAAATATAGAAAATTTATGAAACATGAGAGATAATTAAAAAGCATGTTTAACCTCATTATCCACAGGTAGCCATTCTTTATACATTTCAGGTTTGTTCTTTTAACCTCCTTCCCTTTTCTCTCTGTCTCTCACTCTCTCTGTCTCCTTAGTTGTGTGTATGCATGTATATAATAAAATACATGTATTGTACATTCTATTTTATGGCCTGCTTTTATCACCTGGCAATAACTATTGAACATACACCCATATCAATAATAATTATTGTAAAGTTTAAATATGTCTGTTTACATATGCCTATTTAAAAGAGTAAAAAGTAAATAATGAAAGTCATTCTCTACTCAGTCCAGTTCCCAGAAGTGACTACAGTTAATTGGTATGTATTATTACATGGTTCTTCCTTTGCCTATAGAAACACACACACACACAAGATGTTATATAATATATCGTATTTGTGTGTATATGTATGTGTTACTCTATATGTATATATATATACATATATAGGCGGAAATAAGATCACAGAAATCAAACTTGCCAATTTAAAATTCAGTCATATTGATATGTTCTCATGTCAGAACACATTGAAACTTTTAAGGGCTTTTTAATCTTTAAAATGCCTGTAGGGTAGGGAGTGAGGTAGGACAACAAGAAGCAAGCTGATTCCTGCCTCAGAGAGATTCAGGAATTAAAGACAAACTGTATCTCCAAAGGCAAGGACTCAGGGTGGGGTTGAACACAGGAGGATAGATTTAAAGTCTTTCCAAGAAGCATATAGGAGGCCAGTTTCGAGTCTCTACTACACAACTGGGTGATATCTCAACTGTGGCAGAGCACTAGAAATGTACCCAGAGAGTATTGAGAACAAATCATGGCTGAGGGCAAAATAAAGCACATGCTGTACAGATGGCCACTAGGCACATGAAAAGATGCTCAATATCGCTAATTATCAGAGAAATGCAAATGAAAACTACAATAAGGTATCACCTCACACCAGTGAGAATGACCATCATTAAAAAGTCCGCAAATGGTAAATGCTGGAGAGGATGTGGAGAAAAGGGAACCCTCCTACATTGCTGGTGAGAATGTAATTTGGTGCAGCCACTGTGGAAAACACCATGGAGATTCCTTTAAAAATTAAAAATAGAATTACCAGCAATCCCACTCCTGGGCATATATCCAGAGGAAACTCTAATTTGAGAAGATGCATGTACTCCAATGTTCATGGCAGCAGTATTTACAAAAGCCAAGACGTGGAAGCAAATTAAACATCCACTGACAGATGATTGGATAAAGAAGTTGTATATATATATATACACACACACACCAGAATACTACTCAGCCATAAAAAGAATGAAATAATGCCATTTGCAGCAACATGGATGGACCTAGAAATTATCATACTAAGTGAAATAAGTCAAAGAAGGACAAACATATGATATCACTTATATGTGGAACCTAAAAAAATGACACAAATGAACTTATTTACAAAACAGAGACTCACAGACGTAGAAAACAAACTTACGATTACCAAAGGAGTTGAAAGGGGGTGGGGGAGGGTTAAATTAGGAGTTTGGGATTAGCATATACAAACTACTATATATAAAATATATAAACAACATCTTACTGTACAGGGAACAACATCCAATATTTGTAATAACCTATAATGAGAAAGACTGAAAAGGAATAATATGTATATATATGTATAACTGAATCACAATGCTGTACTCTAGAAACTAACACAACATTGTAAATCAACTATACTTGAATAAAAAAAAAAATAAAGCACATGCTGAAAACAGGTGGATTATGTTAAAGGCTACATATTGAGTGTTGAAAGTCCCAGCCCATTCTTCCACTGGCTCCTAGAATAATAGAAACTGGGCCACTGACTTCTAGGCAAGAGATAGGAAAATTCTGCTCCAGGAAAACTGACCAACCCAAGAAAAAAGATTTACACATATTTTCCATTTGGAGTCTTCCAATGCAACAACCAGACTCACCTCCTTAACCTCTGGTGAGGACCACTAGTTGAGCCCATTCAACGTACATGGAGCTTCCAAACCAAAAATTTTTGTATCTGTCTCTGAAATATAAATAAATAACCAAGGATCATCAAAAATCCAAGAAAATCCTCAAAATTGAAATATAGGGACCAAAATACATACATAAAATACAAAAAAAAAGAAAAGAATTCAAAGAAAAAGATACATGGATGGGACCAGAAGTAAACTTCAAAAACTTATTATTAATGTCATATGGAAAGTGAGGGAAGATTTTGCTTCCACAAAATAAGACAGGATGATAATCTTTTAAAAAAGAGAAGTAATTAGTAAGAAAAAGCTCTTGGAAATTAAATATATGTTAGAAGAGAAATGGTTAGATTCCACAAAAAGATTGAGAGATTAACATTGAGAAAAATCACTGCAAAGGAAGAGTAAAAAGGCAAACAGATGGAAAACAGAGAGAAAAGGACAGAAAATTAGAAGATCCAACTAGGAGGTCCAACATATGACGAATAGGAGTTACAGAAGGAGAGAACAGAGAAGGAAACCACAACTGGATAAATATTGACACTAAGGCACATTGTGAATTTCAGAACATGGAAATAAAGTACTAAAATCTTCCAGAGATGAAAAAAAATGAGTTACAAGCAAAGGATTAGAAATCAAAGTGGCATCTGACTACTCAAGAACAATATGGAATCTAGAATGAATGCCTTCAAAATTTTGAGAAAAATAATATATTCAACTTCTGAGAGAAATTATTTCCAACCTAAAATTCTGAGCAAATGAAAAATGAGGTGAGAATTAATTCCAGTAAAAACAAAGAGTTGTAAAAGGAAGGAAATGAAATCATTTACTATGAGACTCAGCTGAGGACTACACTTACATAGTCATAGTAATATAAAATATGAATACTAATGTAACCAAAAATAGTGACATAACACCACTGGGAAATTGGGAAGAAGAGAAATGTCTGTAGGTGTACATACATGCCTCTGTGTGTGTGTGTGTGTGTGTGTGTGTGTGTGTGTGTGTGTGTGTGTGTGTATCTGCATATGTAGGCGTGTGTGAGATGGATATAAAAGAGTTATACCCTTATCTTCCGCAGTAAGAGGTCAATATAAAATTTAAAAACAAGGGGGAAAAAGCACATTACTTTGAAAGATGGAGGTAAATATTAGAAGAAACAGCTACAATGATTGTTTCAGAAACCTGTTCACAAAGAGTGAGGAGACAATGGGTCGAGCCTACTGTTTCTATGATAAGCTTTTGTCTTATATGACTTTTTAACTCAGCATAAGTATCATTTTGACTTGTTTTTTAAAAAGACATTAAAAAACCTTGAGAAAATATTTGCAATGTTTCTGGAAATCAGTTAATATGCATTAAGTTTAAAAAATAAATGATACTGACATACTTGCTTTTACAATGCTGTCATGAAAAGGTTTTTACAATTTTTTAAATGGTGAGAACTGCAGAATGATTGTAAGCTGCTTAACAAAATTTCTGTTTTGTCTGTTACAGAAATACATTTCTTATTTGGAAATGTTTTAATTTGTAGAAAAGTATAAATAGTATAATACATATATTTCTGTGTCCACCAAACACAATTGAAAGAAAAAACTAACATTCTGTTATTTTTGCCTCAGGTTTTCTTTTATATGAATAAAAGAAATAGAATGTTATAGACAAATTGAAGTCTCTTTCATTCTCCTCCCCAGTTTAATTTCCTTTCACCTTCCCTAAGGGCAACTAAATCATAAATTTGGTGAATATATTTCCATGTTTTATGCTTCTGTTACATACAAAAATACCCATAAACAATATAGTATATGCTTTGTGGGTTTTTAATCTTTTGTAAATATTTTCATAATGCATGAATTAGTCTGCAACTGTATTTTTCACATAAAATTGTTTAAATTTTTCTGTGTTGAGACCAATAGCTCTAGTTCATTAGTTTTACCTGCTGTATAGTATTCCATCATTTAAATTTTATTTATCTAAAATGTACATAATCCCCTATTGATGGACATCTGAGTTGTTTCCAATTTTTTGCTATTAAAAAAATTGTTTCACAGAAGTTGTCTCTACCTGTCTCCTAGTGTACATATCAGAGAGTTTCTCTGAGATATAAGCCCAGAAATTGACTTTCTGGTCATAGGATAAGCACACCTTCAACTGTTCTTGATATTACAACATGTTCCTCCAAATTATTGAAGCAATTCTCACTCTCACCAGCAGTTTATGAGCAGTGTAAGTAACCTTCCAGAGTAAGTTTTGTCACCTTAAGATCTCTGATTTTGCCAGTCTAGTGAGTATGAAATAGCATATTGTTTAATTATCATTTATCTAAAAATTAATGAAGTTAACTATCTTTTTTATGTTTGGCCTTTTAGGTTCTCAATTCCTGAGTTACCTGTTCATATTCTTGCCTATTTTTCTCTTGTATTTTCTTTTCCTAATTCATTTCTAGAAATCTTTTAATCATTATATATAATTGTTTTTTATACAAACACACACATATATGTGTATCATTTTTAATGACTGCATGACAAAGAGGAAACACCTAGAACTGCTAGCCCTAGAAGGACCTTAGAAGCACTGTGGCCATGTATTTCAAAAACTGTAAGATGAAGGGAGCCCTTATTACGTGGCAGGTCCTGGAATATCTCATTTCATCATTTTAGCAAACCTATGAGATTGGCATATTTTTCCATTTTGTGTGTAAGTTAACTGAGCATCAGTGAAGTCAAACCCCTAGCTTGGGCTATGCCAATAACCAGTAAAAATGTTAGATTCTACCTTCAACTACAGGGGTTTGAACTGCATGGGTCCACTTATAGGGGATTGGTTTCAGTAGTAAATAGTACACGATCTGAGGTGAGTTTAATCCAGGATGTGGATACAGAGGAACATAGTTACAAAGGGTCAACTATAAATAATATACAGATTTTGACTGCGGAGGGTAAGTGCCCCTAACAGCATCCACCCTGCAATGTTCAAGAGTTACCTGTATTTGACAGCAAAGTCTGTGCCTTCTACAGCATCATGCTAGCTCTCATTCAAATATAACCTACCAGTTCCACTCCTAGGAATCTATTCCCAAAGAAAGAAATCTAGTGGGTACATGCAAATGCACAAAACTGTTTATTGTAGCATGTCTTGATAGTGGCAAAGGTATTATGAAAATCTAAGTCCCCAACATAAGGGAATAATTTACTAAGAAGTCACCACTAATAACACAGGCAACAGAAAAATTAGCAACCACACCTTCTCAAGGAGGTTCCCTGCTACAGCTGCTGCTGCATAACAAGAAACTGTTTACTGAATAAGGACAATCCACAGTGATGGCAGATGACTCAGTAGTTGATTAAAGTGACTTTGGGGGACCACAGAGGCAAATACTCTAAGGGATTCATTTATTCATTCATTCCTTTAAGAGGCAATAATGAGCACCACTACGGACCAGACCTGCCCTGTGCAGACAACAAGAAACAAATAAGACACACGCACAGCACCCTTAGGGAGTTGGCAGATTACCATGTGCAATAGACACATAGTGCAGAGGAGCTGATTTACACGCTGTGAGTGAGCAAGGCAAGCGCGCCTCTCAATGTGTAGCTCTTGTATTTTCCATAACTGATCTCAGCTTGCCTTTTGGTGATGGCAGGAAAGTGAGGGGAGGTGGAATTAGACTTAAACTTGCCAACAAAAGATAACTTATCCTGTTCTGGTTTAACAGTCTCTCCTAGGGGAACTTAATCATTTAGAATACTTAATTTTAAGCCTTTGGATACTTAGTTATCCAAAGTTCACACTTCTTTCTTTCATCCTTTCGGCAAGAGAGTCTGATCCATCTCCCCCTTCCCAGGAAGACAACGGGGTGCAGGGAGCATTTACTATTTGTGGGGAGGAGTGGTCTTCATAACTGATGGATCATAATCACCCTAATGGAGCTTTATTTTCTTCTATCTCCTCTAACAAAGGCCCATCGTCTGTTTTCTTGGCATGGGGACAGTTTCTCAGGGATGTCGGCCATCAACTGCTGCTGACCTGGCCTTCCTTGGCTTCAGCTTGTGCTGTCAAAACCTATACCCTTAAATGGCGATGTGGCGGAGGTGGCTGAAAGCATAGACCAGACGGCCTGAGGTTGAGCCCCAGCCCTGCCACTTACTAGCTCTGAGATTCTAGGCAAGTCACCTAACTTCTGTATGCCTTGATCCCTTCATCTGTAAAATGGGGACAGTAAAATACATTATCTATCTTGTTGGGTGGTCAGGAAGACGGAAGGAGATAATGCACCTAAAGGCACATAGAATGTATCTGTAAGACAAAACATGCTTAATAAAGGTGAACCATTTTTCTAGCCCCAGAACCCATGAGATAATTAGATGGCCCCTTTATCTACCCTCAGCATTGCCTGGTATCCTAGTGGGGTCAGGGGTGGGGAGGAATGGAATCCCTTCCACGCCACCAGGCAAGCTGAGAGATGGCTTCCTTCTAAAGCTTTCAGGGGAAAGCAGGGCACGTGATACCACACACCCCTCTACACACTATGAGCTTCTCTCTCTGCTTCTCTGAGACCTCAACCTCTCCTGATGCCTCTTCTCAACCCAGATCTTTATCCCATGAGGGGAAGTGGGATTTTTAAACCTGACCACTTGCCTCCGTCTACCCTCTACTTCCACCCACAAGCCCTCTTTCCTAGCAGAAGACTTTCTTGTTCTTGCTGTTCAGTGGAAACTTATTGAGTTCATTAAGTCCTAAATTCTCTCTAAGTCACATCCTAAGTTGTCTCTGTCTAAGCCTTAGAGTAGAGCTTTATAATCAGACTTCTGTGCTTTGCTCTTGACATGTGAGTGGAACTTTTAGAATATAGCAATTCTCCCAAGTAGGCTGATTTCACAACTCAAGAGACTCAAGAAAAACAGCTTTGAGCCTCAGAACTGACCGATTACTTCTTCATCTTGGTGTTTTCTATCCTCTCTCTGAAGGGGTGAATGCCATACACACCGCTCTTTATTTCTCTGTGATTTCTGCCCGTCCTTGATTCCTATTCTCAACCCTACTTGAGAGAGAGCCCCAGTAAAACAAGGTTATGGGGGGAAACAATGCTAGAAAAGATATCAAAGAACAATCCCCACTACCTACAAATCACAGGAGCTCTAACTTCTTTAACACTTGGTATCTGTCAGGCATTGGGCTAAGCTATCTTCATATTTTCTTTCAACTAATTGTCACAAAAACTATAATTAACCCCATTTTAAAGAGAAAACAATATTAATGCTATTAAATATTTGTTGATTATCACACAGTTATTAATGAGCAAAGATGTCTGACACCACTACTCACAGTAGCTGTGCTATTTTGTTTCATACATAAGCAATGAGATGGAATAAGAAGGATGTGGTGAGCCTACATGGTCCAGGGCTTGGCCGCTAGCTAGTGTCAGGGCTTCAGGGAAAGGAGGGTACAATTCTGGATAATATGAAAGAAGAATTTGGATCTTTTGGGAGATTTTAAAAGGGAGAGAATGGGGGGAACATATAGCTCAGTGGTATAGCGTGTGCTTAGCATGCATGAGGTCCTGGGTTCAATCCCTAGTACCTCCATTAAAATATATATATTGAAACTAACATTGTAAATCAACTATCCTTCAATAAAAAATAAAATTAAATATATATATATAAATAATTAAACCTAATGACTGCCTCCAGAAAAAAAACAACAACAAAATTAAGTAAACAAAAGAGAGAGGATGAGGAAAGATAAATGCATAAGACACCTGAATGTTCTTCACTGTGACCATGCCCCCAGCTCCCCCTCAAATCATCGGTGAAAGTCATGAACATTGGGAAGTTCTTGGTGGTCTTCAGGACCTTGTAACAACACTAAATGCTGTTTAGTTCTGCACTCAGGCAGATTTTGGAACAAAATAGGAGCCGAGTTGCTACAGGGGCAGAGGAGAAATGGAAACAATTAAATCCAAGGGAGTTTGACGAAATCTGAGGGAGTATTACTCTGAGCTTTCAACAGCCTTTGAATTTGTCTTCTTCAAGAACATTCTGCCTACAATGCAAGGGATGGTGTGTCAGTTTGGGTTTTTCAGGGAAAACGAATCATTAGGACATCTACATAACTTATTATTAGGAATTGGCCCATACAGTTGTGGAAATTGAGAAGTCTGCAGCTGGCAAACTGAAGACCCAGGAGAGCCATCAGTATAAGTTTCAATCTGAGACTGAAGGGAAGGCCTGAGAATTGGGAGAGCCATGGGTATAAGTTCTAGTCTGAGTCCAAGACCAAAGGCAGGAAACCAATGTCCCTGGCTGAAGATAGCCAGACAGAGATAGTAAGTTTTCTCCGACTCAGCATTTTTGTTTTGTTCTATTCAGGGCCTTCAACACATTGGGTGAGGCCTACCGACTTTGGAGAGAGCAATTTCTTTTACTCAGTCCACTGAATCAAATGTTAATCTCACCCAGCTGTACCCACACACACAACCAGAATCATGTTAAACTAAAGATTCAGTCACCCCATGTCTCAGCTAAGTTGACACATAAAATTAATCATCACAGATAGGAACCCTCCAAATGGTACCTGGCTCAAATGTAAGATGCAGAAAGAAGGCTCCATTCAGTTGTGGGAGGTGGTTTCCTAGGAGATGGTTTCCTAGGAGGTGTGCTGTTTTATCTAAATAATGACAGAAGGGAATTTTTTTTGGCAGAGTAGGGGCCCAGAATATTTATTTTGTATTTTTACAATATATTTTTAGGATGGTATCTATACATTTAACCATTTTAATCACTTTAAGTGTATAACCCAGCGGTATTAAGTAGATTCACAATGATGTACAATCATCACCACTATCCTGGAATGACTTTGATAGGCAAAAACCAAGAAAGGTCATTCTTGGCAGAGGAAATGAGGTAGCTAGCATAGAGAAATGAAATACCAGGGAACTGCAAGAAGTTGGTTATGGCCAGAATGTAGACTGCAGTGATGGTGTGTGTGTGTGTATGGGGTAAGATAGTGGCTGGGAGAGGAATGACTTTCAAGACATGAGCCTAGAAAGGCAGACAGAACCAGATCATGGAGGGTTTTCTAAACCATGCTGTTGAGTTGCAGTTTAACCCTATGGGCTATGAGAAGCAGTGGAAGTAAATGGGGTGAATAATTCAGAGGAGCGTTTCACAGTCAGACCTCTGTTACATGATGATAAGTCTGTGTAGCGAATGCCCATCATGACAGCCCCTTGGCGCACTTCTGAGTTTCCTCCACAGCTGTGATGGACGGTTCCCAAGCACACCCCAAGCAGCTGTGTCTCTCTGCCTCTTGGCCTGAGGGATTTGGCCAGCTTGTTCAGTCCGTGCACAAAACTCCTCTGAAGTGCTGAGGATTTAATGCCCAAGAGAACTCTCAGTCATGAAGGGACAGAGGTCAGTTGATAAATACTTCAGCTTCTCCATCTCTCATGCCTCAGTTCTATTTGGTTGCTCAGAGGGTCCACGGCAGGACTGAGCCCCAGTTGTCAACGGTAGTAACCAGTAGTAATAACGTGAGCCCACTTAATCCGTTTTCCCCCTTTCCCTATATCACTTTCCTCACGTCCTCATTTGAGATTCCTGGGATCGCCTCCCAGATACTACCTACACCTAAATCTTTGTTGCAGCTTCTACCTCTAGGGAAAACCAAACTAAGACAAGTGATTCTGGAAGTGGTCTCAGGATGGAGCCTATGATTGGCTCTCTCCAGTCAAATGGCAACGAGAACGGAGTTGTTGGTGGTACATGCAGTTGTGATAACTCCTGACAGCCTGAGCATCACAGTTTCTGAAATGCTCACCTGTTGTGGGTTGAAATGGAAGAGGAAGCAGTGGCTTAAATGCTCTCTGTGACACTTGAAAGATAAGATCTGGGGGCAATAGTAATGATAAGGATCATGGAATTGCTGAAGAAATCAAATAAAAAGATCAGATCAACCAACCATTGACTCACGGTGGCACATTATGAAAGCCAGAGGTCCTTCATGGAAGCATCTAAAGAGATCCTTATCTCCTGCATCCATACAAGGATGATAGACCTACAAAGGAGGCTGCAAGCACAGTCCTAGGTCTCCCATGTTAAAAATCAGGCCCTGATAGGGAAAGAGTTAGACTCTAAGATGTGGGATTCAAACATTGGGTGCAAAGCTCCAGATTGGCAGTGTGATACCCTCCCTCTGAGCAGAGGAAAGTGACCTCCCATCACCTGGAACCATACAAAGGCCTCCCTGAGGCAGATGCCTCACAAGATGCTCGTGTCCTCCTCATTGCTTCTTCCCTCGTTGCTTCTAGACCGGTGATGAGGTTGAGGTCTTAGAACATCCTGAAAAGGAAAGTAAAGCTACAAGAAGAAATGGCTTTTCCACCAAAAGAGCTGCAGGACCTGGCTGATATGGCCAGGAGGCACTGAGGGAATATATATAAGAATGGGCTTTGGGGATGTTGGTTTGAGAGAGAAGTTGGTGGAATGAACCACCTCTCAAAAAATAAACCACCCACTTAGAGACAGGTTGGTTGCATCAGCCCCTCCCATCCGGAAGGGGGCAGTCATTCATCCCACAGGGTTGATGTTTATTTCCATTTCCCTTCCCTGCCTGCAGTGCCCCTGCTAGCACAGTATCCAAGGATTTATGGAGTTGCTGAGTTATAGATATGAGATCCTGTATAACATTTCCTTAAACTAAGGAAGTAAAGGTGTGACAATGGGCACATGACCATGAGATCTACTGATCTTTCTGTTTACTGCATCTCCCAGAGCTGCCAGACTGATAAGATATTAAAACAACCTTTTATAATCTCAGCTAGGGTCCCAGCTCACAGACCTTTCAGGGCTGGAGTCAGTCCCCGGTACAAGTCAGACACCTTGTACCCAGTGTCCTATTTGTGCTCCTGCTGATAGAAATGTTAGGTTCTGAAGAATTCAAGGGCTGGGTCTTCAAGGGGATGTGCTTCAGCCAGGGGACAGGACAAGCACCTAAAGCTGCTGCCGCAGGTCCCTTCGTGTTCCTCATGCATGGGAACCAACAGGCCAATAATCAGAGTTATTGTACTGGGGTTAATTAACTTTGATCATCACAAAGGGAGATAGTCGCTATTACAAAATATCAGTTAAAGCCTCAGCAGCATCACTCATCTTCTCATTTTTAAATAATGCTTAGAGACTATGGCCTTCAACTACCATAAAGCATCAATATCAGAGCCTGCTCAGTGCAGGTCAGGGAGGCTCTGAGCAAAGCCAGGATGGGGGTGCGGGGGGGGGGGGTCTATACAGCAGACAGTGCTGATGTCCCACCAGGTCTCCATGCCCATGTCTGGCCCTGCAGCTGCAGCGACAGTTGCTTGTCTCCAACAGTGCTCCTCCCCAAGTGTCTGTCTCCCTGCCCCTTGGCCCGAGAGCTTTACCTGGTGCTTGGGAATGTGCTCAACCTGCGCACAGGGCGGCCCAGACAGGCTGGGATTTAAACTTCAGGAGCCAATCTCAGCGAGAAGGGGCGACAGCCGTTGGATAAATAACCCAGCCTCTGCATCCTTCAGTAGAACTATTTTGAGGTGCACGCTCCACAGCTCCTCAGCAATCCTGAGCCCCAACTTGTTGATCTGACTCTAAACACACACTTGATTATCTTTTATCCTAAGCTTTTATCCTCTTCTTATGTTCATTTTTGCTTCCTGGGGTCACCTCCCAAATAAACTACCTACCCCAAGTCCTTGTCTCAGGAATCCAAAGTAAGGCAGGGTGCCATGAAAAAGAAAAAGTGTTCTGTTGTCAAAACCTTTTGATGACTTATAATTCATGTTAGCACATTAATAGTTCAGAAATTTATATGGTAATAAAAAAAATTCTTTACACTGTACTTGCTTCTGTATTTCCTAAATATATTTGTATGTGGGTGGAAGAGTGGACTTTGGAGTCAAACAGACCCGGTTTGAATGTTGGCTCCATTATTTACTTTGAAAGTCACTAACCTCTCTAAACCTTAGGATCCCAAACTCTAAAATGGAGACACTTCATTTATCTAATAGGATTATTATAGAAGTCAAATAAAAGCCTGGAACATATATGAAACTGATAAGACTTACATATTATTGCAGTTATTTGACCATAGACTCTTTTCTGGTAACATCTATTAACATCTAGAACATGAATTTGGGGGGAAATTTTTGTATGCATTTCTCTAGGGAAAATCTGACCTCTCACCTTGTGCTGAGAATGTTACATGATAATTCTATATGGTGGCTTCTCTTTTGCAAAAGACATCTGTAGAACTCAAAAGGAAAAAAAAATTCCTATCGGTTAATTTCTGCAAATGAGAAATCCGTGTTCAACGTATCAGCTCGACATGAAATATAAGCCTCATGAAGCTTCTTTGAGGATCTTCATTTTGCCCAAGTTTCCGAACTTCTTTGCTCAGTGAAGAAGGTGTTTTTTGGATTAAGTTCTGCATTTTAGAACGTAGGCGTTGTCTACACCTGGTCTGCCAGTCCTAACTCATGCTGTGGTGATTCACTCCCCTCCAGGCTGAGGGACAGAGATTGGGTTGCTCTGTTACCAAAATAAACACAGGGCCCCAAACAGTGCTTTCCTCCAACGACCCGCTAAAAGAGACACTAAAGAAAACCAGCTGCCTTGTCGGTAACATCCTCCCATTCTACGTGTATTTCCAGAAACTCCCGTAACTTCTTCTTAGAACAAAAAACTGTAAAAGAACATGAACAACGAGACATGTTTTATACATAAGCCCCTTGGTTCCAAACAAGCTGAACTGAGACAAGTCGGGTGGAAGGCTGGAAACAGGCTGCTCGAAATGGCTTTCCTTGAACAAATTGGTTCTGCGATGGGCGGAGGACAACACCAATTTATGCAAGTGGGAAAGTCACAGCTCCTCCGGGAGCCCTCAGAGAGCCTCACCAGGGCCACTCGGCTAAGAATTAGCCAGTTGCAGCTGGAAGTTCATTGTTAATCTGCTCAGTCAGGAAGTGCAGAAGTAGCACTCTGAGCTGATGAGCTTCAATGCAGCATTCTTTCCTTTCTTCCTTTCTTTTCCTTCCTTCCTTCCTTCTTTCCTTTTTTTAATGTGGCATAGTTTCCACTGAGGTCCATGTATTTGTAGCATATGTGAATAGGATAAGGCAACAGGCATTTGACTCAGCTTCAGCTCTAATTGGTGATGTTTCTGAATCTTGAATTTACCCTCTAGGGTATTCACCCTGGTACTAAGTTCCTGATGCCTCCATGTTTCTGAACCTTACGGAATAAAATTTGGGGAGGCGAGTGTGCGGATGTGTGCAGGGAAGATGAAGGCTTGACTGACATCTTAGAACAATTCTGGCAGTAACTTTCATCTGTACCAGGGCTCCTCTTTGGAATGAGGACTGTCCCATCGTGGTGCTGGGATGCCCTGATTGCACAGACAGGGCTGCCTGGTGGGCGGTGCAGCTGTGTCCTGCCCAAGGGCACCCAGCCCAGGGTGCTCCTGGTGGGATGCTGCATGCGTTCTTTCCCTAAGAGCCCTACCAGAAAGATTCCCTCCAGAGCAAGGGCAGAAGCATCCTTCATGGCTAATTAATCTTTCTGAGACAAAAAGCCGTTGGTGTTTGTTTCGGGTCGCCCAGGAATTCATGTTATCATGTTGATGTCTCTAGTCTTAATATCCAATTTCTGGCCACCTAGACATCCTCAGAAGAGGAGATTATTCCAGCGGTCAATTTTGTCAACATGAAATTAATCATGGCAAATGCCACCTTCCTATATACACACGTCAGTTCATCAGTCTTCTATATCTGCACTGAAACCAGTTTGTTTTTTTTTTCTTGAAAAAAGGGTTAGGTATGGAGGTGTTGCTTGACTAGGAATTGGGTGAGCTAGCATTTGAAAATATGAATTTTCACTGAAGCATTTCCATTTAAGAACATCCACTGAGTAACCAGAATAGAAAGCAAAGAACAGGATTGTACTGTAAAGCACAGGGAAATATACACAAGATCATGGTTGCTCACAGAGAAAAAAATGTGACAATGAATATATATATGTTCATGTATAACTGAAAAATTGTGCTCTACACTGGAATTTGGCACAACATTGTAAAATGATTATAAATCAATAAAAAAAAGTTAAAAAAAATAAAAGCAAAAAAAAAGAAAGCAAAGAACAGGAAACAGAGAATTCTCATATGGAACTTGCTTTCACAATCTCACTCAGCCATTTACTTTCCAAGTGAGTTCTCTCTTAAAAGTAACTTATTCAGAAACAGCTGACAGTAGCAGGTTAGCTCCCTTGACTCTTCCTACTGGAAAAACTGGCTGGGCAAACCATTATACAACTGTCTATTATGATTATTTGATGACTCATTATCACTAAGACAATCTTACGCCACTTAAATCAACAGGTTTCCATTTGTTCACAAGAGAACTATCTTTAAACACACACATACACACATACGCTTCTGGTTTTCCCTTATTTCTGCAGCCAAAGAGTACTTTGTTAAAATTAACAATGAAACACAGAATAGTACAAATGAAGCATCACGAATGTGACAGAATCTGAACCTCCTTTAATTGCCCTCTCTGGCTCTCTTTTCCCAGACTTAAGGTGTGTTATACTCATTTCTGCCACACCCTGAAAACACACCCAGATACTTGCCAGAATTGAGAAATCCAAAAACAGTGCACTGAAAGTGTGTCAAGGCAAGGCAAGCTCCCTGAAGAATGATCTCAAAAAACAAAGGGCTCTGATCATCCACCAGTGTGTCCCCAGCTCAGTATGTCTTCAGGAATTTTAAAACCTAAAACCACTCTACAAAGATAAGATAAAGCAATCTTCGCCCCCAAGAATCCTGTTTTTAAAACTCTGTTGCAGAAAGAGCGAGGAAAAAAAGAAGAGGGATTTCAAAAAAGAGAGAAGGAACTGAATCTCTTTACCCAACTTCCTAAATAACCGGCTCCCGCCCCTGGCCGAGCTGTTGGCCACAGTTCCAATGACATCCTCACTGCATAGTTATAGGATATTCTGGTTCAAAGTCATCCACTTTTCAGACCGATTTAGATTGTCAGAATTGTTTGAATTCCTGTTATGGTTTTACTGGTAATACCTTGAATTTCTTTCTTCAGAAGGGAATGAAGTATTAGAGGACTATTAAAAATGTTTCTTCATATCGTCCACCTAAATTAAAGTTCAGGTGTTGGGAGTTTGGATAATTACCTCTAAGGAGACAGCGTCTTCCCCAAATGTGAGAAGCTTCATTTACGTATATCACTCTAGCTGAAGATTTGTGGAGTGAAAGTAGAGGGTTAAATAATTAATTAACTTGTGATTTAAAACATGTTTATAGTGAAACAAGGCTGGCTGTATTTCAGAATAAACATTTGTACAAAAATTTGAGGTAAAACTGGGGGTTTTGCGTGCACGTTCCTCTGCTTACAGTACTTGGGTGATGATGTGGGGAAGTGAAAAGGAGCCCTTCCGTGCATTTCCCTTTCTGATCAAGAATATTCCACAGTGGAACAAAAGCCTGAAGGATAAGACGTGGTGTAGCTATATTTATGGATTCCATGCTCTATGTGAATATCATACATTCACCTTGTTTTTTTCTGGAATACATTTTTCAAAACATCTTATAAACGACAATTAAGATGCATATTCTATACAGTGTGTGGATGATTCTATTGTCTTAAAAAATTGTACTTCGGTTAGGACTAGTAATCTGTAATACTAAAAGCAGTGCATTTTAGAAAGTCTAAAAACTAGTGCTTCGGAAAGAAGATAAAAGGGTTTTATTTACGATGCCCTCTCCATCAAGGCTGGACCCTCTCAAGTCAACCACACCCCTGGGATGATTTGGAAAATACTTATACCTGTGATGCTTATGAAGTCATGACTCAAGGAGTCACAGTCGAAGCACAGAGAAGTGCTCCCAAAAAAAGACAGTCCAATCATGAAAACTCAACACAGTGTGAACTGTGTTTCTCAAACAGTGCAGTGAGATAGAGATTCTGGAAGAGCTTTTAAATTCCTTTTTACCTCTTTCCCATTAATTTCCTTCATCTGCCTCTCACCCCCAACTCTCTGAAGAACCAGCCCTCACTCAGGCCTAGTACTTTACGCTCTGGTCCTCCACCTTTGTTGCTCCATACTTCATTATAAAATGCCCTCCAAAACACACAGGCGAGGCAGGATCCTCCCTGGAATATGGAGAATGGAAGAGATTGACAGACCCGCACCAACCCAATGGGAAGAGGGGAAGCCTGGAATCCTCAGCTGGTATCAATGCCTACTGGACTGTGGCCTGCCTGCCACACCATATCACAACGCGGTGTATTTTGTATCTGTTGTTAATGTTGTTATTTACCAGCTGTCTGACCTTGAGAAGGTTACTTCACAAACCTGTGCTTCCATTTCTTCTCTGAACAATTAAGAATAATTAAGTCCATATCAGAGGGTCTAGGTGAGGTAGGTTAAATACTGTTTAGAAAGCATGACCATCATCTCTGGGTCCTTTTACTCTGTAAGTTTTAGGTGGGAGTCTGGTGGGAGAACGGGAAGCCAGGCCAACTGGGGCAGACCTCTGACTAATCCCCCTGATTTACACCCTCCTCCCTTCCCTGTCCGACTTGTCTCCTGCCAACACCAAGCTTGGCACTCCTTTGTCTTATCAAGCAGCACAGCTGTTACTTCCCTGACAGCCAACTCGGGTTTATTCTGGTGGCAGCTTCACTGCTGTATTGACGATGTCACTCATTTCTCATCTGCCAGAAATTTGACAAATTCTCTGGTTAGCTGATATATCCCTCTTTGGTTATGGATTTATTTCCTCTGGCACTTGTTTCCTATTCTACACTTTTTTCTATACTGGTCCGAAGTGATTGTTTAATTGAGTTCCTTCCATATTGAATCAGAAGCTCTCTGTTAGATAGATAAAGATCTTCTAGGCTTCAGGGTTACTTAGCTTCATGATAGAGTTTGCATGCATTCATTTAGTAGTTCTTCCAGTTAAAGGAATATTCTCTAATTTTTCAATGAAAGAAAAAAATTCCATCACAATAATAAGAAGATATTAATTACCATGTCTAGTTATGAAAAAACACACCAAAAAATAGCATCACTTTACCCTTTGTCCTTTTCCCAAGAATATTTGAGTAATTTAACAAATGAGCAGATACACATACAAACACACTGAGTCGGAGAAGTCTGAAGGAAACAGGATCATTGCAATCATTTTACAGATGAGGTTATGAGACAGGAGGAGGAGTAAACAGCACAAGCCATGAACTCCTGCGCTGCTAGCAAGAGCTAACAAAGGGATGAGACTCAAATATGCCCTTTCAGGTGTCCCTGGGAAAACAAAAGTCCATTCAGCATTTGTGTTTATTAATAGGATGGTCAGCAGGAGTTTGTAGCAAAAATCAACCTAATTATGCAACACTGTAAACTGACTATACTTCAATTTAAAAAAGAAGAAAGCAAATGAAAAAAAAAAATCAACCTAATTAAGTTATGACTGTTTTTCCATTGTTTTCATTCCCTTTAAAAGGAAAGCCTCTCCAACTTTAATGTCAGTCCTGCAGAATACGGTTTTGAAGCTAAAAGGAATTCCACTCTGTAGTTACCTCGTGTGACAACTGACAGTCCTTGACACGTTACCTCTTTGTTACAGTCAGCAGTAAACGGCTCTTGGCAGATCTGACTACTTAATAGTGTGAGCGTGAGATAATTGTTCGGGAACTGCTTGTTTCAAGGGTGGGGAATTCTTCATCTAATTACAGAGCCAGAAACCACCTCAGCTTTATCACCACAGGAAATCGCATGCAAGCATTGTTAGCTTCAGGTGGCTGGCTTCTTGGTCAAATTCTTCATACTCTCCAGAATTCCCTGGAATTCTCTTGCTCTGTTTATGGCCCACAGGTATGTGTCCTAATGAATGTGAACTCACAAGGAAAGGAAGATCTCCTCACTGGTACAAGGCTGAAAGAAGCGGAACATTTTTAATCAAAATAATGATGCTTCGTGTGTCTCTGTCACAAATATTTCAGTTGAAATTGCTTCTGTTAATACAGATCATTGGTTCCAGGAAGTTGCATTTTCCCTAAGTGTGTATCATTAGGGTCTAGCGTGTTATTTATTGAGGAGGGGAAGAAGAAAGTTGGACAGGAAATAATAATCCAAAGACAAGAATGCTTGCTTCAGAGAACCTATACCTAAGAGTCATTTTCATGTCTAATGGGAGACCCAGTTTTTTAATCTCTCAATATCCATGATCTTCTTGATTTAGCTGTGCTATTATTTTAGAAGACAGCATTTTAAACATCGTTAATGGTCACTTCAAATCCTCTGACACAGATTTTTTGAAAAATTTTGGTGTAAATAATCCTCCAGATTTCTGTGGATTTATGATGGGAACCCCTCACCTCAAATGTTGAAAAGGATAGAAGGAAAATTCATGCCTAAGGACCAACTGGCTGGCAGAAGCACTAAGAAGAAATATCCTCATTCTTCCGCCATGCTACTCTGAAACCCTTCTTCACATTTATATATACCAGAGTAGAATTAACCCATGAGCCATGGTGGGAAAAAAAGCTACCAACCAGAAGATGGAAGATGGACAAGAGGAAAAGAAGTAAAGAAAATGCTTGCTGGCCCATGACCTGAATGGAAGAAGATTCCATCTCAAGCATAAGTTGTGCCACAGAAGATGGGAGAAGGAGGAACCATCAGCTAAACTACACTGAAGTTCCCTGGCGTCCAGACCTACCAGAAAGCTCTTAGTCTGTTTACCTCTGGTGGCAGCACTGGATAATACTGTTTGATATCTGTGTCCTGGGCATTGGTCATTGAGCAGGGAGTGTACTACCAGAATCCATTTAAGTTCATTCAAAAAATTGGGTTGTTGTTTTTTTTTAATGCTCACCTGAAATAAGCAAGACCCTTAAAACTAAGAAAAAGCATCTTTTCATTTTATCCGGGGTTCCACTCGAAACATCTTTTAAAAATTCCCTTCCCCCGATTTTGGGGGGGGCGGGGGGAAACAAAACCAAACAACTGCAAACTAGAAACAAGATTAGAACACCTGGTTTATTGGGAAGAAATCATTATGAAAACTGCAACTGTTTATTTTCACAACTTACAAAATAATAATTTGATATATAAAATGAATTGGTTTTCATTAGGTAAGTACAAATAGTAAAAAAAAAATAATAATCCATGCATATATCATGTTTGCCATTCAGAGAAATCCCATATCCCTGAATTCTCCTGTTGCATGTTTTACATCAGATATTTTAAATCTGTTTGTCAAGGAAAGCCAGGTTTTCAGCTCTATTTCACTTTTTGCTTACAGTTGCAATCTATCAGAAGCTGTGTCTATATGATTAGAGTCCAGTCAAACCTAAGATGAAAAATTCAAGCCATTTCTTCTCTTTAGGCTGTTGTAATGTACTTTTGTGATAGGAATGGCCCTTCTAATGCTTTCCTGAACAACCTAATCATATCCATCAGTCATGATGAATTAGACCAGTCCATCTTCAATCCAGCCTACTCTGGTCTAGAACATATAGACACCAAACAGTACTAACATAGCATTTTACCGCACCCCAACCCTATAAACCCCCTTTAAAAGAGAAATTTTCATCTTAACATTTCACTACTTAAGTACACCTTACTACTGCAACAGGCTTTGGTCGTGAAAGAATACTTTCCTAGATGCCATATCAAGTTACTGGGAAGCTGAGCCCCAAATCAGTTATTCACGATATTAATTAGAAATGCTCACAAATGATATGCATTTAGGAAACTATTGTGCATCTTTAAAGAGCTGAGGGCTTGAAAACAGTATTCGTTTTTTGCATTTCTTTTAGGATATTTGCTCACTGACAATTTTTTACCAATATCGCCCTCCTCTCCTGAGCCCTTAATAGACCCAGTCCATTCCATCTGGGAAAAACAGAAATCTGATCAGATTACTTAAATCTTTGAAGCCTTCTCATTTTTACCTTATAAATTATGTGGTAAGTTTCATACTCATATTCTTTTACAAATGCCATATAAATGATATGTATAGTTACAAGGAAATATTGGCATATTATAGGTAATTCGTTAAAAGAAGTCAGTCTTATTTAACTCTACAAAACACATATAAAAGATGAATATGAAACTATCACACCACTTAAAAAATATTTTTCTCCCAAATCACTTTAGCATTTTGAGTAGAGTTTAATGATATGACACCGCCCCCCCAAAACAGGTTCAAAGTCTTCCGGGGAAAACAGTTTCTTTCTCTGGAATCATCTCGGCAGCAGCGATTTTCTCCTGCTCATTCCCCACCTTAGGCGGATGTGTAGAAGTACCTGGGCTTGGCGTTGCCCAGGAGGTCATCTTCATAGTTGGGGAGGCAACAGAAGAAGAAGGCACAGCCGATCATGATAATCGTGGCCGCCCACCCGAAGCCGTAGGCCCAGTTATAGATGTAAGTGACACCAACGTTGGCGTGCAGGTTGAAGGTCTGGGTGTACTTCACAGGGTAGATTACCAGGGAGATGATCTGGAACACAGCTAAAAGGAAGGGGAAAAATCCCAAAGTAAGAATGCATGGAGGAATGAATGTGTGCAAATGATAGATTAACTTCCTCTTCCACAACATTTCTGCCTTAAAATAAGTGTTAAACCCACCTCAATAATGCTGATAAAAGGGGCTTAGGGGAATTTAGTTAATCATGATCCAAAAGAGATGACTGAATTTTGCATATCAGAGATGCCTGGCACTGAGCAGAATACTGACAGAAAATTAGAAAGTCACTCCATATTAGGTGTGTGTTATTTATACTAAAGCAAAAAGTGCAAAATTTGGGGTACAACAGCAAGCAGGATGGTAAAGAAGAGCCTACTTTTTCATTTTTGCATCTCCTATGCCAAATACATAAGTTAATATTTTTAGTGTTAGCAAAAATAATATATATGCCTACACATGTGCGTGCACACAGGTCTACGAGTCCAGGAGAATGAAAGGGATTCAGAACTTAAAACACATCTCTCCTCGCTTACTTCTGCCTTTGGTGACACATTTTCCAAGAACAGATCAGGAACTGTATTGCCAGGATCTTCTTTTGTGGACTGGATGTTACTATGCTGATGTCCACTGCAGAAAGGAATAAAGAATTGCTGACAGTCTTACCAGCCAGGGCCAGCAGGCCTCCGATCACTCTCAGGAAGACAAGCATTTGGGGTCCACAGAGGGCAAAGAAGGAGAGGATGAAACAGATCACCAGGATGATAAATCCACAGAGGAGCATGGCAGCAGCTGCCCTCCCCCACGCTACAAAAAAAAAAAAAAAAAAGAAACAGCAATTAGTAAGACAGCCATGCCAAATTTAAAAGTTCCTTATCAAAGCATCAATAGGGTTTTTTGTTTGTTTGTTTCTACTAATTATATTTGGGTGGAAAGACAGTTTCTCTCTTGACAATACTTAAGCATCTCCATATTTTAAGGGAAGAATGGGCAATTCATAGGTCAGACATTAACATACTGACATGCAGTAATGCCTTCTCCCCTGGGTTTTGGGACGAATGTTTGTGTCTCTGAAATGAGATTTAAATTTCTTTTGTTAAACTATATCTCATTTGGTAAACTGGCCATATAAACAGGTATAATGAGAAGATTCACTCGAGTCCTACCACCACACGCCCACGGTAAGTATTTTTGATACTGAACAATTCAAAATACAATCTCTTCCAGAACTATTTCAAATACCTTTAAAGGGATCTTTGTTCTATGTTAAAGTTTGGTTCCAGGCAAACATAATCACTGGAAACATAGTACTTATGACTAAGCAGAGATATGAAATAAAACAATTTAATTGTAAAGTAGCTGTGATGTATATAACAAGTTTCCATGCAAACAACCTTTCTAAAATTTTGCCTAAATTTTAACTTCTGAACTATTCAGAATTTACTATGAGTGATATGGACCCCAAAACAAGCAGGATGAGGTGGAAACTGAGCTGTAGGTTTGAAGAGCTATTTGCGCAGCTCCAGCCCTGCGTCCTTCTGCTCTGACCTGTGGCAAGAGAAGCGCCATGACACCCAAGCTAAGGATTCCAGCCAGTTGTGCTTACTGTTCAAAGTACACTGATTTTTAAAATCTGCCCACATAACCTGCCCTCTCGAGGCGGGAACTAACATTTATGAAGTAATCACACTGCCAGGCCCGGGGCTACGAACCGGACATACCTTAGCTCACTGAATCCTCATAATAACTTTTTAAGGTTCACACTATGTTAGCATTTATTTCTATTTGAGAAGTGAGGTGACACTAAGGCGTTGAGAGTTCAAATAACCTGCCCATAGCCACAGAGCTGGCAAGCCGGGTTGACTTCCAGCCTGTCTGAATCCAGAACATGACTCTTTTATTTTTTTTTAAGATATAATGTGTATACCATAAAATTCATCTGTTTAAAGTGTACACAATTCAGGAGGTTTTACTATATTCACAGTGTTGTGCAACCATCACTGCTTACAGTTCCAAAATTTTCATCACTCCATAAGGAAACCCCATGTCCGCTAGCAGTCACCCCCTCCTTCCTTCAGTTTCCCACATCCACTAATCTACTTTGTCTCTATAAATTTGCCTAATTCTGGACATTTCATATAAAGGGAACTTTATACTAGGTGGCTTTTGTGACTGTCATGCTTTCACTTAGCATGACATGTTCCGGGTTCACCCCTGTGGTAGCATCATGTCCCTGTATTGCAGTCCTCTTTATAACCAGTAATTATTCTATTGGATGGCTAGCCCACGTTATGTTTATCCATTCATTCATTAATGGCGGAACAGGCACCATTAACCTATTTCTCTTTACTGCATTTGAAAAGGAGAGTCGTGTGCTCCTCTGCCCCTGGTTCTACTCCTTCCTACGCTAACACAGCTCTGCTGACAAATGGAACCTCACTAAATTCTCGCTCATCAGACTGGTCAACGTCAAGCAAAGATAATCAATAGCAGAAAGGACAAGGGCTTTGGGGCCAAGTGGACCTCATTATCCTCTGCCTCTGCCACCTGTTAGCCATTGTCAGTCTGCATGTCTATCAACCAAGGCTAAGATGCCTTATTTTAAGATGATTGTGAGGATGAGAGTTCTTGTGCGAAAAGTCATGGAGCTCTTAATTCACCCTCACTGTTCAACAATTTCCTCATGGACTCCTACAGCTTTCTCCAGTACCTCAATTTTTCATTTCATTCGACGTTCACAAGGTTTTACGCTGTCACGTGAAGACTGGTCCTCAGTTCTCCACTGCATGTTTATATCTTCAATTCTTAGAGACAGACCTGCGCTAAGGTCCCCTGTTCCCTTCTCCAGGCCCACGCTCCCTCCAAATCTTCCTCCGGAGTCATGAATGACTGGGGCATAGTAGGTAATTAAGGAGAAGGCATAGGCTCAAAATTTTTTTTACATGCTCAAATACCACGTTTTCACATAAATTATCCCTCAGTGGCACTGGTCAGGATGTGCGTTCTTCAACCTGCACTGACTTGTGTGTGAGATGGTACACAAGTGGGTCTAGTTTTATATTTATAATTTTTATTACTTTCCTCCAAGTCTTGCTCTTCCTATGCGATCAATAAGAGATTTTAGGACCAAGGTAAAATAGAACGTTTTATTTTAAAATAGATATGGATGGGGGGGAGGGTATAGCTCAGTGGCAGAGTGTGTGCTTAACATGCACGAGGTCCTGGGTTCAATCCCCAATACCTCCATTAAAATTAATTAATTAATTAAAACCTAATTACCCCCCCACAAAAAAAAATTTATAAAAAAAAATAAAATAGACATAAAGCCAAAATGTGAAATTAAGTCTCTTTTCTCACATTTGTCTCCTCCCTTCGAGTAAAATAACTTTCCAGGGAAGAGAGACCATGCTTTGGAAAGAACATTAATTAATCAGACCATCTCAAAGTCTAGTCCATAGACCATTGACTCAATAATCATCAGTGTGCTTATAAAAATACAGATTCCTGTGCTCCCTCCAGACATATGGACTCAGAGCTGGAAAGGTAATGCCCAAGAATCTGCATTTTACTAGTATTTCTTACATTTATAAAGTTAGAAAACAATTAAGATAGATGATAATCTCCTTATAAAAACAGATGCTGCACTGCCAAAAAGGGGCATGTAACTTTCAGTATGTGACCCGCTGTCACTTACATATAGATTTTTATGGCAAACGCCAATCATTAAATTCAAATAAATATAATAATTCAATTAAAATAAGCAGACACTGATTTTTCTTTTTAAACTGAATTCACAGGTTTGAAACTGCACAAAGAAAAGGCAACAAAGCTGTATGAGCATGCAGAGGAATGCAAAGTTAATGAAGATAAATTGTACAGCAGAATGTGTTTTCAATAAAAACAGGAAAAACATCCAACAGGGAACATATTTAATAATCAAACGTTGACAATTGCAGATTAAGGTTTTAAAGGTACAGTTAAATAAACTGTGTATGATATTGCTATAAAGAGTCGGATCAATCATTTTGCCTGTTTATTTAAGGAAGATCAATGCAAAATTAGATTACTGCTATTATCTCTTCCTCTGAGGTTACAGCTGAGGTGTAATTTTCACTTAGTTTCAGGTACTTGAAAGGAATTAAATAAAAGAAATAGTAAGCCAATTCATCTAACCTAAAACCAACAAGTGAATATAAACAGATCATTTTAAGAACTTTATCTATGCTATGTTAAATCGGCTCGATTAACGTCTTGCTTATTTAAAACGCTGAGTCTAAAAGAAATCAAAATGGAAAATTAAGCAACGTTTTGTCTGGAGAAAGGCTGCTTTGGAAGTGAAGCGTGTAAAACCTGCTCCTTGTAGCGTGGAAACACCCACGTTGAATCATTTAACAATCATTTAAGATAGAAATCCTGACATGGCTCTGAAGGTCCTGACTGATGGGTAAAAAGTAAGGCAACTTGACGTTTCATGTCAGCAACTCAATTTCTGGTGGACAGTGTAATGTTTCAGGCATTCATATACATACATGTATTCCTTTGCATATTCTTTTCCATTATAAGTTACTACAAGATATTGAATATAGTTCCTTGTGCTATGCAGTACAAACTTGTTGTTTATCTATTTTATATGTAGTAGTTAGTATCTGCAAATGTTGAACTCCCAATTTATCCCTTCCAACCCCCTTTCCCCTCAGTAACTGTAAGTTTGTTTACTATGTGAGTCTGCTTCTATTTTGTAAATAAGTTCATTTGTGTCTTTTTTTTTTATCTTCCACATATGAGTGATATCATATGTTACTTTTCTTTCTCTTTCTGGCTTACTTCACTTAGAATGACGATCTCCAGGTCCATCCATGTTGCTGCCAATGGCATTACTCTTTTTCATGGCTGAATAGTATTCTATCATATAAATATACCAAAACTTCTTTATCCAGTCATCTGTTGATGGACATTTAGGTTGTTTCCATGGAAGAATATCAACTTTGAACACTTATCCTAGATCTACTTCTTTCATGATTCCACAGATGGTCCTCAGTTCCTTGAAGACAGACTGTCCACCTTCATCTATTCCAAAGACAAGTCTGTCCTTCATTAAAATTTTTACACTTAATGTTATTGCCTTTCCTAATCTGCATTTTACTGATATTTCTTACGTGCAAACTAAAATTTGAGAATAACTAAGATAGATGATTAATCTTATAAAAACAGATGTAGCCTTGCCAAAAAGGAGCATGTAACTTTCCGTATGTGACCCACTGTCAATTAGTCTCATTTCTATGGATCTTTTTATGGCTACTGCCAATCATTAAGTTGAATTAAGTGCAATCATTAAATTCAAATAAGCAGAATTTGTGTGTGTGTGCACACATGTGTGTGTGCGCGCGCGCACGAGCACGCGCGTGCAGGAGAGTCAGGGAAGATTCTGTCAATTATCTTCCTTTGAATTGAAACAATAGAAGCATTCTGTAGTCCAAGTAAACAGTTTCTATGTAGGAATGCTTTTTGTTTGTTTTGTTTCCTTAAGAGAAGAAATTTGATGTTTTTTATCTATAATTTTTTCTGTCCTAAGTTTATTTTCTAAGTATTGCTCAAATAAGTTCATGTTTCAAAGAAATCAGCAACATTATAAACCTACTTATAAAGAAGATTCATTCAAGATCCATTTAGATGAAGAATGGCTTATCAAATTTTGCTACCTCTTGCAAAGACTCAGCATTAAATCAACAACATGGAAATCATCACCTATTCATCTATTAACAATACTGAAAGCCCCACCTAGTGAATCGGAGATTTTGTCAGATTTCTTTCTATTGTTTCTATAGGGTTTTTTATGTCATACACAAGCAGAAATGAAAACTGGATGAGCCCACAATTGAAAAAATAAAAAAGACACCGCCTACAAATAAACATAAGCAGGGGTGGATGACACATTCAAAGAGGTTGTTGCATATTCAATGAGGAAGAAATCTGCATTATTAAGGCCAGGGCTTCTGTAACTTAGAAGTGCATTGTTAAAATATAGATTCCAGTTCAGAAGGTGGGGCCTGACACTGAGTGTCCAATAACCTCCCAAGTAACGCTGGTGCTGCGGGTCTGCGACACTTTGAGTAGCAAAAACCTAGAGGACCACTCATCACAAGCCTCCAAAAAAAAAAATCAACATAGAAAGAAGCGATTCTGCAGAAGTTTTGGAAGGTGGGAAAGGAATGGTTTGAAGGAGGAATGATGGCGGGGTCACAGGGGAGAGATTCCACAGTAGGTGTGAGATTCTTTGCATGCTCCACATTTTCCTCTGACACTGAGCCAGATGAGAACTCTTTCCCCACTGGTTCTTATGGAACTATGATACTTGACTCCTTTATGATCTTATGTGAATTCAGACAAGATACTCTCAAATGGAATCTACCCTCAAATGTTTGAAAGTATGTCCGCTGGAAGATGGGCTGGAAAGTAGAATTTACAGAGAAGCACATTTCAGCTCTGCTGGTGTGAGAGAGCTACACACAAATAGCATTGTGGAGAGAAGGGAGTTAAACTGCTGAACAAAGAGAAGGAGTTCAGATCAGTCAGGGGTGATGCTGATGGGGGCTCTGGAGAAAGCCTGAGTAGCTGGACCCTAATCCCCCCTAATTCTAGCAGCCTGGGAGTCTGCCTGTTACAGGGAGCAGACAAGTTCGGTCACTAAAAAGGAATTGAGGCTTTTGAGTGGTTGCTGCTAAGTGCAGCAAATGTGGAGTAAACGGGGCAAGATTACCAGTTCCCAGCCTTTCAGCTTTTATAAATCAATATACATATTTTTTTTTAGTTATAAAAAAATCAATTGAGTGGCCAACTTTTTGTTTTGCTATATAAGAATGTGAATACATGCCCACAAAGATGAATCTATCTTCTAATGCCTAATTTCATAAAATAGGCACATTTGAATACTTCATCCTGCCCCCCTAAAAAGCCACAAAAACAATCTCAAAATGAAATCCTAGAAGGTGAATTTAGCCTAATGTGAACCTACTAACTTCGTATTTATTTTTCGCATTTGCTGTATATTTTTATGCACCACAGGGCTAGGTCTAAAAATATTTCAGATAATAATCTGATTCGTTGACTTATCCAAGGCTGATTTCCTGTGAAAGACATCCCATGCATACTGTGGTATCTTTGGTAAAAATGAGGCTCTGCATTTCTGGAGTTCAGATCCAAGGCAAAGGCTCTCTCTCCAGCGCTGCCACACTGGTTGCCCACTGTCATTCCTGGAGCATAAATTCATCTCAATTATCCCAGTAACTTATCCATAACCTTATCTTCATTAGTCTCCATCCTGATGAGTCAGAGCTTACTTTAGGACTTGAAATCTCTATCGCTGACACTGAAAATATCCGCCTGATATACTCTCAAAACTGGAAAAGAAGCTGCCAGCAGTGCAAAAATCATATGTGTGAACATGGATTCAAATTTAATTCTGCATTTCATTTATGCATGGCATTTGAATGATCATTTCAATGTTTAAATCTAGATTTTCTTTTCCTGTTTTGAGGAACAGAAGCCATGACTTTTTAAGAATTCAAACAAGTATTTGTATTTAGTTGTCACTATTTTGTAAAAGAAAGTATTCAGTGTATAATGTGGTTCATTGATGAAAAATGAGGTGATACAGTAATCTGAAATTCTTTTAAAAATTGTTAATGACAGTGACAAATATAACATTCTGCTTTTTACATAATTCTAAGGAACTATTTATTGAATATATTGCTGATACTCACCAGGATTAACCCACTTACATCTTTACTACCAAAATGAACATATTAATGTTATAAATATCAGCTAATAAAAGAGAGAGTGAAGCACGTTGTAATGAAAAGGGATACTTTCTTAGTAGTTACAGTGGTAAATCACAAGATTTATTTTCTAGTACATAGCAAGAAGTTTTTGAACAGTGGAAGTCCACACTTAATTCTCTATATTGAGATATTTTAATTATTAATTAGAGCCATCAACCTCAATCCTTGTGTTTGTACATACGTGGGAGGATGGGTAAACTGCATGCTACATTTTAGATCAAGTATGACCTCATGTGAATATGTATGGTTTTCAGCAAGGCTGACTGAAGCTATCTGAAAATCTCAAGTGTTAGAGACGCCTAGAAAAGGCCCTACAGCGTGGGACTACACAAGTCCTACACCTGTGAGACAAAACCAGCCAACAGTCCAAGGCAGGGGGGGGAGCGGAAGTATAATAACTACCCCAACTCATCTTTTACTTAATAGCCTGAGATGGGCCTCTCCTGCTGAATTCATAACTATTTTCTTTTTCTCATGGTCACCTAATGACAGTGGATGCTAGATTCATGATTTGATTCCAGGGCTTGAGCAAAAGCCACGTCTAACAGATTCTTGGCACTTAATTATCTATGCAAAGGCCGCAGGAATAATTAAATCGGAATGCAAAGGCCACCACCCATTTACGAAGATCTTTCCGGCTCCATCACAAAGGTAGTACTAGATTCCTCAAGACTCACTTCGAAAACTGACCTTTTCCGAAGACCAATATCTCTATCAAATGGAAACATAAACTATACACTGAATCCACGGTTTCTTTACAATTTAAAAAAAGTGAGTGCTTTAGACTCCTGTCTAATTAAAGTATTAAACTGAGAAACAAAACCTACTCACTCCCTTCTCTACACAAAGCACTGGATTTGGCCTGAGGTTGGAAGAGCCCCACCCTCGGAAGGTGAGTTCATCCTGCAAGTCAAAGAAAAGAAAAACTGCATTGTGTGTGTTTCGCAAGAGGGCTGTGGTCACAGCCAGAGCCTCGCAGGCCCGATCACGTCTCAGCAATTGTGCCGGCCCGGGTCCCGCCCACACCCCTCTCCCCGCCGCAGCCCCGGCCTGCTTAATCCACGTGCGGAGGGTTGCCCAGCGATTTGGGATCTGCCTTAGTCCTTGCAGTGAGATATGATTATCAAAATCTGTTTAAAAACACACCTATTAGATCTAGGCCTATTAGATCCCCTATGAGATACTGAACTCAAATGCATTTTAACTAGAAGATAACAGACATTATTTCAAAGAACTTAATTCCTTTCAAAACTCTAGCCGACATGGGGTAACACAAACCCTGGCAGGCGTGCTGTTTGCTTCCTATGAAAGGAAAAACACAGGCCTATGGAAAGTAGGAATTCCATATAGTCTTTACATTTTATTACCTGCTAATGAGGGCCATGCCTCTTTTGGAGGGAAAATTCCTTGTGGGAACTTTCCAGTCATTTCACAGTAGATAAATAAAGCACCAAGCCCCTGATACAGCGCCCCAGTAATAAACAAGAGTTTGGTTGGGAGCCACTTTGCGGGTGGGGGCACGTCAAAGATCCTAGATGAGAATGAAAAAAAAAAAAAAATAGCGTAGCCTTCCCTCTTTGTTTAAAACTATTAAACTGGATTGGTAAGGCCCCATTCAGCAGTATTTGGCTTTAAGCTTATGATTATGCTCATATTTAAACCCTTCTCTCCTGGACCCCACACACACCGCGAATCACAATAGACTCCAGCTGTCCTTCCCACTTATCTGTGAGCAGGGGGTGGCACCAGACCAGAGCAGCTCCTCTCTAGTACTGTCTATTAACAAGTGAGAGGACTGAGGCGTCCTTCATGCTGGAAAAGTAAAATACTCCAACTGTAATATAGTACATTTATCAACTCTGCTACATTTCGCTGGTGTAGATGTGTCTGCTTTTTAGGTTTCAAATCAATTCAAAATAAAGTTTTCTAAACAGCAATGCCAGGCTTAGGCCAAAAAGACACTCCCTAACGAGAACTAGCCTGAAGCATTAAACACCGCAGTATCTACTGAAATCATCACTGCTAAAACTCTGACTGAAAAGGCTTTTTTAATGGAAGAACTGCTTTCCCTTGATTAAAGGTAAACGAAGAATACATCAACACTGGGGAAGGTACGCTTTTTAAATACTTATATTTTAATTATAAGAACCAGAGGAGGCGGCGGCGAAATGGGAAGAAATTTCAGTAGGTCTCCAACAAAATATACTTCGTTGATTATATTTGCTCATCAAACCCCTGTCAAAAAGCTCAGATCATCTTTTACGCCTGACAGACCCTACAAAACATAGTCTGAACTAAGGGCCATTTTCTTCCAGCGTCGAGCCTGCTTTTGGCCACTCAAAGCTTAATTTTTTTTATTTTACTTTTTTATTTTTAATTTTACTGCTTTTATTTTGTTCGGGTCGGATTATGAACCTAAACGCTAGAGATTTTTGTTGAATCACCTTTTATCCCCGACCCTGTTTAATCCCTTCACGTGGGGCGGCTTCAGTAGGCCGCGCACTCCCAGGGCGCCAGGGCGCCAGCGCACACTCAAACGCCGGCGTGAGGGCTTCCCGGAGGCGGCGGCACTCACCATATTCCATGAGACTCAGGCAGCCTTCCTCGTAGGATCCGCTGCCGCCACCCTCCTCATTACATTTCCACCACAGCGAGGATGTCTCGATGTGGTTGCTCGACTGCAGCCATCCGCGGCCGGCCAGCGCAATGATGTCGAATGGGATGGCGCAGAGCAGGAGCAGGGGCAGGATCCACCTGCAGCGCTCGCAGGCCAGGCCGCAGCGCAGCATCTTGACGGTGGCGGCGCGGAGGAGAGCAGCGCGCGGGGCTCGGACGCCGGCGGAGAGTGGCCCTGGAGTGCGGGGAGCACGACAAAAGGGAAGAGGCCGCGGGGAGGCGGCTCCGGGAGGACGCGGCTCGGGGCTGGCCGCGGGGGCGCGGCGCTGGCCCCACCTAGATTCCGGTGACTCAGGGCGCGCCGCCCCGACCTGCCCGGCGGGGCCGGGCGCGCGCGGGGGGTGGGAGGCGGGACTGGGATCGGGTTACACCGGGTGTGGGTGGGCTTAACCCTGCCCGGAGCGACCTGGAGCCGCGGGGACCCGCAGCCTAGTTTCCCTCCTACTTGGTCGTCTCGCACCCAGTGCTTTACTTCTCAGTGCTTCAACGTGTACACATTTTAACCTGCGCATCACCAGCTAAATATTTGACCCCTGAGGTCTGATCATGGGTCTGATTTTCAACAATACCATATTTAAGTTTTGAGCCATTTGAGATGGGTGTTCATGTTGTACCTGGGTCATTGCTGCACTCCGTTTGGGTGCGTGTCCCGGACGCAGGAGCCAGTCCCTGATCCTTCCGGGCACTTCCTGCTGGGCTCCACCTCTGTACCTTGTACCATGGCTGCTTCAAACTCTTAACTGTTTACATCCCCGCCTTCCCCGCTGGGTTGCCAGCTCTTTGACCAAGAGGTTATGTTTTATTTCTCTGTGTATCCCTGGGGCCTAGCACCGTGTCTGGGTCCTAAGGGGAGCGCGATAAACATACTCTGCGTGAACACACTGAATTTGACAAATGTTTATTTCGGTCTTGAAAGCGCTTCATCCGGCTTCTCCAGATAAATTCACTTCCTGTCTGTGACAGTTCACTCCCTTTAACAAATCTCTACCTATTTAGAATCCACTTCCTCTACTATTTTTCATTTACTATTTTGAGGTTTCTCCTGAAAGGAGAGAAAGAGAGAGACAGAAAAAGAGAGAGAGACAGAGAGAGGAAGGAAGGAAGGAAGGAAGGAAAGAGTCATATATCAGCATGCAACAAGCTCCTAAAATCCCACCACCAGCGTCCTGGCCCTGCTTCTGTCACCGTCGTGACTCCTCAGGTGTGGCAGGGAGGGTGGGGTGCCAGCGGGGAGTGGCACTGAGGAGAAACAGTTTCTCCGTGTCCGCACCACTACAGCCTTGGGCGAATCATGAAGAACATCCAATGAGGGTATCATATCTTACCTTGTACCTCCAAAGATTTGTTCTGAATCACATCCTTTTTTATTGAAGTATTATTGATTTACAATATTTATATTAGTTTCAGGAGTATAACATAGTGATTCAATATTTTTATAGATTAAACTCCATTTAAAGTTATTATGAAATATTAGCTATAGTCCCTGTGCTGTGCAATATATCCTTGTAGCTTATTTATTTTATACATCAAAGTTTGTGCCTCTTAATTCCCTACCCTAGCTTGCCCTCCTTCCCTCTTCCCACTGATAACCACTAGTTCTCTAGATCTGAGAGTCACTTTTTGTTATATTCATTCATTTTATTTTTTTAGATTCCACATAAATAAGTTATTATATACAGTATTTGTCTTTCTCAGAGTTATTTTACTAAGCATAATACTCCCCAAGTTCATCCATGTTGTTACAAATGGCAAAATTTCATTCTGCTTTAATATTCCAATATATATGTGTGTGTGTATATATGTGTGTATATGTATAATATTTTCTTTATCCATTCATCTGTTGATGGACACTTAGGTTGCATCCATACCTTGGCTATTATAAATAATGCTACTATGAACATTGAGGTGCATGTATCTTTTCAAATTAGTGTCTTCATTTTTTCCAGATATATACCCAGGAGTGGAATTGCTGGATCATATGGTAGTTTCTAGTTTTAGTTTTTTTAAGGAAACTGCATACTGTTTTCCATAGTGGCTACACCAATTTACATTCCCACCAATAGTATAGGAGAGTTACCTTTTCTCCACATGCTTGCCAGCATTTGTTATTTGTGGTCTTTTTGGTGATAGCCATTCTGACACGTGTGAGGAAATACCACACGATGGTTTTGATTTGCATCTCTCTAATGTGAATCCCTTACTTTTTCCATTAATTTAACGTGAAAGAAGTGGAAAATACTTAGCAATGTTTAAAACTGTCTCCTGTATTTCAGTTTGGTATTCTCAACAGAAACAGAATACTATTTTGGGTTGTGCAGTTCTCTAGCAATTTCTGAGGACAAATAAAAGAAAATTCCTGAGAAAGTTACTGTCTGAAACACATGAAATAATTCCTCCCTCCTTCATTTTACATAAACCAAGTTCACACATTTTCATTAAAGGCAAATCTTTTCCCCTTCAAAGAGTAGCACAGGGGGTATTCTGCCCAGAGTTAACAGCATACAGTGTAGATTATGTAAAGAAAATGCTCTCAGAGTTTTCAGAAGTAATGAAAATACTTGTTGAATTCGTTGTAGAATATATTTGTGAAGAAAAATCATATTCTTACAAATCGAAGTGCTAATCACAGGCAAAGTGGCTTTAGACAGATTGAGAGTTTCATTGGTATCAGTATCTCTGAATAATTTCGGACTAGATATAACTTCTTTCTCTTGTTTCAGTAGATTTGAGGAAAAGAGCTCAATAATGCTGAAGTGGAAGGCAGGAAAGTAGCCCTTCAGAATTTCTGGAAGAGATCCAAAGTGACCCTGATTGGTTTCGAACAATAACATACCTCTCCCATGATTCACAGACGGTGGAACCAGAGAGCTCAGGTGCAGAGGATCCTTTCTCACACTAGCTGTGTGACGTTGGGCCACTTGACGTCTTTGTGCCTCAGTTTTCTCGTCTATAAAATGAATAGCGCTCACCCCAGAGCGTTGGAATGAGTATTGCTGAGTTGTAAGAGAGCTAATATATGCAAAATACTCAGGATACTGCCTGCATGTAGTAAACTACAACGGAAGTGTTGATGATGGTGACGATGATGATATTCACAGAGATTTTCCACTTTAATAAGATTGGAAATGGGACTTTTCATGTTTATAAGGAGCAAATTCTGTGTATGAATATTCACGGTAAATCATTATCTTAGACAACGCAATCATTCCTCCTAGCCGTCTTCCTGAAACGGTGGATTACAGTGGCTCGTAGACGGTTAAATAGTTCCCCCTACTGGCTAAGGTAGGGATGGCAAAACGCTCAACAATGTAAATTGTACCCGAAAAAAACAAGTTATTTTTATAAATTTGGGGACTTTATGGTTATAAAAGGAATTAATATTTCAAACAAAAATAAATAGATATATAATTTTAAAATTAAAAATTTTAGTTGGCTTATCCCTACCCAGAAAAAGTAATAGTAATAATAAGAGTAACAACTACCTCGCGTTTGTTGGGAGTTTGCTATATGCCCGTGTTTCACATGCCCCCGATGAGGTGTTTACTACTATTATCTCTGTTTAGGTGAGACGACTGGGGCACAAAGGAGTTAATCAGCTTGCTCGAGACTGCACATTCCCCGAGTGGCAAATCCACCCTCCCCACTAGGCCGTTTGACACCAGAGAGCGCGATGTTTACAATAACCACTCGTGAGAGTTTGGGAGATGTTCCTCCAGGAGTTTCCTTCTTTCTCTCCTCCCCTTGCCCTCACAAGCCTCCAGCCCACTGCCAGTTCTCTCCCAAGCTGTAGTGAAATGATCCCTGTGTAAGTTCCTGGGCTCTCACTAGTAAACCAGATGCACAGCAGTGCGACAGAAGAAGCGATAGTACAAGAAGCACTGAACAGAAAATCAGGGAATCTGAGTTCTAGCTCTTGCCGACCCTCTGTTTCCCCTCTAATCCTTGTCCAATCTCTTCTCCTTGGCTTATGCATGCTTTTAATTATCTCTACTCTCCCTCCCCGTCTTCCTTCCTCAGCTATGTTATCTCTCTTCTACCTAGTGATGTGATGGCCAAAGTTTAACAACCAACTTTCTGAAGAAAAACAAATCCTTGATTTATAGCATTAGCCAATTTCTGGTATAGATTCTCCCCCATGGCAGACTTCCAGTTACTTATTTGATGTCACTGAACAGAGTTAGGAAGAACAGACATAATCATCCATCTCAAGCTTGTAAGAGCACATCACCGCATCTACCCCCAATATCCTACCGAAACTGCTCTCACAAAGGCCACCAGTAAGCTGTTTGCCAAATTCAATGGATATCATTGGCCTCTGTTGCACTAGGTACTTTGGTATCTCCCTCCATGAAACTCTCTACTCTCTTGGCTTCTGTGAAGATGTTAAAGTCCAGTGCCCAAAGACCACCAGGAACACACCTATAGTCAAACAAAATTAGATTTATTAACTCACTGCCACAAGGGAGACTGCACACCATAGGGGTGTCTCCGTGAGAGTGTGTTGGGGAGCTTAGTAATAAGACTTAGGCTTCTGTTGGGTGATACTGAAGGAGATTCAAGGAAGTGAGTGTTTTACTCTGAGTTACATTTTGTCAGGAAAAGTTGCATGGTGTTTTGGTTTTCTCTATGTTCAAATCTGATTATGGAGTGGTCTTGTTTTTGTCCTGTTCTATCACAATTACAGAGTAACCTTGTCTGGTGCTAACAGTCTGTGAAATTACTCATGCTCAGCACTGGCTCACCATGTTCTAGCTTTTGGTTGTCAAGCCAACTACCAGCTGTCAGAGGTTTTTTGTTTTTTGTTTTATTTTTTTTCCCACGAGTTCCCCGTTGAATCTCTCTATCCATTCCTTCCCTTTCTCTTTAATTTGCTAGTCTTCCTCTACCCCCGCCTTCATTCAGGGTTGGATTCTCTGGGCTTCTTTCCTTATACTATTCTTCTGTTCATTCTACACATTGTGTGTGTGTGTGTGTCTGTGTGTGTCTGTGTGTGTTACATCATCATCTTCCATGATTTCAGCCCTTACCTATAAAATTATGACTTGCAAACATGTATCTTCAGTCCACACTTTTCCTGTAAGCTTCAGACTTTTATATCCCACTTCCAGCAAGATGGCACCACCTGGATTCTCCCTCAAATGCTTTAATCTCAACCAGTACCCTGGTTGCCCTCTCATCCCTAAACAATTAGCTTCTTTCTGTAGCTTCTGTAGTACCTCCATCACCTTGGTCACCAAAATTAAAACTCCAAGATCATCCTGGACTTTCTTTTATATACAGTGTATATACAGTAGTTGAAAGTTTTGCTGCCTGCTTTACCTCCCAAATACTTCTACAACACAAACTTTCTACTCCATCTGTGCGACTCCTGCCGTGATTCCTTTGCCTTTACTTAAGCCACAGCTGCCTCCTCACTTCTCTCTCTGTCTCCAGTTCTGAACACTCCCCCTCTCCCTAATCCATCTTCCATAAGACCTCTAAAAGGATGCAGCTAAATGTGAACCTGACCCTGACACTCTCCTCCAGGCACCCCTCACCGCTTCTCCGTCACCTATGCGACCAAGAATGAGATTTGTAGAAGTGACACACAGATTCCCCCGTGGTCTGGTCCCTGTTAGCCTCTCCAGCTTCATCTGTCACTTCTGCTGACCTTACACGTTCCAATCTTTTTATTATTTCTCACATACAACATACTATTTTTGCCTTTATTTCTGGCGGTATTTCTGGAATACCTTTCTTCCCAGTCCCCACCCTGTTCACTTACTTCCTGTTCTTTTAAGATCTGCTTCAGACCACATATTTTCCAAGAAAGCATCTCTGATTCTTGGCATATTCCTGCCTCCAATCTAAGGTGTGCTCTTTCCCTGGACTCTCAGAAGACTTGAAGTATATGTACTAATCACATGGTTTTATAACCATCTTCTGTGTGTCCCCATTAGAGTGTGAGATTCTTGAGGAAAGTGACCACTGTCCTATTTGTATGTCCATCACCTTTTCTAATATAGGTGTTAAGTAAGTGATAAAATGTATAAATGGATGAGCAGCTCTGTTACTTGCTACCTGAGCCTTGATCTCTCTGAGCCTCACTTATTTGTTGAGGTGGTTATAAAATGAACTATAAGGACACTTATAGTTCTAAAAGTATATGAAATCTCTATGAAAGTATAGATGAATGAAAAATTCTAAGAATCAAATTGAAGAAAAATTTATTCAGAACAGTAGATGGCAGTAGAAGGTTGTTTTTAGCATAACATTTGCAAGACTTAAAATTGACCAAATAACCATAGAAAAACTAATAGTCACAAAGTATGATTTTGAGGATGACTCTATAATTTCAGTTGATAACACTGTATCCATATGGATCCATTAACTGTAACAAATCTACCATACTGATGAAAATGTTAATATTAGAGGACAATGGTGGGGGGTTTATGGGAACTCTGTACTGTTGCAAGTTTTCTGTAAATCTGAAACTGTTCTAAAAAATAGTTTATTTTTTTAAATGCCTCTATATTACTTGGTAAATAATTTTCCTCATACCAACAAAAAAGAAAGAAAATGCCGACATCATTTTCCCCATATAAAATTAAATATGAAAACCCCCAAATCAATAAGTAAATTTCCAATTAAAAAAGTGTTTTTAGGTATCCAGTGTCAGCTGAAAAAAAATGCACAACCTAAAAGCTGAGAATTATGTTTTATTGGGGGCATTACTGAGGACTTAAGTTTGGGGCACAGCCTCTCAGGTAGCTCTGAGGGACTGTTGTAAAGAGGTAAGGGAGGGGAGCCAGGATATATAACAGTTTTTGCAAAAACAAAGAAACACAAAAAACCAGGTAGTCAGACATCAAAAGATTATTGCTAATTGAAGAAACCCAGACATCTCGAGTTAACGAATTCAGTGCTTCTCTCTATATAGGAAGATGTAAGAGCTTGGGCTTAATGAAGTCATTCCTTTGATATGCACCTTAGCTATCCAGGGCCAGTAGCCTGTTTTTCTCCATCCTGAATCCTCTCGGGAAGCACTTTGTAGGGGGAGCGTGGCTGCAGTGGCTTATGGCTTGATGGCCGCAATATCCTTTATTTATTGATACAGCCAGTGACATTCTTTGTTCACACTAGAAATAAAGACTATTCATTTAAGTATATAACTAAATAAATACCATTTAAATGTTTTATGATTCTATTCTGTTGTGATTATAAATGTATTACATACTTGTTTTAGAAAATCTGAAGACAAAGTATAAAGAATGAGTCACCCATAGACAATCAATCACTTCTATTTCTTTTTACCAGAGACAGTTGCTGCTAATGCTTGGCCATTTGTAGCATTTGTCTCTGCATGCTCTCATAGTTGAGGTCCTCCCTTGGCTTCTAAAAGCACACATTTTCCTGATTTCCTTCTGCCCTTTTACAGACTTCTTGCGCATCTGAACTCTAACTGGTGGAGTTCATCAGGGCACGCGGGCCGGCCCTTCTCCTTCTCTACATTCTCCCTTTAGGTGCCTTGACTGTGAAATACAAATATTTTGAAGTTCTTGATACACATCGCCGACTGACTTTTCCATTTCACTTGCCACAACAGGAATCAATACCTGACTTGTCCCTCCTTTGCTGCCTTTGACTATTTTCCCTGTTTGGGTCTTTGTATTTCTGTGTAATACTGCCTATGGCATTTATTTCTCCAGCAAACATTTATTGAGCTCCTCTCATACACAGAGCACTGTGCCAGGAAATACTCTAGGGGTACAGAGAGGGTTTGCAGAAGATACTGCCACCAAGTGATGCTGCTAATGCCAGCACCAAATGCTCTCCTCATGTAGGGCTGTGCCTGCGGCTGTGGGAGCAGAGTGAACGGCGCATCCCTGTTGGCCCTGGAGCAATCAGCACAATTATTAAGAGTGGAAACAGAGCTGGTTTCAGGTCTGTTTGTTCTCTGTGCCTAATTATAACCCAATTTCAATTCTAAACCCCTCCCTGGGACCCATGTACCAACATTCCAAAAGGGACTTGTTAACAGTGGGTGGGAACAACTATATTTGCTTAAAATTGCTATGTTCCAAGGACTGCACTGTTATAAGTAATATCTCTTTAAAGTCTCACAACTATCTGCAAGTTAAAAGCTGTTATGCCCATTTTACAGATGAAGAAGACTAAAACTGAGCTATTAAGTAAACACTTTAGTAACTGAGGGGATTCAAACTCCGATCTACTTGTGAGTTGTCCATGCTATGTCCTCTCCATAACACTATGTTGTGATCTCTGAGTTGAGCTAAAAACGGTTTCTTAGGTAAGCAGAGTGTTTGGGACAAACAAGTAAATAGAGTTAATGAAGGGTTAGTCTAGGCACATACCATGTATAGATAATGGTAAAATCTCAACTTTAGTTCCAAGCTTTGAAAGTCATTAAGCAAACAGAGACTGAAATACTGAGCTCAAAAAATGTCATCTGGAACCCAAAAGTTTAATTAGAAATAATAAATGCTAACATTTATCGAGTGTTTCAAGGTATGTGGCACTATTCTTATTACATGATATATATTAATTCCTTTATTCTCAGAACAAGCCTATGAGGTAGGCACAATTATTATGTCTACTTTGCGAAGGTGCTGAAACACAGATAGTTTAAATGATTTGTTTAAGATCATTTAGCAGGTTGGTGTCAGAGCTAGGAAAAGCCCAGACCAAGCTTCTTGGTCTAAAACCTCAGTACTAACCACTGTGCAAATAATAAAAATAGCAACTAACCCTTCTCTAGCACTGACTGCATGTCAGTCCCTGTTTCAGGAACACATTCATTCCTCTTATTCTCACAATATCGTTAGCAACGTACAACTATCAGCTTCTCTATTACAGATGAGGAAACTGAGGCAGAGAAACTAAATGAATTTTCCAAGATAACACAAGCTGGTAAGAGGCAGAGCTGGGTCTCAAGCCCAGACATTTAGCTACAGAGTCAGTACAATTAATTCCTAAAACTCAATTTTAGTGTGCCTATTCTTAAGTGTATTGGAGCACATCTGAAATTTGTAGAGCACACCCAGTTGTCAGTATATATTTTAAGACTACTTATCTCTCCAAACCCATTCCAGAGTACAGTTGTGCTCTCCCTCTCTCTGTCTCTCTCCTTCTCTAATCCAGAGATGATGATTGTGCTCCTGGGACTATCACTAAAATGCAGGTTGTATAATCTAGGTTTCTTTCAGCCTGGAAAATTTCCAATAAATATTCAGCTAAGACCTGAATGTGTAATATGTGCCCTTAAAATACACTTTTAAAAATACACTTACAAGATAGGAAACAGGATGAGAAAGCACAGACCCAGGCTGAGCAGGGTTGTGTTAAAAACAACACAGTCTTGCTTCTTTAATGAATTGAAGGCATATCTGAGTGGTATTAAAAATTACACAAACTGGTTACTTTAATGAATTGAAGGAACCATCAATGTTTGGAAGACTTTTTTTAACTGAAATATAGTTGATTTACAATGTTGTGTTAGTTTCTGGTATACAGCATAGTGATTCAGTTATGCATATAACTGAACACATATCTTTTTCAGATCCTTTTTTATTATAGGTTACTACAAGATATTGAATATAGTTTCCTGTGCTATTCAGTAGGATTTATTATTTATCTACTTTACATATAGTAGTTTGTATCTGCTAATCCCAAACTCCTAATTTACCCCTCCCCTCCCTTTTCCCCTTTGGTAACAATAAGTTTGTTTCCTATGTCTGTGAGTCTGTTTCTGTTTTGCAAATAAGTTCATTTGTATTGTTTTTTAGATTCCACATATAAGTGATACCATATGATATTTATCTTTCTCTGTCTGACTTACTTTACTTAGTGTGATAATTTCTAGATCCAACCATGTTGCTGCAAATAGCATTATTTCATTCTTTTTCTATGGCTGAACAATATCCCATTGTGTATATATATACATATATCCCACATCTTCTTTATCCATTCACCTGCTGATGGACATTTAGGTTGTGGAAGAATTTTTGTATTTAAAATTTCCACATTTCACTCTGTTTCTGAAATGAATATTTTGTTCTATTTGGAGTTTTCTGTTGAGTTCTTTTCTGCTTACTTTTGACCTGCTATGTGAGATCACCTCACCCCAGCCCATTAGGACCTCTCAGAGTCCACTTGGTCTTGTCTGCTGCCTCTACACAGGCATCCATGTCATCTCCTCAAGTGACCTTAGAAACCTCCAAGAGAAGGTTCATACATCTCTGTATTCCTACAGCGACCGCTTAATCTGCCAGGCTTCATCTGTCTTGATTTCAGGAAATGCAATTGCCAAATAATAAATTGGATTGCCACATGGTTAGAGATAAGAAAGAGAAAAATATTCTTAAATATATAAACGTTATATAATATTTGGCACCATTACCTCCCCTTCCCTTGTTTTGGGAAGTTTGTTCTGCCACCATTACTTAATTATCTTTTAATTGGGGTTGGGGATGTTTTCTGAATTTTATTAAAAATTCAAAGCAATATCTTTATATGTCCAAGAAAGAACTGAAAGGGGATAGAATATATGTTAACAATTTATATTTATGGGTGGTAAGTTATGAGTGGTTTTTTTTATTGAAGTATAGTCAGTTGTGTCAACTTCTGGTGTTACAAGTGGATTTTTATTTTCACTTTTTAATATAGTTATATTTTCTGCAATGAATGTATTAAATTTTTTAAGAGAAAGAAATGCAAGTTCTGTAATTCCTTCTGGAGATTATTTAGGCACATACAAGTGGTGTGACAAGGTCATAAACCTTGGCTTTCATGACAATTTTTTTTTGATACTTGTAGACTCCACCCGATTCACTTTTCATTATGCATCAGAATTCCATGGTATAAAATAACCACACTTAAGTCAACCACTTTTGTACTGATGGGTTTTTAGGTTGTTACCAGCTTTTTGCCACAACAAACATCCTCTTGTATATTTCTGCAAGTATTTCCTTGTGATAAATCTCTAGCGGTGGCAATAATGGATCAAAGATGATATGCAAACTGATTAATATTACCAAATTGTCCTCCCAAAAGGGGGAACTCATTTTTATTTCCACTAAAAGTATATGAGAGTTCTGACAAATGCTTGCTAAAGTCATGTTGTATAAATGTTGTCATTTTTGCCAGGCTGATAAGTGATAAAAACATGCTGTCTTCTTGATTTGACTTTCAGCTCATTTTGAGTGAGTTGGACCATGTGTATTGAACATTTGTATTTCTTAATCATTTAAAATTAAGATTCTGTATAGCACTGAAATTAGGGTAACTGCTACTTAGAGAAGAAAAATATGGAGAAGTGGGGAGGAATATCGCTCAGTGGTAGAGTGCATGCTTAGCATGTACAAGGTCCTGGTTTTGATCCCCAGTACTTCCATTAAAAAAAAATTTTTTTTTTTAAGAAAATATGGAGAAGAAGTAACCTCTCTCTTCTCTGAATTTCCTCTCTCTTCTCTAAATATGCAGTGCTGGAAAACCCACTGCCTTTCCAGTGTTGTTTCTTGTAAGATTTATAGTCATCCCTCAGTATCCACAGAGAACTGGTTCCAGGACCCCCATGGATGCCAAAATCCACGGGTGGTCAAGTCCCTTACGTAAAATAGTGGCACAGTTGGGCCCCCATAACTGCAGGTACAGAACCCGGGAATACAGAAGAGGCGACTGTAAGTGAGGCTGCAACCTGACCATGAGCCTCTTTGTAAAATAAAACTTCTCGTCCCCAAGTTTATGAATGTAGTGAAAAAGCAACAGAACTGGGTGTAACCTCACCCAGTCAAGACTCATTTGCTTTCACTAAAATCCAGACTCCTTTCTGAGGCCTAACAGCCTCTCCTGATCTGACCCTTGCTAATCTTGCCAACTCCACCTGCCGCCACACTGCCTCTCTTCACCCAGCTCTCTCCAGGCCTCCTTACTGTCCCTCTGACACACCAAGCACTCCACTGTCCCAAAGCCTTTGCAGTTCCTGTTCCCTGTGCCTGGAACACACCCCCCCCCCAAGCTCTTCACATGCTCATCCACACTCTTGGCCTCCAGCTTTAATTCATTCCCCATCTCAACTAGGTATCCCCCCCAATCAGTTACTCTAAAACATTCACCCTGTTTATGTCATTTAATACAGTCTGTGTGTAGAGAGTCCCCGAGACCATGCTCAGGCTTGGTGGAATTACAGGGCTCAGAACAGCTATTATACTCAAGCTTGTGGTTTATTTTAGTGAAAAATCAGATTAAAAATCAGTAAATAAAAAAGGTGGATGGGCGAAGTCCAGGAAAAGCCAGAGTCATACTTCCAGACACCCTTTCCAGCAGAGTCACATGGAGGTGCCCGTAATCCTCCAAGTAACCATGTACGACAACACATGTGAACTATTGCCAACTAGGGAGATGTGCCTGATCCTTAGTGTCTGGGGTTTTACTGAGGGTCAGTCACAAAGGCTTGCTGTGCCCAGGGGGCTGACCTTACTACTCAGTTTGCAGCCCCTCTCTCCCCAGAGGTCAAACTGACACAGTGAGGCCCCAGGCCTCAGCACTCTGCAAACGCTCTTATCAGGCTGCATATTCCCTAAGGCTCAGGGTTTATCTCCCAGGAGCCGGCCAAGAGCCTGTCCCCTGGAGAAGGGCATTTTCTTTGGAACATGCAGGGTCTGAACAGCTTGGACCTGCTAAGCTAACCCTTGCCTGCGCAGCTGCAATGCCCTTATTTATTCACTCATTGCTTGTTGACTGTCTTCCCCATTAGAAGATGGTTCCATGAAGGCGGAAAGACCTTGTCTGTGCTCTCTGGTGCTGCACCCTCGGAAATTAACCCAGCACCTAGCAGAGACAGACACTCAATAGATACTGGCTGAATAAATAAATGAATGAGTAAATGGAACATGTGCATAAGTACATACAAGTTCCTCCTACCTCAGCTTCTTACAGGAATTTTGTCACGCTTCTACACATTGAGAGCTTGGAAGAAAGTTATAAACCATAACATTTTCACAAAGAAAAACAATCCTCTAAACTTAAGTCTTCCTTAGCATAAAATTCCAAGCATTCTTTCAAGCAATTTTTAAATTTCATAATTATTTGACTTGGCGTGAAAATTCTATCTAAATATGTCAGAGGTTTGAAAAATAATTTTGGCTTTGTAATGAATCTCACTTTATTGCAGAGCCTGCCTTTCTCAAATTATAGTAATAATTCTACTATAATGTTTTCTGAAACATTTATGAATTCCTTTAACTTACATTTCAGTAGCATCTTCATCTTTTGAACTTCCTGATGTGGAAATATCTTTTTATCGAATATCATAATATCTTGCAATGTGGTCCAGCATCGTGAAAAAAATCCTTCAATAAATGAAATAAGTTTCCAATTTAGAACATTTCTGCTTTTTTGAGGGGGAGGGGTGTTTTATGATTACATCCCCTGATGCTTAGCTTTGCCATCTGCTCTGCCCACCAATTATAAATGTCGGGAGAACTCCCAAACATATTAACAGATAAAAATGATTTAAAAATCCCTCTGTTTCTTTCATTTAAAAATGCTGCTAAGAAGGCATTATTGTTTATGATTATCCATGATTCAGGCGCAAACTATAGAGTGAACTGATCGTACATGACAGAACAATTTGTTTCTTGGGCCAAAGATGTCCTCAAGCTAATATGATGCTGGGATCTGACTCCATTGAAAAGTTAGTTCATGGCTTCTTCAGCGTGAAGGCACAACAGAAAGTGAATTATTTAAGGGACGATGCTTGTGGTAGGGTGGACGACACAAGAGATAAACAGTTTCAACTGCATTCACTTTGTGGGAATCTGTGCTTTGAGATAAAAGAGATTGTTAGAAAATAGAGAACAAGATGTGAGGAGACATATATATATGTGTGTGTGTATGCTTTGCAGATTTGCATAATTAGACTAATAATACATCTAGCTGTGGTAGAAAAAATGCAAATCATAAATAATAACAACAAATTTAAGCGCTAACTAAAGCCACAGTCTCATGATAGTCATACCGATCCTGTTTTAGGCAAATGTGGGTCCCTTGTGGAAGAGTTATTACTCTGCCCTGATGAGTCAGATACTAAAATAGTAGATTCTATACTAACCATAGACTTTGGTAATAATAAAAATCACCTGGATGCCTATTAAATTTTCTAGGCTCCATCCTGTAGAAATATGTTTCTGCAGTAAGGGGGGGGGGTGTAAAATTTACCTTCCAAATGGTATGCAGGAAGTGTCCCGAACAGATTAGACCATATGGTCACTAACAGTAGGTCTGGGTGTCTATTTACCAAGAATCCCATGTGACTCTTACGAAGAGAGAATGGGACTGCTCCTAACGAAATTCATCTTCTCCCTCTGTCCCTTGGGACCTAGAGCACTTCCAGGAAGAGTTTCTGCCAGGAGGGAACCATCTGCTATGTCACCAGGAAGGGTCTTAGAGGCAGAGTGAGCAAACCTCCTGGCTTACCTGGATCCTCGGAGAAAGGAAGGGGACTTTCCGTGCTAAAACCAAGTCCTGAGCAAACGGTGACCTTCTCACTCTATCACGGAGAACCAGGCAAAGTAGCTTTTCCAGAGACTTAGGAATGAGAGAAGCCAAGAAGGAAAAATGTGTGAAATATGAGGTCCAGCCTCCCACTGGTCTCTCTAGTCAAGGTTGTTTTAATAGAAGCGGGGCCTCAGTTCTCATAAGTTCATTTAGTCCCAAGACCTCCTCAGGGGTCAGCAGGGATTGACTTACTATTTGCTTGGGCACTACATCTCACTCAGAAGGGGAAAGTTTAGTAAAACATAGTAATTAAGATATTTGATGGACTTGTATCCCTGAATAGTAAAAAAGCCATCTTCCATTAGTTATCCAAACACAATGCTAAGTGCCAGCCTCAGAGTCTGTTAGCTCTCTGCTCAGGCTGGGCCAGCAGGAGTCTCTGAACAAGCCCCCTCCCACCCCTACCTCACCCCTACTCCCAGCTCCCAAAGGAGTTGAGCATAAATTCTACTTTAAGACCTGATTTCAGAGCCCTCACTGCCTAATGCACAGTGGAAGAGAAAGAGAGCCTGAGGTTCGAGGGACCCCCACACAACTGGGAGTCTTCATACAACAGGAAAAATCGCCTCTTTAATAAGGGGTCCCTGGAGGTTAAGTCGCCAGGGATGTGCTGAGGTATACATACCAGACCACCGATGCGGATTCAGAGAGAAGTCAGAGGCACCAAGTTTGTGACCAGAGAGGTGCGAAGATGGAGTGTAAGGGCTAAGGAGGAGAGAAGTCATTGGAGAAAGAATTGCAAGGGAGAAGGGGAGCCATAGCAGTGCAAGTTAAAGAGTCAACGCTAGGCGCGCGTCCGCACTGCGCGCATGCGCCTGAGAAAAGCGCTGTCAAAAATACAGCTGGGGAGCGAGGAACCGCCCAGCTCCTCCTGCAACAGTGCCTTTGCCTGGGGTGCGGTGGCAGCTCTTAGCAGCTATAGGCTGCAGAAACAGGGATTTCCATCCCTGCCTGGCTTCCAAGGGGCAGGAACCGTAGCAATCACCTCCTGCAATAGTACATAAATTATCTCAACAGTGTGTGTCTTTATAGAACGTTGCACTTCGCAAAGCTTATTGAAGTAAGTAGAGTGTACTTTCTTTCAACCTTTCAAGCAGTTTATCTGTATTTTATTCCAGGTTGCAAAAGATGTTTTCTTTAATGTATGGAATGAAAACGTTCACGGAGCCACAGTCAATTTACCTTCCTGCAAGGACATTACAATAGCTCATTCTGACAAAATTTTATGTGACTCACAGGAAAAATAGATCAAGTTTGAGGAACCTCTAAACATTTTTTCTATATATGGACTAAGTCATGGTTTTCAGAATTGAATTTGTAAAGCGTTATTTTAAGACAGTTTCAAAGATACCTAAGAAATAGACGTATCATTTCATAAGAACTGTTCTGTTTTATTATACAAAACAATAATTTCTTCCCCATACTTTTGAAGGAAAGACAATTGCACACAGCTGAATTTATATAAACTTTGGGTCCCAAGCATAGTAATATTTGAGAGATGACAATAATAGAGCTTCCCAGAGTTAAAAGCATTGGTTCAAAAAGTCAGGATTCCTGGGTTCTCACCCAGACTCTCCAGTAACTAACCATGTAAACTAACACTTCTCTAACATCTTTGTGGCTTAGAAATATTTTCTGTAAAATAAGTATATTCAATGAAGTTAGTCATTTTCAAAGCGTACCTCCTTGCCTCCACCCCAGCTGAGCTTTTCTTCTGACTTTTCTCACTCATTCTAGCTGGAAATTACAAAAGACTGATAAGAAAGCCTACTTTCAGGCCTTTCGGAGTTTGGAAATAACTGAGTGATCAATGCTGGAATCAGATGGAGAGCAAAACACAGGTTTGATTACTGGATAGAAGCTAGACTAGTGAAGGCAACCTTAACAAAATATAAAAAATCAAATTGAATAATGCATGTAAGTAGTAATGTGAACAGATCACAAGGAGTAGTACATTGCTACCCAAGTCTCCACAGATCAGGTATGTCTGGTTGATTCTAATTCCCTTTTCCTGTTCCCCTGACTTCTGTACCAGCCATAGATCAGACCATTTGAGATTAGAGAGGTGAAGTCCATTTTATTTGGTTCTCAAATCCATTCCTAAGTCCCAAGAGAAAATTACTTTTCCTCCAACCACTGAACTATTGACTCGGCGAGTCTCTTGGAGTTTGCTAACAAAATGTAATCCCTTATCTGAGGGTATACCTACTTCCAAAAGGACTGGAAATAGATTATTTGTTCCCTTAATACGTGGACAGTTAAGGTTTAAATATGAGGCAAAACATCCAACAGAAACATAAAGATAGATGTTTCCAGACATCTGGAGTAAGCTAAGTATAATTTTTCACTCAAACATTCACGTGCTGTTATTGAATAACCAAAATGTGCCAGGCATCATGTTAGGTCTTGGGCATTTAATAAGTGTGGTTACTTCCTTCTTGGCTCTTAAACTACTTGCACCTAGAAGAGATCACTGAGCTGGAGACTGATCAGCACAGGGAGAGGTTCAAAAGCTCTGAGAGTGGTTGTGATAGCTTAGGGGGTGGTGGGAGGGAGAGGGGAGTGGGAGAAGAGGGGCAGGAAAGAGGGAGGGAGCAAGAGAGAGAAACGGAGAGAAAGATGAGACAAAGAGTTAGGACTGAGGTGTGGGGTTACTTTAATGAGAACCAGGAAAGAAAACAGAAGTACAGTTAGAAAGTACAATTTGAATAATAGACAACAAGGGAAATGTGGTTTCACAGAATCCAATGACGGAGTGTGTTTCAAGAAAAAAGTAGTCAGTGGCATCAGATGAGATTAAATAAAGAGATACAATAAAATGGAGGGCTTGCCTCAGATACTTAAAGAAGAGACCCGGCAGGAGGTGCAGTAAAACAAACCACTTGGCAGAGGAGACACTGGGAGAGGCTTAACATGAGGAGCCTGTTACCGTCGGCCTCCTCTCTGGTCACCTGCTTCTCTTCGACTCACGTTCAGGTGGGAGCTCGGATGGCGCTACTTGTGGGAAGGCTCCCAACCCAAGCCTTGGTTAGGTGTCCCTCCCAAATGCTTCTATAAGCACTGTTTACTTTCCCTCATGGCAATGACCATATTTCTTCCTTGATTGTTAACAGCAGCAAACAACTCTGATGAACTTAGATGGAAAGATAATTTTTTGGAAGGATATTTAGCAGTTCACAGAACACAGGGTAATAGAGTGAGCACTTCTGTCGCCACTGCTGAGGCATGATTCTGAGTCCCCTGGACATCTCCTCTGATGCTTCCCCCTCGCTTCTTATGGCTGGATGCTAAGCCTTGATTTCTAGTGGGGCATGTCCCTTGCTTATTTCTTCCTCAACAGTGGGTTAGCTCTTCTTGACCTTTGCTTTTTCACATGAAATTTCTTTTACTTTATTATTTTGTAACACATAAGTAATCTTTTAGAAGAAATATTTGTAAAAAATGCCTAATATTTAGGAGTGGCTCAATACATTTTTGGTCTTTCTTCTCTCATCTTCCATAAAAATCAAATTGTCATCCTTAAATAAACAACTTAGAATCTCAGGAAATAGCACATTTTAAGTTTTGCTGTGAGGGAAGAATACTTCTCCAGCGGAACATTTAAAGCCTCTTTTGCCCGCACATTTATTGACGCTCCCTTTAACTCCAGGAGCCTTTCCTATATTTATCACAAATAACAATGGAATTGGGCTAAGAGAATGGTAGCAACATAAAGGGGAGACAAGAATCATCACAAGTGCTATGGGCTTTAAGATTGATTTCTTTCTCTTTTTATTGAAGTTTACAATGTTGTGTTAATTTCTGGTATACAGCACAGTGATTCAGTTATACACATATATACATGCCTTTTCTTTTTTTTCTTTATTTCAAATTTCTTTTTTTAACACCTTTATTATGGTGTGATTTCTATACAGTAAACTACACGTATTTCAGTTGTACAATTTGATGAATTTTAATAGATGTCTACACCAATGAAACTACCACCACAATCAGGATAGTTAACATTTTCATCACTCCCCAAGAGATGCAAATTTTGAATTCCCAGTTTATCCTTTCCCACCCCCTTATATTCCTTTTCAGATTGTTTCTCATTATAGGCCATTACAAATTATTGAATATTGTTCCCTGTGCTATACAGTAGGACCTTGTTTTTTATCTTTTATATATAGCAGTTAGTATCTAAAAATCCAGAGTTCTCATTTTATCCCTCCCTACCCCTCTCTCCCATGGTAATAATAAGTTTGTTTTCTATGTCTGTAAATCTGTCTTTGTTTTGTAAATGTTTATCTGCGTTCTTTTCTTTTCTTTTTTTAGATCCCACATGTAAGTGATATTATATGGTCTTTTTCTTTCTCTTTCTGGCTGACTTCACTTAGAGTGACAATCTCCAGGTCCATCCATGTTGTTGCAAATGCCATTATTTTATTCTTTTTATGGCTGAGTAGTATTCCATTGTATAAATATACCACAACAAAATCACTGGCCCTAATGTAAAAACAGCTCTTACAAATTGATAAAAAGATATAATATCCTAATTTTTTACATGGGCAAAGAACATGAACAGGCAGAGATGAAACAATAAAAATATGATGCTCAACTTCACCTTTTAAATTTAGTCATAAACTAAAACAAGAATTAAATGCAATTGTTCACCTAATAAGTTGGCAAAGGGACGAAAGAGTTTCAATATGTTGTGATGCGAAGGGTAGGCACACAGGTTCTCTTGTGCACTGTTGGTGGAAGCATATATCCATCTTCCTTGAGTATATTCTGGCAATAAGTTGCAAACCCTTTAACTGTGTATGCTTTTTGACTCAGTACTTCCTCTTCTAGGCGTTTACTCTGGGAAGATATTCTAATAGGGAAGTAATATAACTAAGTGTTCAGTGAAGTTTTCTTTATAATAAAAGCTGAAGCCAACAATATGGATTGATTAAAGTTTCCTAGAGTTATACAACAGGAATGAGAAGGAGCCATAAAAAGGAACACCTGTATATGAGAAACCACTGAGTGAAAGAAGCAGACTGCATAAGAGCATTATAATATTACCTCATTTGCATAAAAGTATACCAATATTTGCACATACATATACACATCTACATATGCAGATTTATCATAAGAAAGGCTGTTCATTAAAATTTTATTAATGAACAGGGGTCAAGTTTTTAGGGGTTATTTACCTTATTGTTTATAACATATGTATAATTTTATGTTGCCTTAAATCTGTGTGATTCCCCTTCCTCTATCATCTTGGTTCCTCAAGCTCCAATTGTCTTAATAGCTCAGAACTACAATTTTCATCTTCCTAGACCTTGAGAACTCTTACATCTCTAGATTACCATTTTCAACTTGGCGTCTATGCGCTATGCTGTGAAGTAGCAAGTTCTCCAAGGGGAGAAAGCAGCATAGAACATCTGGTTCACTTTTGTGTATTCCTCTTCACTCCAGAGTCTTGGCCTTTCAAGACCTGACAGTCTTGGTTGCTTTTGATGCCTTCAAACAATGCTTTTAATTTTTTTAAATCCAGTTTTATAATTGCTTTCAACAGTAAGGTTGTTCTAATATAAACTAAACACTATTAAAGCTCAGTCTCATATCTTCCCCTCCTTGTCTGTAGCTTGGCCTTCATCCCCCGACTGAACCAATGACTCCATCTGTACCCCAAATACCACCTTTCCTATCTCCTTAGGATGCTCGTTTCACCCATTAGGCTGGCTGCCTCCTACCTCTTCAATTTCTGCCTTTATGTTTCTTTTCTGTATAAACATACTTTCTATCAAATCTCCTGCTTGTCTGGCATTTTTCAAATTTCAGTTCTCTACCCATTAGTGGATTGTGAAATCAATTACTCTGTTTCACCAGCTTATATTTTTTCAGAAATAAAATAATATGGAACCTTCAATATCAGAATGCAACACATCTATTCTAAGTGGTGCTGTCCACATTGCAGCAAATACTGGGGAAAGCTGAGTCAAACAACAGCTGGTGGAGGGGGATGTAATGACTATAGGTATTGTCTGGGAACCAGTCAGCCATTCACTCTTCTGTTCACTGGTATCTCATTTGATTTTCTGGATTTGGCCATAATTCTATCAGGAAGTTAATGCTTTATAGTTTAATGTACATCAATGTAATTTACAGTTAATTGTGAAGTTTAGAAGAACTTTTCCACTATTGGCAGGGGCAACAAGACTTCCCATCAAGTTTTGGTTGTGTTTTTTGGGTTAGACGTAATTGTTAGCGCATTTTTGGCTTTGCAATAGTTGTACATATTAATCAGAATTGCATAAGTTATTCTTAAAATAGTCTATTTTATTATTAGAAAAATGAAGATGATGATGTGAAAAGCACAGAAGCATGTTCTGGTTGAACTGCCAGATCTAGGCCTATAAACAGTGGTGACATTGGGGGAAACATTTCTTTTAATCAATAAATTTTTTAATTTGAGCTTAATCCAAAAAAAATTTAAGCCTTTTTAATAAAGTTTAAGTGTAGCTTGTCAAATGCTCAAAAGCACTGAAAGTTTATTATTTGCAATAATATTGCAAATGAAAGCTTAAAATTGTACACACACACACACACACACACACACACACACACAAACCTGGAAATACAACAAGCCAGGCTGTTGGTAAGGCCTTTAAATATTTTCAAAGAAAGAAAAAAGATGTAAAATTTTCAATACTATTTCGCATCAGTTAATGAAAAAGTGTTACTATCATATTTAGTTGCATGTACGTAGCAAGAGAGAAAATAACTCACATAGGTGCTGAAAAAATTATTCTTGGCATACATGGACATGGTGAATTTGATTCTCTGTGATAAATTAGTGGAGAAATTGTAAACTGCACTTCTAAGTGATACCAGTCTCTTAAAACACAATTGGGATTGTATAGAACATACAGAATAGAATTAACACTTACTAAGCAAATGTGACCAGACACAGGTTATGTGATTCTACTGAATAAGAGCATGACTATTTCAACTGACTATACTTTCAGTTTATATACATGACAAGACAGTTTTTTTAAAGGGTTTACTATGTTGTTTAACCTGACCCATAACTGGTTTAAGAAACTTGATAAAATTGGAAAAATATATTATTTGAGAACCAAATTAAACCGGATAAATTGTAATAGAATTGCAAGTGCTTCAGAAGTAAATATGACCAGGAAACATAGTGGAGTAATTTAAAATATTCCTAGAAATCACCATCTACATTGCCATTTGAAATCACTGTTTCACCCATTGTGAAGATTTGGCTTCCTAAGAATTCTACTGAATCTCCTGAAAACAAGTGATAGTCGTTCGATTTTATTAAGAGACTCTTCACTCTTTGATATGTTTTGCTCAGAAATTGGAGCTGTGGCCGGACTTAGCAGTCACCCACCAAATCCTCCTCCCTCTGCCACAGGCCCAGAGCTATGCAGGAGCCCTGGGGGCCCCGAGAGGCTACACTGGACCCAGGTGTGTCTCTGCAACTGTTTTCACCAATGGGATCTAGGATACTGGACTGTGTGACTTTTACGTCTGAGACCTGGGCACATCTACTCTCTCTTCCTCTTCCTATGAGCTAGAAGAAGCCATCCTGGGTCACACAGAGGAGAACAATTCACTCTGGGATGGTGGAGCAGTAAAATGTAAGGTATACGGTCCCTGAATGATCTCCTGGAACTTATATACCAACCTGCACCACTAACTCAGAACTTATTTAAGCAAGAAATCAAAGTCTCTGTTCTGTAAACTGCTGTATTGTTGGGTGTTAGTCTTCCCCTTAACTAATGTGGTGTATGTTATATCATACTGGAGTAATTGATTCTTGTGAGGAAAATACTAATTAAGTTATATGAACTCAAGAATGGGATTCACATTTTTCTGTGAACATTTTCGCTAACATTTCTGGAGATGATGTTTTAGCAACAAAATTGGCACGTATAACAGATTTTTTTTGCCATTTTTAATTAACTGAATTTGGATCTATAGGGAAAAATTAACAATATATTTCAAGATGTTGAATATATCCAACAGTTACAAAATACATTTTAAGTAATCACCATGGTTACTATATGTCCTCAACATTCTGCAACATGGGAAAAGAATATTATTAATAAAAATAGTTTGAATGGAATAAAATGAAAGACATTAATAATATTGCAAGTATCTTTTTAAAACTTCAAACATTTCCAAAAAAGAAATTTGAAATATCAAGGAAAAGCATTTGCATTAAAGATCCATTTGTTTTTTTAAAATTCTGGATCCATATTTGAGTTAAAGTTGATGCCCAAAGAAGAAAACTAATTACTAATACTTTGTTATTCAAATATATTGAAGAATGATTATAAATTTATCACCATTTTAGATTAAGATTAAAGAAGAATTCACTGAAACTTGCAATTTCAGTTGCTAAGTATATTGTTATTAATAGCATCTATATCACTTATTTTGTACATGAGCCAGAATTTTGTTTTTGTTTTTTAATTGTTTTTACTTATTTTTAATTTTTATTTTTTTTAAATGGAGGTACCGGGGATTGAACCCAGGACCGCATGTGTGCTAAGCATACACTCTACCACTGAACTATACTCTCCCACCTCCAGAATTTTTAACAACATAACTAAACACAGTGGGAGGAAATAGACATCCAAGCACAAAGCCCCTGGGTTGTACATGTAGCACTGCCCTCATGTTTCTAACATGGACTGAATTTAAGAACAGGCAAGCATGCCTACAACAATGAATAAAATTATATTTAATAGTAATTCTATTTTATTGTAATTCTATTCAATTGTACATGTTGTTTTAGAAATAAAACTCTTGTTTCAGTTTTTTATTCTAGCTATACGTGTACCTGTGTGTATCCTGAGTGGACGCAAAGGACAATTTCTACTGTGAGTTGACATTTTTTTAAAAAAGGGTCTTTTAACTATTCCACTCTCCTTCACAGCCAACACCTTGAGAGGGTTGTTTACACTTATGTTTCTACCTACTCTTAATCCACTGCAACTCAGCTCTGCCCTCATTATTCTTCTGGGCAGGCCTCCTGACTTAACTCTCACATCCATCTGATACTTTTCTGTGTTAACCTTTGTCCTCTCTGTGGCCATTGACCTTGCTGCCTGGATACTACTTTTAATTCATTTTCCCAGCACTTAGAAAAATACTTTATGATCATAAAAGTAAAAATGTTCAGGGAAAAATTAAATTCACCTATAACCCCATCAGAGATAAACACTGCTGTTGATGTTTATTTTCCATTTATATGTATGTATTTTAAAGCTTATATGTCCATCCACGTCAAATATTTAAATAACAAAACTGAACTTGTTTAGTGCAAAGAAGTATGTAGCATTTTACAACCTTCTATTTCATTTAACTATATAGTAGAAAGCGCTTTTTGTCATTCAATATTCCTCTCCCACATTGTTCTGAAAGGCTACATAGTAGATGCTTTATGGGTACATATTTCATGAATTATTTGTCCATTTCTCTATTGTTAGATAGCTTTCAATTTTTAAAAATAATTGAATGACACATTGAAATCCTTGATTAAGAAAAATCTTTATCCAATTTCATAGTCACTTGCTTAAGAATTCCTAGAAATGGTATTGCTGGATTGGAGCCACATCTGTGCTGCATACATATCTCGGATCCCTCCAGGAATGGGTACCAAATTATCCTTCCACCAGCACCCAACATGAGAGAACCCAATTGGCCACCTCCTTAACAACACCAGGCAATAATACTTAAAATCTTGTAACCAATTTTTTTGATAAGAAAATCACATTTTATTTAAAAGTTTGTGCTGTTTTGATTAGTAGTTGCTTGAACAATTTTCATAGGTCATTAGTCATTTGTATTTCTTCCTCTGTGAACTGACTTCATAGTGTGCATCTGTTTTTTTTAACACTTTGCAAAAGCTTTTTTACACAGCTATTAAAACATTGTATCTCTGAAATGATTACATTTTTTCTAGTTTGTAGCTTTTTATGGTTCAATTATTAAATTTAACTCTTTAACATCTTTGTGATTTATTTTTCTATATGGCATATGGTATAAAGTTATGAGAGATATATATGTATATATATATATATATCTCCAAACAATTAACAATGTAATTTAACATATATTATCTACTACAATGTTTTTGACAATTTTTTTTAGCACTGGAAATCTTTGTTCAAATGATGGCTTCATAGGGTGTGTGGATGGTGAAGAGAGGGGTCCCTGAGGGCTAGGACTTTATAAGTTTTGCCTCCTCACTACCAAGACAGCTTAAGGAGCAGTCTGAACACCCCCATCTGTTGGACACTCTCCTGACACTCCCTTTCCTGGCTGCCCTCCTGCACCTCGGGTTTCTGACTGATCCTTCTCAGCCTCCTCTGTGGGTTTTGCTCCTCTGCCCATCATTTGAGGGTAAGAGGCCCCCAACTTCCTCCCTGGAATTCCTGCTCTTCCCCCATTTTATCCCCTGCCTTCTGGCAACCTCTGCCAAATGCTAGGCATCAACAGTTTTCAATACTTGATGGCTTCAAATCCTCATTTCTATCACAGAACCCTGTCCTGAGTTCCTACCCATAGGTAAAACACCTTACAGGGATCTCCTTACCATTCTAACCTGAACATGTTCAAAACTGAACTCCCTGGGTTCCAAACCTTTACTCTTCCTCTCTTCTTAAACTTGGAAGATGGGGCCACCATTCTCCCATTTTCCCAAGCAAGAAACCTGGAAGCTATTCTGTATGTTACCACCCCAGTCAGTAGATCCTATTGCTTCTACTCCTTAAATATCTCTTGTTATATTTTTCTCTCTTCTTTCCCACTTACCAATGGCTTAACTTATTTCTAGATTGCTGTAGAATCTTCTTACTGTTTTCCCAGCGGCCAGTCTACTGCTCTGCAATTGATCTTCCCACTACCACTACGGTTACATTTCTTTAAAAAAACGCACATGCTTAACATCCTTTCTTAGCTCCCAATCGTAGCTTTCACAGCATGGGAAAAAAAAAAAAAAAAGAGAGACTCCAGATAAGACTCCTGCTTTCCTCTTTCTTCCAGCAACCATCCTAGGGCCTCCATCAGAGAACAACCTGCAGTTACTGAAATACAGGTGCTGTCCCAAGATTTGCGGAGCTGCTGCCTCACGCTGCCTTCCCCATCCAGCCACCCACGTCCACCTCCCAGGTTCAGCCTGGGCTCTTCATTGCGGAAGCCCTCTCTGTCCACCTCTCCCACCCCAACCCAAGTTAGGTAGCCTTCTGCTGCTTGATCCTCAGTGCGGGCCCCCCCCCCCCCCCCCCCCCGCTTTTCCTTCAGAGGTAAACAATTCAGGTTAACAGAGGAAGGGAAAGGGAAGGAAGCGAGATTATTTTTAAAGGGTTTTGGATTCAAGGATGTGTTCTGAGTCAATTCTTACTGGGTTGGGAAGTCAACCACTCAGGGCCTGGTTTCCTCCTGTGCGTGATAGGGATGTTAACCTCTGCCACCACCACCATCACCACCGCCGCCGCCGCCAGCACACACACACACACACACACACACACACACACACACACACACACACACACACACACACACACACACACGAGCTTGTGTTGAGTGGGGGTTGGGCAGAATCACAGTCTATTCCCAGGTAGCTCTCGAGCCTGGCACCAAGCCTGGCACTGGGGTGGCCCAGAAGAGCTGTTCACCAACTCGTGAATGAACGCCTGGACGCCCGGATGCAGCGGCCGCGACGCCACACGGGATTTGGGCGGGGCGGTCCCAGATCCGCTCTCCACGGGGCAGGGGGCCTGTGTAGGGGGCGGTGGAGCGGGCTGGGGAGGGGGCAGCGACGAGGTCCTCCTCGCCCGCTGCCTGCAGCCGCCAGACGCTCCCTGGGGCCGAGCCCGGCCAACGCCCGGCCGGCGAGCCAGCCCAGGACATCCGCCTCCACCTTTCCGCGGATTCTCCGGGGGCCGCCTCGGGGGCGGGGGCGGGGGCCGGGGCCGGGCCGGGGCCTCTGATTCCCCAGCCCGCCGTGGCTGCAGCCGCGCGCGGGGCGCACCTGACCCGGCGGGCGGGGCGGCGGGCGGGGCGGCGGACCTGACGTGGCCGCGGCATGGAGCGGGCGTGATTCATCAGCCGCCGCGCCGGGCCGTATGAGGGCGAGCGCAGCGGCCGCCTAGGCGCCCAGGACCAGGCGGCGGTGGCGGCGGCGGCGTCCCCGCCGGGCCTCGCGCGCACTCCCCTCGCTGTCGGCAGCCGGCCGCCGGCGAAGGTCAAGATGGAAGAAATCCTGAGGAAGCTGCAGAAGGAAGCGTCCGGGAGCAAGTACAAAGCCATCAAAGAGAGCTGCACCTGGGCCCTGGGTAAGAGCGGGGCGCGGGGCACCTGCCGGCGGGTCCTGCTCACCGCCGCCGGAGGGCCGCGCGGCCGGGGCTGAAATGGCCCGGCTGCTGGAGGGGGGGTGTTGCGGAGGGGTTTCGCTGAGCATCTGTTACCCATGCATTTCGCGCTATTGCGAGAGTTCCCTCCGTGAATTGATGTGTTATGTGCGAATTTGGGTTCGGGTGTTGACATCCATCTACCTCCCCTCTGGTCTCTTTATCTTCTCCCAAACCTTAACGGGGAACCCCCGTCCTCCCCTCCGGGCGGCTCCTTTCTTCAGCTTCCCAACACCGTGGACGGTGGTCACCCATCTCTGTAAGGACCGCAAGCCGGTGGGAATCCAGGGGCCTGATACCGAAGCGCCTCTGGGCAAAAGGGAAGTTGAACCATCAACCCAGATCTCAAAACCTTGGCGAGTGTAACCAGGAAGGAATGGCTTATTTAATTTGATTTTCCTGATAGGGGCTAGCTTGTTAAGTGTTAGCTCTCCTGGTTATTGAACATGAAAAATAATATACGGATGGGATTGTGTTACCTCTGCAATCCTGTTGTGGTCGGCCCTTCAGACAGGTGGGATTTTAGATTTGTGAACTGTGCAAGCATTGAAATAAGTTCCAGGTAGCAAATTTGTGTTGCCCATCAGACCCAGGTTGCAGAACTCAACCTGGGAGAAAACTAAAGATATTCCAATTAGGTAAGAACTGGGGGGCAATTGAAATTGTCTGGATGGGAATACAGAGGGATCAAGAGCATCCTTCAGGTAACAGTGATGCTTTTTTAAAAAGGAAAGGCCGAAGAGAAACCAGGGCAGTTCTGTTTGCCCCTGGCCTTGCCCAAACCTGCATGTGATTCCTCCGTTGCTGCTCAATTAAAACATAAAATTGAATCCTTTTCTCTCTCAACCAAAAAGCCATCAGGGTTTGTCATGACACTGTACTGTGGTACAACCTGGAAAGAGATAGAGAAGGGCCATTAGCAGGTTTTCCATTAAATGGAGAATTCTGATGGTGTTTTAGGTGACTTGGTTAATATTTAGAAGATCTGAATTCACATTTGTTTGAGTGTGTGTTTGCAGGCAATCATAGACACATCATTTTTTTTTTAAAGAAAATCTGCCCATCATCACAAAATTTTCTAGAATGTTGTCTAGGAAGTTTATCTTGTCGGCAGAATCAGAACTTGACCATTTGTTTACTGTTAGAGAAAAAAAAATGGACCAGATACATAAGTGAGCAGCAAGGCTCTTAAAGCCACAGTACGATTTTTGCATTGCCATTGTCATTCAGCAGTGATTCAGAGCTGGATTCCCAAATGCCTCTAATGAAGGGTCACAGATGGCTGGGTAACATAATAAAGCAGGACCCGACATGCCGTTCCTTGTACTTATTATTTTGCTGTAAGTTAAGCAGATTTGGATAACAGGGAGGAGGAGGAGGAGAGGAATCTAGCGTTTTTAATGTTTGGATTTTGATATTCAGCATCTTGTTAACTTAAAGGGCAATGTTGCCTAATTTAGGTCCTGGAAGCGACTGGGAAGCCCAGAGCTGAGGCAGGTAGATGATGTGAGTGGAACCTGCAGTCCAGCCTGAAGGGAAGAGTAGATGAGATTCCCTTCCCAGTGGCTGTTCTCTAGTTAGCAAGAGCAGATGGAGTGCGTGAAATAGTTAAGTAACAGTGCAGGGCATTCATTGTGCAGGTTGGAATGAGTGAACCAGAAAAACAGGTAGAAGAGGTGATGAATATGTGGTTGGGGTAGGGGGAAGAATGGTATGAGCTGGTGGGGCTTCTGAAGTAAATGTGGCTAGAATAGGGAAGCTGTAGGTTTCTTCTTTTCTTTGCTTTATTGAGCAAACATTTATTAAGCCCTCCCCTTAGCAGTGGGGATAGAAGGATGAATAAAATGCTTCCTGTCTGTAAATAGTTTGTTAGAAGGGCACATTGGAGGAAAGATGCCACAGAAACAGACATGGAAGTATGGTTTCTTGTTCTCTTTCCCTCTCCAGTCCATTTCCCACTGTTCCAGAAAAAAAATTTTTTTTTAGCTATAAAATACTTTTCACTCCTCCACCCTCATATTTTTTTTTTTTTTTTTTTTACAGATCAAAGTGTGAATTCTTTAGACTGCTCTTGAGAATCTAGCCCCAGCCTTCCTCCTCATTGCCCCCACAGCCGGGGCTTGAAGGTCCAGTAAGCTGCGCACTTTCTCAAACACACTATGCACTGCACACTTCACTGCCTAGGCTCATTCTAGTCCTTCTGCCAGGGTTTCCCTTTCCAGACTCCCAAGGCCCAGCTCTCATAAAAAGCATCCCCTGAGCTCCCCAGTTGAGTCAGTTCTTCCCTGGGCTCAGAGCCCTGCCCTCATGACCCTCTCGGAGCACCTGCTGCTGTGGATTATCATTGCTTGTGTCACGGCTGCTCTTCTAGGGGCAGGGTGATTGAAAAAGATGGTGGAGTCAAGAGACCAAAAAAAACCAATTCAAGCTCAATTCACTCTATTAACAAAATATCCCTTGGAAAGCTAGCTGTGGCAGGTTGTTGAGTTTGGTTCAGAAATTTCATACTGTTTCCAGGACCTCTCTCAGCTCTTTTGGGGATGACTAACATGCCCAGCATGAGTCTCCACAGCTTTGGTTTCCTGAATCAGCACACTTAGACCACCTCAGGAGAGAGGGATCATTTCCACACTCAGTACATCTCAAGAGAAAGGGGTCATCTTACACTTGGACCGTTGCAGGCGACAGGGGTCACCATGACATTCAGACCATCACTGGAGGGAGTCATCTGTTACCAAAACCACCATGGGAGGAGGGAAGGGTCATCGTCACACCTAGTCCATCTCAGAAGAAAGAGGTCATCTTCCACTTGGACTATTATGGGAGAAAGACATACAGACCATGACAGGAGAGAGGAGTCATAGGAGAGAAAGAGCGCACATCTCCACATTTTGGCCATTATAGGGGAAAGGGGTCGTTCCCAGTGGCCCATCATGGGGTCATCTCAAGAGAGTGAGGCTCTTCCAGTCACTCCTGCCCAGTCCTTGGTTTCACTTGTTCTCTCTTTGTCTGGCGGGTCGAATATGTATCCCTGAACCAGTCCTCTAGCTCAGGAATGGAATGCACTGACTGGCTTAGGTCTCAGCTACAAGGCCACTGAAATCCCAGTCAGGGAAGGATGGCTTCCTCAGAACGAAATTAGGGCACTGCCTCGGAAGGCAGGGGCATGGATGCCTTGTGTAGACATGAGTTTCTTGAGCAGACAGACTGGCACTTATGCTTGTTCATGGCTTCTGTGCCTACAAGATGAGAGGCACATGTTCAACACATAAATGAATCAACATGTTAATGACTTACTTGGGTTTTAAGTGATATTCATCTTTTTTCTAGTTATAAAATTATATATGCTCATTTTAGAATATTGACAAATATTCAAACACTATAAGGAAAAATATTAAAATCACCCATCATCTCCAGTTACCAATGGCCAATGATCTAATCAGTCGTGCCTATGTAATGAAGCCTCAAAAAAAATCCAAAAGGATGGGGTTTGGGGAAGTTGCGGGTTGATGAACTCATGGAAATGCAGTGAGAATGGTGCACTCAGAGAGCATGGAGTCTCTGTGCCCTTCCCCATACTTTACCACAAGCATCTCTTCCACCTGGCTATTCCTGAGTTATATCCTTCTGTAATTAACCTGTAATCTAGTAAGTAAACAGTCTCTCTGAGTTCTGTGGGCCATTCTAGCAAATTAATTAAACCCAAGGAAGGGATCATTGGAAACTAACTTATAGCCGGAACTTATAGGTCAGAAGCCCAGGTGACAACCTGGACTGGAGACTGGCATCTGAAGGTGGGGTGCAGGCTTGTAGGACTGAGCCTAAAGCTGTGGGATCCGATGCTGTCTCCAGGTAGATAGTGTCAGAATTGAATTCAATTGTAGGACACCCAGCCAGTGTCAGAGAATTCCTTGTTAGTGGGGGAAAACATTGTCCCCCATCTTCTCCACCCACCACGACAAATGCACGTTGGAACTGGGTGCAGAATTGTTAGAGCTGTTGAACTAGAACAGTTTTTATTTTTGAAGAGAACAGAGTGTTTCTATGAACGGAGGCAGCCTTAGTGTGAATAATCCACAACAATGGTAAAATATTGAGCATCCAGGTTGAATTAATGAGATTTGGGGGTGAGACTGCCAGTCAGTATCCCTAACGATAGCATGATTTTAAAAAGTCTCATCTGCCCTGTCATAAATGTGTGTGAGAGTGAGATGTTGCATCAAGTGCTTTGTGAACTTGAAAGTCTCTCACAAGTATGTTATTATTTAAGGGTATTGAAACAGTGTTTTTCAAGGAAATAGCTTTTCTTTTTCTATTGTTACTTCAAGAATATAGCATTTTAGCCAGTTGTAACTAGATTAAATGAGCATTCTGTTTTGGGTTAGGAATTTAACTATTTATTCTGTCTTTGTGGGAAATGGGTCCTAATTTTTAACTTCTGAGAGGAAGTCTTGGGGGCTAGCAAAGAAGGATTTTTAAGTACAAGTGACTTGCATACAGATAATTGAGAATTGACTAATCTATAATTACAGGCATTTCCAGGGGGAAAATAAAGAAACTAACAGTGAAATTTACATACAACTTAAATTCTCAGTCATTTTTTGTTGTTGTTGTTGTTAAATGGAGGTACTGGAGATTGGTGCCCAGGACCTTGTGCGTGCTAAGCACACGCTCTATCACTGAGCTGTACCCTCCCCCTAGATTCTCAGTCTTTACATATTTATTTTTAACTTGGTAATTTTCCTTTTGCAGAAACCCTGGATGGTGTGGATACCGTTGTCAAGATCCCTCCACACTTGCTGAGGTAAGGAGCCTGGAGTTGTGTAACATAGTGGAAGTAAAAATTGCCCACTGGGTTTTCCGGAAGGCCCAGATAACTGCATTTGTTTATAGCATTTTACTTGCTGACTGATGACTATTTTGCATCCATGAACTGGGATATTTCATGAGGTTAGCGTGATGGGAACCTGACTGTACTGATTTCTACCTGTCTGTGGAGTAAGTGAAGTCAGTAGTCCAAAGGAACCAGTGGAGGAAGTCAGGAGTGAAAGGATAAAGTTGGTCAAGGAGAGAAATAACCAAAACCTAAGTGAAGATGTGGGCAGTGGAGCATCTTCCACTGCGGGTTAGGAAATGGAGTCCCCTCCATGGGGACGCAGCCCTACACCACGTGGGATGGATTTAAGCTCTCACTGACCCCTTGGTTGGATGCCTCCAACAAACTGCAGCCACCTGCAGCAGTGCTGAGACGGTGAATCTATTTCCTCAATTCCTCAATTCTCCCTGCTCCCCTCCCTGCTCCACCATCATGAGAGAAATACATGCCTTTTGGAAATGTATTTCCAAAAGAAAATTTGGAAAGAACAAATACGAACGTTGTCTATAATTACACCACCTAAGAATCACCATTGAAAACAGTTTCATAGATTTTCTTAACAGACTTCCCCCCACCACATACATATTTCACAGATTAATATGAAGTTTTATTTACAAATTTGTTTCCTACTTGTTTTTTTTTGGTCAACACCACATGAAGAACATTGTCTAATGCCAATATATGTTCTTCAAATTAAAATATTGCATAGTCTCCCATTATATGTCTGCTGCAACGTAAATTATTTAGTAGTTTTCTTATTATTGAACATTTGGATTGTTTCCAGATTTTTCTTTGAGATTATTAAAAACATACAGTCTTGTTGAGTGTAGTTTCTCTATTGTCAGGACACTATCATTTGTTAGGTATTTTCTCTCTTTTCAAGTAGATTGAACAAGAAGTATGTTTTTGTCTTTTTAAAAAAGGTATTGCTTCTGTAGTGTCGGCTACAGGCTGATATAAGGGAATTCATGTGTTAATCAAACCAAATGTACTTTTATGGGTATAAAGCTTCCAAATGCCTGGCAGCAACAGAGGAGGGGTGTCCCATCTGGGTGCTGATGCACACAAAGAAATGTGAAGACTCTCCAAGAGACAGGAAGGCACGGATGGTTTAAGGGAGATGATTTTATGGTCCCCAGTTTCTATAGGTACCCTGTCTTAAAAGTTATTTGCTTCAGAGCTGATTTTGCCCCGTCTCCTCTTTCATTTCACCTCCTATGGTTACCCTTCCCCCGCTTGACAAAGGACAGCCCAGCTGTTACCCATCTCATCCTGACTCTGACTATGGTGTGTTGCCCTGGGGTGTGAAACACTCTTCCCACCGACAAAGGACTATAAAAATATTAGTGTCTATATTTGTAAAAGAGATTAATATGATGACCATGGCACATATCTTCTTGCAGGTTAGTTTTATTTCTTGACTTGCAGCAACCTTGAAGGAGGACCTAATCTAGTAATAAGATAATAGACAAAAAGATTTTTTTTGATGATAAATCTCCTTCATTCCATCAACAAGGTTTCTTATTGCTTACATCTTTAAAAGGGAAAAAAAAGGTATGGGATTGATGTTAAACTCTATCTTTTTATAGCAATAGAGAGTTTTCATCCATAGGTATATGAACTAATTAAGGAGAAAAATAAACAAGCCCTGTCCATTTCTTTAGAAATACATTTCCAATGAAATTGTACTTTCTGTATTAACTCTACTAACATTCTTATAAGTAATTATTAATGTTGTTTGAATGAGTTGTATGCATTAGTAATGATAGCTCAAACCAGAAGAAAATGGAACGCTTTTAAGCCTTATGGCCACAGGAATTGAAAAAAAAATCACTTTATACACATTTTTGTTCCAGAGAAGTATAATTGGGAGATTAATAAAATCAGTGTTAAAACATGTTCTATTGAGAGAAAATTCTGTCGGGGGAATAAAATGGAAATACAAGTTTAAGGAGACAAGACAACAGTGCAGCATTTTTTTACTGTTAAAGAAGAGTTTGTTCATGCATTTTTTGAAGGTGGTTTTCAAATTGGTTTGGTATTTGGACTTCATGAGATACCTTTAAATAAATGATATGTTTTAATCAAAATTTTACTCATTCCAATATGCCAGAATTACAGCTTTCTTAATTAATTAAAATTATGGTTGAGAAATTTTAATGTCAACTTAAAATTTGTGAAAAGTGAAATTTAAATTTTTTCTTAGTAGCTGTATGAACAAAAATGTTTGGTGACACTGCTCTAAAAGTTTCTCAATCCAAAGCATTGTTGAAGCTACAGTGAGATTTTCTGTGGTTTTAGGGTCTATGGTTAAAAAGTCTAGCTTCAGTGTCAGGGGCAAGAAGGTGACGGTGATACCAGAAGAGGTTCCTGGTCGGGACTGTTCATCAAAAGACAGCTGGCATTTTCTGACTCTTGGTGGGTATGTAGCCAAGTGAGCTGGAGAAAATACAGTGTTAATGGCCTGAAGGACCATGTTTGGTGTCCTGGTTAGCCACTGAGTTTACTTTTGTCCATGGTCTTGAGATTTACTCCAGAGCCAGCTGGCCATCTTGTACAACCAGAGGAGGTAGTACAAAAGTGATGGGAAGGGTGGAAGGGAAGGGAGGACCTGTGGATGAATGTGTGTGTGTGTATGTTATTTGTGTCCTTACATTTCTACACCATTACTACCAATATAATTCAGAGTATCTGAATGATAAAGAGCTGGTGATGTCATCCTGTATATAGAGGAATGTGCGTGATAGTATTCCAGGTACGCAGCGAGGTCTGTCAAGCATTCTTGTACAGAGAACTGAACTGTATGAGACACAGCAGAAGTGAGCCATGCGCTCAGAGGTTTTATATTCCGAGGGAGGAGAATGAAGACAAACATAGCTGGAAAATACTGTTATGAGGCATCAAGTGTAAATTTAATGTAGAATTTTACACATATCAGAAGGTTTCAGTTTAACTGTGATTTGCAATCGTTGGGAGCCTTTTAAAGTAGTCTGATCGACTATTTCACTTTGACATCAGGGAAGTGATATGATGAGAATGTATACTGTAGTGGACTTTTCCCCCTTGGTTGTGAATCTGTTTTCCCTTCATCCTTTGATTCATCTTCCAGGCACTGTTAAACCCACAGTGAACTTACTCTGTCCAATCGTTATGTTTAACATGGCATGTTTCTATTGCCTGAGTGCAATAAATCTAAAAAAATTTTAAAAATCTCAGCACTGTAAATATTTGTCTGCTTATAAGAAAGAATTTGGATATGTTAATTATTTTTCTTCACTTATTTTAATGATTTTTTTCCTTCAACTATATTTAGTATAAGAAAAAGAAACCTGACTCATAAAAGATTTCTTGCTTTCTTCTGATTTTGTATTCAGATTCAGTTTCCATTTCTCTTACATAATCACCTAGGAGTGATTATTTGCAGATTTTTCTGGTTGTTGTATGTTTTGGGAAGAGCTATCAAGAATAAATCAAATCTCAAATACTTCTGTGCCCTTTTTCTTAGTTTTCCTTTTGCCATTGATTGACCGCTTTTCAAGTTAAATATGTTAACATTCTGAAAAATAATTACTAATACTGTTTTGATCAGTTGTGGACATTAGTAATGGTCACTCAAATCAGAGGAAAATTGAAACCTTGAAAGACCTATAGTTGTATTGTCTTTTTTTTTTTCTTTTGTCATTGATTGCTTCTGTGCATATGAAAGTCCAGATGTCATGTGAATGATTTCAATGACTCTGGTGACTGGATGTGGTCATGCATAGGGGAGAAACCTACAATAAGACATTTTAGATGGAATTGAGGAATGGTCAGGGACATTGCTTATTTCTGTCCCAGGCTCTTTCTCTGGCCAAATGTCCACTCTCACTGTAGACATAGTGAGCAGCCTTAGCAACCAAGTTGGGGATTCACGCAGCGTGCCCGGTGAGATCCAGTGTCGGGGGAGGGATGTCCAGGGAACCTGCCGTATGGGTGAAATACTTCCTGAGTTTGTCAGTAGATAGTTGTGTAAAAACCTTTCACCTTCCCACCTGTAGTCTTGCTTTTGACCTTGGTGAGGTTTAAGAGTCCTTGTCTTCCTCCCTGAGAAGCCTGTACCCTCACTATCTTACTCCGCTTTCCTCTCGTCTTAAACTTTAGGTCTTACATGTCTTCACAGGGTTGAATGAAACCTGTGAATTCGTGGGCCATCGCGGTGTGCCCATGCTCAAGAAAGAGGCTTTCCCGGAGCTCAGGCTCTTTCTCTTGGGGTCTCCACCTCCATGGCCTCCTTGTTTGACAAGCAAAAGGCAGCTTAGGATGTTCCCTGACAGTGACAGACGTGGTAGAAAATCTCTGACCAAATCCAGTTACTACAAATAGTTCCTGACTCCATCATTGTTGGCCGCTGGTTCTTCCACCAAGTAATAAAAGACCTGGAAGCTATTGACCAAGAACGATTAGCAGTTAATAACATTAAATGTTTTCTCCTCCTTGACATCTTTCTACTTTACCTTCTCACTGCTATACCTCTTGCTTTTTTCCTGTGGTTTGGAAATCAAGTAACATAACCAAACTAACCTGATCATTTGTGGAATTTTCAGGGCTGCTGTGGTTTTTGTTATGAATACTCAGGGCTGATGTCTGTGTTTTGTGAGGCTATCACCAGCCTTAAGCCCACCTGGAGGTACCGTAACTTCTGTCACATTTAGCTTCTTGCAAGTTGACACATTGGTCTTCCCCTCCATGCCCCACTGTCTTTGTGATGGCTTAGTTATGATGATACCTAGATCTGTCTGATTATTTTTCTCTCTGAAATGTTGAAGAGCTTATATTTTATCCAACCCTATATGTTAAAAGGAAAAGGGCTTATGCCTCTTCTCTGGACCTCTCAGTACCATTGTTGTTTGCAGTCATGGCTCTTGTAGATCATTCTTGACCTGCTGGCACATTCCCAGGGAATGTCCTTCCCTTGCTGATGGACTCTTGCAGTGTTCTGCTTCTGAGTCATGCTTGAAAGTGGTCAGTTTCTCTGCTGGCTTCTGGGCCAGAATGCCCTGCCTGCTGTCTTCTCCAGTGGATTTGAAACTCCAAATTATGGTGGTAGTCAACAGGCACAAGAAAAAATGCTCAATGTGAATAATTACTAGAGAAATGCAAATCAAAACCACAATGAATTATCACCTCACACCAGTCAGAATGTCCATCATCAAAAAGTCTACAAACAATAAATGCTGTAGAGGATATGGAGAAAAGGGAACCTTCCTACACTGTTGGTGGGAATGCAAATTGATGCAGCCACTATGGGAAACAATATGGAGATTCCTTTAAAAACTAAAAATAGAACTGCCATATGATCCAGCAATCCCACTCCTGGGCATAGATCCAGAAAAGATAAAAACTAATTTGAAAAGATACGTGCACCCCAGTGTTCATAGCAGCACTATTTACGATAGCCAAGACATGGAAACAACCCAAGTACCTATTATAAACAGAATAAATAAAGAAGATGTGGTATATTATACAGTGGAATATTACTCATCCATAAAATAAAATGAAATTTTGCCATTTGCAGCAACATGGATGGAGGTAGAGATTATCATGTTAAGTAAGTCAGACAGCAAAAGACAAATATCATATGATATCACTTATTTGTGGAATTTAAAAAATAATACAAATAAATTGACTTATAAAACAGAAACAGACTCACAAATATAGAAAACAAACTTATGGTTACCAAAGGGGAAGTTTGGGGTGGGGGGAAGGATAAACTAGGAGTATGGCATTATTAGATACAAACCACTGTACATAAAATGATAAGCATCAAGGATTTACTGTAAATATAGCACAGGGAACTATATTCAATATTTTGTAATAACCTATAATGGAAATTAATCTGAAAAATACATATAATTGAATCACTATGCTCTACACCTGAAACCAACACAATATTGTAAATCAAGTATACTGCAATAAATAAATAAATTCTGGTGGCTGTGGGCCTGGACACCCTCACTTGGCTCTGTATAGATCTGCAGGGGGCTACTTTTCAGCCTCTGCCAAGGCCCAGAGACCTTTGGCCTCTACCGTTTTGGACGCCATGGCTGAGCTGCCTGCTCTCTTATGTGCTACTCCACCTTCCTGCCAGATTTCCAAGAGACTCACTTTCCCAGGACCGGGACCAGGGTGAGGTGAGTGAGGTTGAGTTGTACAAGTCCATGCCAGAGCCTGTCTTCATTTAAAATTTTGATATTTTGCTCATTATGGAATTTTTGCATTTACTTTGAGTTTTTAAAATGTGGCCTTAAAATATGATTTATCTCATTGACTGAGTTTTTTAGGGCTCCCTTAACTTTTGTGCCCAAGGCCCATCCATGCCTCACTCCCTCACCCTAGTTCTGGCCCTGTACCCCCTGTCCTGGCAGAAAGTTCTTATGGCTGCTGAGGCCATCCACATTCAAGTCCAGCTTTATTCTGCCTCCTCCAGATTCTACAGACTGTCATTCTGTCCTGCTTTGTCCTGCTTTGAGTGGAGTCTCAGTGCATATGCTGTCAGAGAAACAAGCTCTTTCCCATGTTTAGTAAGACCCCTGCTCTCAGGATACCCTCTCCCATCTGCACTAGGGTTTTCCTGAAGGCATTTCCCAGGCTCTGCCCCGCCTCTCTCGGGCGGCCATCTCTTACACCGAAAAGAGCTACTGCATGCCAAAGCTTAGACCGAGACAGCAGGTCTGGGGTTCTTTGGTTAGCAACCTAATATTCCCCTTTGTACAGGACACTAAAATACTAGGGGGATGTTTTCTGAGCTGCTCTCTTCATCAGAATTGTCCACTGTGTGTCTCATAACATGGAGTCGTTCTCATCTCCTCTTCCTACTCATCCTTGAAGACTGGGTTGCAGTTGGTAAAAGTGAACCTTGTCTGTTTTGTGCCTTCACTGTACCCTTTGCATGATTCTGTCATGGCGTTTTCAATCAGATTGCCAGTTGCTTAGGGGTTCTGTTCTGAGACCTTATCCTCACAGAATCCATGTATATAAATTACTCATCTTTCACCCCCTAATTCAGTGCCCTCTAAATATATGTAGGATGAAACTGCCTCTCCAAACTCTGCAATGTGCATCTCAGGGAACATACGTCCTCATCCCCTGGATTCTTGGAAAACACAGTATTTAGAAGAATCTGTGCCAGAATAGAATCTCAGCTTTGGCAAAAGAACCTCTAATATCTCGTTGACTAAACTGGTAGGTCCCAAAAAGTAGACCAGAAACCCAACACACCATCCATTGACCTCAGCTGGTATATAGTCTTAATCCCTCACGCTCTGCTCAGGCAACGCCCTGACTAGTCTAATGTGTATTCTTAGATTGAGGTCAAGGGTTGGTGGTAATTATCAAGACCCTGACTGATTTTCTGTGCCAAGGGACACTGAATAAACAAGGGCTTTGGCTCTCATTAGGTTCCCGTGGAGAGTCCTTGGCCCACTTGGGTGAGGCATCCTGGCGGCCCTACTCCGCCACCAACATGAATTTGACTTGGAGCATTTCTGTTCTAAAGAACCAAAGAATCTGCATTCCCATCCCGCTCCAATCCAGGATTTTCCCTTTATCTAAGCCCAAGTGATTTACAACAAGACTGGTCCAGATGAGATAAAACCGTCAAGGGAATCCTCGAGCTCTCTTGTACAAAGGCAGCCATTGCCAGCAAACCTCTTATTGGCGTTTCTCAGTGCCCTTTGGGAACGGTCCCAGGCCTCACTCCGGCCATGGCGCAGCTGCCATTTTGCTTATCTTTTCCGTGATTCTTCAGAGCCAGTCTCAGCCTAAGTACTTTTCTCCTGCCAGTTGTCATTCCCAGAAAGACTCTAACAGTCCTACTTCCCACTTGTCCTGAGATGTGTCCCCCCCCCCCCCCCCCGTCCCCACTCTGGCTGAGCCTCTGCCCAGCATCATTTTGACTGCCTGGTCCAGACACTTCTTTCAGCCCAGATGCTGACAATTCCTCCTTGTTTCGATTTGGGGACCTACTGATCTTTCATGAAGGGTGGGAGCACGTTCGTTAGCATTTCTGCTTGGAGAGAACCATCCACAGTAACTTCCTATTCTTCGTATGTTTTTATTTTAGTGCTTTCATCTATTTTAGTTGCTTTAGTTCTGTGCTTTGAGCCCTGGAGCAACTTCCATAGGATATGCAAATTTATTGTTTGTTTTTTAATTGAAGAAAAAAAGTATTATACATCAACTGGGAAGGACTGTGTGTGATTTAAAATGGATGGGTGGTTTTTGGCAGGCAGTTTCCATCTCATCATCATGTTTCCACCTTTCTTGTGTCATGGAGAAGCAGCATTAGACTCCCCTTGCTACCTCCCACTGTCAGGAGGAGGAGGAAGGAAAGGATGCCAGGGGAGAATTCCAAGGTCCTGTCTTCAGCTTGTGTTAACCAAATGGAGGTCATTAGCATAAATGCAGGACAGGTGCTGCGGGTGAGGCTTCCACGTTATTCCAGGTGAATTGCAAACATCTGCTCTTGTCCTGGATTTAAATTCTTCTTGAAGGCGCATCTCTTGCTGGTTTCTGCCTTTTCTCCCTGCTACAGCTGACTTCTCTTTGCAGAGGCACACACAAAAAATGGAGTAAGTTTTCGCTCTCTTGATCTTTTTGCTGGTTCTGTACCAGAAAAAAAAAAAAGAATAGGAGGCTTAAGACACTCTGGTGAGTCTAAGCTTGGCTCATTTTCAGTCTTAGAGAAGTCTTTATCTCACCGAACCATGAAAGGAATTAGGGAGGGAGGAGATGGCAGCCTCACCAGGGGTCAGTGGGAAACATTTAAGGGAACAAAGACTTGCCATGGGGTGGACCTGAACTGTTCAGCTCCCTGAGATCCGGCTCACCCTAAACAGGTGAGCAGAATGACATTTCTGGGTTGGCCAGAAAAACCATTCTGCAGGGACAAAGTGGCATGTGGAGTGGCCAATAAGTAGCCTGTAAACCAGTCCTTTAGCAATGGAGGTGCTGAAATCTGTGTTAGAAATCAAGGTGTCCCAAAGAAGATTTAGCTTCTCTTTTTCCTTTCCCTACTAATGTGGAAATAAAAGAGTATTCCGGTCACCTTTTAACATAGTATACGTGACAATACTATATGCTATTTCCTAACTTACAGACAGCTACTCCTGTGTATCTGCCAGCGTGTAACACCAATTTTAATAGTTTTCCTATTCTAACCCCTTTGATAAGGAAGATCTGTAATTAACTCTCAATTATAAAGCTTCTCCTTGTTAATAGCCTTGGACCTAAAAGCACTTTAAAATGATGTAGTCATTTAAAGACGTACATAACCCACCCAAGCTAGGATGTAGGGGTCATAGGGTCTGAGTGATATTTTGGGTTGTGAGCAATATATTAATGTTCAAAGCCAGCCACAGCCACTCATCTTTCCTTTATAACAAGTAGTTGATGTTTTTGTTTTGTGGCACTTGGCTCTAAAGGGAAGTGTTAGAAGGAAACATATTCCCTTTTGAAACAGTGTAACAATCCAATCATGAGTTTTCTTTCTTAGGTCTTTTCATTCCTTTTAAGTGGAATGAAGGTAAGATTTTTGCTAGGGTTATTCCATGCATGCTTTTTGTAATTAAACTGTGTCTTAAGGCAGTTTAGGTCCAAATCTCCTGCTTTAATTTCAAAGTTTGCCTCTGAAAAATTGTTTATATTGATGGATTATAAAAATGGATTCCAAGAGACGGGTAGGGACCTGCGCTCGTGAGTTCAGTGCTGTAATGGCCCAGTGAGGTGTTGGTGTCTCCTTTTTTTCACCCTCTAGGATCTTTCTACTGGGGATGGTGCAAAGACTAGAATCATATTTATTTTCTTTAGACATCTTTGTTTATTAAATATTTTATGTTTGTATTTTACTGCATAGTCATGTGTGGTGGAACTCTTTGTCACTCAGTAGGATTATGTAATTACACAATGCCCTGATGTATATTTTTCAAGTTAAGTGCAATAAGTTTGACACAGGAGATCTCCCTTTACTTATTTTGTAGTTCAGTGCTCTGTTAATATGATTCTTCTTAGCATACTTAATTACCTATGAGTCACATTTTTCCAACTAAATTTGGGTCACTAGAACCCAAGTTAACATTTTTAAACCTGTATTATGTGCCAGGGTCCCTCTTCAGTGTTATGCTGGTCTCAATCCTGACGGCTCTTCTGTGAGGTGAGGGAAGCCCTGAGGCTTGGAAAGTCTCCTTGAGCCAACCTGGGACAGTCAGGACTGCTGGAGTCCAAGTTCACCTTCTTAACTCTAATTTGAAAAGATATATGCACTCCCAAGGTTCATAACTGTGCTATTCACAATAGCCAAGACATGGAAACAACCCAAGTGCCCATTAACAGATGAATGGATAAAGAAGATGTGGTGTATGTACATACAATGGAATACTACTCAGCCATAAAAAGAATGAATAATGCCATTTGCAGCAACATGGATGGACCTAGAGATTATCATGCTAAGTGAAATAAGTCAAAGACAAATATCATATATCACTTATATGTGGAATCTAAAAATAGATACAAATGAACTTATTTAAAAAACAGACTCACAGACATAGAAAACAAACTTATGATTACCAAAGTGGGAAAGGGGAGGGATAAAGTAGGAGTTTGGGATTAAGAGATACAAATTACTAGATAAAAAATAAACAAGATCCTACTGTATAGCACAGGAAACTACATTCATTATCTTGTAATAACCTACAATGAAAAAGAATATATATATGCAGGGGAGGCTATAGCTCAGTGGTAGAGTGCTTGCACACAGTCCTGGGTTCAATCCCTAGTACCTCCATTTAAAAATAAATGAACCAAATTTATTTTTTTTTAAATATATGTATAGCTGAATTACTATGCTGTACACCAGAAACTAACATAGCATTGTAAGTCAATTATACTTCAATAAAAAATAAAAATTAATTAAAAAGTTCACCTTCTTAACCCATTAAGGAGTGTTACCTCTCCCATTATTGACTTAACACAGAAGTTCATTTTTTCTTATTTGTAATTTATGTTAAAAGCTGACCTATATAAAACTAAATTTCATGCAGTAAATTATTTGATGAAGCACCATTTATTGAAAAGAACTCTTGGGAGATCGGCTATATTTAGTCACTGCTCACTCATGAGTACAACTTCTAATGTAGGAGTATCAATAAGATCACCTTGCATTGGAACAACTCTAAATTCAATTTCCAAGGAGCCAGAGTTTTAAAAAGGGGGAGTGTCCTACATGCAGACGGAGGGGCGTGCCATAAATTGTTAGAGCTTTCGAGATTAATGTGTATATGTGACTTTGCCAGGAAATGATGTAAGTTGACTTTTCCTCTCTGTAAGGCAGAAAGAGACTTTAAGATGAAAGAGACACCAGTCTAGAATTGATGTGACTACCCACTGGGGAGGCCTGGGTAATTATGTAATTAAGTAACTAACCCTTACCTCTCTGAGTTTCTGCTCACCTGACTGAGGGAAGAGTCTAAGTAGCAACTAAGGTGCTTTCTTTAGGGACGGTTAAGATGAGCCAACACGCAGAATTACCAAGAGAGGACTTAGGGGAGGGCTCAATTTTAGGCCTAAATTAAAAGAACGTATCTAGAATAGGTCGTATTCCGAGCGGGAGCAGACCTAGCCTTATTCTTAATTTAATGGCATCCAGAGAACTGTTGCATTTCAAAGATTTCTTCTTTCCCTGAAATTGTAAGTTCCCCGTTGCTTGCTCTGTTTTGTAAGCCCCATTTTGTTTTTCTGTATTTACCAGCTGGGAGGAAAATCCTTCAAAAACAAAAGGGGTTTTGTATGTTTATTTCAGAGACTGTTGGTAGAGAAGCCAGGAAACTGTGTTCAGCTGGGCAGGAGGCACGGGGGCGCGGGCGGGGGCGTGGGGGCGGGGCTGAGCACAGAGGCCGCGCAGGTTGAGCTTTGGGGGAGCTGTACCGATCCCCCAAGATTTTAACTTCATCTCTGAACTAAAGCTGGGTGTGGAAGACGAGGCCAGTAACATATTCGCTGAAAGGCAGGAGGGGCGCATTCATGTGTTTCAGAGATAGTTAAACTATAGGCGTAATTTAAAGTCAATAGGATATTTGATTAAGAAAGAAAGCAATTGTTAGTTTAAGGTGTGTGCGCCCAGGCATTCAGCACAGTGGACGCCTTTATAAATATTTGTTCGTGCTGATTGCCTTGCGGCTCTGGGTCTTGGATGGCCACATCTCTATTGTCAGCACCCGGCACTGCGATTGGAAGTAGGAAGATGGTGTGAGGGGGATCTGGGCTCTGGTGGAGGAGTGGCTGGTGAGGACAGGTGTCCTGGTTTGGAGTCTGGGCCAAGCAAGCAACATGCTCTGTGCTAGGAGCACAGTGGGAAAAAGTGACAAACTCTCTCCAACAGCCCACCACTTGCTGAGGGGCAAATAAACAGATAATTGTAATATGCTAGGTCCTGGATCCTGGTTCTCCCACGTAGGACTACTGGGGCCCTGAGCTAGTCATTTTGACTGTCAGCTTCTAGAAATGGAGATGGGCACTGAAGGATGGACACTGGTGAGTTGCCTCTGTTTCCCCTGTGTGATCACTGACCAAGCAGTAGATGTAGGGGAGACAGATCTGGAGAGACCCCGTTGCAGAGGTGGATGGGGTCTCCCTTGCTAGGGCTCAGCATGCCTGCCTGCTGCCTCCTGAGCAGGGGAAGAGCCTCTGTTTTACCTCCTCCATCCTTCCTGTCTCCTCAATATCCTAGTGAGAGAGCAGCTTCCAGCCCATAGGGCTTGTCTCCATGTCACTGGAATGTAGATATATATATGTGTGTATATATATAGTTTTTCTTTCCCCAGCTTTAGTGAGATGTAATTGACATAACATTGTGTAAATTCAAGGTGTAAAAGTATATATGATAAAAGTATATGTTGTGAAATGATTACCAAATAAGGTTAGTTAACATATCCATCACTTCACATAGTCACCATTTTGTGTGTGTGTAGTGAGAATTTTCAGATTTACTGTTAGCAACTTCCAGTTATCAATACAGTATTATTACTAGAGTCGTCATGCTGTACATTGATTGCCAGAACTTACTCGTCATATAACAAAGCTTGTACCCTTTGACCTGTCACCCATTCCCCTACCCCTTGTCTATTACAACCACCAATCTACTCTGTTTTTATGTGTTCAGTTTTTTTAGAGTCCACATGGAAGTAAGATCACAGTTCTGTCTTTTCTGACTTCTTTCACTTATAATGTCCTCAACGCTCATCCGTGTTATTGTAAATGACAGGATTTCCTTCTTTTTATGGCTGAGTAATTTTCCATTGTGTATACATATGTATATATACACACATATTATCACTGTGATATTGTGATTTATAATATATATACAGTTGACAATTGAACGACACAGATTTGAACTATGAGGGCCCACTTATACACAGATTTTTTTCATTAAATGCTTTCTACATTATTTTCATTAAATACATCTACACAACCTGAGATTGGTTGAATGCACAAATGCAGAACCAAGGTTGTGCTGGGCTGACTAAAGTTATACTCGGATTTTCAAGTGTGCAGATGGTCGCTGTCCCTAACCCTCACAGTGTTCAATGGTCAACTGTATTTGGTCTTCATCCCCTTTCTGGCACCAGAGCTCCTAAAATTCTTGGCGTTTCCTAAGTGACCTGAGCTATAAAGGTATTTTTGTTATGTTAATGAAGTGACTTCTGGAAAGCACTTAAGGGTGGGGGGGGGTGGTTGCTGTGGCGCCAACCATGTGATTAGAGGAGTGGGGAGAGGGGCTGGGGATTGAGTTCAGCTGCCAGTGGCCAATGACTTAATGAATCAATGAAGCTTCCGGGGTTAGGAGAGCTTCCGGGTTTGGTGAACTCATGGAGGTTTGCAGAGTGGTGCGCTTTGGAGAGAGCAGGGAAGCTCCTTCCCACGTACCTTGCCCTACGCATCTCTTCCATCTGGCTGTTCCTGAGTGATAATAATAAACCCGTAAACTAGTAAGTAACATGTTTCTCTGAGTTCTCTAAGCTGCTGTAGCAAATTAATCCAACCTAAGGAGGGTGTGTGTGCTTGGAGCGTCTGATCTGTAGCAGGCCGGTCAGAAGTACAAGCCACGACCTAGATTTGTGACTGGCATCTGAAAGGGGGTAGGGAGCAGTCTTGTGGGCCTTAACTGTGGACTTTGATGCTGTCTTCGGGTAGATAGTGTTTTGAGATGAATTGTAGGACACCCCATGGATGTGGGGGCATTTCTTGGTCAGGTCGTGGTCCCTCCTCCCGTTGGAACTGGGTGCAGAGCCCCATCAATCACATTTTCTTCATCCATCCATCACATTAATGCAGCAGTTCTCAGACATTTTGGTCTCAAGACCTTTTACACTTTTGAAAACTATTGAAGGCCCCAAAGAGCTTTAAAAAATATTTTTGGATTATATTTACCATATTAGACATTAGAAATTTTTAAAAATATTTAATTCATTAAAAATACTAAGCCTATTACATGTCAATATAAAGGCTTTTTTCTAATAAAAAGTAACTACTTTCAAAACAAACAGAAGAATTTCACATTTTTGCAAATCTCTTTACTGCCTGGCTTAATAGAAAACAGCTGGATTCTCAGCTCTGCTTCTCTATTCAATCTGTTAGTCTGCTGCTTTGGTTGAAGGAGATGGAGCAAATCCAGGCTCTGCAAGTAAGTGGTCTAAAATAGGAGGGGACTTTTAACCACCTTTTCAAGTAATTGTGGACATTCTTTTTTGGGGGGGGATAAACTCCACTATATATGCCTAAGAGTTTGGGAATGGAAAAGTTTTGACCTTACGGACCATCTGAAAGGGTCTCGGGTGTCTAGCCTCCACTTTGAGAACCATTTCTACCTACTTCAGAGGCCAGAGTCTTGAATCATTCATTCTTCAGAGCCACTGACGCTTCCTCTTCCCTGAGAACAGGAGTTGCTCTCAGGCCTGCCTTCTCAGGGCCTTGTCTTGGCCTCCAAAGATCTAGGCCAGCACAGCAAGCGTGCGGTCACGCTGTGGAGGGAGTGCTTCCCTTTCTCCTGCCTCACAGGCCTGTGGGACTGTCACCTGGGTCTTGTTATACTTCTGCCATCCCCCTAGCTATGGAAACTCCCTGGAAATTATCACAGCTCTGCGAACAATGTCTTTATTGGGGTCTTACGGAGGTTATGTTAAGATAGGAAGGAAGACGATACTTTACAGAGCATGCAACGAATCACGTGTGAAACATCACTGATAAAAGGCTTGCGGTGTTTTGGCAGTTTGCAGCATGATTAAGGGTTTTTTTTTTCCTTCCGGTGCTAAGTTTCAAAGGATGATTTTTATGTTGAAGAACAAAGTTCTGGGAACAAAAGAGCAGATAAGAATCTGGATTTAAGTAAGTCTTATTTCTGATTCCTAAGAATACTGAGAGGTCTAATTGGTCCTTGGAAATTACAAACAAATCAGCCTGAGCCGGGAAGATCTGGAAATCTTCACTCTGGCCCTTGTATAAATGTTCTTTAAAATAAATGCTAGTGTCTGAAATAGGGAACTGGAAACCATCGTTTTTCTCTGGAACAGAAGCCTTTGGTTGCCTTCTCAGCAGCCAACCATCCCCTCCTTCCCCAGCACTTGACTGGGTGTCAGGAACTGCCTTCCTGTCAGCCGTGTGCTTCAGAGGAGGCTACCCTGTCGCGGGCGCCACTGTCTGGTCTGGCCGTGGGCTCGCCCTGTGTCCCTCGTATCAGAATGGAGTGTGCGAGGGATTCATTCTCAGTCTTGTGAAGGTGAAGTTCTTTCTTCCTTTGAAACTTATCACATTCAAATGATGCTGGTAGCAACTACAGCTGCTTTGCCTCTGTGAGGGGAGCCAGCCAGGGCTAAAGCTGACACATTGAGGGAGGATCAGCAGAAAGCTGGAGAGAGCCTGGTTCTTGCCAGTGCCGGGGGAGCGTGGATGACCTCGGCCTGGGGCCAGCCGGCCTCCGTTTAAACCTCTGAGGCAGCTGGATTTCCTGCCACTTGCAGCTGAAGGCACCGCCACGGATACGCCCTCCCTAAAGGAGTCCACGTGACCCTCAGGGACCCAGGGGTAGGTGGCTTCAGCGAATGTGGCAGCTGTAACAAACCTGAGGTTCTGTTGGTGGGACCCTTTTCATTTTTTCTGGCTGCTGTTTGGCCATTCTCTTGTCCTTTTTATTTCTGCTGCAGGTTGAGTTGAAATCCTAAATTGAGTATTTGGTAAGTCGAATGCGAGAGCTGAAACACCTGTGGCTTACATGTGGGAACTTGGAGATGGGGCTGTGTTTCTCTCCCACACCCCGGCACACAGGTGAATCTCACAGCCTCGTCCCACTGCCATAAATAATGGATTTACTTGTGTGCTTCCCCAGCTAGACCCTAAACTCCGTTGTCCTTATACTCAGGGCCCCTGATGTATATACTCCACCTTCCCCCACAATATTGATGGCTACCAATTACGGAACATTGATCTGTGCTAGGAATTGTACTATTGACTTTAGGCATTGTCTTATTTTTATTAAATTTTACTATCAGTACAATAGGTTCTAATATAGTCTGTATTTTAATGATAAGAAAAGAGAGGCTGGAGTGATAAAACCATTTGCTCAAAGTCACATCTAATGTACAACAGAGGTTCAAATGCAGGTCTGACTTGGAAATTGTTCTTTTAACTGATATAGACTATGTCTTCAATGCGTATTTTCTGGATACCTGTCATTCAGATGTTAGAATAGGAATTAATGTTGTCCCTAACCATTCCTTCATTTCCTCTTCCACCTTTGGAAACATATTGAGACAGAAGGCACAGATGCGATTATTTGAATATTGGCTCTTCTCTAGGAATAGGCTTTATCAGCGTGTGTAGGTTCTGAATGCTTTCAGTGGTAAGTAATGGAAAGCCTAACTAACAGCAGTTTACACAAGATGGGGCTTATTTTCCTCAAATAATATGCAGTCTGGAGGTAGGCTGTCAGCACATGTCCAGGATTCTGTTGGCCTTCCATTATAGTTGGCTCTTCATACCACAAAAATGCTGTTGCGGCTCTGGTCATCACATCCCCGTCCAAAACAGAAGGCAAAAGGACCATAGGCTGAAGGGCAGCACCAACTAAACAGGTGTAGTCCTTTTTACCAGGGAAGCAGAAGGCTTTCCAGAGCCCCAAAGGAGGCTGGAAAAATTGGAAACAGGACTGTCGGGAAAGGCTTAAATCAACTTTGATTTACTGGTTGAGGCTGACCACACTGTCAGCCAAAACAAATTGAAATCTAGTGGCTAAGGAGAAGGCTGCTACTACCTCTAGCCACACATTCCAAAGAAGTAGAGGCTGTTAGAATTTGAAGAGGTGATGGAGATAGCCCCGTCTTGCCAATAAGACAGCTGAGACGTCAAAAGAATGCAGGTGTCTGAGCCAGGGCAAAAGACAGGGGTTTCCTTAGATTCTGCTGCTCTTCTCACTGGTGGTTCTATGAAGTGTTTGCTTTCAAAGCCCTTTCACATCTCCCACTCGGCTTATTCCTCTCATCCTCTTGAAGGAGTCTAAGAAAGGCAGAGCTTTTCTAGTATCTTATGAATAGACGCTCCCTTCCAGAGAGAGCTAAGTAGCAGCTCAGGATTACATCCTGTGTTGGCTGGCCAAAACGAAACCATCAATCTCCAGCTTGGGCCAGAGTTCTTTTAACAGACTCCATTGCCTCTCATGATACTATGATCTTCGCCATCGCCTTTGCACTTACACTGAAGCAGGGGCTCCCCGCTCAGACACCCTGAGCTTTCGGCAGCCCGGCTGCCTTGGCACTCCAGCCAAACTGGCTCTGGCTCTCTGGGGATGACTGGGTGGAGCTCAGCCTGCATAGGGACTTTGGGTCCTTCTGTGTCCCCAGGGAGAGAGGACAGCCACATACTGTGGCTATGAAGAGTGGTGAAGAGTAAGGCCCACACGCCAGAGTGTGAATGTTGATTTCCCAGGTTGTTCTGCCCCTGTCTTTCAGCAGCAGGCTTTCTGGTCATTTTCATCCTGTTCAGCATGTTCCCGGCTGGGACTGAGTGCCGTGCTGCCTTCTGACAACACTGGCATGTGGGTAGTGTGTCCAGTCACCCTAGTAACGGGGCGTCTTGTGCAGCTGGAAGGGTGTTTACATGGCGGAATCAATTTTCTCAGTGGGAGTCCTTTCATGACCTTGGAAAAGGAGAAGCTACCTTTCTTTAGCTAGAAAGATAGTGGGATTTTACCAATAAAAATAATAGTTACAGCAGAATCACAATTACAGGGTTTAAAACATGTGAATTCTTGATACATTTATTGACAAATTTCCCTTTCTACCACATGAACACTGTTATCAGCCTTTAGGACCTTCGCCTGTTTTCACTGATTTTGTGGACACTCATATACGTGCTTTTGCAAATTCATGAAGTCTCCGTTTGGATTTAGGGCACTTCCAGCCAAGCCTGTTGCAAACGGTTGTGTCGCGTTTGTTCCTTGTGACCTCTGATGGACATGAATGCCAAGAATAACACCACCAGGAAGACTCCTGTGAACGCCCACGAGGAGGAGGACCTGGATGGGTCCTGGTTTAGTCACAGTCCTCTCGGGCCCCACTCCATGCCCTGAACTGAGATTATCGTCAGGCAGCTCTTACTGCCTTGGCTTACTGTCTTCCATTCTTTAAAAATTTCTCTAAGGGGACAGTCAGCTACTGTTTTTTCTCTTCTGTGCATAAAAAAAATACTGGGCGCGTGTTTTCTTCCAGGACAGGTTGCATTTAGAAAGGTCATGCAGTTACCAAATAGGTTTGACGTTACCCTGAGTGGGGATCAGGCAGCCCATGGCGGATGTATCGTAAATAGAGCTGCCCGCAGGGTGATTGTGTTTAAGGCAGTTCACAACAGGCTGAAAAGGTAATTCTCCAAAGTCTGAAAATTTCAACCTTCAAATGGGCACTATAATGCCAATCACAAACTCAACCCTTAAAAATAAATTTAATCCCGAGAAACAGTCCTGTCTTCACATGAGGTAGTGCCAGACCTGAGGCTACTGAGTGGCAGATTAATGTAGATCTTATTCAGCTGACTGTACAGGCTGAGAGAGGGGAGGTATAAAGTCTATGATGCGCTTAAAGCAGGCAGCTAATTAGGAACCAAACCAACCTTTGTGGCTTTCACCTAAGACCTATTTTTAAAGTGCTTGCAGCGCAGAATCTATTGGAATATCCAGTCATCAAAATGCCACAACAATATTACTGCCAGGAGAAGCTGCTGTTTATGGGAAAATAAAATTTTATGTCACTGTTCTCTATCTGATACTTATTGCCAAAATGAATTGCTTAAGGGGAGTTACCGATGTACATGGATGGCTGAAACTGATTTTTGATGGCTATGGAGAAAAGAACTGCAGAGCTTTTAACAGGGCATGGAGTTATATTTTCATAACTTAAAAATATAAAAAGATATCATTTCCCCCCCCCAGCTTAATTGAGACATAATTGGCAAGTAAGATTGTATGTTTAAGGTGTATAGTATATTGATTGGATATATGTATACATTGTGAAATGATTACCATAATCAAGTTAATTAACACATTCATCACCTCCATAGTTTTTGTGTGGGTGGTGAGAACACTTAAGATCTACTTTCTTAGCAAAATTCAAGTGTACAATACAGTATTAATGACGGTAGCCACCATGCTGTACATTAGACAGCCAGAACTAATCCATTTCACAACTGAAAGTTTGTACCCTCTGACCAACATCTCCCTATTCCTCCAGCCTCTGGCAACCACCATCCCACTCTCTGTTTCTATGAGTTTGACTTTTTTAGACTCCACATATAAGTGAGGTCATGCAGTATTCATCTTCCTGCCTCTGGCTTATTTCATTTAGCATACTGCCCTCTAGGTTCACCCATGTTGTTGCAAATGGCAGGATTTCCTTTCTTTTTATGGCTGGATAATATTCCATTGTGTGTGTATCTATCTATAGCCAGATAAATATCACATTTTCTTTATCCATTCATCTGTTGATGAACACTTAGGTTGTTTCCATCATTTGGCTATTGTGAACAATGCTACAATGAATGTGGGAATGCAGATATTTCTTTAAGATAACTGATTTCATTTCTTTTGGGTATACGCCGAGAAGTGGGATTGCTGGATCATGTGGTTATTCTGTATTTAATTTTTTGAGGAATCTCCATGCTGTTTACCATAGTGCACCAATTTATATTCCCACCAACAGTGCACAGCGTTCCGCATTCTCCACATCCTTGCCAAAACTTCTTTCTATTCAGACAAACAATTCTTGATGGTATTTGTCATGAAGAAGTGGGGATTATTGCACTGGCTTTCACATGCTGGGTTGTTTTAGGGAAAAAGATAAGACAGCTGGGAGATTAAAAATTTTTATTACTTTGGTTAATTTCTAGGGATGTCTGTGCTTGTTTCTGTGTTGTAGATGCCTTTCTCTTCCTGTTTTAGCTTCTGTTCCCCAATGATGGAGAGGTAACATGTTGCTGTGGAAAGCTTGTAGGCTTTTGTATCGCATAGCATTTACATTTGAATCTGGACTTACCCACTCATCAGCTCTGTCCGTGGATACTTGACTCTGGGAGCCTTCATGTCTTGAACTGTAAAATGGACTTGATAATGTCCACTGCCTCATTTCTCATGAGAATTAAACAAGGTAACATAATGAGAAAGTTACCAGCTCACAGCCTCTTCCCATAGACGGGCTCATCACTCCTCTTCCTTTCCATACCTTTTTCTCTACAGCAAGGACCAAAGTGTTCCTGGTTTTTCCTAAGTTTTAACAGTAGGGTGAAGCTTCTAAAAGCCCCTAATGCTTTATAGTAGCTATGTGACATGTGACAATTTTCTTACCATCTTTGAGCCTGTTAGCTCATTGATGACATGGAGATAATTACCTATTACATAGTCTCGTAAGTACTAAACTAAATGAGATCACGTATGTAGGCCAAGTCGTGATGCCTGGCACAGAGTGGGCTCTCAGTGACTGGTTGGTACCAGTACTGAATGGACACATCTTGAAGGACAGCCTTCTTCCTGCCATCTTCTTGAGCATCACTGCTTCCTCCAGCTTCTCCTTTGCTGGCGTCCTTTTTTCTCTCCACTCACTGACTGAAGGGACTTTTCTAAGCTCTGTCCTTCTGCTTTGCATCTTGTACTTTTCCTTGGAAGTTTCATCCACTTCCGAGGTGTCAGCTACCCCTTTTAGGTGGCTTTCCATTTTGAATACAGGCCCAACTGCATTGTACTTTCCACACTAACTAGGCCCTCATAGCAGAATGTTGTCCCTTCTTCCAGACTTTCCAGCTGCCTGTCATTTCCTAATGACAACAAAACTATAACAACAAGACAGTGGCAACAGTAAGAAAAAGTACCATGCAACAACCATCTGTTGCATGTACGACATACCAGGCACTCTCCTACCACCCTAAGTCCTGGGCCAGGTGGGACCTTGTCCACTCACCTTCACCTCACAGCTGAGGGAACATTTCCACCCAGAGCCCACCCTGCACCCTCAGTTCATGCTCTGGATACTTGAGACTTCAGAGTTCTCTACTTCAACCATACTGAGCCTCCTTCTAGAAGATACATGTGGGCCTTTTCCACAGCTCAGTATTTTGGAAGGTAGATCGTGCCACAGATGTGTGCATCTCTGGGCTTGAGGGCTGGCCACAGGGCAGCTGTTTGCATGGGTTGGGTCTGAGATTGGCCTGCAGGCTGGTATGACCATACCTGTGCCCACAAGACCAAGGCCGCTCCTGGGGCAGGACAAAGCCAGGGGGCCTTCAGGAGTGCTGAGACGCTTAGGACAGCCCTGGGCGATCAGGAATGTTTTTAATGTAGCTTCTTAACTAATTATCATAATACTTTTCAAGTAGGTAATATTACTTCCACATGTTTAGATGAATAAAGTGAGAATTGAAGAGGTTAAATATTTAGTGCACAGGTTGTAACTGGCAGGGCCTGAATTTGACCCAGATGAGTTTGACTCTAAGATTTTTTTTCCATGATATTCTACTTTTAACTTATCCATTCTCTACATTGCAGTCTGATTTCCATTTTGTAGAAAATGTCTGAGATCACATTATTCCCTTGATTAAAAGTCTTTCATTAGCTCTTCATTTTCAGTTGGCTGAAGGCCAGCCTTTCTGGCCTAGCAGGCAAGACCCTTCACATCCTGGCTCAACTCTGCTTTGTCAAACCCATTTCTCACCAGTCTTCCCACCGTAATTTCGGGTCTCAGTTGTACTTGCGCTGTTCCATGAATCCACACTGCTTTTGCACTCACAGCCTCAGCTGGATATGTCCTTTCCCTCTTCCTCACCTGGCTGACCATGTCCCATACTGTCGCCTCAATTTCAGGGTCAAATGAGTATCACCTTGTCCATGAAGACACTTGAATTTTTCTAGGTAGAATCTCCCCTACCCCTGTTATCTTTTATAGTTTGTTGTGTTTACCTTCATACAAATGTTTACTACCTTGTACCTGTGTTTGCATGTCATCCCTTGTCTGTGATCTCCCTTAGACAGTGGGTTCCATTTGAACAGGGGCCCTGTCTCATTCATCATTATTGCCTAAGTACTTTATATACAGCCTGGACATCTTGTAAGTTACATAAATATTTATTAAAATTTAAAAATCTTATTATTACTAAACAGCTTATGTATGTCTTAAAAATAGTTTATTAACCACCGAGGAATACCCATTTTAGTTCTGGCATTTGTGCTGATAATAGACTGGCTTTATAGGCATTTTGACATTATACCTGGAAATTTCTACCTTACAGAAAAATGTGACTTTACATTGAATCCTACCATTTCACTGTCAAGACATCTAAGGGGTGAGAAGTCATTATAATAAATGTATACGTGTATTACTTGTGAGCTTTAATAGACCAGTGAGTTCTGAATAGAATTGAAAGAAATCAGTTTTGTTTTAAAGTAACTAGTTTTAAGTTACCTGTCTTTGGTTACATAGACTTTTCCGAATGATGTTTATGCCATAGACTTACTGTTTTTCCAAGAAGTGACTGTGTATTTGCCTAAAGTTATCAGCACATAAAAAAGATGATGTTACGAGATTTATTGTCCAGTTCATTTTCCCTTTCTCCCTAAGAGTTGAGTGTTTGAGTTAGAACTCTTGTTTGTTCTGGTGGCTTATTTCCACCTGCCACTCCATGGCCGAGATTCTGGGCAGAGCCTTGCCTCTAAGTTGCCATTTGGAGCATTTTCATCATAAAAAAAAATCACTAAGAAACAAAGCGCATGTGGTTCCGTGTTGCCAGGCACGTTTCACGCTGTGAGTATATTCACACTCTAAGCCCGAAAGCTTGATTGCAGGAAAACATACCATAGAAGGAAGCAAAATTCAATTAAGCGTACTGGTTTTAGATGCTTGTGACTGACAGTTATATCCCAGGGTCACACGCAAGCCTATTTTCAGTCAAAAAGGCTTTAGAGAGAAGAAAGAATTCAGTAAATGTTTGAAAGGTGCTAAGGAAATGTCTTTGGGGAAAGGGAAACTATTCCAGGAAAATTACCCAGCCTTTTTTTTTTTTTTTTTTTTTTTTTTTGATAAAGTGGGAAGGTTGGTGACTTGACAGAAGAGATGAGGCAGGCACAGAGGAAATTCGGGAAGGGTTAGCTTGGAGCCATGACTGGAAACAAGGCCACTCGGGATTGTAGACCAAAGCCTTGCCAGAAAGGGAGAGTGTGTTCACGCACACGCAGGAGAGGGTTAGCTTCACTTCTCTGTTTCTAAAGGTAGTATCTTTTATTGTGGAGAGTTTTTTTAAATGTTAAAACACATAAATAGTAAAACCAAAACTATCCATGTTCCCAAAGGCAGAGATACATTCTGGAGGGGTTTTGAGGAATTTCTTTCCAGTCTGTCTCCCTCCCTCCTCCACTCACTTCGTATGTGTATGTAATTTTTTATTCAAGTGTGGGACCATGGTATGGTGTATTTTCTACATTCTGTTCTCATTTTTAATTTCTTTGATGTAACATTTTTCAAAACATTTTCCTGGGTTCATAAAAACTTTCAAAATACTTTAAATTACTATATGTTACTCTGTTTCAGAGATGTACCAGGATTTACGTAACTTTATTTCATTGTAAGTAAAACTACAGACAAATCTTTGCTCCTAAAACTGGGCTGTTCTGTGATGATTTCTTTAGAAAATCTTCGTAGAACAGAAAATCCTAGGTCAAAGCATAGAAATATTTTTAAGCTCTTGAGGTACATTGACAAATTGTTTTTAATGGCAGAATTAAAGAGAAAAACATCATCCATGGTACCTCAGGAGGAGGTTATATGAGGAACTGCTAAGTGTGTTGATGGAGGTGAGGAGGGATTTGTAAGTGGAAACATGTAAAAGTCCATGTGTGGAAGATTGACGTGGGAGATGATGTGAGGACGTGTGAGGATGGATTGACCATGGACAGAAAGAAAGGAGTGTCTTTATAAAAGGTCCTTCGTAGACTTGCTGTGTGTGAAATGTTTAACCCAGGTCTTGAAACACGGTTTGAGAGTGACAAATGGTAACCATCAATGTCACATGGAGCTTGAGTTCAGGGCTCCAGTCACTGTTCCAGCCCTTGTCCAAGAGTAACTTTTCTCCACTTCCCTCGTCAGTAGATGTCGATAACGTTCGTCCCTCCTCATTGGGTTGAGATCGTGTGCCTAAGCCCTTAGCATCTCTGTGACATCCGCGGCCACTCTCCCTTGTATCATTTAGGAATCCTCTGGTTAAAGTGACAGAACATTTGATCCAAAGGAAAAAGCCAATACATTGTGTCCATTACAAAGTATTGTATCCAATGGAGTGGGAATGCTGCTTGATCTGGTCTTTTTTTTTTTGTTGGAGTTTTATTTATAGGCTCAACCAACCTTTAAATGACCTTCTTGTTAACACTTCTTAGGCACTTTCCATCCGTTTGTTTGTTTATTCATTTATCCATTCAGAAGCTGAATTTACACATTAGCACTCACCCCTGTCTTGGGCAGGAATGACACTTGTTTTCCTCTGTTCTGTACTCAGTGCCCAGTGCAGTACCCCAAACGTAAGGGGCTCAGTAGTTGCAAAAAAGAAAAAAAAAAAAATCCAGAACAACCTCCCTTATGATTATTATGGACTTAATTGTCTCTTTTTTTTCCCTCTAGAAATTAAAAAAAATAAAAACTTTATTGTTTTTCCCCCTCATTACATAGAATTTATATCTTCCAGTGGAAGTATTAATATTGATAATCCTAGATTGCAGGTGAAAATACCAAGGCATTTTTAATTTTTTTCAAAGATAAGTAAGTTGTGGGGATATAATGTACAGCATGGTGACTGTAATTAACAATACTATATTATACATTTGAAAGTTGCTAAAAGAATAGATCTTCAAAGTTCCCACCACAAGAAGAAAAAATTGTAACAGTGTGAGGTGATGCACGTTAACTAAACTTACTGTGGTCGTTTTGCAACATATACATATATCAAATCATTTTCTTGTGCACTTTAAACTTATACAATGTTACGTGTAACTTATATGTCTCAGTAAGTCCCTGGAATACAATTTTTTCAAAATGAATCAAATTATTTTACTGTGTTTTGTATGTTTTAAATATTGCAAGAATATTGTCAGAAAACTTTAAAATTGGAAAGACAAACCCATTGTTCTATCACAATAATATAACAATGTTTTTGTATTTATGTTGCTTTCTATTCTTTTACAGCTTATTTTTAAAATTAGACGTATCCAATGGCAAAGATAAAATCTAGATAGTATTTAAATTTTTCAGGTGATTGATAACCTAACTAATCACCTGCAGTTACCTTTGATTACAAAAATAAATCTGTTAGCACAGTTAGACCCATCGTGAGGTTGGACGTTTTCTTTACGGATAAGAACAGTAGGTGTAATTGCTATAAAGAACCCTTGGACTGTTGACGTCACGTGCCAGAAGGAAAGGGAAGAAAATGAATTCCAGGTTTCATATTTTCTCTGTACACAAATTTACTCACCTTTTTGAGCTGAATGGGAGATGCCTTGATGTTGATTTTTGTGAGAAGCCCAGGTGACTTTGTAGCCTTAAAAATATTTTCTTCATGAGTCAGCATACTCTAGTTATATAAAAATTAGAAGGTATAAATACAAAGAAAATAAAAGATCCCCCATGCCCCTGCGTGGACATACCCATTGTGAACATTCAGCTCAGCTCCTTCTTAAACCAGCGTCTGACATGATTTTCATTGCTGTGTCTCTCTCTGTACTGTTTGGATCTTTTAATGTACATGGATGCCTTTTGTAATGAAGTATAATAAAAGTGTATATTTTGAGGGAAAATTTTGAGTGTATTTTGAGCATAGCCATATTATTTAGAATTCTTTTTAACAGATTGAATCATATAAAATGATGGATATTCAACCCTTTCCGACATACAAAAAAATGACCATTTCATGTGCTCTACGTAGTAACTGCAGCAGGCTTGCTGAGGCATCTTGCTATCCCGCAGGAGAAATGGGATTTTATGTTCACAGCTGTGGCCCCAGGACCTAAAGCAGTTCCTGAAGGGTGAATCTAATCTTTATTGTGAAATACAAAGCAAAAGGATTGCTGCTGATAAAGATAACTTCATTAAGATAGAAGCGAAAATAGAAATACAATGGAAACATTTTTAACTGCACAGCAGAGAAAATCAATTAAGATACCAGTTCAGTTCCAGCTGGCTCTGGCGAAAGCTTCGTCAATGAAAATTCATCAATGTTGATGTAAACTGTGAAAGCATCGGAATTCATAAACATGAATAATAACATTCCAAATGTCACAGCAAAGGGCTGAAAAGTCTTCTGTACTCAGACTAGGAAAGATCGTGATTACTCGGAAAAGTGATGGCTATTCCTTGAACCCAGCAGCTGGTTCCAAATCCACACTTACCCCACCGATCCAATTGTATCTTTTCATAACTACACTCCAACTGTGAATGTAACGTATTGCTTCATGAGCGACCCCTCACAGTAAGATAACTTACATTACTTGTTGGATGCCTGGCCCCATCCTTTTAACCTGGTGGTCACCTGGATTGCCTGTTCTTAAAGCCATTTGCCAGACGCCACAGTCAGCGGGGAGCTGTCTGCTGGTGCTGACATCGCGGAGGTCTCTGTGGGTTTTGAAGACAGATGGTCTAAATTTAAATCACAGCTCTGTCACTTACCAACGTGTGACCTTGGACAGGTCATCTCATCTCCCTTAGTTTATTTTGCCAACTCTTAAACCTCTGCATAGTAAAATGAAATAGTAAATATGACTTTGTGAACATGGTACTTGGGACATACAGGCCACTGATTCAGTCACGGTTATTATGTGAAGGAATCCAGACAGTTACTGAGTAAATGGCTTAGATCGTAGAATCCTAGAAATAGTACGAGCAGACCTCAGAAATCTAAAGAAGCTTTGTGTTCCATCCCATGCAGTGCGTCAAAGAGGAATCAACCTAACATTCAGAAATATATTTGGTTTTACTTGAAGTTCACTTTTGTGCTCATATTTAAAGGTAATTTTGGGCAAATCCTAACTTTTCCCATATTTACCTATTTTAATTTCCCTTTGTCCATTGTCATCTTCCAGCCCAATAAAGCTGGTCCGTGAACCATGACCACACAGTTGAGGAGATGGACTCTGTCTTCTTGACACGAACAGACACTGTCATGGGATGATGTCTTCCTCATGCATGTGCAGAACTGCTAATTATTCTCCTTTAAGGAATAATAACATGTCAGGACATGAATCCTGGGGCCACTGCCTTTAATTAGACAAGAGTGACCTTGAATGTGCCTGTGCATAAAAAACTAATCGCTTCATGTCACTGAATCTGGTTTAGGTGTGCCCTTCCCCCGTGAGGCAGCATCCAGAAAGAGCAAAAGGTGATTTATTGCCATGCAGTGTGTGCAAAGGGGACTAAATGTGTGCCACGTTGTATCTTTATTATAAATTCCATCCTGAGACTCAATTAACAGGCCTGTTATTCTATTTTATTGAAACCACTTAAAAAAAATTAAGGCAGCAGGGATTTTATGATACCACAGAACAAGCAGTGAAATAAGTTGTGCCTCGTGAGCTTTGTTCATTTCCCATGTGTGTTTGTTTCCTGTCGAAGGCAAGATCTGAGGCTCGTGACACTAATCTGGGGGATGCTTGAGGTTGAGGGGCTGAGAGGCCCTGGACCTTGAAGAGAGTTATCCCCCTCACCTCCTACGTGCACACACAGGAAGCCACCTCTCTGCTTCAGGGCTCAGGGTAACAGCTCTTCAAGGCTCCTCGTCCCAGTGGAACCCTGAGCCCAGGCAGGGAACACGGGCTTCTTCTCTGACTCAGACACCGGAGTTTGTGCCACGTTGGGCAGGTCCTTTCTCCTGAAGACAGGGGCTCTTAACTTGGGATCCATGTCGGGTTTTGGGGGGGGGGGTGGCCCATGAATCCTCTGAAATGATTTTACACTCCTCTAGGAAGAGGGAGTGTAAAGGTTAAGGAAGAGGGCTATTTAGCTTTGCTCTGATCTTTTGAGACCAAAGGGTATTGGAAGAAACTTGATCTTGGGAGTTGGATAGATTTCCGTTTGAATTGTCTTCAATAGATTTTTAAGCTGTGTGACCTTGGGTAGGCCATGAGACCGCTCTGAACCTCCTTTTTCTCAAATGTAAAACAAGGGTAAGAATGCCAGTTTTAAAGGTTGAAGTGACTGGAAGACTAAATAGAGAAATAGGTAATATTCTTTTTTCTCTTTCACCCCATGAATAAAATGAAAGTGAATATCTGTTCTGTATTGTTTCTTGTAGGATGTTTCCCAGCACCCATGATGGTGCCTTGCACACATGTTAATGGATGGTGGGATGGATGGAGTGCCTTGGTTTTGTATCCAGATGAAACCTCTCAGCCTGCTTCCTCAAAGCACTGATTTTCTAAGATAAATCTTGGTGCCTGAATTGGTTGTGCTAAGACCCTCCCAGGACATGTGCTCGTGTCCTGTACAAAATCTTTCCGGATACTTTGACAAGATTAGATCTTCTTCTCCTGTGATGAAAATCATTGTCTGTGCTGGGCCTCTGTCTATATCAGGGCTGGGTAAATTACAGCATGTGGGCCGAATCTGGCCTGTTGCCTGTTTCTGTAAATAAAGTTTTATTGGAACGTAGCCAAACTCATTGACTTACATATTAGCTCTGTTTTTGTGCTACAGCAGAGTTGAGTAGTTAGCACAGAGACCACATGGACTGCAAAGCCTAAAATATTATCTGCCTCTTTATGGAAGAAGTTTCCCAACCCCAGATGCATATTATCTGTAATCTTTACTGTAACCCTGCAGGATTGGTCTTAAGATGCTCTTTCTATGGGATTAGAAGCTAAGACTGAGCAGAGTTAAGTATTTTGACTGAGATCGCACAACTTAGAAATAGGTTTGAATTCAGTTCTGTGTGATCCCATAGCCCATAATCTTTCCACTAAACACTGATACCTTTCAAATCAGCCCAAACCTACCTGAACCAATTACACCTTCCAGTCCCTGGTGACCATGATTGGCCTGGGGAGCAGTTCAGTGATGTCCACTAGAATCGTGGTGCGACCTGGTGGTCCTGGCACTTGTCAGCAACCTGGCTCTGGTCTGTGATATAAATTGTGTGAATGTAGAAGTAGGTAAGAGTGGATAGAGGATTTCAAGGACTAATACTGTTGATGGCCGAGCAATATGGGCACGTAGCTGTTTATCTGCAAATAGAATGCTGCTCCCCAAGGTGCAGCGGGTTCAGCATTTCCAGGAATGTCCTGGTTGCTGCTGAGTGTGGCATCCACTCTTGTTTGGTGTCTTTGGTGAGAAATGTGTAAGGCTTGTCATTTTCAGCGCACAGCCATTCAGCAGACTTTCCCTGCTTCGGGCTATGGGACTGGAAGTGTTTTGGAACTTCCACACTTGCTCACTGGTACCGTGCCCTCAAGGGCAGATCTGAACTCCAAATCCAAGATGAAAGTTCTTTCACAGTGAGTTAATCCTGGTGGAAATGTGATTGTTTCAAGAGTTAGCAGATGAAGTTCTATGGTTCTTTTGTTAAAATTCCATCAGCTCATTATTGCTAATTCTCACTTGACTTTCACCCTTCCGATTAATTTTTCCAAGTTTATAAACTGGTTGTGATTAAATAAAGAAGCAAAATTGGGAAAATTAGCTATTCCTGCTTTAATTGACCACATAGCAGTGTTTGCCTGGTAACGGTGACAAGCTGATGATAATGGTAACAGCAACAGAGGGGTGAGAAGGATTAGGAAGGCAGGTGAATGTTCCTTCTGATAGTCTGTTTTTGTTCTTTGTGGCCGGTGTTAGGGGGAGTGTCTGGGATTCTCCATTTGTCACAGAGCTGCTGATGGAAGATTCCATGGAAAAACTGCAGGGTGGACAGGAAGGAATTAGAGCTGTAATTAACTTTCTGTTTCACTGTGTTCTACAACTGTGATCCTTATTTCTCCAAAAGACCAAATCCTGTAGTCTTACCCTGGGGCTTTCATACTGCCTGAAGTCAATGAATCTTTCAGTTTATGCTGAAAATATAAAACAGATAAAAATGGGGCTGATCTGGTTTAAGCGAGGGTGGGGGAACCTGGTAAAATTAAGTAGCATTTCATTTGTTGCGCCAGTGTGAAACTGGGGGAAATAATGGGTTGATTAAAATTCTTGATCTGCTGTTTAATTATTTAGAGTGAATGGTTCTTACAGAAAAATGTTTCTTTTTGTAACCCTTTGGTTTATCTCTAACATATTTTAGTGCCCAGTTATTTTTTTCTTAAGCTTCAATATATACAAGTAGCTGTCAAACCTTTTTTTTTTTTTGTCTTTCGCATGACACCAGGTGCTTCTCATGGGTCAAAGGGGTTGAGGGTTCATTTGTATTTCTGTCTTGGAAACATGTTTATTAAGAACCCATCACAAAATTCAGATCTACTTGATGGAGACCAAAGGGCAAATTCAAAAATTATAAATATTGGGAGTTTGAGATATGCAGATCTTAACTACTATATATAAAATAGATAAACAACAAAGTTTCTTCTGTGTAGCACAGGGAAGATACACATTCAGTATCTTGTAGTAACCTATAATGAAAAAGAATATGAAAAGGAATATATGTATGTATATGTATGACTGAAACATGTTGTACACCAGAAATTGACACAGCATTGTAAGCTGACTTATACTCCAATAAAAGAAATTTAAAAAAATTGTTAAAAACTATAAATGATTAATGAACACTTTGAGTTTAGGAGAAATTGACAAGTTATTCAAATTTCAATTTATATCGATGAGGCAGAGTTGCAGTGGCGATGCTGTTACTTGCTCGGTGAGGGAGAGGTATGAGCAGGGCGTAGAAATCTTTATAAATGGTGCTTCCTAGAGTTGTGCATTCCAGGTGTACTTACAAGCAGTTATATTAATTTGGGAAAGATCAGGTATGTTTCTGGACTGACTGGTGAGGGTCCTTCCATGTAATAATTAGTTCACCAAACAGTTGTTTGAAAGTCCTCGTGTGTGTTCTCCCTGTAGCCATCCTTAGAAGGTGAGCTGCTGATATGCTATTATATCTGCACAGCTTTTTTGCTGTGTTTTTTTTTTAAGTCCATGTACAATTTCACTATTGGTCATAGTTTTGTGTATGTGTGTGGCGGCATTTGGGGGCTGCTGTACATAAGGCTTGGATCACTTGACTGCCAGCTTTGCTGAGCTCACCTGCTGTCCTTATTTATGTTTGCCAGGGAGAAATGCCTGCTGCCTCTCCAGTTGGCTTTGGAATCCAAGAATGTGAAGCTGGCCCAACATGCCTTGGCAGGGATACAGGTATGGCTGTCGCTGAGTGCAACAGGATGACAGAAGTTGACAGACCACTTTGGCCTTGAAAGAACAAACAGTTAACATTTTAAATACTGATTGTTTAAAATCCCAGATAGAAATTTGATTGAGCTGGGGAATAACCAGGGAGGGTAACAGGATTTCCTTACATTTACCAGCATTCCTCTGTGCACAACATTATCTTGACGAGCCTTTGTTGTTAGACAGATTATTGGCGACCCAGCTAAGCCCATCCAGAAATGAAATATTTTTTGTGACATCCAACTTTTAGGAGAGTAAGGGATCAAAAGAGAGATACCTCAAGTTCTGTACCATCTCAAATCTTGTATGTGTTCAATATCTGTGATTCTGGGTAATGATAAGCTGGAAAGATTGTGTTTTGTTTTTCTATTCTACAGTTAGGTTGGCGAATGGATTAATGTGTTTTGTTTCCAGAATAAGATTGGGAAGAAAAAAGGAAATTTGGTCTAATGAGAAAAGTCAGATTGCACACACAGATAGCCTTCTCTGAGCATTTGTTCATTTTCTTTTGTACCATACATAATAGATCTAGTTCCAAAGGTGCAAAGGTGACGGCAGTATAAATACATTGACTGTTTAAGTGTTTAGTATCTAAGTGACAAGTACTGTGGAGTTGAAGCCTGTGGGGGATTTGTCCACATGAATGTGGATTGGTAGCATTTGCTGGCTGTCCTTTCACATCAGCATGTACTATTTCATCGTTAGCTCTGTAAGTTCAGAGAGGTCCCTCGTACCTTTTAAGAGTTCATAAATATGAAAGAGTAAGAAAATTACCACTTTTTTCCCCTAGGGGATTGGAATTAGGTAATGTGTATTTCAATATGCAATAGCATTCAAAATTTTTAACATTTAAAAAATAGTTAAATAATATTATTAAAAACACCTTGCTTTTGTCCAAAGTAATTGGGCCAACCATAAAAATAAATGGGAGTTTGTCTTGATCTGCCACTGATGTTCCCTTTTCTCTAGTATTGCATAGATTTTCCATTTAGTTACTTTTTTTTTGGACCCTCAAGGGCTCTAAGTTATACTCCAGTGTTTTCAGGGGCTTGCATAGTGGGAACCTCAGTGATCTAGTGGGTGTGGTCTTCCGCTCACCATTCCCTGTGACCTTCCATCAAGTTAAGGCTTTTTTTTTTTTAGGACTTTCTAGTCTTTATCACTTTAAGTTAAAAACTAACTCTGGGCTGCCCTGCATATATTGCATGATAGTCAGAAATCTCTTTTGAGAGGATACTTGGAAAACATTATGGGTTCAGATCCAGGCCACCATAATAAAGCAAATATTACAATACAGTGAGCCGCATGAAATTTTTTATTTTCCAGTGCATATAAAAGTTACGTTTATACTATACTGTAGTCTGTTAAGCATCCAATAACACTATGTTTGATAAAATGTACATACCTTAATTTAAGAATACTTTATAGATAAAAAATGCTAACATCATCTGAGCCTTCAGCCAACTGTAGCAGTAACATCAGAGATCACTGATCACAGATCATCATAGCAAATAGAATAATAAAGGAAAGAGTAATAAAGAAAAAGTTTGAAATATTGCAAGAATTACTAAAATGTGACACAGAGACACAATGTGAGCAAATGCTATTGGAAAAATGGCATCCATAGACTTGATTGACACCCAGTTGCCATAAACCTTTAATTTGTTTAAAAAAAAAAAAAAAAAACAGTATCTGGGAAGCTCAGTAAAGTGAAGTACAGTAAAATGAGGAATGACTGCAGAGGCAAATGTCAGAGCCTATGAGGAAAGTTTGAAATGCTTGCTTTCCGGATCTGCAGTGGCATTCAGCTGAAAGAGGGACTCATTACCCTGGATGAATCAGAATTCCAAAAATTCTTCATGGCTGCAACCCTATGCCGCATGGGACAAGGACAAATTTAAAAGGGATAAATATAAAATCCATCCTACACCAGGGTCTCAAAAGTCAACTACCTCAGGACAGAATGGGGACAAACCACTTAATTGCAGCCCTTGTAAATGAGAATTGGGGATTTCCGGGTGACTCAGCATAGAACAGATGTGTTGTGATTCACAACTAAGCTAATTTGATCAGGGAATATGATTAAACTTACGCATTACTGTTTTTGTTTGGTGTTAGGCAGTAAACATATTTAACTATCTTATATTTAATAGAATTAACTAGAATTCTAGAGGTGGGCAGTTCTAGGTTTGGTTCAGGAGCTCAGGGGTGCCACCAGAAACCCCATTTCTTTCTTTCTTTCCTCTCTGCCATTTAAAATTTTTTTTATTTTTTGAATACTATCTTAGAATAGTTTTAGGCTTACAGTAAAACAGAGGAAGGTGCAGAAATTTCCCATATACCCCTTACCCCCACATACACAGAGCCTCCCTGTCATCGACATCACTCAACAGAATGGTACTTTTTCCTTTAAACAAGGATGAGCCTACATTGATACCTCATAATCACCCAAATTTCCACAGTTTACCTTCGCATGCACTCTTGATGCTCTTGGTCTTTATTTTCAGACCACCCTTGAAGTATTACATTCACGCCGGAGGCCGCATGTCAGTCAGGAGAGTGTCTGTAAAACCATATCATTGAGAGAACATTTGATGGCCCCTGGGGAGGGTTAGTATGGAGAGGAAGAGATTAGCTGACTTCAGATATTTGAGAAGTTTAGTCTACATGGCTCTGGGGAAGGGTGAGGTGGTAGAGGCTGTAGGCAGGTGGGTTTTGGTACAATCTCAGAGAGAATTTTATGAAAACTGAGTTGTCCTCCAATGGCAGAGAGCTATTCTGTGGGATGTAATGACATCTGGGAAACCTCATGAAAGTGACTGTCTTCTTGTTTGAGTTATTGTGGGATTGATTTTCTGATGAAAATACATTAAGACACATGGATTCATGAATAATCCCAGGGTAAATGACAGCTCACATTAGGAAGTACAAAGGCAATTATCTGAAAAGTCAACTTGTTGTCTACAGGACCTTCTCCTTTCTGGTGACAAAGGTACATTCAGAAAGTGTGTGTGTGTGTGCGTGTGACTATCTGAGGGGCTAGATTCCCCCTGGAGCATTCATCCTCCATCCCCACCAACCAAATCACTTGTGTGACCACTGCAGTAGAATTTTGCTTCATAAAATTTAGACTGAATTTTCCAATAGCAGGATAAGTCTTTGCCCAAAACCATTTATCAAAGGTTTGATATGTTTTTTTTTCATGGCACAGAGCAGGGGCTCTTTCCTAATGGCCTCCAGCAACATGCTGCCAGAGTAAGAGACCTTACCCTCAGTGCATACAGTACATACTGGATACAGGAGACTAAGGCAGCAGGGGAATGCCTATCTGTGATCACTGCCTTGTGCCTCTTTACAGAAGCTTCTGGCTGAAGAGAGGTTTGTATCCATGGAAACGGACTCCGATGAGAAGCAGCTGCTCAATCAGATCCTGAACGCTGTGAAAGTGACACCTTCCCTCCACGAAGACCTGCAGGTGGAAGTGATGAAGGTTGGTTTGATGTGGTCCCCCCAGTTTGTGTCACTGGGATGGGAACAGACACTGACCCTTCCGCCCTCATTGTTATCTTGAAAATGCCTCTGCACCATGGTCATGGGGAATATATGGTTATAATCCTTGCTTATGGTCCCCCAGAATTACCCTGATTGTTGAACAGAAATGACGACTAAGTAGAAAGGCACAGTTTCAGTAAGTCTGTTAAGATTTTTTGGCCTGATCCTGCAGATCAAATGTTGTTAGGAAATGTATTTATCGTCTTTTGAGAGACTGTATGTGAGTAATTCCAGCTTGGGGTAGATCTGATCATTCTAAGCATTCTACCTGCCTGTTTATGTTAAAACAAAGACCTAGTGATGTTTTGATACATATTGAGATTTTAGAATCATCATTTTAAGGGAAAGAAGCCTATCCCTGGGAGCCATATCAGAATTACATCTTTATTTCCATCATCAAATTATGTGACCTTACCTCCCACATTCTACTTACTGTCTCCCTTTGGGGGATGGCCTCTCTTCCTCCCCTTTCCCCCTTTTTCCCTCCCCTGAGAATCACTGTAATTGGGAGCCCCTTCTACTGACTCTGGAGTGTGTTGTGTCCTGTGAGTGAACAGTGAGTCAGGCAGAAAAGGATGGAAATTTCTATCCCCAAACAGCACCTTGGTCAGAGTAAAACAGCTTGAACCAATGAGCTAGCTTTTGTAAAGCCGCCTGTCCCTTGAGGACTGTGTGTAGAGAAATGTTTGAGCGGTTGGTGTCATATCATAATGGTTGACTTCTTCCTGGAAGCGCACTGTAGAATTTTGGTCTTGGATAAGAGACATCACTTCTCTGGCTTTCAGTTTCTCCATTCAGACAAGAAAATACCAGCTTCGATCATGGCATTTTCTTAACACCCTGGGTCTCACCCCAGCCCTGTTGCTGGGTAATTGAGTGTAGTGATTAAGAACTCGGACTTTGAAGCCAGCCTGTCTGGATGTGAATGCTTACTCACTTCCTAGTTGGATATCCTTGGACAGACTCCTTAACCACCCTGTGCTTTTATCTCCTCGTCTGTAAAATGGGGGGAATAGCAGCACCTACCTGGTAAGATTGTGGTGAGGATAAAATAGGGTGATCGTTGTAAGGAATTTAGCACAGTGTATGGCACAAAGCAAGTGCGTCAGCAGTGTTGTGTGTTACTGCTTCTATTCCTACCACTTCTGCCACTTCTCCCTCCTGCTGCCCAGTCCATCAGCTCAGGGGGCGGGGCCAGGAAGAGTCTCATACACAGTACGCATTGCAGGTCCCCTCGCCAGCTGATCTTAAAGATCCCGTGGTCTTTAACTGTCTTTGATTCTGGAACATCCAGTTTTGCCTTGTCCTTTGACACACGTTGGGCAGCTGTGCATTCCTAGGAACCAAAAAGTAACCACCTCTAGACTTGTCTTACTTCTCTGCTACCTCGGTGCCACCATTGAGGCAGGCAGGGCCAGCTGCCATGTTCATCGCTTTTACGACTTTCAAGTTTAGTCTGTTGATCTTCTACTAATAGGTCTCCAAATACTGGCAGGTGAGCATTGATGTCATTCATACTAAGAGACACACCTCACAGATTTCATATTATTCTGGAAATGCTCCCAGGAATACAGTTTTATGTGGAATACAGAAATTTCTATTAAAAATTAAAATGAGGAAATACTTATTCTTCTAGGAGCCTGGAAAGAAGAGGATGTTTAATGGTTATGTCGACAGTAACACCTGTTTGGAAAACTTATGCTAGCTTTCTAATTCCAGCCCAGTGGTGCCTTCTGCTAGCCTTGCTGAGGACAGGAGTTGACACATGTTTGCTCTACTGGAAATCCTGGAAAGCCTGTCTTAATGGACTTTGTAATGACACCATAATAGACCACGGTACTCGTAGTTAATGTCTGGCCATAGATCAAACATTGTCAGAGAGAAGGAAAGCAATAATCTGGGCCGCCATTCTTCATAAGTAAATTCCCAGAATGCTTAAAAAGATAAGGGCCTTTGCTACATACTGTTATTTTTAAAAAAATTGACCATTGAAATTGGGAAAAAATATTTCAATTCACAAGAAACCTGGCCTTAAGCTAATTATTTTTGGACAAACATTTTTAGCCAAGCAGCTAGAAAATTCATGTGATAACTGTACTTTAGAGTGGTGTTATTATTAGCATCAGATGAAATTTTGGAGATGGTGGTCTGACTGTGATAGCCCACGAGTGAGGGCTCCATGATCATTTCCTATTAGATTAAAATTACTTGTTTGGGTATAAAGGTAAATGCAAATTATAGCATTTGGGGCTTAGAAATAAGTTTTATACCCTTTCTCCATGTATGAGGAATTTCTATACCAACTTCAGTCATCTTCAGAAGCACGAACCCTTTTATTTTGTAAGTCTGTAATACTCATAATGGCCCAAATAAAAACTTTAAGTCCTTGTTTTGGTACTAATATCATTACAACATTAAGATGCATTTACCACTTTTTCTCCCCAAAATTAGAATTGGATGAGTCATCAGGGAAAAAGACTGGATTCCCATTACATATAAAGGGTGTATTAATTTATTCTTGGTGCTTCTACATAACTCATTCTGATAATAAATTATCTAAACTAGGTATTTTTTGTAAAAAAGTCTCCAGTCATTTTATATAGATACTTTGTCAGAAAATGTTTTAAAATGTGATATGGTAGATGCTTTCAAATGCTGGTCTAAGTATACTATTCAGGAGACGTAACGCCACACCATGTAGTTTTTATTTATTTCTGTCTAACTGTGGCATAGCACATTTCTATAACATCCTAAGTGCTATTTTTGAAAAAACTTTATCATACATTTTACTCACATACTGCTATCTGCTAGTGTTTATAAACACGAGAAACTGAACCATGTCACATTCTTAGGCGTGTGTAGCAATTGAATTAAATTCCTGGAGGGAAAATAATGTGGTTCCCTCTTTTAGAGGTTTCCCCGAGATTAAACAGGAAGTAGCTAATAACGAAACCCAAGGTTCTGATGGGAGTGTTCTCATTAAGAAAGAAGGCCCTAGGCTTTCAATTGGATGGTTAAAAAAAAAAGTCAATGATGCTTGCTTCCGACAAATTAAACAGGAATGAGGTTAGATCTCTTAGTCTAGGAGCTGTTCTCCGTGGTTATACGATCTAACAGGAGGGGGAGAAGAGGCAACTTTGATTCATTGAAATGGCCATGGAATCCAAATACAAATTTTATTGCTGAGCAAGCAAGAGTATCAGAACTGTAGCATATCAGAAGGAAGATTTCTCTGAAGATGCATTACCTTTGACATGGATTCGTAGATAGCAAGGAGCTACTTAATACTGAGGTTGAATACTTGTTCCCTTTGGTAATATTTTTTACCATTGTGTGTACCATTTCCATAAATGCTAAGCAGACTATGAGAGCCGGGTGTATAACTAATGACATCTCTGACTAGAGCAATTAGTGCTTTCTTCCCCCTTCTTTCTGATGGATAATCTTCAGTGAGGTCATTAATTGGTACAGCTGGTGAGTCTTCAAAGACTGGGAATTGTGACTGGATTTCTGCCTCTGTAAGTGTGTTAGAGATGTGAGCATCCTATCTGGGGAGGGCAGGCTGGCTTTGTCGGTAGGGAAAGATACGATACTAGATGCTGAGAAAGCATTTGATGAATGTTCTTTTATTGGACATCTTATTTTATGTGCATCTCTAGAAAATAGAAATGAATATTGGTGGAGTGCTTTACATTTTTAAAGGAGAAATGACAGGCCAATTATTTAACATTTGTTATAGACACTCCTAGGAACCAAAAAGTAACCACCTCTAGACTTGTCTTACTTCTCTGCTAAGTACATTACATTCATATAAAGATCAACAGCTAGGGAAATGGCAGGACCAGTATTTGAACTGTAATTCAGCCTGGGGTCAAACATACACTCTTTTTTTTTTTTCCCCAAGTTGAAGTATAATCAGGTTACAATGTTGTGTCAATTTCTGGTATACAGCATAATGTTTCAGTCACACATATACATACATATATTCATTTTCATATTCTTCTTCATTATAGGTTACTACAAGATATTGAATATAGTTCTCTGTGCTATACAGTGGAAACTTGTTTATCTGTCTTACATAGAGTAGTTAGTATCTGCAAATCTCAAACTCCCAATTTATCCAGTTTATCTCTTCCCACCCCCTTCCCCACCGGTAACCATAAGTCTTCTGTGAATCTTTCTGTTTTATAAGTTCATTTGTGTCTTTTTTTTTTTTTTTTTAAGATTCCACATATAAGTGATATCGTATGGTATTTTTCTTTCTCTTTCTGGCTTACTTCACTTTGAATGACAGTCTCCAGGTCCATCTATGTTGCTGCAAATGGCATTATTTTATTTTTTTATGGCTGAGTAGTATTCCATTGTATACATACAGCACAACTTCTTTATCCAGTTATCTGTCAATGGACATTTAGATTGTTTCCACATCTTGGTTGTTGTAAATAGTGCTGCTATGAACATTAGGGTGCATGTATCTTTTTGAATTAAGGTTCCCTCTGGATATATGTCCAGAGTGGGATTGCTGGATCATATGGTAAGTTTATTTTTAGTTTTTTGAGGAATCTCCATACTGTTTTCCATGATGGCTGCACCAAACTACATTCCTGCCAACAGTGTAGAAGGGTTCCCTTTTCCCCACACCCTCTCCAGCATTTATTGTTTGTGGACTTACTGAATAATGGCCATTCTGACTGGTGTGAGCAAACCTGCACTTTTGAACAGTGGGTTACCTTGTCTTCTAGGTCTATCCTGAAAGATGTAGGTGTTTGTCATTACTGTCTCCATTTTATAGATGACTGAACAGAAAAGTTAAGTCACAGACTAATAAGAGGCAAAGGTAGGAGTGGCTCAGAGTCCTGTATGCTTTCTGTATCCTTCCATGGCAGTGTATCCCTCATAGTTCTGTGAGCTGAATTCAGATATGAAGAAAGAATCAGTCTCTTTCCTACCAAATTAGCTTATGGCTCTGGGGTGTGTATGTGTGTGTGACAGAGTTGGGGGAAGAGAGAATCTCATTTACCATTGAGGTATTTTTATATTTTATAACAATTGGTCTTATAGAAGGAATGATCATTAGTAAAGTTTAAGAGTGAAGTGACCTAATTGTCTTGTTTTCCTCATAAACAAGGAGAAATCCTCCTTAGTCTGAAGCTACTAAGACACTTTAGAAGATTTGCAGCAATCTCTAGTATGAATGAAAAATCCAGTGTTTGATGAAAAATGGTTAATTTAGAATGTACCCATTATTGGAAGATGAGCTGACTTGCTTACAAACATATTTCTGCAGTTAATGCAGGGAAGCATCTAAAATATGTGATTCTGTGAAGTAAGTGGCCCTCAGATAACCCTCCCTCTTCCTGCTGCTCAGATCAAATGATAATAATCTTTCTCCTTTGTACACATATAGCTAAAATTCTTACTAAGTTTTCCTCCCACGTTTCTTTATCCTTTGGTATGACTGCATTAGACAGACAATAAAAGTATATGAAAAAGGAAGAAGCAAACATTGAAAACTGGGAAATGTTATTTTCCATTTAAGAATTTATGCATTATTTTTTAGATGAAGATATTTTCATATTATCTATTAATTTTTTTTTTTTAAGATTCACCATCTCCAGGTGCCATGCCATTTGAATATATTTGAGAGCAACTCTACTAAGTATTTTGAAACTTTTCCCCCGGTATTTGTTAAGCAAGTGTAAATGCAGAGGCCTTCGGTATGTACTGCGGATGTTCTAGAGTTCCTAGTAGAGTGGGGAGATCCTCCAATGTTTTTCAATCATTTATTGCACAAATAATTGATTGTTTCCTGTGTGCCTGGCACTGTGCTAGATGCAAGGGATCATGGTGAAGACAACAAAACCAAAACCAAACAGAAAAAGAATCTTTGTCTGGAGGCTAGTGATAGAGATAGAAATCAATGAAATAGATAAATACACATAAACTGTGACAAATATAAGGAGAGAAAAATCTAGGGAAATAAGAGTGTATTTATAATAGGGCCTGATGAGGGCAGATGAAGAGGGCAGAGAAGGCTATTCCTAAGACGTGACATTTAAATAAGGTCTAGAGCATAAGTAAGAATCAGATAGACAGGAAGGATAGGGTTGGAGAAAGGGAAGAAAGGAATTCTATTTGTTAGGATTCATTTCCGCTAAAACAAGGCAGAAATTTATTTTTCTTTTGCATGCACTTAGCTCACTATTGTCTGACCCCGTTATCAGAGACCCTTGTGTGTTGCATTTTGTTTCTCCACCTTGTTATCCACAGTGGCTCTCTGTTTCCTGCCCAAATATCCACCTTCCAACCACTTGGCAGGAGGAAGGAGAGGGAGGGCACTTCTGCTTCTCTCCCATTGGCCAGGACTCGGTCATGTGGCAACAGGTGTGAGGAAGGCTGGGAAGTGTAGTCTTTATTTTGGGCAGCCATGTGCCCAGAATTCTATTCTTGAAAAAGACAAGGATGGTGTTGAGCGAGAACTGGCAGTCTGCCACAATCACGGGTCATGTCGGAATCACAGTCTGACGTATTTCCCCAGCTAGGGGCAGCCGGTGCATCATCCCCTCCGCCACCTCCTGTTTTTTTTTGGTTTGTTTGTTTGTTTTTTAACTGCATTTTTCTCCAAGGGAAGGCACGATGAAGCATTCAGAGAAGCATAAGGTTAGCTAAGGCCATGGGCCCCCTGCAATGGCTTATTCAGGGAACCTGCATATTGTAATTTCTCCAACTAGTTAGTCCTCAACTCTTGACTCAGGCATAGTGGAAAACTTCACTAGCTAGCAAGTGAAAACTGATGACATATTGTTAGTGTTGTTTTTATCCCTTTGGCGCCTAGCAGAGCATCTGGCACACGGCTTACTAATTGCTTGCTAATTTAGTTACTGACTAATGGAGGGAGGGAAACACATGTGGTTTTCAGTGGCCCACCAGATGAATGACAAACGAAAGAAACTAAAGTTGTGATTATAGACAATAATCTATGTGAGTTCAAAGATGAGGAAGACCAACATGGATTCACACTTTAGAATTAAAGTAACCTGGTACCTCATCAGAGCCTTGTTTTTAATAGGTGAATTGAAGTCCTGAGTGGTTCAGTTACTTGGCTGGGCTTACACAGTTTCTGGCTGCAGAATCACTATTTCAACCAGTCGTATTTTTCTGGAAAGGCTTTGTAACAAGGCTGAGAGTTGGTCTGGTTTGGGGATGTGTGGTTCTGGATAGGCGGAGAAGAAAACTCCATACTTGCGTTTAACTGCAAAGCCGATGTGAGTAATATGGCTTCTGAAAAAGAGTGAAACATAATGAAAGAACATAAATCTCTTAGAGTAGATAGGAATTCATTGAGGAAACTTTAAGTGGCCAAGTGGACCTGCGAGAGTGGAAGAATGGCTTGGTGTAACTGTCCTGTGACATGATCACTGGACTCTATTCTTTTTTAAACTTCTTGTTACTTTTCTTCTTTTCAAAATAACCTGGTAGCAGAGTAGGTAAGAGCACAGCTTCTCGAGCTAGAATGCCTGGTGACCTTGGGGTAGTTATTTATCTGTGCTTCAATCTTCTGATCTGTAAAATGCAAAAAAAGTTAATATATTGTTATAATTATGGTATAATGAGTCTTAAATGAGTTAATATAAAAGAAGGGCCTAGAACAGTGCTTAGCATGAGGTTGGTGTTAGCTTTGGTATTGTCACAGTTATCAGAAGAGAATGTATGTAGCATGATGATAAAATGAACATCTCTGAACTTTGAAAGGTTTTGGAATTTAGATCATTGTATTGGAGGGCGGGCAATCTTGGTAGAGAAGAGAAGTCTTGGAGATGGAAATGGAGAGGGTGGAACCTGGGATTAGTGAGGGATAGTAGTTGATGAGCCTGAAGGGGAGGTTGAAGCAGGCACTAGGAGCCTGGTCGGAGTAGGCAGCTGGGAATCCATACTGTAAGCAGCAGAGTGACATGAGCAGAGCTGCATATTAGATGTTGAAGTGGGAGGAAGGGGAAAGGGTTTTGCAGGATGCTCAGGGAAATGGCAGAACCCAAGTCAGAGGCACTGACGAGATGGCTTATTGTGAGAACCAGGCTGGTGGCGATAGGAGGGGTGCCCTGCAGCTGAGTGTGCTGAGCGGATCTGCGGTAGCTGGTGGCTGGCAGTGGCATAGGTGGTTAGTAGGTGAGAAGGAGAAAATCCAAGGTGATTACGGGACTTGGAGCCAGAGTTTCTTGCTGAATGATGGGTTTTAAGGGGCTCACTTAGGAGACAGATGGTGAGTTCACATTGTCAGATAGCCAAGAATTATAATATTTTAAAAGAACAATTTAAAGAGGTATAAGGATTTTCACATTACAGCCATTCCAAAATAGAAAATGTTCATTGTAAATCCCATCACTGTGACTGATCTCTGTATGTTCGTTTCTAATCATATCTATTTATGTGTTTACAGTTATATTCATTGTGTATTTCTTGCTTTTCACTTAACTTTAGATCATAAGCATTTCCCATGTGGCTATATTTATCCCTTTAAGGATAATTTTAATGGTCGCATAATTAGAATTTTAGAACAGGAAGAAGTGTTAGCTGTTTACCGTCTTAGAGACTTAGTGTGGTTGACTGTGATTTTCATGAAATTGCATGTATTCATTTCTGATGTTTATAAGCTGAAATTAAAGATTGAAACTTGGGAGAAATATTGACTCTAGAAATACATTTGTGAAGCCTTTAGTTAGAGGTAGGAGTTAGGAGAGTTTACCAGGGGAGAGAATATAGAGGGAGAGGATTAGAAGAATGAGAACAGTTTATTTGTTCAAGTGAATTAGCTAACTTCATTATAATTTAATATTTACATATTTTTTTCTATGGAAATCGCTAGATTTCCTAGAACTCTTTGCTAAGGGCACCTCTGATGCGTATCAATGAATATTAAACTTATTACTCGTGGCAACAAGTAAAGGCCAGAAAAGAACCTGGGACATGACCACAAACCAATAAGTAATTTGAAATATTTTCCAAACTGGAGACTCAGGAGCTCTAGAAAAATCTGCTATTGACTGAAAACAAAAACAAAAACAAAAAAACCTCTCAGAATAGCTATTTGCAGAATTTGGGCAAATTGAGCCAAAGAGTGATTTTTGTAATTACCTGTCACCTGGGCCTAAGACAAATCAATTTAAGTTGTACATGGTAGAAGTTCCCTCAGGAGTTCACTCAGATAACCTGATTCCTTTTTTGGGGGAGATCAAAATAAAGATTGGGGTTGTAGCTCAACCGCCAGTTGTTTCCTTCAATCCAAGATCTTGGAAGCATCGTGAACGGTCAGTGGCTCACCCCAGACCCCCCCCCCCCCCCGGAAGTCCTGGATTCCAGCTTTGAGGTTTTGGGAAGCAGGTTGAGATTTTCAGTTTTATCCACCTACATGGGGTATAAATGACCTAAGTGTGGTTCCCAACAGGGGAGCCTTTTGTCCCCCAGGGAATATTTGGTGGTCACAGCTGGGGGAGGGAGTGCCAGGGTAGGGGCCAAGGACGCTGCTTAACACCCTACAGTGCATAGGACGACCCCCCACAAAAAGAAGTTTTTTGGCCCAGAATGTCAGTAGTGCTTGAGGTTGAGCAACTTTGATCAAAAAAGAAAAAAAAAAAAATGCTTATCTTTGGCATCCACATTTGAAGTGTTGACAATAGGAAAATGTCCTCAGAAATTCTGTGTTGACTTTGTGATTCCCCCACCCACCTCACTCTAAAGATATGGATTCTTCCCTCCTGCTGTCTTCACAAGACTGAGCCTGCTTTGTTGTTTGCACATGCACCATGAGGGGAAGAACCTGTTTTCTTTTTCAAGGCCAAGGTACACTTTCAGCAGTTCACACTGGGAATGCTGCCCTCCCAGAGGATGGGTGAGACCCACCCCAACCCCTGTCCCGAGAGAATGGTGTTTGGTGTCCCAGTATTCTTGTCCTCAGCACTGTTTGACAGAGTCAAAAAAGAATTGGGCTGTTTCTAAAGAGAAGGAATTATGCAAATATATTTAAGTTGATGAATTTTCAAGCCAGTATACATGAGAGGCCAGAAGGGAATGTGCATTAAGTAATAAAGCCAAATTTTCAGCCAGAACCAGAGCCAGGATTTGAAATATGCCTGCACTGAGGATTTTCAGAGTCTGCTCCTCTCCAAGTCCTAGGAAAGACGAAGCCTTCTGTGGGATGTGCTCAAATTTTGAGTTATTTTTGGTGCTACAGAAGATGATTTTATTTGGCTTGATTTAAAAATAACATCTGATACTTAGAAAAATGAAACTACAGTCACCTCCAGAAGCATGTATGTGTACACTGAAATCATTTTAATGGCTTAACAAAGAGAAATATCATTCCTTGTTCATTCACTATGCCTCCATGTCCTCGGTGTGCCTTAGGGTAGGTTGACTCCCCCAGATTAGCTCACTTCTTGCTGGTTTCCTTGTCTTCTTCCCTGGCTTTAAGTCCTTAATTAGATATGTTACAATCTGGAAATTTAGAGTTCCATGAAAAGATGAGTGTAGCATTGCAATTGTGCTATGTGTTAGACCCAGAGCACAGTGTATTTTCCCTGTCATAATGCTCATTATTACTCATTGTCATCCCTTATTTTGTGACTGTCTTCAAAACCAGATGTCAGCTTTACAAAGATCAAGGATCAAGGGTCTCTTTTTGTTCACTGCTGTATGCCTGATGCCTAGCACTAGACTTGACCGCGTGTAACACCGCCATTGACATATCTGTCACATGGATGAAGGGAAGCCTGAGTAATGCAACACCAGGCAGATGTAAAGTGGCTGGATGCTCACTATCCAGTGAGCTCAGGAATCACTTCGTCACTCCTGCATTCCCTGGAAATGGTCCTCGAGAGGACTCGTTTGGAACCTTGGCAGAAATGAGCTTTGACTCAGAAATCTTACAAGTTACTGGTTACTATGTTGAGCGCTAAGAATAAGTTCTCAGCAGAGCCTAACAGCAGATGTCAGGTGGGAGAATGTTCCATAAGTCTCATGGGAGATGCCCTCTAGTTTCTGGTGATGATTTTCTCCCAGTCCTGAGGGAAGTCCTGCCAAATAGCTGGGTAAGCTGAGTGGGGGCTTACTACACTCTGATTGCCCTAACCAGGTCATCTAAAACTCTAGTAGTATCACCTATACGATTGCCTAAGCTGCCTTTAGCCAGTTATACCACCTGGATCTGGCACTCAGGTTCCCAGGACAGTTTTCCTGTGTACCACCTGGCTGTCTTACCACATTGTCCACACAGTGTACAAAAATGACTAGGTACACAGATACGTAGTCCCATTGAAACACAATGAGGTTGATTACTTATGTGGACAATGCATAGGAGGGATGGAGCATGGGCCAGGATTCACCACACTTCCCAGAGCCCAGTAAGGTGCTGTAAACATAGCAGGCATCAAAAAGTTAGACCTTACATCTAAGGAACTTATAAATCTAAGGGGGTGGGGAGGGGAGAGGGCATGCAGATTTAAGAAGTGTATCTACGCTGCTCCAAATAAACACTACATAATAAGCCTTTTGCATTTTCTGCCCATTCTGTGATTAAATTACATGTGTAGAGTAATTTATGTGATGGAGTTTGAACAAGGTATATATCCTGGTTCTCTAAAACATGTTACTTCATTAATACATAATGTAAAGCTTTGTGAAATACATAGGAATGGGGGTATGTGAGAGATTTCAACCAGACTGACTAGAATGATAGGGAGTAGGTATGGGGAACAGTGGTCTCAAACGTGAGTGACCGCTGCCTTCTATTTTGTGAATTCCCTGTATCCCTTCACCAAATGCACCCCAGTCAGTTCCTTGTCACTGGGAACACTAGGATCTGCCTTTAATTTTATCGACATCATATTGTCTGCTTTATCCCTCTGATGTCCAATTTGCCTCAGTACTTCTAGTTTTAGTTGTGATTTGTTGCCCTGACCAGTCCTAAAATAATATGTGCAAAACATTTAACATGAGCAAGCATTTTAATTGATGTGTAATAAGATTCTAACCAGCCTTTTTAGCATCGTCTCCAGCCTCTGCCTTCACACTGCATGCCTTTACTCACGACATTTCCTTTGCTCGGTATCTCTGTCCTTCCCTTTTCTCTCCTGTATCAGTGCTTTGCTCACATGTCATCTCATCTGTGAATTCTCTGTTCTCCAAAGTTGGGATGTCTTCAGACTTTCAAAATTATTATATACCTCATGATTGCAGTAGCATTTAGTACCGTCAGCCATAAAACAGAATTGTATGGGCATTCGTTTCTCCAATAGATGGTGAGATTTTTATGGTAAAGATGGTACTTGCTTTGTATTTGACCCCACAGCTATCAGAACTTTGGTGAAAAATGACTTGAATTGATTCCAGGACCTGAATTGATACCGGAGAACTCCCAAGTAGAGAGGAAGTAGAGCTGGGTCAGCATGATGAGAACTTTGGGCAGTAGGAATTGTGGGCAGTGATGTGTAATAGGGTGAAGACTTCGAAAAATTTATGCTTTTGAATGTGGATGATCTGATTGATTTTTTTAACTTAAAATGCATTTAATCATTTACATTGGAATGGCTGCCATGATTACATCAAATGGAGACTTGTTTAATCTCTGTGAGAAGACAGGCTAAAGATACATGTGCTGTGCACTTTTTTTTAAACTGTCGTTTAATTAGTTCTTCCATTAAATATCGTTATGAGGTAGGATGAGAATTTTAAAGATAAAGGGATAGAGGACGTAGGCAAAGTCATAGCAATTAAGTACTGAATCACATGCCACAATAACATTAGTAAAACATTTATGTTTGAGCCCTGACATCACAGCCCCTGCTCTGTCATGATTATGATCATGGGGCAGAACGAGCCTGATGGAAAGACCCCAATCATAATGGGAAGATGCTCATGGGAGAGGACTGACCTCGGGTATTCTTGATCAGAAGTGTGCACCTGTGATCTTGTACGTGTATTCATTACTTGTCCACATCTGTCTCCCTCTGTTCCTAACGTGGCTGCATTTTTCAGATTATTTCAGATTCAGATCCCTTGTGCCCAATTCTGGCAATAAATCAGCTTCACTCTCTGCTTTCCAGTCTGATCTTTTTTATCCAGGGTTTCTATACACATTTTTAATTGAGGGGTTGTTTCTTGGGTGTAGGAGCTGTTCAATGATGGTTTTTGAATAACTGGGGTTTTGACTAGCCCTGATCCTAATCTTTCCCTTCCCGTGGAAGGGTCTGTGCCTGCTCTGCCCATCCTCTTAGTTCATCTGTGGAGGCAGTTCCAGCAAGTTAGGTTACATGACGCCTCCTACCACCCAAGTTCCTGCTGTTCAGTGATAATGTAGTCAAAATGCTTTAATGACCCTGTGAGGGGTGTGTTTTTAATGGAATCACCCTCAATATTTAGGTGCTCCTGTTTTCCTTAAGGCCAACGTGCTCAGAATATGGATTGAAACTTTTTACCCTTTCATTATGCAGTGGTAGTCAGACACTTTAATTAAATGTCCTGCACCCGGTCTGGGTTTTAATCAAGTGAATTAGTGCTTGCCAGGCATCAGGCGCACTGCCCGTTTCTCCATGTATCAGTTTCGATAAGTCATTCCTGTCTGCTGCATCAGCCTCGCTAGACACCAGGGGCCCTTTCTATGTCTTGGGATTCGGGAGGAGCGTGGGCATTGTCAGCCCTGGAATTAAAGCCTGCGGTGCTTCCAGCAAAACTGCATGGGCTCAAACAGTCAGCTTCATTTATATGCTTCACTTTGATGCTTTTTATTGTTGTTGTTGTTGTTTTTAGTTTTTGCATAGAGCCCAATGAGTTTTCGGATATTAATTAGGTGTGGGGAGCCTTTGTTCAAAGATCTTTTGGACAGGATGTGCAGTGGCTGGGTGCCGACATCCTCAGCTTCCTTCAGGCTGTTGCTAAGAGGCCTCCCTCTACACGTGCTGGCTTCCCTGTGGTGGAGGGAGTCAAGCCTCCTCTGTTCCCTCGACAATCTTAATGATCAGATACTGACCAAATCTGCGGACTCCATGCCCTTCCTGAAGACCTCCCACTTCCTCCAGCCTCTGCTGCCGAAATGCTGCTCTTGCTCACAGAAAACTGGGTTGGGTTTGCAAATTTCTTTCCAAACCCACTCTTGTGCACCCCGTACCAATGCATGGAACAAAGGAAAGAAACGAGTCAATCATCAGTCCTATAAGGAACAGTATTAATTAGCCAGTTCAGACAGATACTTGCCATCATTAGTTTTTCTTTTTGTCAATGACTTTATCTTTTCATTGACATATAGTCAGTTACAATGTGTCAATTTCTGCTGTACAGCATGAAGTCCCAGTCATGCATATATATATATATATACACACATATATTCATTTTCCTATTCTTTTTCATTAAAGGTTATTACAAGATATTGAATATCGTTCCCTGTGCTGTGCAGAAGAAATGTGTTTTTAATCTATTTTTATATATAGTGGTTAACATTTGCAAATCTCATCATTAGTTTCGTACTGTAAAGTATTGCCAGTTGTCAACCTTTATTGAAAATACTTAAAAAAAACCGAGAGCCCAGATGGGCCAACTCACCTCCCCACCTCCACAGACCACTATCTCCATCAGCTACTCTGTCATACCCCACCTGCCTGCCACGAAACACAGCATAGAAAAAAGAAATAAGAAAGAGAAGCCGGGCGCAGTAGCAAGAAATCAGAGTAAGATAGCAGCATGTGAGAAAGCCTGGAGGGCCTTTTGGATGCCCGATGGGTGGTGGTGTCTAACAGAAAGACTAGAAATGAGTAAATGAACAAACCAGGAATTTATGAGTCTGGTGCTTGCTCTGAAGTACGTGAACCAAGAAGCTGAGATACAGGCCGTTTTAGAGAGGGTGCCCAATAGGGCCACCTCCCCCTCTACAGGGGCGACATTTGAGTTGAGGCCTGCAGGAAGGCAACCAAGTGCACCATGTGAGGAACACCTGGGAGGAGCCAAGGACAGGAGGGTTCCAGGCAGGGATCCCACCAAGTACAGAGGGCTTCGAAGACAAGCCTCTCCCCAGGCCAAATTAGGGCCTGGTGACGCTGTTGTCCTGAGCTTTCACCCCTTCTTGAATACCTGACCCTGACCCCCAAAGACAGTCATCACACAGAAGAAAGCCTTTCCCCATGAGGCCCTGGGGCAGTTGCTCCCACCTTCTGTTCCCCTCAGCCAGCATGGCATTCAGATCACTTTTATCTGGAATCAATTCTTGGCTATCAGTTACCTTAAGGAGCAAAAGGTTGAGGAACAGATCCACAATAAACTTATCTAACCTTGTGACTAGAATTGGCAAAAAGCCCCCTTCCCTTCTTTAAGTACGTCCATATGTGCTTTCTCTGAGGGAGCGACCGTTCCTGGGGCTGGCCTGGCCCATCGCTAGGAGAGCTTCCGTGTTCCGTTTGGACAGTTGCACCTTTTGGTGCACTGATGAGGTGTGTGCCCTGCGCTGGGTACATTTGCTAGGCTTCGGTGTTCTTTCATAAGTTGGGCAGAGCCAGATGAGAAACATCCCCAGAAGGCTGCCACTGCAGGCAGGGCGTGGCTGTTGGGTTTGGGGGTCAAGGAGCAGACACCAGCAATTTCATATCTGGGACCACCAGCGAGATGAGTTGCAGCTTCAGAAGCCAAATGGACAGGGGAGAATCTAACCTCTTATCTACAAAATTAGAAACAGTTCTTAAAATGCACAGGGCTTTTATTGATCTGTTCCCTAATAGCATTACAAGTAGAAAGTGGAATTTTTAATGGTTCTTAAGAGATCTTATAAATGTCATCGACTCACTGTCAATGTAACTTGGAGAATACAAGGAACCTGGGACTAATAAATAGGCCCCGGGCAGTGTTCTGGGGGAAATAACAGGAAGGAAGAGCAAAGTGCCCATGAAAGACTGTCTAATCCCATGTGGATCTGGGAAGGCGACAGGAACAGGAAAGTACAGAGCTGGCCTGGGTCCAGGGAGACGCAGTGTTGCTTACTTGGTCAGGGCGTGGGGTCAGATTACTTGGCTTGAGATCTCAGCGCCTCAGCTTATACTTCTGTGACTTCAGGCAGCTTATGTGATCATTCTAAGCTTCAATTTCCTTGTCAGTAAAATGAGGACAATAATAGCGACACTTACTAAAAATACCAATCTGGGTGATTCATGTACAGAGCCTAACACTGAGCCCAGCCATTCGGTTTTCTTGATTACTGGACCCGCCTTCTGGAGCTGTTGAGGAATGCTGCTTCTGGCTGGCCTTGGCAATGATTCTTCCCCGGGGGAGAGGGTAGCAGCCTTTACTCTGAGTCTGTTTTATTGGGCCACATGTGGCCGCTAATTAGAGAGCAGTGGGTGGGCTGAGAAGAAGCACATTAAATAAAGCAAAGAGCAAAACAGTCCTAAAACAGGACTGTCCAAATATGATATGGAAATGTATTTCTAAATGTTTAACCCCTTCTCTCTCCCTTCCTGGCCCGCCTCATGGTTGTCACAGGTTTTACTCTGCATAACCTACACCCCGACATTTGACCTGAACGGGAGCGCAGTGCTGAAGATCGCAGAGGTGAGTGCCCGCTTTCCCCTGGTCCCACCATGCTCGGGCTGCTGGTTTGTGCTGCCTGCTCACAGCTGCTCTGCCCCCATCTGGGATCAGCGTGGGGCTGGAGCTGAGCCACAGGCAGTAGTGGGGCAAGCCCGTCTCTGCTCCTGACCATGGGGTATCTCCACCAAGGCATCGGTCTGTGGGAAGCCGGCTGTGTGGGCCCCCATTGTCCATCAGAGTGCTCTGCATGCTTTGCTGTGCTTGATCTGAGGCTTTAACCATGGAAATAACAGTACTGGTTCTCCCGAGTCCGCTACACCTAGGTGTTGCATCTACTTTTTTCCCAAAGATTCATTGAAAAGAATTTGATTTTTTTAAATTACTTTTAAGAGACCAAGGATGAGGGGGATGTTTACTGATTAAATTCTGTCCCCATCTCCTAAACCCTCATGAATACATTTTGTAACGATCATTGGAAAGCCTTTTCTTTTCCATCTGTATTGCAGCCTAGAGTAGAATGTACCTTCCAACATTCCCAAGAGTGTGTCCAACAGAAATCCTGGCTTCCTGAATGTCTGGCACATGCCCTCGGCTTTTGGAAACATCATCATTCCAGAGCTGTACTTCAATAAGCTTAGAATAACTTTCTTTCATTTCTTGAAAATCTTCAGGCTTTGTATGTTTTGACAAGAGTACAAATGCAGACCTCAAGGGGCCAGTGATATTCTGAATTTTGAAATTATAGAGAAAAAAAACCTATCAGCAGTCTTTTTTTTCCCTTTACAATAAGGATTGCCATTTATTGAGAATCCCAGATAGAAGCTTAGCACTTTGGGCATGTATTCCTTTTTCTTCTTTTCCCCATCATTACAAAAAATCAAAGTTTTGTACATTAAAGGTGAACAGTTCCATGTTTTTCTGCGCATATGCTTTGTGAAACAGTCACCACAGTCAAGCTAATGAACATATCCATCATCTTACATAGTTAACATTGTCCCTGGGTAGTATTTACATTGGCTGATACATGTGCTTTTACAGTACTGTGTGGCATTAAAGAGTGAAAATTGAGGAAAAATTATTTTTGTGCACATACAACACTTCTATGTGTCTATCAAAAGAAGGAGCAGCAGACAGCTAACCCCTCACTACAATGTAAATCAGTTCTCAAATGCTTATTTATGTGGGTGGGAAGAACACTTTTCTTTACCACGTTTGTATGTTTCACTCGACATATGTAAAGAAAGAGAATACCTATCAATATTTTTAGTTGAAGTTTAAGAGATCCTTGTGAGTGAGCTCATCATTTGTAGGTTCACTTTTTTTAAATAACTGTGGTAAGAACACTTAGCATGAGGTCATAACCAAAAAAAGTGTGCAATTCAGTAATGTTACCTACAGTGCAGTGTTGTACAACAGGTCTCTAGGACTTACTCATCTTGCATAACTAAAACTTTATACGCATTGAATAGTAGCTCTCCATTACCCCCTTCCCACCGGCTGTCCCCTCCCCGCCATAACCACAATTCTACTGTCTTGTTTCTGAGTTTAAGTATTCTAGATACCGCATGCCAGTTTACTTTTAGAATGACAGATGTAATTTCTGATCAGAGCAAGAAACAGGATTGGGATGTAAGAGGCTTGGTAGTTATCGTCTGTGTGAAGGACAAGAAAGGATGCAGCATGTCACTGCCCAGACCGGCCCCCTGCTGAGCAAGGGGTGGGGAGGGGACAGGTTGTTGTAGGACCCTCAGGAGTGGGGAGGGCGACCAGGGATTCCCAAGTGGCCCCTAGAGAGGAGGGTGTCTTTGTCATCCTCACAGGGACTAGGTTTTGAATGAGAATCTGAAAGGTTCGAGATATAATTCCTCAAAAGCCATGGACCAGCCAAGTCAAGGGTGTTTCCTGAGGGTGTCTGGAAACCAGAGTAAGATTCAGCAGTCCTGTGTAGAGAGGATGAAATGTCAAAACACAGTGGTCTCAACCAAAACGTATAAAGGAAAAACAAAACTTTTTTTTTTTTTTTTAAAAAAAGAAATCACAGCCCAAGAGACATTCAAACTTAGTGGTGAAAGCGTGGACCCTGGCGTCGCACCGTGTGGATGTAAATGCTGGCTCTCCCACCTCCCAGTGGTGTTGCCTTGGATACCTCTCTGGGCTTGAGCTTGTTCTCTCTGTAAAAACAATGCTAACAGCACCTATCTCCCTATCTCCTAGTGTGGTTGTGCTGGTTAAACAAGAAAGATGTATTTCACGTAAAAAGCTTTTAGTGCGGGTCCAGCCACACAGTAAACGCTCGGTCAAGGTTAGCTGCTGTGGTTATGGAGCTGTGGACTGATGATAACGCCCAAGCTTCCACTGAATGATGTTGCTCCGAGCAGGACTCTGAAAGCCTGGGTCATTGATGAAGCCAGCTCTGGAGGGAGCAGGAGCAAGCTTACTCCCTCTTGTCCCAACTGAAGCCCACTGAAATCCCCTAACTGGACAAGCGTTCCCAGAAGGATGTCAGTGTGAATGCAGGTCGTGAAGCAGGGGTCGGATCAACATGGGAAAATGTGGTACTTCCAATGCTAGTTTTGACTTATTGTTGGCGACGGAGGCTTGTGACTTAAAAAATTGACTTTTCACCCCTTTTTGATAGTGAGGACCTTCCCTTGACAGAGCATAGGCTCCCAGAAGATGCACCCTGCCTCTCCTGCAGACCCACAAGAAGACCCTTGTCCGTGGCAGGACTTGACAGTTGAGACTCATGCCTCACTTCGATGCACCTACTCTGCTCTGGTCACTGGACACCCTGGAGATTCTCCAGCGTGGCAGGGGGTTGGGGACTGTTTTGTAAGGACCACAGTAGTAACCTGCTTCACAGTGCTTTTGATAAAAGGCAGTGGGCAGAATGGCTCCTCTGGGCTAGCCTGGACCTGGCATGGACACCAGGTTCAGGAGAGTAAGAATCCGGCTGGCCAGCCCACGGGTAAGGACATCTCCAAGCCAGTCTGCTGAGAGAGGCAGTGGTCCAAGAGCATGATGAACACTGCAGGTGCCAGCACCCAGGGCTCACTCCATCCAGTGGCGCCAATCAAAAAGCCAGTAATAGAAACACCCTAGATAGTGTTCTTCCTGCTAAGAATAGTGGATCTTTATCCATCAGGCTGGGCTGCAACTCAGCGTACTTCCACCAGGCATAAGCTAGAAGTCTGGGCTCACTGTGGCCATTCCCTCTCAGAGCTGATCGTTCTGAAAAGGCTTAAAAACATAACGTCACTCCCTGTGGCGAGAGATGAGTGTATATACTCAGAGACAGTGTTACACAGCTGTCCCTAATGCTTAACAGTTACTCTCTTCCAGGCACCGTTCTAAGAATTTTCCCTGTATTAAGTCACACAATCCCATAGCTTTCCCTGAATTAAATCACATAATCTGCACAGTGATACTGTGAGGCAAGAACTATTATTGTATTTTATATCATAGTATTTAACAGATAAGGAAACCAACATAGAGAGAGGTCCACCAACTTTCAAAGTCACAGCTGGGAAGTGTTAGAACCAGGATGCAATTCAGGTCCCTACAACTGAGCTTCTAGTCTTTATACCCTGTAGCATGTGCCGTCATAGTTTAGCTATGGAAGGGTCACTCACAGGGGCTCTTAAGCTTGCCTCTGTGGAAATTGGTGGTAACCTTCAAAGGAGCTGCCCCTCCCTTCATCCAGACCAATCCCAGGCCTGAGCACCCTGCAGACAGCGTTGAAGTTAAACTAATCTTGCCTTTTATCTTTAGAATAGACCTTTTTATTGAGAGAATACTATGCCCCAGTTCACTACCAATAATGATTAAGGATGAAAACAACAGATCAAGCTTACAAAAGGTTGTATAAGTTCCTACAGAGGCTATTTTCAGTAGTTACTTGATTAAACTTTGACTTGTCTTTACTCTCTTGAAACGATCTCTTTCACGTACAGGGTACTTACTATTGCAAAGCATTGGAGGCCTGACTTTTATGTTGGTGGTTCTCACCAAATGCTGCACATCTGAATCACCTGGAAAGTGTCAGCAAAAATAAGATGCCTAAGGTGGCCCTAGGAATTCTGAGTTTTTTGATCTTAGAGGGACCAGGGCATACACATTTTATAAAAGCCCCCTGGTTGACTCTACTGTAGAAGTCAAGTTGAGAATCACTGCCCTGATAGTTACTGCTCTCTCCCACAGGCTTTGTTGTAAAACTATATTGAAACGAGCTGTTAGGCTCTAAAACCTCAAGTGTGGTCCCCTAGGCCCATGCACGGAGCCCCTGGGAACTTGTTAGAAATGCAGGACCTCAGGCCCCAACCCAGACCTCTGAATAAGAAAGTACCTTGTAATAAGCTCCCCCACGAGATTCATGTGCATATTAAAGTTTGGGACGCACCGCCACAGTGACCATTGGCCTAATCTCATGAAAGTGAGAGCCAAAGATAGTGGGTTTATAGACCTAAAACCCAGGTAGGGCTGCCCTGCGGCCACCCCCACGGAGTCCAGACCCCCACACAGCAGCAGTGTCCTCTCAGAGCAAGATTGTGATTCTTCTAATCTCTCTTGTCTTTCATCAACTTCTCCTGCCAAATCGTCTCCACATTTGTCATTGCTGGATAACTATTTCTTAAATTTTTTGACAATTTAATCTGCTACAGAACCATCCCACTCGTCCTTCTGACGAGTGTGTTTTCATCAATAAGACCCACCATCAACCTTTAAAAGGGTCGTGGGGATGCCACCCCCCGTCCATCTTTATGTAATCTGTCATAGGTGAGCATGGAGTGGACCTATTGGTATAAAAAGCACAGCAACGGCAGATAATATGGGTCAGGAGTTACAGGTATTAGATTATTACATGAACAATGTATAGGTAATTTAAGAAAGGATAATAGTAGAATCACTTGAAATCACTGTTTACTTCAGATAGACATGATAGGAATAAGCATTTTTCTTGCATTTCCTTCATTTTCTATTTCCTCAGATTTGCAAGATAGCTTAGAGTCTTTCGGTTTTTCACCATAGAATTTGCTAAAGAAGTACTTTTTCGCCGACAGAAAGAATCAGCTGCCAAAGAGAGTTCCTACTGCTGCCAAAAATAACAGTATTCTCTAGACTTAGTGAAACCCAGAGCGTTTGCAGGTTCTCATGTGCTTTTCACCTGCTAATTGAGCCTTTGAAAAATCTGCATCCCTGTTTATTTATTTATTTTTGTGTGTGTAGCAAAAGATTTTAAAGGTTTTATTTAGCAAAGGGAAAGAACACCTCCAAGAATGAGAGGTGGGCTGATCCAGTGGCAGATAGCAGTGGTCTTTGCCCCTTTCTCTTATACCCTCCCTTAGATTGATTGACGGCTCTTGCCCCAGGATTGCTTAGTCATGCTTGTCCCCTTTTGCGCATGTCCTTAGACGTGCATCTCTATTTTTAAAGCAAAATATTTCAGCCTCAAACTACCACTCAGCTCCTAGAAGCTTTCTTGGTTGTAGCTGAATTTTTCTTACAAAGAAGTCTTTAACTTAAAAAAAATTCTTTTCTCCTATTGTCACTTTTGCTATAGCTAGGAAACAATTTATTAAAATACCTGAAAATAAATCACTTAAAACTTCCATGGAAATGTTGGGAAATCCAGACACACTCTATTCTTTCTTACTCTAGTCTGCATTGAATGTTATCAGGAATAGTGCTTACCCTGAAGCCTGTTATCTGTTGATCAGAAAGTGGGATGTGTACTTAAGTAGGAAAAATGAGGCTGTTTTCCCAAGATGCTGCTGGAACTATAAAAGAATCATTAAGCGCTTAAAATGTAAATAAGAGGGTAACCTTCGTTTGTGGGTCTAACTTTAACTTGCTTCATTAAATTGCAGTAATGACAGTTTTTCAGAATAGGGTCTTCCATGATGCAGGAGGAATATGAAATACCAACCAAATTTAAAATTGGACAGTTAAGAAATATCCAACATGTTTTCTGTTGAATTTCATGAATTATTGTTAAAACTCCTTATGGCTACATAATTCTCTTCATTAGTTTGAAGCTGGTCCCTTAGTATTTCTCTATTATGTCCAAATTAGCAAATATGTTGAGTGCTTCAAGGATCGTTACCTTAGTATAGGAAGAATGTATTTTTAGTTATTCAAATCCAGGCTTTTTATATTTCAAATATGTGCTATTAACCACTACACTTTATTGCTTCTTAGAAAATGTTAGTGAAATCTTGCCATATTAATATTGCAACCGATTGAAATTCTTGGTGTTCTTACCCACCTTGGCCCTTTATCAAGGCATTTAGTTGGAGAATGGCGGTATGGTGGTTTTGGATGTGAGGCGGAGGTATTGATACATTTCACCTTTTCTGTGAGCATAGATTCAAGTGACCATTAGGCATATGCCACTTTCTTGGGTATCTTTACACGCTGATACTCAGTTTATCTTTTCTGAACATTGTGTTGCCATCAGAGGATATGGAGTTAGCAGTCGTTCCACTTGTTACCCCGGGAGCTTTAAACACACTGAGGCTCAAGACCGGCTGCCAAAGATTCTAATTTCATGGCTCTAGTTGTCATTAAAGTATTTTTTAAATTGTGCTGACTTATTTTGAAATATTCAGTGATACTTTTTTTTTTTTTCACTCTAATGTGGTAGTATTATTCTGAGCCATACCTCAAATAAAACATTATACAATTAAGGAGCAGATAGTCTCCAGAAAATTGGAGTGAGGAAATTCCGTTCTAAGAAGATTCTCCACTTTTCCTTCTAGAAATGTTTTCTTTTCTTCCTTGTGGGCCAGTCCCTGGACTGACTTTGGTGTGACTCCTCTGAGGTGTCTGTTGTTTGGCTACTTACTGCCAGATGGGCTTTGAGAAAAGTAGTCCTTGGCAAGACACTTACCACTTAACATTAACCTCTGATACGCATGACTCTTGAAGAACTCACTTGGTGTTACACACTGAGCAATGCAGAGGTCCTCTCTGCTTCATTTTAGGCTGGTTCATAGGGCATAGTTCAGTAACCCTCTGCAGACTAAGCAGAAAGCTCTGCCTGAGAAGGTGCAGGAATGGATGGGTTGAGGTGTCTTAAGTCATTTTTATATGCCAACTAAAGCCAAGAGGAGCGTGGAGGAGGAAAGGGAAGCCACAGTCAGTATTCCATGGATGTCTGTTCGCTTTAAGAATGTCCTTATAAGTTGAGATCCAAAAGAAAACCAGCAAGTTTCCCTTCCCATCCATGGTGATCAGATTTTCTTACACAGATATTTCTAGGAATAATGAAACAACTTCAGTTCACTCTGTGTGTATGTGTGTGTGTGCGTGCCTGTGTGTCTGCATCAGCAGGACCCATCTAATGAGATGCCTCCTGTCACATACCCACCTGTTACTGCTGTTCACCTGGAAACGGCTGAGCCACTGGGCTGTCATCATGATTCAACATAGAGTTTAGACTTATAATCACAATTCCCTTTGGTTCTGATGGGATCAACAAACATTCATAGTCTTCCCTATATAAGAGACATTTCTGCTTTCTCTTAGTTTACTTAATCTCTGATCCTTTCTGTCTTTTTATCACCATAAATTATTTTTCATCTCCATAAAAACTTTCCAATTAGAAACATACTAGCTTTTCTCTTTATAGAACTCATTCATCAGTACCATGCACTGTTTTAACAAAGCTGTCCCACTAACCCCATTCATGTAGGAAAGAAAAGATAAATGCAGTTCAACAAACTGAAGATCATAGGTACTTTGCAAAGCTACGCCAACTTCTACTGTGGCAGCTTCTTTAAAATTGATGATCACTTTGGCCAATGTGTATTGAACGTCTGCTGCCTTCCACTACGCTGCTTCATATTTAGTACTAGTGATTCCAGGGGGGGTTTAACCTAGTACTGTTGTTATCCGTCTACTGACTCGGTGATAAAAGTCTCGTATTGCTTATGTATGGCTTGCTGACTTGTGTTTTCTTGTTCTTTTTCCTTCTGTTTTGGGGGTTTGTTTTGCTTCATTAACCGTGTATGTCTTTGCCCTCAGTTGTGTTTAGCATGCCATAAAACCAGATGTCCACAAATGCATGAAATGATCAAAATGTCCCTTACAAAACTTCTCACTGTCCTGTGTCTTCATGCATTCCCTGGCGATCAGGGGCCTGTGGCTTCTCACAAGGTATTTGTCTTGCCCTTTGAGCCTCTGGCTGAGGGGCAGGATGGAGGCTTTTTAAGTGTCAGTTCTGCACCGTGAAAGCAAAAGGCATGGGGAGAGCTGATACTGGAGATACGAATAGAAGAAATTGATGAGCCCCTTTCCCAGAAACTCAGCCTGACCTTGGACATGGTATTCTCTGAGCTTCTCTGATTCAGTGTGCTCATTTTAGCACGGCCCTGAGGTAGAGGAAGAAAAACATTCACAGAGTTAAAAATCATTGGCCTTGAATTACAGTGGTCTGGTTTAAAATGGAAACCCTAGTTCCGCAAACCTTACTGATTCACCAATTTATCATTAGTTTAGCAAGTTTAAGAAACTTTTCTTTAGAAGCTGTCCAGATAGCCAATAAAGCATTTCTTTCTGGATACCTAAAGAGAGCAATATTAGAAGATAACTTCATCATTTTTATGTTTAAAAGGATACTCTCTTGACATATTCAGTATTTATACTCCCAACTTTAGTAAAATGAGCTCCTTAGATTAATCCTTTTTTAAAAAAGCAAACTAAGCATGCCTACCTTTTCCCTGAATAAAATGCCTCTTGCAATTAGTAATTTTCAGTGTTGCATGTGTAGAATAGCACCTAAACATTAAAAATGGTGGTGACATTAAAACTCAAAAAAATTCATTTGGTATTTGTGAAGTTCGTCTGTTTATAGCACTGTTTGTGTTGCTTTAAATCCAGTTTACGTGTGCTTGCTTTTTTGGGTCTAAAGTGACTGATAGAATTTTTTAAGGGAGGCTATATATAGTTCTCAGTATTCAGGAAAATCATGTTTATGTTAAGTGTGTAGTTCAGCTCTCAAAATAGCTGTTCTCTTATCTTTAATGCTTCTAAGGCTTAAAATTCCCCCTTAAATTTATAACGTCAGAGCTTAGAGATCTTAAAGATCAACAGTTATAAAGATTTCTTGGGAGAGTATAAGATTTAAAGGAAACTGTTAGATCCTAAGGTATAAATAGTACTAGTGTACCTAATTACACCATGGAGAATTTGGTCTCATCCAAGTGAATCACTGCACTCAGTTAGATGTACCTTCACAGTTTTTAAACCATTTCATCACATGCAAAAGTAAAAGCCTTTCAGGATTAAAATGCCTTTTTTCCTAAGTGTGTATAAATTGTACATTCTAATCCAAGATCAGAGAAAATGAATTTAAAACTGACATGCCCTAAATGGTAGTTTGAAAAATAATTATTTTGGAACTTGCTCTTATTTTTTAACTTAAAATAAATTAATCTAAGCCAACTTCCAAATACACTTTCGAGTTTTAAATGCTCATTTGGAATATTAAGCATTCAAGAGGAGATACGTTAAACTGATAGAAGATATTTGCTTGTATCTAGTTAATATTACCAAAAAGGTTATTATAATGAAGCCTGGCAGGAAGGTCTAGCTTAAGCAGTAGCAGCAACAAAGGTTTAGTTTCTCTCCCATCTCAGTTATCAGTCATCAAATTAAATTTACCATTTAGGTGAGAACCCCATATTTTCATTGTAGATAGTCTTGAAGTTATTCCTAGAAAAATAATTTAGGTATATTAGATTTTTTTTTTCTTTTTTTGCATCTAAATATGCTTAGAAAATAGAAAGGATAACATACCTTGTGGAGAGGAAAAAGTGGGCAAATTTAAAGCACACATTTATCATTATGGCCATCCTGATAGCTTCTGAAAGAATTAGAGGCAGTAAAATCAGAAAAGTCACACCATTTAACATCATCACCATCAAATGAGGGTTGCTGGGTTGTTGTTTTTTTTTTTTTTTTCCACATTGTGATTTCTTCATGCTGCAGCCATCAGGGTGTCTTCTTATGTTCAACTAGACATTTAAACTCATGAGACCCCAGTTGGCCACGACTGGCATTATGTTCACTAAGCAGGATATAGAACAGGGGGCAGAAGCAAGGCAACAGCAGGCACTTCTCTTTCACAAGAGTCCTTGCTGCAGCCCAGAGGCCAGTCTCTGGCTCTCAAATGTTGGCTTAGGAGCAGGAAGATGAGAGCCACCTCAGTGGATACAGAGTCACCTTGGCTCAGGAGTCCTAAGTTTCAACTATATAGGAATCAACATTCTGTAACAATTCCATGAGCAGAGCTGACGGTCCCCTCAGAGGATGTGATCGGTGATAAGTCACCCAGGGAAACCCAAAACTGTGACTTCTCACCAGGTTTTTTATGGTCCATTCACAGTTTTCCTATTTCAGATGCAGGTTGGAGGACATTTTTATCCTAAGCCATGCTGCTGAGTAACACAGCTGATGTGTCCACCTTTATCAAGTTTCCAGAAGAACCCAGAGAGAGAGTTAATTCAAGGTCAAACTTGTTTATAGAGCAGGAATAAAAGGTTTCATTAACTCTTTCCCCACACTTCGTAACTCAGGAGTTAATAAATTCTGTTCTGGTTTGCCACGGAGAGAACTTTTCCTAATTAATTTCCAGCCACCTGAGTTTGTTTTAAGATAGAATGATTTGGCATATCTAAAAATCACTCATTTGCATTCTTCTGTGATTCTCAGAATAATAGCTTCTAAGAGTGATAATCCTTAGGGAAGTATTACTTTTCCTGTATTATTAAAAACAAATGCCCAGGGATTTAGAATATTTACCAGGATTCATTGGTAACTGGTCCTAAATTAGGCTGACTTTCTATTTAAGAGGAATTTAATATCCTCTCTAGTTAACTCCAAAGCATGTTGGTAATGAACTGATATCTACAGAGCGTGTTTGTTGCTATCTTTTTCTTTACCAGGTGTGCATTGAAACATACATATGTAGCTGTCACCAGCGTAGTATAAACACTGCTGTGCGGGCAACTCTCAGTCAAATGCTGAGTGACTTGACTTTACAGTTACGACAAAGGCAGGAGAATACGGTGAGCCTCGCGGTACCCACGCGTTCATCCCGGTCTTGCCAGCGTCTCTGTGTGACTGCATGCGGAGTGTCCCACATCCTGCATGCTTTCCCCTCCCCCTATCAGAGCTGCTTCCTGCTGAAACATTAGGAAGGGCTAGCTGGGTTTGGAAGAACACTTATTTATATAAATTAAGCTCTTTAAATATATTTTTATATGTTTCACTCCACAGCTTGGAGGGTTTATTTTTCCTTGTGGTTTCTGTCATTTTTTAATCATTATTTTAAAATTCACTATTCTTTTAAAATCACTTTTAAAGCTTTTCAGACTGAAAGAATTTATATAGAAATATTGTGATATATTAACAAGTATCAGAAGTAAATTCGAAATTAAGAAAAATTAATAGCAGTTAGTTATGTGCTTTGAGGTTTGTTTTATGTTTTTCTTTGTTCAATAAAAGGCAGTGGCAGGAGGTCTCCTTCACCTGCTGGTGCCATCAGGGAAAAGCTGAATTTGTCTTCTCTTTTTCATTAAAGCCCACTCGAGCTTTTTGCTCTCAACTTGAGCAGATTGTTTAAAATGAACGTTCCTGGGAAAAATGTAAATGTAATCAGCTTCTTGTATCTGTTATCTTCTGGGAATGTTAATGAGGAGATGATTCCTCTTCAAAATAGGTTTGTTTTTTTTTTTTTAATCTGCCTCTCTAATAATTCAGATTAAAATTCTTTTGAAATCTGCAAGAAGTATTCTGAAATGAACACTTTATTTTTTTTTAGAATGGGAAATCTCAGTAGCAGTTCAAAGTAGCTCAGAAATTAATTTGACAGGAAGAGCTCGTGTTTAACTTCAACTATTTCTAATTTTTAACTTCAATTATTTTCTAGGTTTTAGAAAATCATAGAGTTGAGTGGGACCTTAGAGATTATCTGGTCAATTTCTTTTATTCCTCAGAAAAACAGATGGGGAAGATGAAGCCCAGAGAGGTGAAATTAAAATCTAAAATTAATGAGCTTATCAGTGAAAGAGCCAGAACAAAACCCCTGGTCTCCTTACTGACTCCCAGTCCAGGTTATTAATATGTGGCCTGGCAGCCAGTGCTGAAAAAAACACAACACTAACCTGAAAAAAAAATACCTATTGATTTTCTTTTGTGTTTATGTCCAAAGCCCACATTTCTATTTTAAAAAGTTGTTTTAACTTGAGATATTTTTATTGCATTAGCTTACTCTCTGTTGAAAACTATTTCATTTACACTAGGATTTTGAATATGGTGGTGTAGGAATATTAGTTTAAAAAAATTTATATCTATAAATAGAAAGCATTAGAGAGAAAAGTATTTTTAATGGAAATAAAAATATGATTTTGAGAATCCTTCTGTTAGCATGCATCCTTGCTAAGTGGCAATATGATGGGAAATACTGTAACAGTAATGGTATCTTAATGTTTTAAGATGAAGCATTTAAAGGAAGCTGTGTAGTCCCAAAGTGATTTCAATTATATTAGTTTAATCATATTTTTAAAACTTTAGGAGAATTTTAGGTTTCAAGTAAAATGACTCAGCTGTTGATTTCATCTTGCTCTTCCGTAAGGATGGTAACAGGTATAGCTGTAGAGGTCTGGATAAAACTGGAGGGGGTGTCTGCCTCTGTCCTGCGTACTATGCACCAAATCAGCCTTCTGTTCCTGCTCATCACTGACCATGTGGACTCACCCCAATCGGAGGCAGGATTCCAAATTAGATGGAAAAATCAGTGTTTCCTGTTAATTTCCTTTCTATTACTCATGAGGTTCCCTAGAGATGTTTTTATGTCCCAGAAAAACATGATTCTCAGGATGCTGATATTTGAAGCATTTATGATGTCTAGTAGAGGGAGACACAAGTTTTGCCACTTAAGAATGGTTATTTTTAGTAGCTTTTTAAAAAATGATACAGGGCGCTGTGGGGCTTAAACTTCCATGGGGTTGTGGACCCTTGAATACATTACTTTTGGAGCTGATAGGCTCGGGTCCAGACAGCATAGCCTTTTCATAAGTACCATGAGTAAAGGACCACTATCAGGAGCCCGGGGGCGTGCTCAGGGAAGTTAGCAGAGCCCGGAGCACTCAGATGACGTTTTGTTTCCTAGAACTTTCCAATGTTCGAGTCACGATTTTTCTTGCCCACATTTCCTAATTGTCTTGTGTGTGTCTCTCTTACTAGATAATTGAAAACCCGGATGTCCCACAGGAATTCAGGAATCAAGGTATTGGATTTGATTTTTGCGAGTTCCGTTTAAAAAGCGGTTGTAAGAACATCTACTGTGTGCTTGGTGTGGGGATATAAAGCTGAGTAAAAGCTCTCAGGGTGGTTCACCCTTCTCCTTGGAGGCTCTGCTTAGCTTCAATCAGCCGTTGTTTCCTTCTGTTCCTACACTCTATGCCAGCCATGCCTACTCCTGTTCCAACCGTGGCGGAGGCGGGGGCGGGGAGGGGATTAACTCTTCACATCCCTTTCTGCTGGAGGCTGGTTTTTGTAGCTTCTTCACTCTTCATGAAGTCAAGTTAATTTATTGATTGTTAAAATGAGCACTGAAATAGAGAATCGCAGAAGCCTGCTTGGCATAAAGTGCTATTGCACCTGAAATATGTTTGCAAAATACTGAGTTTTTTAATATGAAAAATGAGTCTTCTCATGGGGAATCTTGTAGGACAGACAGCCCTGTTAAAGTAGCAGGTGAAATCAAAGTAAGGAATCTCTCATTCTGACCCAAGGAAAGGAAAAAATAGAGGTCCATGCATAATTCACAAGCACTTTGATTTCTTAAAAATGTTTGGTGGTCTTGTTTTCTGAAAGAGGATGAAAAATTCAAATTACCTAAATAAAATATTGAAAATATGAGTTTTATTTCAGATTTTATTTAGTAATTTTAAAGCTGCTGAAAATTTTTGCTTTTCTTTGATATTTTTGCCAGTTAATAATGGGGAGAAGGGGTTGGGTAGAGAAAGATGAAAAAGAAAGGGAATGCAAGGAGAGAAAGAGGTAGCTAAACAGCCACAATTAGGAGAAAAAGCGTAAATAAAAGAAATGAGAAAGAGCGATGCTTTAAGTCATCTTCTAAAGCATGGCTTGAGCGTGTTGTTTTGGTCACATCCTGCTGTGTTCTTGGGCCATAAGTGCCCGCAGCATCTTTTCACCTTGTGAAGCTCTCAGTGGTGTGTTCCAAGATTTCCCACCTGCCTTTTCCTCTTTTGGCTATTGCAGTTCCCAGAATATCCTCACTTTAATGTAGGGTGATTTTATAAACTAAAAAAAAAGTCAAAGTCCTCTCAGTTTACGTTGCGTCTTTAACAAATACAGCAGCACAAAATTGATGGACTTATTTGAAATTTACCTAAAATTGAGTTTCAGGGCTACATACAGGTTTTATTTATTTTAAACTCTCTTTTATCATCGTACTTGATCATTTCTCAATTTTTTTCCTGCATTTAAAGATCTTAAATTCTGAGCGCCAGCCATTTCTTGTTCCCTTGTCCTCCTCCAGTTTTCCTTTTATTTTCCTTCTTACACTCTTGCCATTTTTTTCTCCATCTTTGACCTTATGGTCATTCATTCATAGATGCATTCATCAACTACTTGGCCACATTCATAAAGATCACTGCAGGTTTTTATTTAAAAAAAAAAAAAAAAAGCAAATGCTTCCACTTGTTCCTTCACCTGGCCCATCAGTTCTGGGACTTGGTTATTATTTATCCCATCTTGTGAAAGGGAAAACTGAAGCTGATCCAGGCTCACACAGTCACGAGTTGTGGGCCGGTCCCTGACCAGATTCCAAATGTCAGCCTTTTCCCAGTGCACTTTAGTGTGTCTGTGGAAGTTTTGTTGCTAGCTTCTGGACACGAACATGTTAGAGGGAAAATTATTTTTTCTGACACCAGCTGTTGCTGCACATACAACAAAGACCACATGCCCTGACGATGCCAGACAAACAGCGAAAATAGGTGAAGTTGGTGACTAACTTATTTTGCCCCCTTTCCCTAGTTTCCTAGTTTGAAAAGCCCATCTTCCCTCCATGATGCCGCATCCTCTCTCCCTGGGGTACAGCTCACGTCTGCTCAGAAGTCCCAGAAATTCAAGTGGTCAGAATAAAGGATGCATGTATGGTCTGCTGGCCTAAATACTGAGAAGACTGTTACCAATTGTGTTGTTTCTTAAATTGACCAAATCTTTTCTCATTAAGTGTGGATGATTTTTATTTATGATAAACAGTCTTTCCTCTCCTTTCTGGACTCTCTTTTGAGTGTTTTTAATTCTTCTCTGTGATCCCTGTGCTGGCCTACGGAAGGCTCAGCACCTGAAAATCATCTTTTCAGTCCTGAGAGTATCAAAAGCAGAAGATGGAAAGGACTGTTGAGGGAGCCCGCAGTGCCCCCTGCCAATGTCTAATGCCTGTCACCTCCCCTGTTGCAGGGTCAACAGTGGAGTCCCTCTGTGACGACCTTGTCTCCGTGCTCACTGTTCTGTGCGAGAAGCTCCAAGCCGCCATCAAGTAAGTGCCTTCAACATCACTGCTCTTACTCACCAATGGCCTGTTTCTCAAGTAACTTTTGTCTACAGCATCACTTAAAGTTGCAGAGTATCAGGACCGTGGTTCCCCCATTGGTATTCACCTGTCATTCCTGAGAAACATCTTCAGTCACATTGGGCAAGCCTCATTCCCAAGTAGGATTACTGAAGCATATAAGATTTTGATGAGAAAATGGGAAAATAATACCTTGCAGAGAAGAGTTAATCTCTCAAACCTGGAGGTGAGCGGAAGAACGCTGGCTCAGGATGATGTGAGGGCTAGTCCCAACCCGGCCTGTCCCTGGTGTGTGACTCTAAATGAGTCTTCTCATTGAGCTGTGGCACCTTCCTCCTCTGTCAAGTGGCAGGGTTGGACTGGGTGGTCTTCCTCTGTTTCTTCTAACATCTCCTGAGCCTATGAACTCACACACCTATCTTTAAAAAGAACATGTTACTCTGACTTTTTATACTTGTCATTTATTTGCATGCCAGTTTAATCAGTGGTATTGGTTCATGTGTGATGTCCACTGATCCAACTGTCCATGCAGTGTCATGGTAAGACAACTTAGGCATCTCTAGTAAAGCCTGATCATAAAAAGGCAAGACTTTCCAAGATGAGATGAAAAGCCTCTACCAGCTACATATGTAGTTAACTGCACAGTTCTGCAACACGGTATGGTTCTAAAGTGCCCTTTGAATATGAAAACAAATGTATGTATGTATATGCATGACTGGGACATTGTGCTGTACACCAGAAATTGACACACTGTAACTGATGATACTTTGATTAAAAAATATATGTAAATAAATTAAAGTGCCCTTTGAGTTAGGAAAGACACATTAAACTCTTCTTTACTGCTAACTGGGACATTTGATGACTCTGAAAGAATTTTGCTTGTAGAATTTTCTAGACAGTAGTGAGCTGGAAGAAGCAGTTCAGTTGCAGACGTGAGTGAGCTATCTCACTTTGCTGGAAACTTGGCAGAAATTTGTTGATGCCTTTTGCTTATGATTATAATCACCCTCCTTTACTCTCATCAGTGCCCAGGCAGGGATAGGGTACATATTCACTGGGCCCATCCATGCCCAGAGTTTAGATCTCTTCTAGTGCAAACTCCTCCCCACCCCTGCCCAGTTCCTCTCCGTCTTGGCAGAGCCAGCTATGATGGCAGAGCTAGAATGTGTTTCTCATCAGCTTGTTTTTTTCTTTCTGTACTACCAGAGTTGAATCACTACTGGCTCAACTGCATTGTCTTTGTTGGATTACATGGGTTAAAATCTTCTGCCCCTTATTAGCTCTTGACTTTAGGCAAAGATCTCAACCATCCTAAGCCTATGTATCTTATGATTAATTATTATTATCATGTTACATTATTTTATGTTAAAAATATGTTACAATAATCATAGTATTTAGGTATATCATAATATTATAAATTATGTTTAATAGTGATATAATTTTAATATTAATATGCTTAATGATTATAGTATTAATATATTATTAATTTGTATTATAATCATTATAAATAATAGTAATACATTTAGTAGTAATATAAAATATATTAAGGTTTTTGTAAGGATTGAATTAGAAAATTAACCAAAAAGACTCAATGCCCATCACCCCAAGGTCACCAGGAACACCTGAGGTTAACGGGGTTAGGTTTAAGCTGCTGCAACAAGGGATCCTGTACACCATGGGGAATCATGGGGCAGCCAGTAAAAGGGTGGGTGTCAGGAGGAATTATTGTAGGACTTGAACCTGAGTTAGGTAATTTGGGAGTGAGTTAAAGTAATTGGGGGTTCTGCTCAAGGATTGGGTACTATCAGGAAGGAGGAGGTAATTCTAGCATTGAGCATCTTGGTTTTTCTCTACCCAATGAGACAGATAGATTGTCCCTGGAGAAAAAAACAGGAGTCACTTACTGGCAAAGATGATATTTGTTCATATTTGTAATTATACAGATTTTTTTTTCTTAATCTCTATCCAGGTGTCAAGTAGATTGGCTTTCATCTTGTTCCATCACCGATGTTAACATTCTGTGCAATTGTTTATGTCCCCAGGGGAACACACAGCTGGCTGGTAGCAACTAGGCTGTTGCCACATGTCAAGGATAATTCTTGGCCCGCCCTGCTCAGGTCTTAGCATTGTCAGGTAGTAAAACAAAGACCACCAAAACTTTGAAGAATGTAAAGGCTATATTCATTACTGTGCAGCAAGGGAAAATAAATAAGCTAAACTTTTTTTTTTTCCTGAGTAGTTTGCTAAGGGAAAAATCTAAAAATTTTAAGTACTAGAAAGATGCTAGTAATAGCTCATGGCAAGTTATGCCATTAATAATTTAAAAATAGCCATCGGGGGAAGTTAGAATGAGTTTGTTGGTCTATAAATGATACCATTGTTCATTGGTTCAGAAAGAATAAAAAAAAAATGTCCAGTAAGGGCCTGCCTGGCATCTGGGGTTCAAGTTCATGGTTATTTAAACCTGGATGGCTCTAATGGCAGCTACAGGGACCCCTATCTGGAGGGCAACCATATGACCTGGTTTACCTTAAATAGTCCAAAGTTATGCCTGTTGTGTAATTATTATTGTAGACACTCATGCTGATATCTTCTAGGAAGTACTGGTGTGAGTGGAATTTTTTTTTCACTGCATAGCACATAATAAATATTTGATAAATATTAGCTTTAAAATGGTTGGCTTGCTTTTGGAATTATCAGCGCTAAGTCTAGTTTATGATGCATTAAGGAACGCTGAGTTCCTTACATCAGAAATTTTACTGTAGATTGTTAGGGAAACACATTGCACAAACGTACATTGCAAATGAACACACATGTTTATTAGGAGCTAAAGGTTATATATTTCTATCAGTCACTGAGAAAAATGAAAACATTTCTGAACCGTATGACTCAAGGACAGGTTTCAAATGGAAAAAAAATAATTCATGTGACATGCATATGGTTTTCTAGGGTTTCTCATTGAGCTCTGGATCAAAGATGGCTTTAGGTATATTGTTACAGAGCGTAATGAGTTTTATAGGCTTCTCATAGTCTTACTTGGTTTTCCAATGCAATTTCCCTGTCATAATTCTGCCTCTAGAGACTGTTCATTTTGTTTGGTTATGGTCTTTCCCATCATGATTCCATTGCCCTAAGATGGGGGTTCCATCACTGCAGGAGCTGGGGTGCAGCACTCTTAGTGCAGCCTCACTGGGAGACCTTTAAGTGCACAGGGTCAGATAATGCCGTTCCCTTGGCTGCTCTCACTCTGGTGGTTCTGTTAATTCTCCTTAAGTTTTCACATCTGCATAGTTTCTTTTGATTTTACTACCTTAACTCCCTTTGTTTCTATTGGCTAAAAGGTAACACCTCTCCTACTTTCTAAATAAGTTCTTCCTCTGAAATCACACTGCGATCTTTACTTCTTCTCAGCAACCATTTCCAACATCAGTGCCCACATACCTCTTAGAGCTTTAGCTCTGTAGGAGCATGTACTCAGTATACGTTCAGTCTCTCAGGAGAATTCAGAAAATGCATTCAGGTACGCAGAATAACTCGCATGCATTGGAGATGCGGTATTAATAGAGCTCTAATTAGGCAAGTTGAGTACCATGATGCTGTTTAAATCCAAGAATTTTTGGAAGGATAATTGGCTTAGAAAGGTAATTATTCATTCTCTGCCTGTTGGTCTCCCGCCACCCTCTCCCCACTTCCTCTCCCCAGGATAGAATGTCAGATGAATCTATACTTAAGCATCCTGGAGTCAATGAGGCAAGGCTGAGAGTTCACATTCTGTGTTCTGATTCCATTCCACTCCCTATGCAGTTCACTCCTGCTCTCCTTTTTCTAACTAAATTTGAATCTTTCTAAGGAAGGCAAAGTAAAAATGGTTCAAAACAGAACAAAATTCTAAGAACTCTAGAGATCCTGGACGGACTGCCTCACAGTAAGGCACTGCCTCACCTTCATGGTCCACTGGTCCACTCACAAGAGTTGTTCTCCATGGATCATGGGCCTGGGAGGAAATCAGAGCTGAGCAGAGAGTGAGACCAGTAGATACTCAATCTGCCATGAAATGTTCTGAAGAAAGGCCAGGCAAAGAGATGCACAGCCCTCATAAGTGTGCAGATTTTCCCTGGTGTGTTTTGAAAGATCTGACTGGTTTCTAGGCTCCCTTCAGCCATGTGCATTCCATCGATGTGTCTGTCTGTAGTCAGACAAATATGAATTGTACACACTGTTCACACACATGTGGATCTCCTGAGGGGCCTACGTGGAAGGTGCTTACATCTCAAACAGTTCCTCTAATGACATGACTCATGCCAGGCCTTGAGCACCCATTTTTCCAGACTGCTGCAGCCCACAGAAAAAGCTGCCACGTTTGGTCTCCAAGGAGACTCCCGGGCCAGTTTCCCTGGCAGTGCATTCTCTCCATCATCCAGCCTGATGCCTTGGTGTTGCCGTATTGCTGCAGCTCACTTTGCTGAAACGTATTCATAGGAACCTTGACTGCTTGTACCTTTTCTCTGGGTTTATTTCCAGTGATTCCAAAAATTAAGACTCTTTACTATCCATAGTTAATTTTAGTTCTGTGATGTTTGACAGTTTGACAGATAAAGAGACTTTTTAATAAGGCCATTTAATTATTTTTCTTAATAATGAGTCAAGTGATTGGTCAGAAAGACCACATACCTGGATTTTAATACTTTCTGGTGACTAGGCAGAAAACTTAATCTAGGTAGGAGAGTGTACATCCCATAAACTGTCTGATTTTTTTAAATCTGGTTCTGTTGAGGAACCCCATAATAATAATTATGAGAAAACAATTTGTCCGTTGAAAAAAAAAGGTTGCTTTCCAAAAAGTAAAGAGAAGCTAAATGCAAGTTAGTAAAGCATTAACCTTCTAAAAGTTATCATGAGGGAGGAAGATATAGCTCAAGTGGTAAAGCACATGCTTAGCATGCACAAGGTCCTGGGTTTAATCCCTAGAACCTCCTCTAAAAATAAATAAATAAACCTAATTACCTCCCTCCTCTCCTCAAAAGAAATTAAAAGCTGTCATGGTATGTAGTCTCTTGAAAGATTTAGATAATTAAACATATTAAAAATAAATTTTTCTAGAATAAATTGTGGACTTTAGTCAATATGTCAATATTTGTTCCTTATGGTAGCTGGAAATTTGTTCATTAATGGTAAGATGTTAATAACAGGATAAACCATGCGCAGGAGTGGGTAAAATATGGTCACTTTCCATACCATGCTTGAATTTTCTGTAAATCTTAAACTGTTCTAAAAAGTAAAGTCTATCTCAGAAAAATCACCCTAACTGTATTAATTTGCTGGGGCCAGCGTAACAAAGTACCACACAGTACCACAAACTGAGTGACTATAACAACAAATGTATTATCTTGTGGTTCTGGAGGCTGAAAGTCTGAGATCATGATTTCAGCAGAGTTGGTTTCTTCTCAGGACTGTGAGGGCAGGATCGGCTCCAGGCCTCTCTCCTTGGCTTGTAGACAGCCGTCTTCTCCCTGGGTCTCTTCACTTTGTCTTCCCTCCATGTGTATCTTTGTGTCCGAATTTCCCTACTTTATAAGGACATCAGTCATGTTGGATTAGCACCCACTCTAATGACATCCCTTGTTTACCTGTGTAAAGACCCCACCTCCAAATAAGGTCATGTCTGAGGCACCAGGGGTTAGGACTGCTGCGTGTGAATTTGAGGTGGGGGGCACAAGTCAACCCATAACACCACCCACCTCCCCCCACCGACCCAAAAATGAGCCCTTCTGTAATGCCCAGCATTCTCCCAAGTGTTTCCCACATGTCACCTCTTTCGTTTTACTTTGTGTGCGTTTGTATGTCGGGTCTGTTCCTCTGCAGCGACGGCCAGCAGCTGCAGCTCCTGTTCCTAGAGTGCATCCTGTCCGTGCTCAGCAGCGCCTCCTCCTCCATGCAGCTGCACAGAGGCTTCACCGACCTCATCTGGTGAGCCCTCATCCTGCCCCCCACCCCACCGCCCATCCACGCCAGCCTGGAGGGCTCGCTCCTTCTAGCTGGGTCTGTGGGTCCCTTCCCACCGCATCTGTGACCCACTGGTTGTCTCATCTGTGTGTAAATGTTTTAGAGGTTAAGTAAGGAAATTGCCTTGCTTACATGCCCCAGACCGAATTACGGAGCAAGACGGATAATTACTGTAACAAAATATTCCTCCCAAGGCCGTCTTGAATTTGTTTACATCATAGGATCATGAGATCCTGGGTTCTAAATTATATAAAGGCACCAGAGAGTTGCACGGGAGAGGGTGGGGGGAAATTCACCTTTGCCAAAATTGAGCCTTATTCTCAGCCCTACCCTGGTACTCTCTCCATCTCAACTGGATTACTGGTCTCTTAATCACAGTCAGAGATGCACACAAGTGACAGGGCCCTCGGGCAGCCAGCTAGCTGCTCTGGGTTCCTGGGCTCATCGACAGGGAGAAAGTCAAATGCTGTGTGCCAGAAATTTAAATCAACCTCAAATGAGGAATACGAATAATTTTGTTATTTGTAGTAAAATGAGACTTTACAACTAAGCCATTTGGGATTTTGAATCTATTTTCATCACATAAGGTGGTTTCTGATACTTCTCTTAGTATTTTATTTAGTTAACCTCACCCTGAATTATGAGAAGTATTGTGTTGTATCCCTAGGAGTGATGCAGAGGCATGGAGCATGGGGGCAGAAGGCAGCCAAAACAAGGAGCAGGAAAGAACCCAGCTCTCACTCATCATTTTTGCAGCACCTGGGGTTGACCCTCACGATAGTATTCACATTTTACCCTTTGGCTTGTGGCCAGACTTACTTTCCCTTCATGTCTTCTCAGGAAAAACCTCTGCCCTGCGCTCATCGTGATCTTGGGGAATCCAATTCACGACAAAACCATCACCTCCGCTCACAGCAGCAGCAGCAGCGCGGGTACCAGCGTCGAGCCGGACTCTGCATCTCCAGGGGTCTCCGACCACGGCCGGGGCTCAGGCTGCTCCTCCACCGCGCCTGCCTTGAGCGGGCCGGTGGCTCGGACCATCTACTACATTGCGGCCGAGCTGGTCCGGCTGGTGGGGTCGGTGGACTCCATGAAGCCGGTGCTGCAGTCCCTCTACCACCGCGTGCTGCTGTACCCCCCACCCCAGCACCGGGTGGAGGCCATCAAAATAATGAAAGAGGTAGGGAGGCACTGAAGGATGCCACCAGGGTGCCGCGGGGTCTGAGCTCTTAGAACATGTTTGCCGGCCACCTGCTGAAACTTAATTGCTACCACACCGTATCTGGTAACAGATGCTCCCTCAGGTACTGTCTGTGCAGATATATATATATATATTTATTCAGCTTCGCCAAAATTGGATTTCAAATTGATTTTATACTCAGGTTGAACATTATCCAGAAAAGAGCTTTACTGATCTCTGATTGCTTTAGGAATCCTGTGTCTCCTTCCTTCTTATGCCTCCTTCCTCCCATATATGTGACTGCCTGGTTTTAAGGAGTAATTAGGGTTATTTTGAAGATACTCCAAGCAAGGATTGCTCTGCTTCCTTCTCACCCAGAAAGGAATGTGGTCAACATTTTTGCATCTGTGAACTTGTTTGTGAAGGTCAAATCACATTGACTTGCGCTACCTAGCACCAAAAAATCAGAGTAACAGAATTCCCTTCCTGATGATTTGTTTATTTTAAGCTGCTCACCAGTTTGTAAAAAGCTTAATTTGAATTGCTTGTTGGTGTTGTTTTCATGAAATTTGACTATGATCAATTATGGAAGGTTCTGACCCAACATTTCTAGAAATGAAGGAGCCATCCAGATTTACTTGCTGATTAAAAAAATCTCTGAGCACACAATAACAATTACCATTTTTTCTTACCTACTGTAGGCCAGGCACTTCACATATATTATTTTTAATATTCATAATAACTTTGTGAGGTTGTGTATAAACATTTACTAATGAAGAATGTTACTTTTCCCTGTTAGGGCTTCAGGCAATGGAGCTCAAAGGGTCGGCTGTCATATCTGATCACTGCTAGGTTGGTGAATGCAATACAGCTTTGGAGGCTAGTGACACTACCCAGACAGCCCTCCCCTGGGGGCCCGCCCCCGCCCCATTAAGCAGGTAGCCTGCAGGAGCAAGGGTGGGCTTTCTCCGAGTAGGTGGATCTCCGGGAAGAGGAAGGTGGAAGGGGCCACTGCACATGCTCATCTCCATCTCCTAAATTCACCAGTCAGATCAGCTAGTTTTTGTGTGTTTCCCCCGGTATCTAACACTGCAGGGCTTGAATCAGAATATTGTTTAATACATTCTGACTGAATGATGGATGGACCCAAGGACAGAACGTCTGCCAGGAGGGTATTTTGTAAGCAGCAGCATCCTCTCTTTCCCCCCAAGAGTTGACAGGCACCGCGGTTGTTGCTGCCCACGGTAGAGCCAGTTGATACCTGAACGCGAAGTAAATACTCTGCCTACGGTGTGTGTAGGTCTCAGTGTACTCTCAGTAACAGCTTCTTTACTACTTTCATAGATCCGCTAGCTTCCCAAGGTCAGGTGGCAGGGCAGGGCTGGAATTAGCCCCAGTGCCTGAGTAGAGTGTCCAGGTTGTGCTGCCCCACGGAGCACGGCAGACTCACCAGGGCCAGGTTGTTCACAGAAGCATCACCTCCACTTACCGTGGCAGTACCAATAATTTAGGAAGGCTGGTAACCTAGAAACCAGAATGTGCAGGGTTTATGCACACAAAGAAAACCGCCGGGCACTCAGGATGTTTATTTGCCCTTTTGGAGTTTGAACGCTTGATGTGTTATTTCTCTGTTCTAATTTGTCATTCTGCCCTGTACACTATGTGCCTATTAATCAGAAACATACAGGGCATTTTGTTTGTTAAAGTACATTTTCTTTTCTGCTTCTACTTTCCCAGAAAAACATTCCATAGTCAAAAAGAGCACCTTGCTTCTATTTCTCTCTCCCACAATTTGGCTTTAGAAAGAAGCCCCAGTCTGTATGAGACCTGCGATGCCCTAACCACTGATACCACATCCTTTATTCCCAGGCGAAGAAGCTGACATTAAACATGTCTTGATTTTCTTGATTTATTTGTTGAGAGTTCTCTAGAAGCCTAATCACTCAGTTTTCTGAAGCACCTGAGAAATAAACACAGGGTTAATGTGGCAATTAAAACATGTCATCTAATTTATTACTGGTAAAGTTGGGTTAGAGAATGTAACAGGATCCCAAGAGAAAGTGAGATTTCCCATTCCTGTGCCGCTAAAACTCACTTATCCTTCTAACAAGAGATGGGACACTAGAGGCCCAGAGACATAGCTGTTCACTTGGATGCAGGTCTGGCAGGCAGAGGGAGAGAGACAGGCTGACTTTACCCTCAGCATTATCACTCCTCTTTTGATGTCAAAGAGAAAAAATGGAAGCTTCATTTTTGCGTCTCCAAGAGAACCGAAGTTCCCAACTTCTGGCGGAAGAAAGAAATACAGAAAGAGAAAAACATGCAAAATTTTCTACTTAATATCCCTTTTCTTGCAAGTAAAAATCACTTTGAAAATAATGGCCATAAAATAGGATATCTCCTTAAATATATATAATTGATCTTTCCTTAAATTGATTTGGACTCATATTGAAATTTTCTGTACAGAAGTCTACCATATGAAAATAAAAATTAGTTTTAACTAAAAAATTATGAAAATTCTGTACATGAAAACTTGTGATATGCAGCCAAAGTAGTGCATAGAAAGATATTCATAGCTTCAATGACTTGTATCAAAAAATAGAAGGCCTAAAATTAATGTTCTAACTCCAACTTAGGCAGTTGGATAAAGAAGAGCAAATTAAATTCAAAGAAAGTAGAAAAGAGGAAAATTAAGGATAAAAGCAGAAAGTAATGTGATAAAAAGCAAATGTAATATAGTGCATTGATAAAGTGAAAAACATCAGGACTCTGAATAGACCAAGAAAATTAAACTCCTGGCAAAAGCAATTGAAAAATTCTAGAATAGGTAAAAACAGAAATAAAGATGAAAAAAGAGCATATAACCACAGATGTTGCAAATATTAAAGAAATTAAAGAAGGTATTGAGGCAACTTTAAGCCAGTAAATTTGAAAACTTAGGTAAAATAGCTAAATCCCTAGGAAACAATCTTTGAAAATAATGGCTGGAAGAAATTGAGGACCTAAATAGTCCTAGAATTGTTAAAGAAACTGAGTCAGTAGTTAAAATCTTTCCATGAAGGAAAAAATTACTGGCCTCATACAGCTTTAGAAACAAGTTATACTTATATTCAAAGAATGGGTAGTTCTGATAATACATGAACTTCTCCAGGGAATAGAAAGAGGGACTATTTCCCAACCCAGTCTTTGAAGCTAGCTAATTTGATAGCAAAATAAGATAGGGAGAAGGGGAAGTTAAATTGCAGGCCAGTTTTAATAAAGGACATGGAAGCAAGTGCTTTCTAGGTCTGTGCTATAAAATATTTTGAAACAATTCCTCAGGGGATTTAATTTGTCTGAGACAGTCCTGAACGCAGGAGCTGGGAACCTAAAGTACATGGCACGTCACTGCAGAAGAACACGTAGGTCTGATTTATTAAGATCTGAGTTCCAAATAGTTGTGTTTCTCCTTAGACTGATCACTCAGTAGAGAAAGTGCATGTTTATTTGATCTCATGGTTCTTGTGCTTTTTTTTTTTTTAATGATACTCACTTTTTTTTCTCCCTGTTCTTAAAGCTACTTGGGAGCCCACAGCGTCTCTGTGATTTGGCAGGACCCAGCTCCACTGAACTCGAATCCAGAAAAAGATCAATTTCAAAAAGAAAGTCTCATCTGGATCTTCTCAAACTGTACGATACATTCTCCTTTTACGTCTATATTGCTTGGCGAAGACTGCTTCTCTGAATATTCTTAATCTTGTTTCCAAATCCCTGAAATTGTATGAATCTACATTATATGAAATGTGAACACTTAACAGTGTACCTGTACCCATAGGAGGAGTCTTACCTCAATTTATTTTAATCATATCACTTCCTTATTTTCATATCAACCTAAAGAAACCCAGTGTACAAAGTGAAATTTACAAAAATTTTTCATTGGGGTTATTTTAGGGGAAAACTTCTTGATATATGGTACAGTAACTATAAGATTCCTTTATATGTAACCTCTGCTTAGAAAATGGAGTATTATCTGATTTGTAATCATTGTAGTCACCATGCATCTCTTCAGGAATACATTTATTTACAGAGGAAGGTCCTTATTACCCTATAGCCATTGTAAGTGTTTTCTGTTTGGAAAGCTGAACATAATACCAAAGTGAGATTATTTTATGCCTGTCCTTGTGAAGATTATAGATTCCCTTCTGGAATCTTTATTTGTACCCAAATAAACCAGACAACTGAGCGAGTCTGAATCAAGGCGGGCCACTTTCCAGCCTGAGCATGTCTGTTTCATTTATCGTTCATTTTATTTTGTGCCCAGATCATTTAACTTCGTGTAAATTAGGTGCCTGTTTTGAACACCATACTGTTCACAGTCTGACAGTTCTCGTTCGTTCTGGAGCGTTTTTCCGTGTTTCCTGCACTGATGCCGTTTTCCCTTTTGCACACTCCCAGCATCATGGACGGCATGACCGAGGCGTGCATCAAGGGTGGCATCGAAGCCTGCTACGCCGCCGTGTCCTGCGTCTGCACCCTGCTCGGCGCCTTAGACGAGCTCAGCCAGGGCAGGGGCCTGGGCGAAGGTCAGGTCCAGCTGCTGCTGCTGCGCCTGGAGGAGCTGAAGGACGGCGCCGAGTCGAGCCGCGACTCCATGGAGATCAACGAGGCCGACTTCCGCTGGCAGCGGCGAGTCCTGTCCTCGGAGCACACGCCTTGGGAGCCGGGGAACGAGCGGAGCCCTGACATCAGCATCAGCGTGACCACGGACACGGGCCAGACCACCCTGGAGGGAGAGTTGGGTCAGACCACCCCCGAGGACCACCCCGAAAACCACAAGAATGGCCTCAAGTCGCCCGCCGTCCAGGAGAGCAAGGAGCCGCTGAGTAAAGTGGCAGAACCGGAGGCCGTAGACCAGCCAGATGTGGTTCAGAGGAGCCACACGGTTGCTTACCCTGATATAACTAACTTCCTGTCCGTCGACTGCAGGATGAGGTCCTACGGGTCCAGGTACAGTGAGAGCAATTTCAGCGTGGACGATCAAGACCTCTCCAGGACGGAATTTGACTCCTGCGATCAGTACTCGATGGCAGCGGAGAAGGACTCGGGCAGGTCTGACGTGTCGGACATCGGGTCCGACAACTGTTCTCTCGCTGATGAGGAGCAGACCCCTCGGGACTGCCTGGGCCACAGGTCCCTGAGGACGGGTCTGTCTCTCAAACTCCTGAAGAACCAGGAAGCCGATCAGCACAGCGCCCGGCTGTTCACGCAGTCCCTGGAGGGGATCCTGCCTCGCCTCCTGGCCCTGCCCAGTGTGGAAGATGTGGACTCCGCCCTCCAGAACTTCGCCTCCACCTTCTGCTCAGGTTTGTCAATGATTTTTTTTTTTTTTTTTTTTTTGCTACACTGTCAACAAGAATATTCAGAGCATTTTGCTTAATGGGAAAATTACCGGCATGCATGAAGTTTGAACTGCTCAGAGCATCTTAATGAATCTTTGGGTCTCATATTGAAATAGAGCAGAGGCATGTAACTTACTGGTGGTGGTTTGTTTGAATTGCAGGGCAGTGGATGTCTGGAATACACTGGGAGGTTGATAAGGCGAGCATTGTAGAAAGCTGCCCCTGACTGAAACAAAGTGACAATCCATGATTCTCAAAACACAGAATTCTTCCTATGCTTCTATGCCTTGATATCTAAAAATCATAGAGCAATGTACTTTGGTATAACATGATGTAAACTATTTTGAATGAGGTCTTAGAGCAGGTGCAGGCTGTCCTCCCAAGATATTCTGAATTCCCCTGAACTTCACCTGGTGTGTGATGCTCCAGTGTGCTGTGGACCCAACCTCAGACCCTTCCTGTCTGTCGAGTGTCGACATTGTGGCCCAAATTATGTATTTAAACAGGAGTGCAGTGGGGCATATTGGCCAAAGTATACCCGAGCATTATACTAGGTTTATTGAAGGGCAGTAGATGGTCACCTAGGATTTTGGTGGAGGAAGGAGATTAAAAAAAATACAGGGAAGTTAGCACTTTGCACAGGGAGTAATGAATTTAAAGATACTTTTCTTGAAAGACATTTGTAAAGGGAGAACCCAGCTTTCTCCTTTCTGTGTAGGGAAAACCCCAGCTCTTCCCTACTGTGTTTCTGCTCTTTTATGAGTCACACAGAACACTGTACTTCTGATACTTCAGTTTACCAAATGTGTGGAAGTTTTCCCCCAAACAGCAATCAGGTCTCTGACGTCAGCTGGGTGTCCTACAGTTTAACTCAGTTCTTACGCTATCTACCCCCTATCCTGACTGCAGATGCCAGGCTATTACCTGTGCTTCTGACCAGCTGTTTATAAATCAGAGGTTCCCATGACCCCCTCCTAGGTTCAGTTAGTTTGCTAGAATGGCTCACAGGCCACAGGGAAACACTTATGTTTACCAGTTTATTAAAGGATATGATAAAGGATACAGATGAACAGCCAAGTAAAGAAATACATAGGGTGAGGTCTGGGAGAGTCTTGAGCGCAGGAGCTTCTGTCCCCGTGGAGTTGGGGTGTGTCACCCTCCCTGTGTGGATGTATCCACCAACCCAGAAGCTCTCTGAACCCCCTACTGTCGAGATTTTTATGGAGGCTTCCCCACGTAGGTATGAACAATTATTAACTCCATTTCCAGCTCCTCTCCCTTCTCTCGAGAATGGGCGAGTGGGAGTGGAGCCAAACATTCTATGCCCCTATCCAGGAGTCATCCAGGAGCCCACCCGGAGTCACCTCATTAGGACAAAAGATGCTTTTAGTGTTCTTGTTAGGAATTTACAAGAGTTTTAGGAGCCCTATGTCATGGATGAGATCAAAGATATATATTTGAACAAGAGATGTTCCTAGTGTTCTTCACTTAGGAAATTACAAGGGTTTTAGGAGCTCTGTTTCAGGAACTGAGGGGCAGAGACCAGTATATACTTTCTGTTATCTCACAGTGCTACAGAAAGAAAGCAGTTAATGGGTGCAAAAAATTTATGGCAGGAATAAATGATTGACTGACCTCAGGGTGGTCAACTGTGTCTTTCTCTGAAGTTCAAGGGTCTCGACCACAGAATATTGAGGTGGCCTATGCTCAGGACTAGAAAAGACTAACTTTGAGGACCTTGAGGACCAGCAGCAGAACTGTCAGTAGCCGAGATCACCTCTAGCTCTTCTACCACTGAGCCTCGATCACTTGTTTGGCGTTGTGCTTACAACATTTATCATCGTTATCAAGTCAACGCTTCCATCTTTCCTTTCCTATACTTTCAGCTCCTTGAGAACTGCAACCATGTCTGCCTCATTTTTGCTCCTCTAACAAATAACACCTCATACACATATACAAAATATTCTAGCCCGGTCACTGGAACTTGGTAGAAGCTGTTCAGAGGGAGCTTATTAAGCATCTTTAAGAAGCTGACCAGATTGTCCTTTGTCAAAAAAGGGCAGTTTGATCCAGGTATATTTAAGGAAGAACTTCTTTGTTATGAGAATGATCCAGAGTTGTAGCCAGCACCAGAGGAGATGCTTCTAATCTGGACTTTTTTGTAAATTTATTTTTAACACCTTTATTATGTTATGATTCCTGTGCAGTAAACTATACATATTTCAGATGTACAATTTGATGAATTCTGATAGATGTATACACCAGTGAAAACACCACCACAATCCTAGTGTACGTGTGCATCTGTCTTCCTCTTCTTTCTTTCTCTCTCTCTCTCACACACACACACAAATGCTTCTTCAGTCAGCATTTATAGAGAGATGTCACTGTGCTATGTGCTAAGGGTGCAAGATATGCATAGTTTATTCTCAAAAATATTTATGACTGCAGATTGATGAACTTGCTCTTTGATCACTAGAGATGTGAATCATTCATGAGTTGAAGGAGTCAAGGATAAAGCCGTAGTTGAAAGGGGTTTGTTAGGGCCTCTTCCCAGCTGGAAGTAGTCATGGGGAGAGGAAATCGACCACCTGCTCTCACCAGTGTGGTGTCCCAGCTGGTAAGGCAGACGGTCCAGCACACGTCAGTGATCCCCCCAAACAGCTGTATGTCAGATCATAGCACCACCCCTGGTTACAGTAATAATGGCCTGAGTCATCAAGAAATGGTAAAATTATATTTAGGCTCTTCTATTTAAAATGAAAATTAGCTATACAAAGTAACTCAGTTATAGAAGTTTCAGCATTTAAGTACGTAAAGTTTAGCTCTCAGATAACTTCTTGTTGATAAACAAGATCCCCCAGTAATTCCAGATTAAATGAGTTATTGCAGTGGTAAAGACCAAGACCGGCTTCTCAGGGCTCTGCCTCATTTCCTATGAGAATTGGGAAATAGAATCCTTGCAGAGTCTTACAAAATTTGAAGCTAAAGCAAACCTTCACATTTGTGTTTTCGTGTCTTTCAAATCAATACTCATTTGTAGCACGTGCACAATGGGGTTCGAGTGAATGTTTTATGTGGTGATAATGAGGCTCCGTGAATGCTGCAAACTGCTCAAGTTTTAGAGGTCTATGCAATGTCCCATCAGACCCAATATAATATGACATTAATTTTTACATGTAGAAAACACATTGAAAAGAGACTTCAAAATCTTTTGTTTCCAAACATAGTTTTTAGTGATTATTAAACTAAGTTGTTAGTCATTTGTCTTTTTAATTCTAGTGACCTCCACAGTGCTTTTACCAACTAGGAGTTGGTCTCTGTATCTGAATTACAGACCTGTCACTCTGTGGTCCTGCCTCCGATAAGTTGATTTTCTTCTGAGGTTTAGTGGTTTTGTGGATCACATTGACACTTCATGATCAGCTCATGCACAATTCTCTGACTGGCTGATGCTGTTAGAACAGGGCGATTTCACTGTGGGTCACCCGAAGCTACTGGATGCTGGGTCCACATCCAGCCTGAGGCAGAGCTCCCGCTTCCCTTGCTGGTGTCACCTCCGAGATGAAAGATGAGTGAAAGAGAAACATATGTACCCTGCAAGACAAGGGAGATGACAGATTTCCTTTGTTCACCCAAAAGAAAGTTATGAAAGCAAGAACAGGAGAAAGGGAGAAGAGAAAGTCTCCTGGAGTCATAACCCAGATATTTCATTCATTATTTGCTCCTGTGTCAAAAGCTTATTTTGCCAAAAACTCCCACCGAGCCTTTGTCCCTGACTGGTTAGCAGGGTCTGCCCTCCTGGCTGAGATCAGCCTCACTCAGCGATTCTCAGGGGCTCCTGTCTTCAGACAGTTAACATACAGTTGAAATGAGCCTCCTTAATTCTACATGATTTTCCTTTGAAAGCAAGTAAAGTTTCTTCTTTGAAAACCCTCCGACAAACATGGGTCTTATAAGAACGGTATTGGATATGAGCTGTGACAGCTGCCGACACGCCTCTGATCCTGCATAGAACGAAGTGACATCTGTCTAAGGTGGCTCCTTAGGGACCAGAAAGCAAGAGGCAGTCTCACACAGCCACTGAGAGTGGCACAGGCACGTGGCTTTGGGATTGTTGTTCCTTAGATAAGTGGTGTTTGGTTATGATCTTGAGGCTGACTGTGACCACATGTGAGGCTTATTGCAAGCAACTTGATGTTTATAAAGTATCAAATGTCATAAAAGTTCATGTAGCTAGTATGAATCTCAATTGTCCAAGAAATACTTGTTTCTTTAAATTAAAACATCTGACTCCAGACCGGCAGCCTGTACAGCTGGCCAGACACTTGACCTCTGCCAGCCCTCAGGTTCCCATCCCAGGGTAAAACCAGGAGCTGGAGCCTATGTGGGATCTGGGTGGGGAGGCCCCTCACCCCTTAAACGCAAGTTCCAGTGCCCGATACACTGTGAGTTCAAACAGACCAGATGTTAGAGTTCAGAAAGGAGAAAGGTTTATTGCAGGGCCGATCAAGGAGGGTGGGGTGGCTCATGCCCAAGAAAACCCCAGACTCTCTGAAGGGTTTCAGCAAAGCATATTTAAGGGCCAGGTAAGGGCTTGGGGTCACAGGGTACGTGATCAGCTGGTGCACAATTCTCTGGTTGATGTTGTGGGAACAGGGCGGTCAACACTATCTACCCCTAGGAGCCAGCAGGTCTGGGGGCCACGAGCTTACTATCATCAAGTAGTCAATTTCATACATTTGGTGGTGGGTTTTAGCACCTAAAAAACTCAGGAAATATGCATGAAACACTGTTATCTGGGGACTTCAGAGAGGAGCTACAGCAGAGGACATGGGGGAGGGGTCTGTCCCCGGAAGGCCTCACAGGGTCCTGCTCGCCAGTGAGCCCCCCTTGTCCCACTTCACAGGCCTTCTGGAGGTCCCATGCTTTCGCTACTTCCCTGCCAATGGGGCCTGGAATGCTCTGGCAAGGCCCGGAGCCCCTGTGCACATCCTATGTCTTCCTCTGGGGTCCTGCCAACCTTCCAGGTGCTGCCAGGCAGCTGGGAGCCACAGACGCCCCACTTCTGCCCGCTCAGGGGTCTCCCTTCTCTGCTTCACTGCTTCCTCCCTCCTCTCATCACCTTCTCGGAATGGGCTGCCGGAATGGGCTGCCGTCTCTGGGAGAAGCTCTGGCTTTGTGAACACAAAACCAGAAGGCAAGTATGTTACTGCCAGCTTCAAGTTTTGGCCCTGTGATTTAAACCTCCAAGAGATGGTGATACAGATTTATTTCAGTATCTTTGTGGAATATGGAAGGTAAAATACAGGCAGAAGTTCTCACCTCTACCAGGTAGGATTAGGTTTGTTTATGTAGATTAGGGAACTCTAATGACTACTTATGGAAGAAAGATTCATTTCCTTCCCCCTAATTAAGTCTGGGGTAGGCCATCCAGCGCTCTGTGATGATCTGGGACCCAGGCCTCTCCTGTCTTTCTGCTCCACCCTTGTTAACATGCAACTCTCACCCTAAGGTTTCCTCATTTACCAAGAACGGCTTCTGCTGGTGGAGCTGCAGCCTTTACATCCAGGTCCAAGCAAGGAGCTCAGTAAGGCTGTTTTAAGGAGCTCTGTAGAAGCTCCACATAACAACCTCGACCTCACTGGCCTCTCCCAGTTGCAGGGAAGACAGGGGACATTGAAACCCAAGTAGATCAGGATTCTGCCACTAAGAAAGAAGAGAATTGTTTTGAGTAACTACTGACAGCTTCTAATACAGCACCATATTTTGTTGTAAAAACTGTAGATTTAGAGTTATCCTTACAATAATATCATTAGTCATTTCCATTCTCAAATGTTGTCTCCTGTAGAAAGAGATAGAATTAAAGCTAGTTTGCCAGGAATTTTACATAAATACAGATGTAAGTATGGACGTACATGGTACATGAGGCCATATGGTGCTGTCAAGAGCTCAGGTGCTGAGGTCACGATTATCTGACTGCAGTTTCCAGCTCTACCACTAACAGCTCTGTGACCATGGCACTACCCTTTCGTTTAGCATCAGATTCCCTATCTATGATGCAGGGATGACAGGAATACTTCCTTTACTTATCCTGAGGCTTAAGGGCAGTAGAACATGTGGGAGAAAGATGAGCATCATCAAAATCTGGTGTAGCGGCATAACCCCAAAAAGGGAAGGGGAAAGACCCCAGTTCTTGTCCTGTCCGAAAGATAAGAATTCAAATGGGAGATGAGGTGTTGTGAAATATTTTAAAGGCTTTATTAGCAAAGGGAAAGTACACCTCCAAGGACGGGAGGCGGCTGATCCAAGGGCGGACAGCCGTAGTCTCTGTTTGCCGCTTCTCTTATACCGTTGCTTAGAGGTGGTCTCTTGGTTGATTGATGGCTCTTGACCGTGGAGTGCTCAGTCATGTTCATCCCCTTTTGCGCATGTCCGTACCCATGATGCACACAGAAAAACCTATGGTGGGGGTGCCTAAACCACGCTGCTAATTACATTACTGCGAGCACTGGGTCATGTCGGGTTAGGTCCTTGTTGCTACCTAGCAGTTGCAGCTGTTGGATTCTAACTGGTTTCTTGCACTGGTTAACTGGCACTCATGTAGAGGAAGTGAAGCCCCTTTATGCTGAAGGTGGGCATATCACCTTCTTCTAGACCATCCTCTCTCTCCTCCACCTATCTACCTGGTGCCCCAACTTATCTAACTACCTAACGGTAAGAGTGGCTGAATAAGCAAACAGAAGATCCAGTCAGGAGAGGGGACCATCTGAATAAGTGACACTTGAGGTAGAACCCTGGGGTGGGGTGACGTGATTCAGAATGCTAGTACTCCTTGATGGTGGAGGATGCAGGGTAGACGGAATGGTGGGTGACGTGGTTGTCAAGAGGACCTGTGATGGATGAGCTGTCCCTCCAGAGGCAGGATGTTGGCAGGGGGTGTCAGGGTGAAGAGGAGACCAGAGTCAGCGGTGAACATAGATGTGTCTGGCATGTCATGAATGAGAGATTTTAGGAAGGGTGGAAGATGTGGCCAGATGGCATGAGCCTCAAAAGATGAGGATTTGTTTGTTTGCTTGCTTTAATAAAGGAGGGAAGAGAAATATTCTAGAAATAGGATTAGGGAATAGATAGTCTAACCAAATCCTCCTCCAGCATCTTGGCATTTGTGAGTTATGAAATTTGGAGAACATAAGAATATAAAGATAAAAAATAAACAATAATCACACCACACAGAGATTGTCTCTGAAATATATTTGTATCTTTTCTTAGAGTCATTTTTCAGCATATAAATATGCTCGTGTATATGTCATCACAATAATAATAATAATAATAATAATAATAGCTGACACTAACAGCACTTCCTGTCTGCCCTGCATTGTCGAAGGGTTTTACATATATTAATCCATTTAATACTCATGACCCCATAGAGTAGGTAGTGTTATTATCCTCATTTTACAGATGAGAAAACTGAGACCAGAGAGGTTAAGTAGTAAGTTACCCAAGGTACACAGCTACGAAATGGTGATGCCAGTATATGAACCAAAGCAGTCTGGCTCCAGAGACCATACACTGAATCGTCACACCACCCCATGAATGTGAGGGTGGGTAGGTGGAGGGGTGGACGGAGGCATGGATAAATGGGTGGGTAGACCTGAAATGCTGTTGAAGAACCCAGAAACCTCTGGAGTCGATTTGCCCTGGTGAACAACCAGCCACAGACTCAAAAACTGTAGACCAGCAAATGTGTGATAGTTTTCCAAGTCCTGACAGAGAGACCCATAGAAGCCTGGCATCTCGCTGGCTCCTGGGAATCTATACTGAAGGAACAGAAACTCGGGCAGAGCTGTATATATCAAAACGTGTATGACAGCATTATTTCACAGCAAAAATATTAGAAATAGCCTAAATGCCCCCAAATGAGGGAGAAGTTAAATGAATTAGAGTACATTTATTTATGATATCATGTAGCCATTTAAAATGATGTGTTCAAATAATATTTAATGATATAGCTAATGGTCACAATGTTATTTTAAAGAAGGATTCAAAATTAACATCAAAATGCTGTTAACACTTACTTCAGAATGGTGTGATTATAGATTTTCATTTCCTTTGTACCTTTTTCCAAATCGCTAGAAAGTTTTTCTTAAAATTTCTGTCATCAGAAATATAAATCAGTAATGCTATGTAAAAATTAATGAACTTCATTAAGGAAATTTGTTGCTAAGCATAATCATGTAATCTTATTACAAAGGTTTAAAAAGTTGTTAATGCCCAGGATTGTTGAGTGGATATAAGAGTGTTCTCATGCACAGTTGGTAGGAGGAAAAATTTGGAAGATATTTTGGGCATCTATCAAGCTTAATATATGTATTCATTCTACTTTTAGGAACATATCCCACAGATACACTTGCAGAAGTGTTGAAAGTTATTTCATCATTTTATTATTTTTTAAAATAGAAAATACGTAAGTGTCTAGCAATAAAGCATTAACTAATCACAGTACAACCATGCAGTGGTATCTGCACAGTTCTTACAAAAGAATGAGGCAGATCTGTAGGTGCCAATATCAAGAGATGTCTAAGATAGATTATTTAGAAAACGCCTAGTTGCAGTACAGTGTGTGTCAGTATGATCTCATCTGTGACTGTATTTCCGCGGGACCCTCAGAAAGAAGTGAGTCTTTCTGGGAAGGGGTATCACTTGGGGCTTGGGAGAGGCAGGGCCATCGCTCTCACTGTTTACACTCTTCAGTACTGTTAATTGTTTTACATGAAGTATTTAATGTTTATTTTTAAAAAGAAACATCAAATTATCTTAGACATGGGAGGTACTTTTAGAGGTCATTTTATGCCAGTCTTGTATCCAGTCTTCCACTGGTAACCAGTCAAGCAAGGGATCCGTCCTCCTGTTACTGACAGCGAAGAATCTCTTAAATATAGAGGGAACTTTAGTTACAGAATACTGGAAAAAGTAATAGCCAGAATATGTTAAAGATCTTAGTTACTATCATTTGTCACCCCAAATTTGATGACACTTCAATGGGACTAATCAGCAGGATGCATGGAAACAGAGTCTCTGTTAGAGAGGGCCATGCTAGAGTGGGCTCTTTCCCCAACATTAGAAGCAAGGACAGCATGGCAGAGCACAAGAAGTCTGGAGTTTGGGTCCAGTGGACCTTTGCCAATTTCTAGCTATGTAGCTTTGGGCAGATTACTTAACATTTTCAAGATGCTTTCCTTACTAGTAAAATAAGGTGGGACACTTGAAATATAATATATATATATACACATTAATATTATATATCAGATGAAGTAATGTATGAGAAGAGACTGGTTCTAGAAAAAAGAAAGCATTTAATAAATTGCAGCTATCATGTTATTTCCATTATTATTAATATCACCAATGAACTATATCTGGTAAATCAAGAAAATTACTATCTTCCTTAAATTACTAGATTATGCATCTTTTTTGCTTTATTCTCAAATTTGCTAGTTCTTTGTAAATGTTAGAAGTTAATCTGCATAGAGATACAGGCCAGTACCAACAGATTGCCCTAAATGGCTCTGACAAATTATTTCAGAACTCGACATCACCACCAGCAGTGCCTTTCCAGGCTTTGTCACACCTCTGCTAATGATTTGGGTCTTCATGTCAGCAGACACATTAGCTTTTTTTACCTTCAGCTTCTGAGCATGTGCTCAGGTTTGAAAATAAATTCCAAGGTAAATAGCAGTTGGTTTCAAATTTTTTTAAGAAATTATTACTGATATCGAAGGTCAAAGCCACTTGCAGATTCTTTTTTTTTTTCTTTCTGGGTTCATAGACTTAAATATTCCCTTTAAATATTCCCAGGATTGCTAAATACCCAGCAGTGCTGAATGCCACTTTCTGTGTACCATGGGAGGAAACCGATCTTGCGCCTTATCTCATCCAGAAATCTGGAACCAGCTCACCAGGACCTCAAGAGTGCGGAGGGTTTCTCTGGACCATCAGGGCCGAGACACACTGCTGGTGTCCTGATCAAGGATGTCATTTAAAAGCCCACTCTCAGCTCCACCTTCCTTTTATAAATGCACCTCAGCCCATGATCGCAAAGTACACTCAGTAAAAGAATCTCTCAAGGCAGCTGCAAAGTTTTTACAGAACTCTGTAAGAAAGGCAAAGGGAATGTCTAACCTTGGCCTGCCTCCGGTGGTTTTGTTGGAATCATATACATACTCACTCCCAGCAAGAAACAGAACAGAGATCTTGAAGTTTTTTCAACTTCGAGAGCTGCTTCTGATCCATGTCCTCTTACTATCATTTTCATTAAGAAGTCCACAGGTATATAAGTAAACATTCCAGTTGCAAATTTATATTTCCCGCTTATTTGACTGATAATTCTTAAGAATGTTTACACTTCGTGTAAGAGGCACATTTTTGATTAAAGGATGGTTTTAGCTCTGCTCTGAAGAGTATGTGGATGCATGTTATTTGCATGCACATATTTAGGATGGGCTAACCCTAAATTTATATGACAAATCCTGGATTTACATCTCTGAATCCAGCCTCAGAGTGTTTGCAGAACAAGTATAGCACTGAGGCTGACATAGTACCAGATGAGGAGAAGCGGGTGTGGCAGTTTTGGTCACCCCCAAGCTGTCTGTGAAAGTTTGAACAAGGTCCAGCCCTCTCTGGCTAAATGAGGCTATCCTTAGCACATGAGACATTGTTTTTTATTTTTCCAGTTGTAGAAAACACAGGGGCTTTTCAAAATGAAAACCATACGATTAAATAAAACAATAAAACAATGTTTTGAAAAAATAGTTGGGGGAAACCAATACTATTACTTTATATATATTTTGGAACTTTTTTTCCTCATTTATTAACAGCTTTGTTGAGATATAATTCACATACCAGGCAATGCATGCATTTAAAGTGCACAATTCAAAGGGTTATTTTAATACATTATTATTTGTTTTAGTTGCTGTAGTGAATATTGGCATACAAGTATCTGTTCAAATCCCTGCTTTCAGTTCTTTTGGGTACACTCCTACAAGTGCAATTGCTGGTTCATATGGTCATTCTGTGTTTAGCTTTTTGAGGACTAATATTACCTTTAGAAAAGTATGTACTTATGAGTCACTGCACTAAGCATCTTAAATGTGTTATTGCATCTAGTTGTCCTAGCAAACTTGTTCATTCCTTCTTATTCATTCAACAAACAATTTTAGTGACTGCTATGTACCAGGTACTGTTCTAGGCACTGGGGTTCCCTAGTGAACAAAACTAATGAAGTCCCACCCTCTCACAGATCTTTTATTTCTGTTCTTCTTTCCACATGGGACCCTGCAGATAGTAGTAATGGTAGACAATAAATAAATAAATATATATTATATATATATAAATGAATGCCATTAAGGCAATGAAGAAAAATGCATGGTGAGGGGGAATATTGCAGGGAGTGGTAGTAGGTGGGAGAGATGCTATTTTAGATGGAATTAAAGAGGAACGTCTCTGAAAAGCTGACACTTGAGCAGAGCCCTAAAAGAACTGAGGCAGCTAGTTATCCAGAGATCTTGGGAGACCATTCTGGGGAGAGACGAAAACAAATGCAAAGGCCCTGAGGCAGGTCCGGGCTTGGCAAAGTCAAGGAACATGGGCCGGTTTGGGTGACTGTGGGGAGTATGAAGAAGGGGGGTGGGGAGGTCAGGCTTTCTTATATCAAGATGGGAAGCCATCGGCAAATGTGAGCAGGAGACAGAGCCCTATCTCTAGGTAAACAAAGTGAGGCGTAGAGGGTTTAAGTGATTTTACCAAAGCAGCTGGTGAGTAACAAGAGATTTTCCCAAGTATCTTCACTCCAGAGTGTGTGCTCTTCTCTCCAGGCTAGGGCGCTTATCTGTTCCTAGCCCTATTCCTTGCTGACTATTGTTACCTTATAGAAGTGTCCTACGAGATGTTCCTGTCCCTCACGTTGGCTCTCTGTAAGCTGGTCTTGCCCAGCGGATTGTCTGAAGGTCTCTGGTCCTCTCCCGTAGGCATGATGCACTCCCCTGGATTTGATGCGAACAGCAGCCTGGGCTTGCAGATGCTCATGAACGCGGACAGCTTGTACTGGGCTGCGCACTGCGCCCTGCTGCTCAACCTGAAGCTCTCCCACGGGGACTACTACCGGAAGCGGCCCACTCTGGCGCCGGGCACCATGGTGAGTGTGCGTCTCCACAGCCATGCCGAGCATCCTTGCCCTGAGAGGGCTGGCCGGTGTGTTCTGCCCTGCACTGCTCTGGAATGGGTGATGCCCATGGGACCATGGAGGGCGGGCGGACAGACGTGATGCTGAGGAACTGTTGTGTGGTTCACACAGCGTGGTGAACCGTGGAGCTACCCGGCTTGCTCCAGGAGTGAAGAACCCCATGTGCTCCACCGTGGCCACCTGTCAATGGCCCAGTAACTTCATCCGGTGGCATTAAACACCCGCGTGTAAGACACATTCAAAAATGTGATTGGGATATTAAGTGACATCAGGAAATGTGCAGAGAATGGTCCCCTTTGCTGAAAATGAATGTGTGCCATTATAAAAACCCTTCATTGAGTTCTAAACCCCCAGACCTACTCAGGACCCAGAGATAAGCTCACTAATGTTGGTAACAAAGCACCTCCTGGAAGGTGATGAGGGTGGTGGGGCCTCTCCTGTGGTTGGCTCCCATGCCTGAGCATGCCCCTGTGTGGTGGGCTCTGGTATCATTTCGGGAGCCTAAATCCACGGAGCTGTGTGAAGGGATCATCAATCATTTGATAAACGACTGACTGACTGTACATTTCCCAGGGTGAGTGGTGGCTTCATGAGGGTAAGTCAAGTATCTCTTGAGACATATGTCCTCTACATGCCACATCTGCTGCTGTTGGGACAGTGAAGAGGTGCTCTGTTAAGCATTTCTGAGCTGTTTTTAATCCTCCACGCATCAAAGGGTAAACATATAAAAGGCAGTATCTTCGTTCCTTCTACCTAGTTTCTTTAAAAGAGCATAAATGAAAGACCTTCATGAAGTTTGGGTCGGACTTTTCCATCGCAGTTTCCCCTTCCCTTGCCGCCCTGGCCCCCAGTCAAGAAGGTTTGTTTTTCCTGTGCACAGTGACGTGGTGACTCAGTGACTCAGGGGATGTGAAGAGGCAGCAGAGGAACATGGGGGCCTGCTCGTTTGCAGGGGATTGTATTTGGCCTTTGTCCTGTGATCTTTCTTCTCTTCCAGAAAGAGTTCATGAAGCAGGTCCAGAGCAGCGGGGTGCTGATGGTCTTCTCCCAGGCCTGGATTGAGGAACTTTACCACCAGGTTCTCGACAGAAACATGCTCGGGGAAGCTGGCTACTGGGGCAGCCCCGAGGATAACAGCCTGCCCCTCATCACCATGCTGACCGGTCAGTGGTTCCAGGCTCGGCTCTGTGGCACTCCGTGGGGTGGGAGGGCTCACTCTTCAAAGCCCTTTTCAGAAAATCAGCACTATTTGAAGCAGACCTTGAAATAGCACCCACAAAGCTTCCCTGGCAGTAGGTGACAGTTCCAGGGAAGTCACAAATTCACCTCACAAGAGCTTTCTGTTCTTCTTTCCATATGGGACCCTGCAGAGCTCACTGTGCCCCATTAGATGAGGAATTACTTAGCGCCTGTGTCTGTTGGGATGGAACTGTAGACCTCTTCTGGGGATACGAAGGACTGTCTGGGCGCAAAGCCCAGAATCATTCCTGGAAACTCTCACGTGCTCATAGATTCCCTGCATCACTCAGTGCTCCTGGGAATTTGCCAGTAATGTAAAAAGGGTGATTTTAAACTTGGCTTCATTCCCATTTCTTGTCCATATCAGAGGTCTTCCTTTTCCTTCTTAGCTGACCAGAGTTAAAAATAATGCCAAATAGTTCCCTAGCATCTTTGTCTTCTGTATCCTATTTAACTCTTAGAAATTTCATACAAGAGCAGAGAGGGAAGTATGGGGTGTGGTTATGAGGCAGTGGTTTAGGCGAAAGCAGACAATCATGGCTTTGCATGGCATAGCCACAATGTCACGTAAAGATCGGGGAGTGCTCAGAAGATTGGACTGGTCGTCAGGAGCCTTACTAAATTAGATCTCTGGGCTCGTCTTGTGTCTGATCTGAGTGATCTTCTCATGGCAGGATAAGTAGAGCATGACCCTAGATGACGCCTTCCCTGCCCTCTCTGTGGTGCCACATGTCCTCACACAGCTCGGCGTGGCTCTGCACCAGGCAGGGCAGAGTGGCAGGACCAGCACTGGCCTGGGACAGAATCTGCTGTCCAATGGATATGTTATGTTGCCTGTGGTCGGTATTGGAGGCTCTTATGAAGGTGGCAGAGTAGAACCCAACACTGAGGAATTTGCAGGGAGACACGGTTTAGGACTCATGCAGGGAGTTAAGACATCCAGTGAGGTCTGCCCATAGCAGGCAGCGTCCTGGTCATTGTCTGGCATTTGGAGTCTTGGTTCCAGAACTAGGATGGAGCTGGGGGAAGCACGGCTGGGTCCCTAGCTTCAGGGATCAGGATTACCAGACAAGTCTGGGGGGACAAATTTGTATTTTATTAATCATGATAATATTTAAATCCATTTGAAAAATAGGAATTGATACACGTGTGAGACATATATTCAGTTTACTTATAACGAATGCTCGGTTGCCACCTGTCTGCACAGACTCCCTTCAGTAAAGATTAAAGGTACTGCCCAGAGCTTCTAAGTGCCTTGGAATTTATATGAGAATCCTAAACACACCAGCTTTAATTTTCAAATACTGAAGTTTCTGCTAGAATTAATCTCTGAATTTCTTACCTGAACCTTAGTAAAAGGAGTCATTCCATGGATGTAAAAATGAGCAGATAACAGCTCTTCACAGGACCATATTCATCAGTCATCACTGTTAATCAGCCATCTCTTTCATAATGGAACAGTAAGTTCAGTTGCTACATCCATAGGAGAGTTATCTCACTTTAGATCAATGATAGAAAAACATAGGCTTTTCATAAGAATTCGACAGAATTAGGTTCTGTGATTCTTTGTAGCAAATCTCAGGTGTGACAAGTGCATTTGAGCAGCAGTTAACCTAGAGCCTGGAAACTTCTGTCTAATCTTTTCATGATGTGCAAGGAAAAGCAGTGGCAGTAATCTGACTCTCCACACTGTGTGTCCTACCTGTGGCCATGCCTCATGTCATGTCAAAGTGTTCTACAGCACTGTGGAACTGAGCACTCAGGTGACCTCTGAGAGGCTTGAATTCATCAGTCCTTTACCTAGCACATAGGAAACGTAACTTTGATAAATGATAATTTCTGGCAAATGCCATTAGACCATTTGACTATAAGTCAGATTAATTTCGGTGAAACTGGTCTGTCCCCACTTGAGCAGCCCAGTCCTCTCAGCCCCAAGCCAGTCTCTTCTTGCCATTGTGTCCAGAAGAGGTTCATTGAGCTAATTCTGTAGATGAGTTTGTTTTAACAAAAATTTAAATAGGGTAGATTAGAATCCTGTATTGAGCTGGAGTTTGGTGTCATGGAAAGACACCTGGATAGGTGTCAGAAGACATGAATACTAAGTTAATTCCTTCCTTTGCCAGCCCCATGACCTTGGGCAGTTTACTTACTTTGAATACTTATTTCCTCCTCTGTGAAACAGGAAAAATAGTATCTACCCTGCCTACCTACTTGGTGTTGTTGGGAAGAGCTAATGCAAAAAATGTTATGTGAAAACACTTTGAAAATTGTAAGGTATTGTTATTAAAGTATTGTGCTTTTGAATCAAATTATATGCTTATCTGACCAAAGAGGCTTGTCCTCCTCTTAATTCTTATGAGAAAACTATGGAAGACAAATCCACGTTGGAGTAACCTGTATATATAAAATAGGGGAATAATGCCATGGTTTTGAATAAAAGGGAGTATCCAAAGGTCAAAATAATCTAAATCAATAGATTTTCTAACAGCAGATAGCAGAATTTACCTTTATTTTTTCAAATTAAAAGTACTCATCAGCCTAATAGAAGAATATTCCCGCAGTGAAAGAAAACTGTATGAATAAAATAAAAAATTTAATATTCTGATAAAAGGTTGCTGCCTACTTTGTACAAATAGATCCAATGGCTATTTGTTGCGGGGGGGGGAGGAATATTTCGGTGGCTGTTTGTTTTTGACTGGAGTGTTCTCATCAAGGATAACCTTGCCCTTTTTCCCTGACAGATATCGACGGCTTGGAAAGCAGTGCAATTGGAGGGCAGCTGATGGCCTCGGCGTCTACAGAGTCTCCTTTCACCCAGGGCAGGAGAATCGATGACTCCACGGTGGCAGGTAGTGACTTGAGTCTTGAGTTTATGAATATACATCCACCACATGTGTTACCAGCGATTAAATTATTATGTGGCAGCTTTCTGTGCTGACATAAATGAATTAAGATTTTTTTCTTGGCAGAAAAAGTACCTGATGGAAGTTCTTAGCATCATACAGCCGCTGATGCAATATGCATTATTTATAAGCATGAAGTGAAACACAATGTAGTATCATCCATTCCGCTGTATTTCCTGTAGAAGAATTGCACACAACTCAGTGTTGCTAACAGCATGGGCAGAGATCCCCGTGCCATTCATTGCCAGGTTGTTCTTTGCCTCCAGAAGGTAACCCGTGCCCCCTCACGTTCTAGGTGTGGCGTTTGCTCGCTACATTCTGGTTGGCTGCTGGAAGAACTTGATCGATACTTTATCTACCCCACTGACCGGCCGGATGGCAGGGAGCTCCAAAGGGCTGGCCTTCATTCTGGGAGCTGAAGGCATCAAAGAGCAGAACCAGAAAGAACGCGATGCCATCTGCATGAGCCTCGATGGACTGCGGAAAGCAGCGCGGCTGAGCTGTGCTCTAGGTACCGGCAGGCGTAGTATTCCTGACCCGCAGCCTGAGGGCCGTCCCCACCGAACGCATCTGCAATGGCCCTCGTGGGCAACACGTCTTCTAGAGGGGTTTCTGCCAGGTGAATGGTCAGAGAATAAACTCGGTTAAGGGGTAATTTTTTGTTTCCTCTAAAGGAGTGGCAGCTAACTGTGCATCAGCCCTCGCCCAGATGGCAGCTGCTTCCTGTGTCCAGGAGGAGAAAGAGGAAAAGGAAACCCAGGAACCCGGTGATCCCATTGCGCAAGGTAACAGCAGAAGGGCCAGAATCCACCTGTGCCTTACGTGAGGTCCGCACATGCCCACACACGCAAGCAGACACTTGTCCTTGTTGCGTGTCTGGTACACAACATGCGTGTACCACTGATGAGATCCCACGGGACCACAGGCTTGGGTCAGTTTTATGTGGCTGCCCCTCCAGACTGCAATAGATCCCTCTGGAGATAAGAGACAGACTGGCCCTTGGAGGCCAGGAAAGGGTACTTGACTGCTGGCCAGAGAGCCACCTGGCTACGCTTTCCACACCCCTGGCATCCTCTGGCCAGTGGCGTTGGCGCTTCACAAGCGCACATCTGCGGACCCTCAGGCTACAATGGGAAGGGCAGAAGGGACCATGTTCTGGGGATGGAGGAATCCCTTAGAGGAGGCTCAGGAAAACTTTGCTCTTGCTGGAGAAAAACCTGAGCTTTGCAAACTTGGGAAAGAGTTGACTTTTAACTTGTTAAAATTAGTCAGTCAGTGAAGGAGATGGTCGTCTAGCTATAAGGAAAGAGAATGGCCTTTCTAATAGCAGTGTAGACAATGGCAGACAGCAAACAGAAGCAACATGGGAAGCTTGGTCCAACTTGTGCTAATAATGTATCAGGTATATAAAATAGGTGGTCAGAGAAAGAGCTGGCACGTTTTTAACGGAGAAAAATAAGTTGATTCAGTGTACCTCAAACTTGAGTAATATAGAGAGACCCATTTGAAAGCAAAGCAACTCTCACACATCCCCAGTATTAACTGAGAAAGGGTATCATAATATACATAAAAATGCTTACATTTAATGTTCTTCAAAAATGATCAAGCCAAAGCTAATACTCAAATTATAGACAAATAAAAAATAAAGTCAATATCATATCCATGAGACAAGTGATACTTTGCTAAAAGTCAGTCTGCCCTTTACAGCAGGAGCACGGTGTGGCTTCCTCTGAAGGGAGCGTGCTGTGTTACTGGGTTCTGGACCATCACTCAGTTATCCCACTAGACCCATCTTCCAGTGACTGGACACCTTGATTCATGGAGGATGCTGTGATTTGGCCTTGCCTTGGCATTTTGCATAATTGACATCTTAAGTCACCTTCTGCATCCTTTCTCATATGTTACCTCAAATTAAGAAGTATTGTTTGAAGATCACAAATACAAATGTAAACTCAGGGAGTGCAATGATACGGGAATTCTCAGTTATAAAGCAGTCATCGTGGCGCTCAGAATGGACGTGCATATATCATTGTAGGTGATTATCATCATGAACACCTGACATTCACTAAAGCTCAGAGAGGACTTGCAGACTGCCAGGAATTCTTTCTTATTAACACTAGGAGTACACGGGGTGGGGGAAGTGTCTGGGCACAGATGGCTTTGGCTGGGTTGGCACAGGAAGCCCGTGGTCACTGCTGTGACTGACTCAGATCCCAGGGGTGGGCCCGGAGAGCTGCACCTTCAGCTCAGGATCCGTCGATTTCTGGGACCGCAGAGCTGGGGTCACCAATGTCTGTGGGGCTGTGGGCTGGGCAGTTTCATGATGAGCCTCGGGGACCTGCCACTGAGGAGCTTGCTCCCAATGATGTCCAGCGACACCTCCCGTTCCCTCTTGCCCTTGCACAATGGCACTTCCTTTCCTTTCCATCCTTTCTCCCTGCCTTTCTGTCTTCCTCTCTTGGACTGTTACCATGACGAGTGTCTTTCCGGCACAGTGAAGCTAAAGGTGGAGCAGAAGCTGGAGCAGATTGGGAAGCTGCAGGGGGTGTGGCTGCACACGGCCCACGTCCTGTGCATGGATGCCATCCTCAGCGTCGGCCTGGAAATGGGAAGCCACAACCCAGACTGCTGGCCGCACGTGTTCAGGTGCGCAACAGATCCCCACCCCCACGGGCTGGGCACCCCTCCTGCCGTGGGAGCGGGTGGCCTGGGTGCTGTGGGAAAGGGGTAGACTCCAGCACCTGCCAGCACTTACACAGATTACAGTAATTCACAGAGTTAGGATAAACCCTAAACGAGAGATTGAAAAGAGAAGAGGGACTACAGGGTCCAGCTGAATGTATATTTTGGAGAACAGAGTGACAGGGCTGAATTTAGCGAAGTGTGAAGTGTCATTTGATACTGTCTGTGAGACGTGGATATGTTATCCCAGGTAAGAAAAACCAGTTCTTTAATTTTTTTTCAATTCTTTTCTTTTAGGTGTATTTTTTTTTCTTTGTATTATTTGGGGGTTTTGGGAGGGAGGGGGTGGTAATTAGGCTTATTTATTTATTTTTTAATGGAGGCACTGTACTAGGGATTGAATCCAGGACCTCGTGCATGCGAAGCACACTCTCTACCTCTGAGCTATACCCTCGCCATCCTGAAAAGCTGATTCTTAAATAGTGGATGGTGAAAGCCACTTAAGTTAGCTTGAATATTGTGCAGATCTAAAAGCTGATCGTCTGTGAGCAACATAACATTACTGTATGTTTCTGAATGTCCTTTTTATTTAAGAAAGGATTTTTGAGAGCTGACACAGACACATAATAAAGTACAAGGTGCCTATTTTTAATTTAGCTGGATGAAGGGAAAAAATGAAACAGTACCTGTGCCAAAGACGACCAGAAATTTGGCTCTTAGCTTTGTAGTATCAAAGTGAAAAGAACCTCCCAATCCATTGCACAGCTCACAGCAGCTATAAAATAAAAACGAAGTGAGAGCTCCGTGGTCCCCCCGTGACCAAGGAGAAAATCCTGCCTCCCCAGGCATCAGTGGTCAGGCAGACCCCAGAGGAAAGGAGGAGCACCGTCCACCCAGAGCAGGCACAGGGCAGCTGCCGCTTTCTGACCCCTCTCAGCACACATCCCATTCTCACACAGAGCTCAGTTCAAGCCGAGCAGTGGTGGGGCAATCAGGAGCGGGAGGACGGCCCATGGCAGGGCTCCAGCCTCCAGGTCTTGCCCAGGGCACTGGCCAGATCTTGGTTCTGTGTAATGTCCTCAAAGCAAGTACAGCCATGAGGGTGGGTCGACTTTCAAAGAGAGAAGCACGCAGATCATTCTAGGGCTGAACACTCATCTTGAGAGGAACGTGTGAAAGGGACAGGATGAATCGGCCTGGAGCACAATGGGTTTAATATGGAGACTGGTGACCTGCTGTTTTCCATCGTTCTCACAAGCAACAGGGCGAAAAGAAAAAGACTTAAATTGCACCTGAGCAATTTATATGGAATCAAAAAATTTCCTGATTATGTAACATCAGAGTGGATTATCCAGGACGGTCTTTACTGGTAACCGGACTCAATCAGGGATGAGGGGCCTCTTATGAACCATCTTAGTCCCACGTCCTATTGGGAACAAACAATTTAGAAGCTGGCAGTTGTACCATATGTTGTGACTCTTCTCTGAGTTTGCCGTGGTTAAGTGACTGCCCCGCCCTCCAGCCCAGTAGTGGTAACATGGAGCTGTCAGCACCCAGTGGAACATGCTGGGCGGAACCCCTGAGTGAGGGCCCATTGTGGCCAGAGGGCCAGTCCACCATACGCACACTCTTTCTGGGATCCCAGAGTAGGGAGATGTTCCCGACTCCTAACTAAAGCAACTAGAAAGCAGGAAGCCGGACCTCTTGGGAAAACTCACTCCAACAGGCCAAGTCCAGATAAGCCAGAGCTGGACAGGATGGACGTGGATGAACAGAGCTTTGTTCCTTTCTCTGAGGAATCCTCACCCCACCTCCAGACTGCCTGGTCCAACTCAAAAAAAAAAATATTCATATAATGAGGAGAGAGGGAGTAGGAGGTGGGGAGAGAGGTAGCCATCACTGGAGGAAGGGGAAACACTTCAGGGCACTGTAAGGCTGGCCGAGTTCCTGTGCATCTCACTGTGAGATTGACAGAGCTGGCCCGGCCGAGCTGCGTCTGTCAACGGCTGCCTGTGTGTGACTCTCTCTAGGGTATGCGAGTACGTGGGCACGTTGGAGCACACCCACTTCAGCGATGGCACCTCTCAGCCCCCACTGACCATCAGCCAGCCCCAGAAGGCACCCAGAGGTGGACTCCTCGGGGACCTGGAGTGTGAGGGCTCGCCCCAGGACCAGAGCCTGGAGCAGGAGAGCTCCCTGTGCGCAGCCCCCGTCATCCAGCCCCTCTCCATCCAGGAGCTCGTCCGGGAAGGCAGCCGAGGCCGGGCCTCCGACTTCCGCGGGGGCAGCCTCATGACTGGGAGCAGCGCTGCCAAAGTTGTGCTCACCCTCTCCACCCAGGCCGACAGGTGCGCACCCGTTCTCCCCACGCCCGGGAGGGCTAGCCCCCATTGCCTGCTGGCCACACCACACCCATCTCTTCTGCTCTCAAAATCACTCTCAGGACACCTTGATTTGTTAGCAAGTCATGAAAGTCCCCTGTATTCTTTTTCAAGCACATCACTGTCTCCCATCACCCTGCACACTTAGCATGAACGGTTGCCTGGTGGCCAAGGCTGGAGGCTGCAGGGCAGGCTCCCCTGGGTGGAGGCTCTGCACCTGTTCTGTGACTTCCAGCCTCTTCCCCTCCCTGGGCCCTGATCTCAAATAGGGTCATGAAGTAACTCTCCCAGGGTAGCCTATAAGGTTAAATTAGTTAGTATGCTTGAAGCAGTTAGGTCAGAGCTTGACAAATAGTAAACAGTGACTATTTTTGTGATAATATTTTAAAATCCTACACTCGGGGGTGTGACATATTCTCTTTTTTTCTCTTTTTAAATTGAAGTATAGTTGGTTTACAATGTTTCAGATGTATATCCTTTTTCAGATTCTTTTCCATTATAGGTTATTACAAGATACTGAATATAGTTACCTGTGCTATAGAGTAGGTCCTTGTTATTTATCCTTTATATATAGTAGTGGGTACAAACTCCTATTTGATGCCCAACAACCCCGTTAAGGTGGAGATGGAGACTGTTTAGTAACTCCAGCTGTTTGGTGGCACTTTTTGATGTGGAAAGTGCTTTTGGTCACCTTCACATGCAGACCACACTTCACTCTCCACACTGTCCCAGATTACCCAGTACAGGACACAGTGAAGTTCATAAGGGAAGACAGACAGCAAGGGGGTGGACATGTGGTCAGAACACTCACTGGCTGGGCTCAGAAGATCTGAGTTCTTTCCTGGCCTTGACACCAACAAACTACAGGGTCGTGTCTGTGCAGATAGTTGCACTGAGACTCAGTTTTTTCATCTACTGACTCAGTACAATAATTCCTTTCTCCTGTTTATCCAACAAGGGGGCTGTGAAAGTGTTTTGGAATCTGGGAGGTGGTATACAGGTGTCAGGTGGGTTATATTATTCACCACCATTTTCCTACCACGAAAGAGGAAGAAGTGATTTGTGGCACCCAGGATCCAGATGGTGTTAAAGTTGGAATTACAAAACCACAAGAAAAATATATTTGTTGCAATAATTTGTGAATGATTAATCCATTGATTCCCATCTGAAAACTTGTGTGCCCCATGTGACCCCTTCCAAAGGGACTGGTTATTCAATTTCTACTCGAGGCTCTCTCCCTTACCCAGCACATGGCACCCTCTGGGCTGCTTGCCTCCTGATGTTACCATGGATTTGGAGGGCAGGCTTTGGGAAGACCCAAGAGCAGAGGAAGCAGAGGGAGGTTGGCTTGATTCCTTCCTCATGTGCCATGTAAACTGGTATTTGATTCCAGCATTCCAATTTCCAGTGAGCCTCTGGTCCTCCTCCAAGCCCTGCTACCTGTGCTGACCTCCTTCTTCCTAACTCCTTTCAGAAATGTCTGTGCCCAGCAGGGTGGAAAATGAAAAGAATCTGCAATTTCCGTTATGTTAGGGAACATTCATTATTCCAGTAGATACACGAGCTTCACACCCAAGGCTCGGGGTATATGAGTCAGAGGAGATGAGACCAGTCCCTGCCCCTGGGGGGTTTGCAGGTCGAGTTTACAGTGTTTCTGTTTCCTCCCGAGAGCCAAGCCCAGTGTTATTCTCAGCAGTTGTAGCCCAACAAAAGCCCTGATTCATTTACGGGGTTTTTCTTTAACTTAGCTTCTATAATTGAAGCTAATTGTAAGGATTCCATTCCCAGTTCTTCAGTTTCTGGAAACAATGCTCTGCCATCTTTCATCTTCTTGCCAAATGTTTTAATGAGTGCCCAGCTCGGGGCTATAAAGATTTTTTTTTAATGTGGTCTGTGCCCTTCAGATTAAAATCTCATAGTTAGAGCAGACTTGTACTCAGTAATAGTAGATATAATAATACCATACATTTCTTTATAGTGTTTACCCAGTGTTTTCATTAATCACATCTAACAAAGTTACCATAATCACTCTGTCATAAAGACTTGGCTGAATCATTTCCAAGTAACAAATCTTTTTGTTTTGTCCAGGCTCTTCGAAGATGCAACAGATAAGTTGAACCTCATGGCTTTAGGTGGTTTCCTTTACCAGCTGAAGCGGGCATCACAGTCCCAGCTCTTCCACTCCGTTACAGAGACGGTGGATTACTCCCTGGCAATGCCGGGTAATTCTTTCCCTGCAGACACTGTGCCGCGAGGTTAGCAGGAAACAGCCCAGATCTCTGATACCAGCAAACTGCCTGAAGACTTGAACCCCCATTCTCTTTGCACATGGTCACCCTGGTCACCTAAGTCCAAGTGCAGATTTGTCCTCTAGTGTTGAGGCATCACCCGTTGGGGGTGGGGGGTGGGAGGAGTGTTAACTCTCTGTGAATGGAAACGTTGCTGCCACCACCATTGCAGGTGTTACCCTGGAGCTGGGCTGGGTGGTTCTGCTCAGTTCGGTGCTTGTGATACAGAAACGATGTGGCTCCTCGGGGTGCAGATAGTGTCACATGAGGCGGGAGCCCTTCCCCGTATTACACACCACACACCCGCCTTCGTCCAGCTGCTTGCAGAAGCAGCTTCAGTTCCAGAAAGGCCTGGGAGAGCAAAATGAAAGTCTCCACAGAAGTCTCATGTCACTCTCAGAAGAACTGCTCTCAGGGCGTATCCCTTTAACGATGGGTCAGTATCACCGTCTTCACGAATGAGCCCAGATGAAGGCGGTTTTCAAAGCCAGTGCGTGGAAGAGGGAGCAGAGTTGTCCTGAATCACCCAAGGGTTCCAAACGGGTGGTAGGTCGCTCACAGCAGCAGCTGTCCATCAGCAGCCAGGGCTGTTGTGCCCTCACAGTGAGGACCTTGTCCCGTGAATTCAGACAGTCACAGAGCTGTCTGCCGGGGACGCCCTGTGGGGGCAGGTTGAAATGCACAACCTCTGAGGTCCCTTTCATCATGGAATCTGAAATTCCTCATTCAAGTACATTTGGCCATTTGATTTTTACTGCAGACTCTCATTTGAGAACCATAGTCCTTTTCTGTGCATCTTTAATAGACTTTAAAACCTATAACTGTATAATGCCACCTCCCAGACCCAGTCGACTTCCAGAGCATCTCTCAGCCCCAGGGCCACCTTCAAAGTCTTCTGCATAGAGAAGTCAGACCCTGAACTTAGAAAAAGCAACAAGCAGGGTCAGGAGGAGGCAGCAGACCTAGGAGAAGGAAGTGTTGGCTTTGGAATCAGCCAGATATGAGTTAAAGAGCTGCCTTCAGCACTTACCAGCTGTGTCATTTTAGGCCAGTCAGTTCGCCTCCCTGGCCTTCCATTTTCTAATCTGTAAATGGCAATGGTTACATTTACTTCTTAAGATTTACTTCCAAAATTAGTGATTAAAGACACAAGGAACCAACACAATGTCTAATGCAGAGTAAACATTCAGTAAATGCCAGTGATTTTTGTTACTGTCATTTGGAAGTGACCTAATACGGCGAGACTAATTAGAAAGGCGCCTTCTGGTGGGAAGAGCCTGATAAGGCTCAGCTTCAGGAGCACGTGAGCAAGAAGGGAGAAGACAGAGGCGAGGGTGGCAAAGAAGTAGCAAGAGATCCAAGTAGGCGAGGAATGTGCCGAAGCGAGACAGAGCAGGTTAGGGAGCCTGTTACTGGGTAGCACAGGGGCCTGACCTGCTTGGCAAAGGCTTCGGAGGTGCCATTAAGGACTGGCTAAGTGGCTGATGACTGTGAAGGATGCCAACAACGACAGTAAGGGTGTAGCTAAGAGCGTGGGGCAGGGAGCCTGTGCTGGGCCCTGTGCTCCATATTTTATGAAGATTTTCACATTTCATCCTTGAAGCAAATGTAGGAAGTAGGTACTGTATTCCCACTTTTACAGTGAAAAACTGGACTGGAGAGGTAAATGTCTGGTCCATTGTAAACCAAATACTAAACGGTGGAGCCCGGATCTGAGCCCGGGCCGCCTGACTCCCCAGTCCCCCTACTTAACCACTACGTCATTCGTCCTTATCTTCAGGCGTTGCTCACACCTGTCCGGGCAGGCACTAGGGATGCTACAGTGAACAGGGGAGGCGGACCCTGCGCTTGTTGAGCGAACCACCTGGTCCTTCTCAAATCCAGGTTCCTTTCCTGTCTTGGCAGATTCACACCAAATAATCCTGCTGGTTCCAGTACGGTTCTTTGACTTTCATCCTCTCGCCGTGCTTGAGCAGGTCAGACTGTCTCTGAGTTTGGGATTGATGGCTTCTATGGTCTTTCCTTCCTGTAGGAGAAGTGAAATCCACCCAAGACCGGAAGAGTGCCCTCCACCTCTTCCGCCTCGGGGACGCCATGCTGAGGATCGTGCGGAGCAAATCCCGGCCCCTGCTGCACGTGATGCGCTGCTGGAGTCTCGTGGCGCCGCACCTGGTGGAGGTGAGCGCCTGGAAAGTGGGACGCTTGGGGGTCTCCAGGCAGGACGGGGAGAAAGGGCATCATGGCCACAGCCATGAGAAGGTTCCCATCACTTGGTCACAAGCATCCTTGTTCTCTGGTTATGTCCCCTGGCATCTTAAGAATCACCCCAAAGGGCAACACTACCCTGGCCTCACTCTGAGTCTCTTTTCTTTACAATTATATGACTCAGCTCTGTACCTCACACAGCCTGTTTCTTATTCTTTGTGGTCTCGAGCTTCATTTTGATACATGACTATAAAATGTCTTTTGTTCCTGCCAGTATTTCTTTTCTAAAAACTAAATATAATCTGGGCAGTCCCTTCTAAGTAAGGGAACCACACATCCTAGTTTTCTCCGTTTTCTCTGCAAAATTAGCTAGGACCCGTTTAACTCTCCAAAAGGAAAGCAGTTCATATGATAAATTATATGGCAAGCTTTCCATCTAAGCATCTCATGATGACTGGCTACTTCTAAGATGACGGGAAAATTGTCCTGTCTTGCAATGATAACTATTCTTTTTTTTTTTTTAACATTTTTTATTGAGTTATAGTCATTTTACAATGTTGTGTCAAATTCCAGTGTAGAGCACAATTTTTTAGTTATACATGAACATACATACATTCACTGTCACATTCTCTTCTGCTGTGAGCCACCACAAGATCCTGTATATATTTCCCTGTGCTACACAGTACAATCTTATTTATCTTTTACATTTTGAAATCCCAGTCTGTCCCTTCTCACCCCCTGTTCCCCTGGCAACCACAAGTTTGTATTCTATGTCTATGAGTCTGTTTCTGTTTTGTTTCATTTTGTTTTTTTAGATTCCACATATGAGCGATCTCATATGGTATTTTTCTTTCTCTTTCTGGATTACTTCACTTAGAATGACATTCTCCAGGGACATCCATGTTGCTGCAAAAGGCGTTATGTTGTCATTTTTGTGGCTGAATAGTATTCCATTGTATAAATATACCACCTCTTTATCCAGTCATCTGTTGATGGACATTTAGGCTGTTTCCATGTCTTGGCTATTGTAAATAGTGCCGCTATGAACATTGGGGTGCAGGTGTCTTTTTGAAGTAGGGTTCCTTCTGGATATATGCCCAGGAGTGGGATTCCTGGGTCATATGGTAAGTCTATTTCTAGTCTTTTGAGGAATCTCCATACTGTTTCCCACAGTGGCTGCACCAAACTACATTCCCACCAGCAGTGTAGGAGGGTTCCCTGTTCTCCACAGCCTTTTCAGCTTTTGTCATTTGTGGACTTTTGAATGATGACCACTCTGACTGGTGTGAGGTGATACCTCATTGTAGTTTTGATTTGCATTTCTCTGATAATTAGTGATATTGAGCATTTTTTCATGTGCCTATTGATCATTTGTATGTCTTCCTTGGAGAATTGCTTGTTCAGGTCTTCTGCCTATTTTGGATTGGATTTATTTTTTTCTTATTGAGTCGTATGAGCTGCTTATATATTCTGGAGATCAAGCCTTTGTCGGTTTCATTTGCAAAAATTTTCTCCCATTCCGTAGGTTTTCTTCTTCGTTTTACTTCTAGTTTCCTTTGCTGTGCAGAAGCTTGTAAGTTTCATTAGGTCCCATTTGTTTATTCTTGCTTTTATTTCTTCTAGGAGAAAATTTTTGAGATGTATGTCAGATAATGTTTTGCCTATGTTTTCCTCTAGGAGGTTTATTGTATCTTGTCTTATGTTTAAGTCTTTGATCCATTTTGAGTTTATTTTTGTATATGGTGTAAGGGAGTGTTCTAGCTTCATTGTTTTACATGCTGCTGTCCAGTTTTCCCAACACCATTTGCTGAAGAGACTGTCTTTATTCCAATGTATATTCTTGCCTCCTTTGTCGAAGATTAGTTGACCAAAAGTTTGTGGGTTCATTTCTGGGCTCTCTCTTCTGTTCCAGTGGTCCATATGTCTGTTTTTGTACCAATACCATGCTGTCTTGATTACTGTAGCTCCATAATATTGTCTGAAGTCTGGGAGAGTTATTCCTCCAGCCTCTTTCTTTTTCTTCAGTAATGCTTTGGCAATTCTAGGTCTTTTGTGGTTCTGTATAAATTTATTATGATTTATTCTAGTTCTGTGAAATATGTCCTGGGTAATTTGATAGGGATTGCATTAAATCTGTAGATTGCCTTGGGCAGTGTGACCATTTTAACAATATTGATTCTTCCAATCCAGGAGCATGGGATATCTTTCCATTTTTTTAAGTCTTCTTTAATTTCCTTCATCAGTGGTTTATAGTTTTCCATGTATAAGTCCTTCACCTCTTTGGTTAGATTTACTCCTACGTATTTTATTACTTTGGGTGCTATTTTAAAGGGGATTGTTTCTTTACTTTCTTTTTCTGTTGATTCATCGTTAGTGTAAAGAAATGCAACTGATTTTTGAACGTTAATCTTATAACCTGCTACCTTGCTGAATTCTTCGATCAGCTCTAATAGTTTTTGTGTGGACCTTTTAGGGTTTTCTATATATAGTATCGTGTCATTGGCATATAATGACACTTTTACCTCTTCTTTTCCAATTTGAATCCCTTTTATTTCTCTCTCTTGCCTGATTGCTGTGGCTAGGACTTCCAAGACTATGTTGAATAGGAGTGGTGATAGTGGGCAGCCTTGTCTTGTCCCAGATTTTAGTGAGAAGCTTTTGAGTTTTTCACCGTTGAGTAGTATGCTGGCTGTAGGTTTGTCATATAGAGCTTTTATTATGTTGAGATATGTTCCCTCTATACCCACTTTGGTGAGAGTTTTTATCATAAATGGGTCTTGAATTTTATCAAATGCTTTTCAGCATCTATTGAGATGATCATGTGGTTTTTGTCCTTTCTCTTTTTGATGTGATATATTACATTGATTGATTTGCATATGTTGAACCACCCTTGTGTCCCTGGGATGAACCCCACTTGGTCATGATGTATAATCTTTTTTATGTGCTGTTGGATTCTATTTGCTAGTATTTTGGTAAGGATTTTTGTATCTATGTTCATCAGTGATATTGGTCTGTAATTCTCTTTTTTGGTGGTATCTTTGCCTGGTTTTGGTATCAGAGTGATGGTGGCCTCATAGAATGAGTTTGGGAGTATTCCCTTTTTTTTCAATCTTCTGGAAGAGTTTGAGAAGGACTGGTATGAGTTCTTCTTTGTATATTTGGTAGAATTCCCCAGTGTAGCTGTCCAGTCCTGGACTGTTATTTGTATGGAGGTTTTTTATTGCTTATTCGATTTCATTTCTAGTGATCTGTTTGTTCAAGTGATCGGTTTCTTCTTGATTCAGTGGACTGTATGTTTCCAGAAACTTGTCCATCTCCTCTAGGTTATCCATTTTGGTTTCATATAGTTTTTCATAATACTCTAGTATGATATTCTGTATTTCTATGTTGTTTGCTGTAACTTCTCCATTTTCCTTTCTTATTTTGCTTATTTGTGCTCTCTCTTTTTTCTTCTTTGTGAGTTTGGCCAGAGGTTTGTCAATTTTATTTACTCTTTCAAAAAACCAGCTTTTGGTTTGATTGAGTTTTTCTGTTGTTTTTTTTAAATCTCTATTTTATTTATTTCCTCCCTGATCTTTATTATTTCCTTCCTTCTGCTGACTTTTAGGTGTTTTTGCTCTTCTTTTTCTAGTTCTTTTACCTGGTGGGTTAGATTGTTTATTTGAGATTGTTCTTCTTTTTTGAGGAAGGCCTGCATCGCTACAAACTTCCCTCTTAGCACTGCCTTTGCTGCGTCCCATAAATTTTGTGTGGTTGTGTTTTCATTTTCATTTGTCTCAAGGTATTTTTTAATTTCAACTTTGATTTCCTCATTGACCCATTGGTTAGTGATAACTATTCTTAATAGCCCGTTAGCATTTACCTGGTCAAGATATGTCATAAAATAAGTTATTTTTTGGAAGTAAATTCACTAACCTGAGAACATTCTAGTAAGGGAAGAGGGTAAAAAATAACTTCAGTTATGGAGAAACAGTATATCAGTTATCTATTATACTGTAATAAACCACCCCAAAAAACCTACTGACTTAAAACAATGACTATTTATTTAGCTCATGATTCTCTGGGTCAAAAATTTGAGCTTAGCTGTGTAGCTCTCTCGGTCTGAGCCAGGCTTGGCGAATCTCAGCTGGCCTTACGTATTCAGCTACAGTTGGCTGCTGCAAGATTGGGGCTGGCTGGTTCATGGTGGCCTTGACTGGGAAGACTGGACCAGTGGGCCTCTCTCTATGGTCTCTCCCTTTCTAGCAGATGAGCCCTGGCTCACTCACATGACGTTCTTAGGATCCCCAAAGAAAGCAAGAGGGCAAACCCCAAATCAGAATTATTTTTCAGTGTTCTACTTATACAATACTTGCTATCCTTCCATTGTCCAAAGCAAGTCACACACCCAAGCTCAGGGTCAGTGTGGGAGAGGACTACTAAAGGACAAGATACAAAGATGTGAGCCAATTAAAGCTTCGTTGGCACAATCAGCCCACATTACTGAGGGACAACTGACTCATCTGGTCTTCATCTGTTTGGGGCATGGCTGACACAGAGACCATGGGCAGTTTCCAGACCAGATTCCAATGTCTTTATAGTCAGCATGTTCAACACTACCTAGGAAAACTGTCATGTTACAGGGGGAAAAAAGAAGAAGTTATTAGAAATGCTTACTTTTCCAGAAACTTCAAAGGGAAATTGGAGCTGTATCTGATCAGTTGGTGAAATTATTAAAAATGCAATTTAGTGTGCTGTTCATTGACACTTAGCCCCTAAAGTCTTTTACTTTAACAGAATTGCTGCTTCCACCTCCCTCCAATAAGGTGGGCAAGGAAAACCTTCAGAAACCAGATTTTTTGTTGCCTGAAGTCTTGCCAGTGTTTAACTCTCATGAACTTTGCAGGCTGCCTGCCATAAGGAAAGGCACGTGTCTCAGAAGGCGGTCTCCTTCATCCATGATATACTGACAGAGGTTCTCACTGACTGGAATGAGCCCCCTCATTTTCACTTTAATGAAGCTCTCTTCCGACCTTTTGAGCGTATTATGCAGCTGGAGTTGTGTGACGAGGACGTCCAGGACCAGGTCAGTGTGTCATGGTAGCAGCGTCCACCATCCTCTCCACAGCCTGCTGCCTCTTTCTGAGTGCTGGTACTGTCCTATGAGTGTTCCAATGATCCTATGTGGGGTCGGTGACAAAAAGAGGTTAAGTAGTTTAGCTAAGGGTCCGTGATCAGTGATTGGTGGAACTGGGATTTGAAGCAGGCAGTCTGGCTGTACTAATCTATACTCTCACACCTAAGCCTATATTCTTAACCACTGTCATACCCTCTACTGAGAGACAGATGGTCAACAGACTAACTGGAGACTTCATATCTAGCATGACGGTGGGCTAGGAACACAGACAGATCCTCAGTCTCTGAAATCTACTAAAAATGTTAAATAAGGGTTAAAAATTTTAAATGCATTGACAAGGTGGGAAGGTAATAGCTCAGTAGTAGAACGCATGCTTAGCATGCACGAGTTCCTGGATTCAATCCCCAGTACCTCCATTAAAAATACATACATACATACATACATACATACATACATACATACATACCCTGGCAAGAAAGTAAGGAATATCAACATGCCCCAAACTAAGTAACAATGGGAAGCCAAAGAAGTAAGCAGAGCTCTGAGACTGGATTTGCCACGAGGGAATTTGCTGTCAGGTGAAGCTGAAGGTCTGCATTCAATCAGAAATAATTGGCTCATTAGGAGATAACATGTCATGAATACAGAAAGAAAGGCAAACAATAAAAATAGACACACACACACCCCTCCCCAGGTCCCCACCAGGGATCCAAATATCAGAGTTAATCAGAGGCTGACTTTAAAATAACTATGCTTACTAAGTTCTGAACTATATTCAGAAAGATTTAGGACAGGAGGGATTTTGGCTCTGGAGGCATGAAGAAGTTAGTGAATCCTCTCCACAAAAATCAAGTATACAAAAAGAAAAAATTGTCAAAAGCAACTATTTCAGGGCTCTTGAAATTGACCAAGGGCAGACAATGAATTGAGTAGCATTTATGCTTAAAAATAGTTCTTGCTGGAACTTTGGTTAAGAACAGTGGGAATCTGTGACCTTTCTGAAGACCGAAGTCATCACTCTTACAAACTGTTAGCAAGAGTAGGAATTTGACTTCTGTGAGGCTGACGGGGAAAATCAGCTTTTCTGCTGTAAGAGACAGATTTGATTTGGAGAAGAGGAAAAGAGACCATTAGCCTATTAACTAAAAGGGATGAATTCTTTGGAAATGAGCAAGACAGTATGGTAACTTTGCCAGCCTAAGGTTGCAGTGGTGAACCAGTAAGAAATTAACATGAGACTCTGGAAACCAGAGATTCATAGAAGGGCTAGGTAAATTCCTCATACATCTCTGGCTATCACTGAGACATGGGCATATACAGGATAGACCATACAGATCCCATCAGAAAGTAAAAGACCAGAGAGACTTAAGAACTGGCTGAACTTTGAAAATTCTCCCCAACCTGCACAAGAAAGTCTCTTTTGTTTATTTTTGGGGGGGGGGTGGATAATAAGGTTTATTTTTATTTATTTGTTTATTTTTAAATGGAAGTACTGGGGACTGAACCCAGGACCTTGTGCATGCTAATCACACACTGTACCATTGAGCTACACACCACCCCACTGCCATGAGAGTGGAAGTCTTAAAGTCTCAAGGTGTTTGAGCAAAATCTATTCATTTTATCAGCTAACCACTAACCTATGCACTAGGACAGCACTAGGAAGTCAGGCTGAAAAATAAAAATTAAAAAATTGAGCAAGACATTGGTATGATTGGTACCATGGGAAGAACAAAAATTCTACAATATAAGTCCAAGTGAATTAGTTAAAAAAAAAAAAAACCTCAAAAATAAATCAGAATCCAGCATTGCTACAGTATATCTAGAATATCGAATGTTCAGCCAAAAAAAAAAAAGTGAGACATGCAAAGAAACAAGAAAGAGTGATGGGTACTTGGGGAGAAAAGCAATAAATAGAAACTGACTTAGAGTGAGACCAGATGTTGGGTTAGGTTAAAACCATGGTTATTTGGACCCAAAATGCAGATTTGAGGTGAGGAAGGTTGAGCAGACATAGTATCTAGAAGAGCTGGTGATCTCTATTAAGATCACTGGCTTAACTAGAAATCACGAAGCGTTTTGCCAAAGAAATCCAGTGCACATGGTGGGAAGAGGGTTCTGCTCACTGGGTCCCAGCTCTGGCTTGGGGTGTTGGATTAGGGGACAGAGACTTTAAAGCAGCTATTATAAATATGCTCAAAGAATTAAAGGAAAATATAGCAATGACTCAAAACATGGGAAATCTAAGTAGATAAATGGAAACTGAAAGAATGCAAATTCTAGTGAAAAGGACAATAACGGAAGTGAAAAATCCACTGTACAGGTTACTAGCAAGATTTGACACTGTAGAAGAAAGAATCAGTGAACCTGAAAATACATTAATGTAAAGTATTCATTCTGAAGATCAGAGACAATTAAGTCTGAGCAAAATAAAGCCTTAGAGACCAGTGGGATAATGTCAATTTTGTTCTTCAAAAGACATCATTGAAAAATAAAAAAGAGAAGCCAAAGCTGTGAAAAAAAAAAATACTTGCAAATCATGTCTCATGAAGAGCTTAAATCTAGAATGCATAAAGAACCCCAATAACTCCATAATAAAAAGACAACGTGGAGAAGACAAAACCTAATTTCAGAAACAGCAAAATATTTACAAATGGCATGTGAAAAGTTGCTTAGCAATGTTAGTCATCAGTAAAATGGAGATTAATGCAATGTGGCTGCTTATTTAGGAGATTTCTGGGTGAGTTGTTCTAGGTTCCACTTTTCCCTTTCACTAAAATTAACCCAGAAGTAGGGAGCAGAGAAATACATCACTCTCCCCAGAAATTCTCCTGCTTCTTTTAAGGAAAGGCTGTTCATTGCCACCTCCTCTGCCTCTTCCAGGTGGTCACATCCATCGGTGAGCTGGTTGAAGTCTGTTCCACCCAAATCCAGTCAGGATGGAGGCCCCTGTTCAGTGCTCTGGAAACAGTGCACAGCGGAAACAAGTCTGAGGTGAAGGAGTACCTGGTTGGTGATTACTCCATGGGTGAGACTCTGTTGATTTTTGTGTCCTGAACCCTTACTGAATTTGTATTTTAATTCTACACTAATTATTATAGTTCTCAGGTTTTGGTGGAGTAAAGATTTTCTATATATCAGATCATGTCATCATCCAAAAGAGGAAGAGATGTTACCTCTGTCTTTCCAATTTAGATGCATTTTCTTTCTGTTTCTTGCTGAATTGCTCCAGCTGGGACTTCGGGTCCTGTGTCGAACAGGAGTTGGGATAGTGGGAAGCATGTGTGGAAGACTCCTGCTCTGGAGCATTAGATCTTCATGCCAGGCTTCATGCGTTCAGAAGAAGTTGAACACTAGGGGAGGCTGACATTCAGCTGTGCTCTGTGAGCAGTAAATGAGCTGGCGTGGCAGGGACACAAGTTCTGAGTCCTGCCAGCAGGCCAAGAACCCTGAGGGTTCAGGCCCCACTCTCAATGACAGATTGGACCAAAAAGGCCAAGAGACTTCGCTGTCTCACTTATATGTTATCAGTGTGGAGTTCATTTGTTCATTCATAAAGCCAAAATGAAAAGTTATCTGCTTGCCAGTAAGAAGTACAAAAGTATCAAAGAATCAGGGAACCTTCCTCCCTCATGGAATTAGGGAGAATGAGTCTGGCCGGAAGTAGATGAGCAGCCACAGAGCAGGCCCAGGGACCTGGGGTGTTGTTTCAGGGACCCCAAGACAACCCCCACATTCAGAGACCCACCAGGACTCATGGGACTCGGCCCGTAGTTACGCTGAGATGCGTCACCCAGCTCAGATTTATTACATGGCTCACAGCCAAGATTTGTTAGGGCGACGTAGGAAGGGCAAGCCAGAGCATAGGGGAAGAGCACACAGAACCCCTGTGCAGGCTTCTCTGAGCCCTCGCCCTCCCATGAGGGGTTCCCACAGTGCACACTCTTGTGCTTGACTCTAGGGCAGTGTGTAGGTCTTTCTGTCTGGGGAAGCCCATGAGAGACCCAGCTGAGGGCTGGTCACTTGAGCAGCCCTCTGCCCAGCATGTACCAAAATCTACACTCCCTGAAAAAAAAAAGCAGGTACTCAGTTTAAACCATGTTATTGGTACCAACAGTCTGGGCCCAGTGAACCATTCAGTTAACTGTTGCCTGGGAATATTCTGAGAGCCAGGTTTCTAGACTCCAGCCAAGGGCCAACCTTGCAAGCAGGCCTTTCTAGGGAGAGGAGTCTCCAGCCTTCTGTGATCTTTTCAGCACAGGTATGAATAAATTAGATATGCCATGAAGGCTTTCTCTAAACCTTCCCTTCTCTATAATTCTGTGTGCGGGAGAATTCCAAGCCACGTATTCAGTTTCCCTGTAAAGCCTACACATTGCCTCAGCCCTGCCTTCAGCCGGCTTTGCCCTCATCCCTCTACCGAGATCTCTTCGTAGCCTTCCTACGGCGCCCCCTGCAGGCACTGAGAAAGACAACATGGGAGTCAAGCCAGTTTTCCAGTCAAAGGGCCTGGGCTTTTGTCTAGTGGCTTTTTCTAAGGCTCCGTGGAAGGTGCTGGGAATATAGGCAGCCAGAAAGGTAGAGACTTGACATCCTTTAAACTCTGTCATCTTTCTCTCTCAGGAAAAGGCCAAGCTCCGGTGTTTGATGTATTTGAAGCTTTCCTCAATACTGACAACATCCAGGTCTTTGCTAACGCAGCCACTAGTTACATCATGTGCCTTATGAAGTTTGTCAAAGGACTGGGTAAGTGGAGTCCTCTTTTCATACCTCCTGCCAGCGAGAGATCCTTTCCTGGATGGCATCCAGGGATAGAAGCAGATGGTGCTGTGCTGTGTACTCAGAGTCACAAAGCTCACTGTAAACGCAGCTTGGGTTTTGTCTAGTGTTGATATTTTTCATTGTGTTCATGGAATAATTTCCTAATGAAGCATGTTTCAATCTATGTATTATTTTACTCGACTTCTTTATGAATCTTAAAATATTCAATATTACATTCACCCATTGTCCTCATGCAGGAAATGACTGTCCTTAATGTCACATAATTAGCAGCCTGAGTTTGAGTTCCCAGCTCTTGAGCAAAAATTAAGAATGCCTTCCCCCAGACCTTTTTGATTATAGAATGTATTTTGGAAGTGTAGAAGGCACCCTTCTCTGAGGCCTTGTGTATTTCAGGAACCACCTAGCTGATTTGATGCTTAATTTGGGAGAAACTTTAACACAGCAGAGTCTTGCTGCACAACGTGACCTGCCAGAGCAGATGTTTTCATAGCACTGGTTTGGGGTGAAATGGAAGGAAGTGGCAGTTAGTTAAACCAAAAGATAAAAAGGAGCTCAAATTTTGAGAGTTTCATCCTGGAGTGCTCTTAGATCTGGAACCTTGAGAACCTTTAAAACAAACAAACAAACTATATATATATATAAAATTCATAATATTCTTTTATATTCTTGCCAAATGATTGACAATTTCTTTGAAAAAGAGAATAGAACACGAGAAGTTAAGTGACTTCGCTCATGTTCTCCTTATTTTGGAAGCGTGGAGCAGGAATGGAATGCAAGTTTCAAGATAGAGGCTGGAGGCCACAGGTCTGATCTGTAGACCATCCTCATTATTTTCTGTTATTATGCGTACCTGTTCTTTTATTCTGTATGTCCTGGGGACAGAGGGCTGAGCTGAAGGGTACCCACAGAAGCCCCTCATTTATTGACTTTGCAGACTGGGCTTCAGAGGAAGACTTCTTTTGAGAGACAGAATGAAGATTTTATTCTTTTTAAACTCTGCTCTACATTAAATAGAAGCCAAACAACTTAGTATCTTAATCATAAGAATACCTTAAAGCCTGAATCTCTGCCTTAGATAGTAAAAAATCCAGTCCTTCTCTAGAAAAACCTCTTCCTCCTGTGTTTCTCCTTTACTCTCTCAGCTACTAGCACACTCACAGCACTTCTGATATGAGATGTGTGGGGTTTGCTCCCACACCAAGCTGTTCTCTGTGATACCAGCTGGGTATCCTACTATTCAGTTCAGCTCCATCACTAACCAGAGTTAGCAAAGACCCCACAGGTTAAGGGCGCCATCCTACACGACTACCCCCCATTTCAAACACCAACTGCAAGTAGCAGGTCCCCAAGTTACCCACCATGTCTGTCGTAGCTTGGCTACAAATCACAGGTTCCCAAGACTCCCCACCCCTTGGATTCGATCTTTTGTTAGAATAGCTCACAGAGCTCAGGGGAATGCTTACGTGTACCAGTTTATTACATAATAATGGCTGTGATAGAGGATACAGACGAACAGCCAGAGGAAGAGATATATGCAGTGAGGCCCGGAGGGTCGCAGGTGCAGGATCCTCTGACCCCACTGAGTTGGGATACACCCTCCCAGCATGTAGATGTGGTCATCAACCCAGAAGCACTCCAGAGCCCATACTTTGGGGATTTTTTTATGGAGGCTTCATCATGTAGGCATGATCAATCATTAACACAATTTCCCGTCCCTCTCTTTTTGCTAAAGGATAAAGGGATGGTGCTGAATGTCTCAAGATTCTCATCCTGGTGTGATCTTTCTGGGCAACCAGCCCCAATCCGGTTCACCAAGCATTGCCTCATTAGAACAAAAGACTATCACCCAGGAAGCTGTGAGAGATTTAGGAGCTCTGCATCAGGAACTGGCTTTGAAGACCAAGTATTAGAACAAAAGATGCCGCTAGTATTCTTATCATTTAGTAAACTACAAGGATTTTAGTAGCTCTGTGCCAGGAACCAGGAGCAGAGACCAAAATGTGTATTTTCTATTATTTCACAGTCTTGTATTTCATTTAAGAACCATTATTATTGGTATTCTATTGTTCAGTGAACAGTCGAGTGCCTGCTACGTGGGTGAGTGGCCTGTCCGTACTCTGGGGATACAGAGATGAATAAAACGTGCTTCCCGCCTGTGGGAGGCTGACAGACATATAAATCAATAATCACAATTCAGTAAGATGAGTACTTTTATAGACGTTAGTAAAAAAAAAAAAAAAGAAGCCATTTAAACTGAAGTGAACACACAGCTGAGACAGGGTTCTTGGTAGAAGGGCCCGTGCAGGCTTCAAAGAGGAAGTGACATTTGAACTTTGTGGAGTGAGCCATTGGTTGACTTTTCTAAAAGTAGGGTTTGTTGTAAGTACCCAAATAGGAGAGACACTGGGTGATGAGTTGGAAAGAAAGGAAGGGGCCAGGCTGTGAAGGGCCCTGCATGCCACAACAGGGACTAGAACATGCGGGGAAGACTTCTACGCTGAAGTGAGGTGCATCGCCTGGGATCTTAGAAACGAAACTCTGACAGGCACAGCGTCCCTGTGGGTGAGGACAAGAGGCTTCAGGCAGAGACCTGAGCTGCAGTTGTTTGGGAGAGAGCAGAGAGGGTGGCATTCAGGAGACTGTAGAGATGGGATGGATAGGGCTGAGAGAGGAGGAACTGAGAGGGTGATTCCCCACTCCCCATGTTTCTTGCCAGGACTGTTGTTACCCTGAATTAGGATACCCAAAAGGAGTGGAGGAGAGGAAAAAGTAATGAATTCTGTCTTTGGACATTTGGACATGTTGAGCTTCTGGGACATATTTAGGTGGAGATGCCTAGGAACATGTTAGAAATGTTAGAAATTTGAGATTTTTTTTCTTGGGGAGGGAGCTAGGGCCTGAAAATAGAGGTGCAGAATTATCAGTGTGCACCTGAGGGTATTTAAAACAGGTAGATTCTACTTTTTTCTGTGAATTACAAGGTGGAGTTACTTGTCTGTGGGGAGGGGTCAGTGGGAACGTCTGAGCCCCCAGTGTAGCCATGTGGGCTGTGTCCTGCCCCGGCTCCAGGGGGCACCATTAGCACAGACTTGGATGTATAACACAGCGGCCTCAAACACTTTGGAACACTCACTGTGATGGGAAATGAATTTATTTTTAATTCCCACTTGGTTATTTCAACATGAATTTGAACAGCTCTGTGTTTTTATATCGTGAATTGCGTTCATCTAAACTAGCTGTTGGCAAACTATGGCCCACAGGCCAATTCCTACCCACTGTTAGTTTTTATAAGCAAAGTTTTACTGGAATACAGCCACGGTCATTTGTCTAAGGCTGTTTTTGTGCTACAATGAGAGAGTTAAGAAACTGCAACAAAGACAGTGTGACCTGCAAAGCCTAAAAAATTTACTGTCTCGGTCTGTATAAAAAAAGTTTGCCAATCTCTGGCCTAAAACACAGGAAATGCTTATCTTCTCTCTTCTTTTTAAAGGAGAAACATGCCTCTTTATCTTCTAAATTTTAGCTAATGCCCAGTAATTATGTCTGTTTGCCCACAGGGGAGGGTGCTCATTGCTACGACTGTAGACAATTAGAAACAATTACAGTACTGTGGAGTGATTTTATTAAAAGTATAGAAGTAGATTTATTACATGAGAAGAAAAATGATAGTTCTCAACTACTATTTACCTACAGAATATCTGGACGCCCTCTACAGGTCTTTTAGAGCTCTAGATATAGACACAAAAATTAGAAGTCATTTCAGTTCAATTAAGTAGGCTCCATCCCTAGGCCCCAGATAATTTAGAATCTTCCCAGAGTCTTCATTTATCATCGCTGTTTAATGCTGAGGACTGGTGATAAACCAGGTCCTTTTCCAAACAGAGAGGGGCCTTGCTTCATTCCAGCCCAGCACGTGGCTGGTCTCCAGGCTCATCCCCAATCATCAAAGATTCAGGAGTCACACCATCAATGAATCAAGTGAATGACGATGAATTACACTGTGCCCAGGTACCAAAAACACTGTCCAGCCACTGAAAGTACTGTGGTAGGACATGGAAAATGGATTTGTTGTTTAGTGAAAAGGAGAGTTTTGAAACAGAATAATTCCAACAAAGTAAGTACAGGATGATGCCAACTGTGTTTAACATGTGCATGTGTAGGGGGAATTCTGAAAGGAGTTTTCTCAGGGTTTTACAAGTTGGAGTAATATTTCTTTTGCAGTAGACATTTGGTGAACTAATGCTGCATAAATAAGTAGGTCTTCTGTTGTGAGGGGATGAGCAAGGGTAACTGTGTTTGTCTCTGTCCCCCCTGCCGCCCCCCAGGGGAGGTGGACTGTAAAGAAATCGGAGACTGTGTCCCAGGACCAGGAGCCACGTCCCCAGACCTGTGCCTCCCCGCCCTGGATTACCTCCGGCGCTGTTCTCAGGTACCCAGGCCCCGAAACCTGCCTCAGAAGATGTTTGCAAATCAGGCCTGAATGTCTTTTGACACTGAGCCCAAGAGAAGTACTTTCTGCTATCTCTGAGGAGACTGGGGCTTCGATTTAGAGTATAAATTTTTGTCCCCACCCCTCTACAAAGGAGAGAAGTGAGAAATAAAAACATACCAGAACACAACTGGATTTTGAGACCCCTGACACTTCTCATTTATACTCCGGTATCCAAAATACCTTAATCTCGACACCTGTGTCAGGCTGGGAGGCCATGGGGAATCTTCCTGATGGTGCCAGAGTATGGACAGTGGGCTGCACACAGTGAAGAGAGACATAAAAAAAGAAAAAGGAACGTATTCAGTCAAGATCTAGTCCAGAAATCCAATAAAACGTCGCTATCAGTGTGAACAGTGACCTTCCTTGTGCTAAGCCCAGTAGTTCTGTGTCCTCATCCGTGTCACACGCCAGTGGAGCAAGACGGCACTCCCTCCTTGAAGCCTTTTGTCCTCTAAGCTTCCGTGACACCCTCCCGGAAGCTCTTCTCCTGTTTCCTAAGGTTGTGTCCCCAGGCCTCCCCCTGTCTGTCTGTGACCTCTCCCTCGGTGATAGCCTTAAGCCCCACGGCTTCAGAAAGGACACACGGCCCTGACTTCTTCCTCCAGCTGCTTCTGCAGGGCCCCACGTGACGTGACCCCCTCCCCTCCCACCCTCAGACCCTTCCCTCCCACTCACTGGGCTCACCCACGCTCACTTTCTGCCCCTCAAACACACCCTGGTTGTGACCGCTCAGGACCTTTGCTGCTCCCTCTGCCTGGAATCTCCTCTCCTGGGATCTCTGTATGACACTCCGTATCTTCCAGGTCTCATCTGAAACATCGCCTCCTCAGAGAGACCGGGGCTTGGGTGTCCACCAGCTCCTTGCCAACATTCCCCACATACCCCAGGTCACTCTTTCTAGGACCGCCTGTCTAATTTTCTCTGTAACATTGACGTCAGAAATTTTATCTGAGAAAGGAGTATGTCTGTAAGATGCACAGGACAGAAATTTTGTGTCTCCCCCGCAGCTGTTTCCCTAATCTCTAAAACCATACAGGCACAGCTGGAACCACTCTAATTTGTAGGGATACATGGGTCCTTGGGAGTTTGTCCCAGTAACAGATCCTGGAGGACGGGGCTGTAGCAGTGAGGACAGGATAGGGCCCAGGACAACCTGTTAGCACTGCTTCTCATGCCTTCATCTCTCAGCCTTGTCCACGGATTCTTCCATTTCCCCAGTTGCCCCGTTTCACTGATGTTAAGTCAGGGGAAGGGAAATCAGAGGCTGGCATCTCCTTTGCCTACAGACTCTCTTCTCAGTGATCCCCACAGAACTCTCTCTCCCAGGCAGAAATTCTTGACATGTTTCATGGTTCCCTTGGCAGGTTTATGAAAGTCTATCAGACTGCCATGCAGTTGAGATGCTGGAAAGTCTCTATAGGGTCCTCTTCCTCTACCTTTTTGTTGCCATTGAACTCTGTGTCATCTGCTTCATGGGATAAATGCCTCTTGTGAGCGGCCTTATGAAGCCAAGTCACAACCAAGTTTAAAACTTTCACACAGTGGGAGCCTTTCTGGTTTTCTCTCCCCCTTCTCTTACTAGGATATAGTTTTGTTGTTATTTATACTCAGAGTGCAGATTTTTCCAGTATATAATTGCAATTTGGTATTTTTTTATTTAGTTATTGGCCAAAATCTACAAAATGCCCTTGAAGCCAATATTCCTTAGTGGGCGACTTGCTAGCTTGCCTCGAAGACTTCAGGAGCAGTCGGCGAGTAGTGAGGATGGAATGGAGTCAGTCCTGTCTGATTTTGATGATGACACTGGTAAGTCAGTTGGTTGGACTAAACCAGGTTATTTCCTGTGTTCGTATTCCCAGAAGCCTTAGCCATGAATTAAGTAACTTAAGAGAAGCCTTAGCCATGAATTAAGTAACTTAAGAAATCATGAGCCCATTTGTATTTTTATGATTTATAATTCTAACAGAACCAGTCTACCCTGAAGTTTCCATGGACTCTCCAAAAGCATTTTACAATTGATGCCTCCAAAGCTGTCCTTTTGATAGATGCCTCCATCTAAAACCAGTGTAGATTTGCAGAGTCCACCCAGTATAGTTTCTAACTCGGAATTCTCTTGAATTTAGCAAATTGCATTGTGGTTGCATTGGTGCATTGGTACTTAAATTGGCTGGTAATTTTCTTTAATACCTTCTAGGAAACATAGTCATTATATAATCACTTCCTGCAGGTTTTTGGTTAGAGGCTGGGGAAATTAAGCCTTTACAGAAGAGAGAATGTATCTGTAACTAGTGAAGCTGAAGGCTCATTAAAAGAACACATTTAAAGCATGTGTTTCAAATGCATTCCCATGTAATTTCCTGTGAATTCGAGTTCAATCTAGTAGCTTTGGATAATTTTCAGATGGGTTAACTCATGCTCACGTTTGCTGTCTCTCAGTTCAGATAACTCTGTCCTATTTCTAGATCTAGAAATGGGAATGATATCCTTAAAGGGATCTGACATCTGGGCAGAAGAACTTTGAGGGAAGGTTTTTTTCATTTGCTTTTTAGTTTGTTTTTTAATTACTCTTCTGGTTTATTTTTCTGATACAAATTCGTTTACGGCAGTAGGTAGAAAACGTCCAGGTTTCCATAGGGCTTATAAACAGTACAACCTTACTAATTCAGACTAGTTGTGACGAAAAACTATAGGAAAGAATGAATATCTAACGTGTAGAACAATTAAAATTTTGGAAATTAGCTAGAGGTTGCCTTATAGAGGTTTCATTTTAATGATTAGATAAGAATAATTTTTACTCAGCATCTTAAACCTCCAACCCAGACAATTATAAGAAGTTAATGTTGCTTATCTATAATACAGTCTTTAAAACAGTTGTAGATGGTTTGTATATGTAACCGCGATCATTCCCTTCCCATTTGTGCAAACCATTAATCCGTTTTTTTCCCTAGGCAGCCCACCGTCTTATGGATGAAGTTCAGCCAAGCACCTATCTAAGGTTTCCCACACTATAAATTCATTAAGGGCTTAAAGTTTTAGTTATATATGAAATATACCTAGATCAGAGAAAAGACTAAAAGTAAAAGCTTTGAATATTTAAAATTAATTCTCACCATTGATACACTCTTAAATATGATTCCTCTGGTTTCCAAAAGCAAATAATTGCCTCTCCATTTTCCTATGGAAATGTCAAACATACATAAAAACTAGGCAGAGTGGTATAAGGAATAGTCATGTATCCATCACCCAGCTTCAACCATTATTAATACATAGCCAATCTCGTATTATGTATATCTACACACACATGCGCGCGCACGCTCTCTCCCTGTCTCCCTCTCCCCGCACCTGCTTCTCCTTTCCGCACTGTTTTAAAGCAAGTCCCAGATATTACAGCATCTCATCTATAAATGTTTGGTATGTGTCCTTTAAAGACAACAAACATAACCATAATGTTATTATTGTGCTTAAAAATGAACAGTAATTCTTCAGTAACATCAAATATGTGGTATTGAATTTTCCAATTTTCTTATACACATCAGTCAATTTTCAGGATTCATATTATCTACACACACATTTGGCTGTTCCATCTCTTACTTAAGTACTTGTCAATCTGTGGGTTTTCCTCTCCAGCTCTCGTTTACGCCTTTGCAATTTATTTGTGGAAGAAGTGAGGTTCCTTGTCCTGTAGAGTTTTCTATTTGGATTTTATTGGTTGCACCGCCTTTAGTGGTGTGTAACATGTTTTTCTGTCCTCTGTTTCCTATATATTAGCTTCGCCACAACTGCTTATATTTTGAGGTTTGTGAGAATTTCTTGTCACCTAGTTTTATTATATTTATTGTCTGTGACTGGTTTTGCCTCCTATTAATGGAGATGCTCAAAACTGGGGAATTAGTTTCTTTTAGTAGTGATATTTTAAAACTGCCATCTTCTGATACAGTTTTCTTTTGCAGGAAAATTAGAAGTATTAAAATTAAAATGTAGAGGGGGCTATTTTGTATATTCTAGTATTTTTGTACATAGACAAATGTGATATGTACATACAATGGAATATAATTCGTCCATAAAAAGTAATGAAGTTCTAATACAAGCTGCAGCAGCAATCTACCTCGAAAACATTACGCTAAGTGAAATAAGCCAGACACAAAAAGATAAATATTTTATGATTCTGCGTAGGCGAAATATCTAGAATAGGCAAATTCGTAGAGACAGAAAATCAAGTAGAGGTTACCAGGGGCTGGAGTGAGGGGCAAATGCAGAGCTGTTGCTTTAGTGGGAGCAGAGTTTCTGTCTGAGGTAAAGAAAAAGTTTTGGAAGTTGATAGTTATGTTGGTTACACGACATTGTGCCATGTAATTAATACCACTGAACTGCATACTAAAAATTGTTAAAATGGCAATTTTTACTATATATATTTATAAGTAAATATATAATATATAATAAAATTTTAAAGGATAGATTAAGGTGATGGAATGAAAAGATTATTACTTTATTATTACTAAAAGGATATTATTACATCAACTCCTGAGAAATCTAGTAATTATTTCATATTGTAGAATTCACATACCACATCACCTTCTTCCTGAAGGTGAATAAGGAGGAAATTTGAATGATTTTTTTTCCTTTCACTTTGTTGGAACATGTAAATCACAATTTGTCCATGCTTAGAGGCACTCAGGGCTACCTTACCAGGGGTTGCCTCACATCTCTAAGCGCTTGGTGGTTTACAGAAGTCTTTTACATACAGTGTTGAGTTTGCCGTGGTGATGATTCTGTGCTGTGTTTCATCGGATTTCATAGGGGTCTGGTTTTGGTTTCCAGGGCTGATAGAAGTCTGGATCATCCTGCTGGAGCAGCTCACAGCAGCTGTGTCCAACTGCCCACGTCAGCACCAACCGCCAACCTTGGATTTACTCTTTGAGCTGTTGAGAGATGTTACCAAAACACCTGGTAAATATTCCTCTGTCCCTCTTTGGGGGGAGTTGTTAGATGTATCTTTTCTCAGGAAGCTGTCTCTGTGAGTGTCTGTTTGACCACTGTAACCCTAGCCAGTATGATAGATGCTTGATATGTATTTGTTGAATGGCTATGACCCAGTGACATTAAGACATGTCTTCATATTGTTTACAGGTTTCCCACCAGTCCGTTTATAAGTTATGGATGGTGGCCAGTTAATTGAATGTGCAGCATCCCATAATATTCAGGCCAAGGCTGTGGTATCAGTGTCTCCACAGGCCAGCTGGCTTTGTTTCATAGTTACAGCCTTCCTCTTTGGATCTCACATGCTCTCGGCCCCAGCGCTGTCAGTAGGGCTCACCAGGTCCACCACTGACATGAACCAGCCACTCAAATGTACATGCAGGGTAGAGACAGCAGTGTCTTAGTTGTATAAGGGTCGTAGGTGATTCGATTTGGGGGAAGACATTTAGTGATGTCCCTGATAGTACAGGGGGGAAAATATGGTCCTTAGGAATTCAGTTCTTGTTCTAAATTCATCACGGTTAGTATGCCTACTTACTCATCCAAATTTTCCCTAGATCAAAAAAAAATTTTTTTAATAGAAATTTTAGTTTTCACTAACACAATCACATCCACAAATATAACCACTAGTTAATTCCATAGTTATAAGAGTTTTGTTTTCTACATAAATTGATGAAGACTTGATAACTGATACTGTTTTAACATCTGTAGAAAAGTTTCTGTCCATTTTTTTCAGTAAAATTGTCATAGCTACCCCTACACATTAAGAAGGTAAAAGCTTTCTATCCAAGATTAAGCAGGTATTTCATAGAATTATATTAGTTATATATAAAATATATATCTTATAGAATTAATATAATTAATTCAATAATATGATTATATTAATTTAATTATATTAATTAAAACACTATTTCTTAATCAGACCAGCAGATTGGTACTGAATGGTCAGTTCAGTACCATTTTCTGCTACTGTGTGTGTGTGAGAAGAGCATTTAGCCCAATAATTCTACTCTTAGAAATCATCAAAGAAATTAACAATAATGAAGATAAAAATCATATATATAATATATATATATTGATGTTTGCTGAAGCATCTTGAATACCAGAAACATTATGAACACTTTAAATGGGTTAAGTAAATTATGGTTAAAAAAAAAACATGTAAATATTCTACAGGTATTAAAATGAACATTTGTGAATAATATTTAATGATATGAATATTTATTTATAAAGCATTGTGTTAAAATATAGTGTGGAGTACAGTGTCAACTTTATGCATTTATAAATACACACACACACACATTTTCAAAAAGTACTAGTAGGAAATACATCAAAATATAATTTTCTTCTTTGTATTCTCATGTGTTTTCTGTGTTTATTATAAAAAAGATACCTTGCTTTTGTAATCAGAATTTGCAAAATCCATCAACATTTTCACAAAGATTTTTTATGATGGCTTTGTTCATACAGCAAAATACAGAAACACCTTAAATGCCCATCAGTAAGGGAATGGATAAGTGAACTGTTCCATATACAGTTTGAACAGTTTGGAACAGTATGTGGTAATAAAAATGAGGAATATCTAAATTTGCTGGCACAGAATGATCTCTTATACATACTAGTAAGGGCAAAAAATCAACAACAAAAATCAAGCAGACCAAGGTTTACGTTATCCCATTTATATACAAGTAATAAAAAACAAAACTCTATTTCTCTATGTTCCATGTAAATATATGTACTTACATTTTAAAGGGTGATTTCTTATAGGGATATAGGTATCTGTATGTTTACATCTGGGGACTAAGGAATTGATCAAGTGATGCTCTTGTTTTATCAGTATTGTTTTAATATTTTTTATTGAAGTATAGTCAGTTATAATGTGTCAGTTTCTGGTGTACAGCACAATGTCCCAGTATATGTACACACACACACATACTCATTTTCATATTCTTTTTCATTAAAGGTTATTACAAGATATTGAATATAGTTCCCTGTGCTATACAGAAGTTTGGTTTTTTAATCTATTTTTATACCTAGAGGTTAACATGTACAAATCTCAAACTCCTAATTTATCCCTTCCCACCCCCTTTCCCCTGGTAACCATAAGAGGAGTATACTTATGTATTACTCCAATCAGTGGTAAATTCTTTTTCCTTGCCCCTTCTCAGAGAATGAGGAGCTCCTTCAAAAGAGATAGCAGTGCCAAGTGATGACTGAGAGCTTTCCTTTTATTGCAGGAGAGGGTGCCAAGATCACAATTCTGAAGTTGACTTTTCTTTTTCAGGACCAGGGTTTGGCATCTACGCAGTTGTTCACCTTCTCCTTCCTGTGATGTCCCTTTGGCTCCGTCGTAGCCATAAAGACCATTCTTACTGGGATGTGGCCTCTGCTAACTTCAAGCATGCCATAGGTCTGTCCTGTGAGCTGGTGGTGGAGCACATCCAGAGCTTTATCCACTCAGGTATCTGTGGTGCCAGAGAAGCTCATGCCGCATGGTTGTTTAGCAGACAGCATTAGTGTCCAAAAGTACTTAGTAAATATCTAGTGCAAATATCAGTGCATGGTGATCTTTATCCTGGGAATTATTAAAATAGAATCACAGGGTCAGTGTTAGCATTCTAATTGTAGACTGTCAGAAAGAAATTTGGTACCCACGTGTCCTCTACAAAATTATCGAACAGAATACTTAAAATACATGTATGACTGGAAATAAAATACCTAATAAGGTCTAGAATATCTATGCATTAGGAGAGGGGAGGCAAGTTCAAGTATATAATAAATTTAAAAAGAAGAAATGTCCCTATCACCTGGGGGTGAGGGAGGGGGTGTATCCCACTCTCCTGCTGCATCTGGGGAGGCTAAATGGAGGAGGTGGGTTTTAGAAAAGGCTCAAATTATGGGCAAGAAGTTACTTAATAGATTAGGGGTAAAGAGAGGGATCTTAATATCTGTGCCACTTTGAAAAAGATTTGAAGGTGTGGGGTGGATATTATGTTGAAGTCAGCAGACGGGGAGGAACCTAGAGGCAGGGACATGTGTCAGCTGTGGTACCTACCAGTGGAGCAACATTTGTGAAATGCAGATCCTTGTTCAGAATTCTTGCCATGGGAAGATCAGGAAATTTGAGAGCAGGAGAAGTCTTGCTGCTAGCCCTAGAGGTTATAAAGAGAAGGGAAAGGCGTACAGGAGTATAAAGGAAGAGGTGGGTTAAGAGGCTCCCTTGTTGGCGAGGTTAGAGAAACTGATGAGAACGTGACCCCAAGGGAGAGTCAAAACGCAAAGACAAGAAATGGTGTCTCTACTAGGACTTGTAAGGACAATTTGCCCTGCAAAAAATACACCGATTGAGAAAGAAGAGAAATGCATGTTTCCACATGCAGGCGCTAACCATATCCCTGGGGGTAAACATTCCTGTCCAGGTCCTTGCTTTGCACAGCTTTGAGGATTCCACTGAAAATTGGTTCTGTGGCATCACAAGGACTTTGTGGAAAAGAATAGTGACGTATTCCTGGAACTGGGCAAACAGAATGCGATCTTTGGAAGTCTTACTTTCTTTAGTCTGGGGACAGTCAGTTCAAGAAGAGGTAGTACCAGATTTTTTTGTTTCCTAAGAGCATTTAATTCAATTTAATTCCAGCTAGCAACAGGAAGGAAGGTTTGTCTTATCTTTCCTTTTTTTTGAGAATTAAAAAAATCTACTAGCTCGTATTCAGGCTATATAATAGGGTACATTCTATTCTACTTTAGTAGATGAATTACGTACTTAATTTGAAACATGTACATCAACACATAAAGTGAGCCCCACGTTTTCTCTTGATAGATCTAGAAGTGGATGAAATAAGCTAAAATTAGGTAAAGCCCAAGAAAAATTGTGTGGTCATGGGCGTTTTATTTTGGCTGTTGTGGCCATCTTTCTCAGTGTTCTATCTTTGTATGTATTTTTATCACTCGGACTTTCCTCTTTTGCTGTAGATGCCATTTCAGCCCATTCCTTCACAGCACAGGTGAGTGCAGTCTTGCTCTGATTTTCCCTAGACATCAGGTATGAGAGCATGATCAACACCATGCTGAAGGACCTCTTTGAGTTGCTGGTGGCGTGTGTGGCCAAGCCCACGGAAACCATCTCCAGGGTGGGCTGCTCCTGTATTAGGTGAGAAGAAGGTTCCCTGGCTCTCCGCAAAACTGGGGGGTTTGTTATGGAATCCAAGGGCGTGAAATTCTTTCGTGGTAGCAATCCACTTTCTATAAGTCAAAATGACTGTGCTCATCATAATTCCTCATTTCACGCAGTCGGCCAGTATTCATGGCGCAAGTCATTATACAGGGCACTCTGCTACCCAGAAAGTGCTGTGACCAAGGCCCCTACCCTCAAGGAGATACAGCCTGCTCTGAAGGACAGAGCAGAGAGAGTCCTGGGAAACCGGATAATAACAAGGAGGAACTCTAAACACCATGAAAGGACAGGAGGCTTGGGGGGTAGGGCTGTTAGCAAGAGCTTTTTGCAGCAGTAATACTCAGTCAGATTGCCCAAGATGGGTCAGCTTCTAATAGATGGGGGCTTTGTAAACAGGAGAACAGTATGAACAAATACACGGAGATAAGAATTATAAGTGACAAGACGGTTTTGGTTTGTTGTGTGTATTATTTGTAGAGGAGCAGTGGAAATGGAGCTAGAGTGGAAAAATTAGTACAGAATATATATATACTGTCTTGCCCACGAGCCTAAGTTTACACTTTGGCCTATTTGTAATGGGGATCCATTGACATTTTTATATGAAAATGGGTTAGGAAATAGTATTCAGACAATGGAAGACCAGATGGACTGAAGGCAAGAGTGATAAAAAATAGCAAAATCTGTAAGGAAACTATAGACTAAGTCTAGGCATGCATCTGTAAGGCCTAAATTTTGTGGCAATAAAATACATTGGTTCAAGACTTCTTTCCTTAAACAGTATGGAGATTTCTTTAAAAACTATAAATAGACTCACCATATGACCCAGCTATCCCCCCTCCTGGACATATATCCAGAGGGAGTTCTAATTCAAAAAGATACATGCACCCCAATGTTCACAGCAGCACTATATACAATATTCAAGACTTGGAAACAACATAAATGTCCATCGACAGATGATTGGATAAAGAAGTTGTGGTATATTTATGCAATGGAATACTACTCGGCCATAAAAAAGAATAAAATAATGCCATTTGCTGCAATATGGATGGACCTGGAGATCATCATTCTAAGTGAAGTAAGCCAGAAAGAGAAAGAAAATACCATATAATATCATTTATATGTGGAATCTGAAAAAGAAAAAGACACAAATGAACTTATTTACAAAACAGAAACAGACTTACAGCCATAAAAAATAAACTTATGGTTACCAGTGGGGAAAGGTAGTGGGAAGGGATAAACTGGGAGTTCGAGACCGCAGAGACTACTATATATAAAACAGGAAAACTGTATAACACAGGGAACTATATTCAATATCTTATAGTAACCTATAATGAAAAAGAATATGAAAACGAATATATGTATGTATCTGTATGACTAAAACATTATGCTATACACCAGAAATTGACATAATATTGTAAACTGACTATATTTCATTTTTTAAAAAGTGAAAAAAAATAATAAAAAGTTTAGGATGTAAAGCAAAAAAAAAAAAAAAAAAAAAAGACTCTTTCCTTGCTTCTCTTGGCAGGTACGTCCTCGTGACAGCGGGCCCTGTGTTCACTGAAGAGATGTGGAGGCTGGCCTGCTGTGCCCTGCAGGAGGCCTTCTCAGCCACCCTCAAGCCAGTGAAGGTAAGCGCTCAGAGGAGAGAATCAGAGCATCTTCCAGCCTTCCTTAGCTCCCCGGTGCCTTGTCAAGTCAGGCACCTGGGTTCCACCTCCCTCCTCACAAAAGGCAGTCTCACTTGAAATCTTGCAGAGGGTGAGAAAAAAGTTGCTGGATCAGTCCTTTTGTGCCAGACACAGTGTCAGTGTCAGCTCCACCCCAAGGCCTGGGGCCATGAACCGGAGGCACCCAGTGAACAACTGTCGTGTTTCCCCCTAGGATCTACTAGGTTGCTTCCACAGCGGCACTGAGAGCTTCAGTGGGGAAGGCTGCCAGGTGAGGGTGGCGGCCCCGTCCACCTCCCCCAGTGCCGAGGCTGAATACTGGCGCATCCGAGCCATGGCTCAGCAGGTAAGAGCGGGGCTTTTGACCCCAGGGGCTCTGGAAGCTTGAGATACTGTGCAGGTCCTTCCTGAAGGTCTTGCATCACGAAACTGCTTTTCATTCCCTTTGGAACATAAACCTGGCCCTGACCTCTGACCAGCACTCTTCTTTACCAGAAATATCTTGAACTCCTTGTCCCTTGTTTTTTGCATCTTCCAACACCCTGATCAGATAGAGTCCTTTTTCCACCTGGCCACTGCCCTTCATTCTTACCTCAACTTACACCACTTCTATTATATATACTTACTGCAATTCTATGGCCAGTGCTGGACTATGAATATCTAAGGATGGCAAATGGATTTGATTTTTTTTCTTATATCTCCCATATGGAACTTAACGTTTACAATTTGCTTAATAAATTTGAGTTGAATGTTAACTCATCAGTAAAATTAAAATGTACTTATCCATCAGGAATCACTGTGTACCGATGACTTTTTCTTCTGAGACATGTCAGAAGTCACAAAAGTTGCTTGGAAGCTCCTGAGTCAGGAGCAGAGAACCTATTTTGTGTCTTTTTCTTGGTATTCCTGGTGCAGGGCATATGGATGGCACTTATTTAATGTTCACTGAGTCAGTGAATCACCACAGGTCTTACAGCATTAGCACGAGCCACAGATATGCCCCCCAAACACTTAAGTGACCTGTCAGTCTTCCTGTAAGAAACCTTGCAGGGGGCTTTCATCAGCACTGTCGCTAAATTCACATATTCATAACAGTGCTGTTTATAATTGGGAAAAAACAAAAATGACCTCAATTCCCAACCACCACTGACTGGCTAAACACTATCATATAGCAACAGACATATATCTGAACTGTATTTTCATATGCAGAAGATAATTTGCATATACGTGTGTGTAGTATGTGTTTAAATATTAAGCAGTTTCTATAAATGTATATGTATTGTCAAAACTATGCACTGGGAAAATGAAATGAGTTGGGGTTTATGTTCAAAGGCTTCCTTTCTCTACAAGATCTGTTTAAATTTTTAACAGAATTTCCCCTTAGCATACTGATAAGCTAGGATGCCCTGATTATCAACATAAAGAACTCAGTCTCGTTCATACTGTCAGTTGAGAAGTTTCCTGCTAGGTCTGGCTTCTGAAGGGCCTTTCCCAGCTATGCTCAGAGAGTGGGACCAGAACCTTCCACCACCATCTGCAGAGCAGCACGTCCATAACATCCCTGGACAAGACGGTTGTGCTGCTCTGAAGGGAGCAAGCACATCCATGGTGGACAGCTCCCCACATCAGGAAGTCTGGCCAGGCGCCACAACAGAGAAGGCAAGAGGGTGGTCCTCCAAAGGGGTGGCTTCTCTAGGTAGGAGGCCATCACACCCTGCTAGAGGAATTTTCCCATGTGCACAAAGTGGTCTTTTCAACCCCATCTCACCACACAGTGAGAATATGACAATGGAATCGTGTTCTGAAATAGATTGTTAATGCAGAATAACAGAACAGTTAGTGAATCTTTCATTTCTTAATATTTCTCTTTCTTTAGTCCCAATATATATATTTTTTAGTCCTATATTTACTCTTCAGATAACCCAGTATTTAATTATCTGGTAACTTAACAAGATCTGGAAAGAAAAAAGTTCCTTAAAATACTCGTATTTCCAAAGCGAAGTAGTGAAGGTATGTAAAATCATGCCAAATGAAATCATTTGGCCCAGAATCCATGAACTGGTTACTGTTTTCTAAGTCAGGTCTCCCAGCGCCTAACAGAGTAGCCTGGCCACATCAGTATTCCTGACAAGAGAAGTCCCAATTACTTTCTTATGCCTGCAGTGGCTAGATTATGTACCAAACAGATGTCAAAACCAGAGCTCTTTTACAAACACAGCCCCCTTTTATTTACTCTTAATTAATATTAAATGTCGGTACTTGCTATTTGGAGCGTAATCAGTTGTCACGTGGTAGAAGCCGAGTGTTCTTAACTATTAGTGCCGTCAGCTGATATTTGTTGAATATTTACTCTTCTGTTCTAATGCTTTACATATGTTAATACCCACCTATTAATTCATTTAATTCTCTCAACAAACATACCGGGTAGGAAACCATTATCAACTTCACTTTAGAGGAAAGAAAATGAGTAGGAAGAGTAAGCAGCATGCCCAGGGCCATCCATCTGATTCCTGGAGGAGGCAGGTTGAGGATGGTGGTGCTCTAAATCATACGCTTTGTATACCTGTGTGCAGGTGTTTATGCTGGACACCCAGTGCTCACCAAAGACTCCAAACAACTTTGATCATGCTCAGTCCTGTCAACTCATTATTGAGCTGCCTCCTGATGAGAAGCCGAATGGACACACCAAGAAGAGGTAAGAGCTAAGCTCAAACCTGCAGGCACTTATAAATGGGAAAGTCCAGTTCTCCAAGCTCTTGCTCATGGTAATTCCGTCTTCGGCCAAGAACACTGATAACAGTTGTGAAGTCACCTAGCAAAGGCTTTCATAAAAAACTGTTAGCCTTTTAACTAAATTCCCCACATTTCACATGTATTCGTTTGCTAGGGCTGCCATAACAAAGTACCGCAGACTGGATGGCTTGAACAACACATACTTAATCTCCCACGGTTCTTGAGGCTAGAAGTCCAAGATCAAGGTGTCAGGAGGGTTGGCTTCTTCTGAGGCCTCTTTTCTTGGCTTCTAGATGATTGTCTTCTCCCTGTGTCTTTGCATGGTCTTTCCTCTGTATGTGTCTTTGTCCAAATGTCCTCTTCTTAGGACACCAACAGTCATACTGGATTAAAGCCCAACCTAATGCCCTCATTTTAACCTAATTATTTTTTAAAACCCTTTTTTCTGAATACACATTCTGTAATACTGTGGGCTAGGACTTCAAAGTATGAATTTGGTGAGGATGCAACTCAGTGTATCGATAGCATCATACATATTAATATTATACTCTTTTTCTAAAAAATAATTTGAGGCATGATTCGTCTTATTTCAGTGAGAAGTATATCAACTTTTCCTGAGCAATAAAGCTGTCAGGATACAGAAAGATCTGTGGGTGTCACAAGAGCCTTACCCCTTTAAAATACTATCATCCTGCCCAAAAAACCCATTGTTTCTAGACTTTAAGATGAGAGCGATGACTGAAAGTTCACATTTCTGAACTTCTGACACAGTAGGAGTCATGATGGTGAGTCTTTGGGCACCACATGTGAAGTACAGGGGATAGATAATCCACTTCCACTTGTCCATGAATCAGAACTGGATCTAGCTGAGCCCAGTGCCTGTGTCCTTCACCACTTCCATTTTAGGGAGACAGTATGAGTTTTCCAAAAGTTACCAGTTAGAAATAATTTCTATCCTCTTAAATTTGTTGAGGCTTATTTTGTGTCTGAGTGTGTGGTCTATCCTAGAGAATGTTCCATGTACACTTGAAAAAGTTACCAGTTCATATGGCAGTTTGATTAATCCAACTATTTGGGTGAAATTTCCAGGTACTAACTGCTTTCGTCCAGTGTGTGTGTGGTACATACAGAAGCTTATGTGGAAGGTTCAAAGGTTATAAAACGTGAATAGAAACTACAGTAACTATGAACCTTCAAAAGTAGAGCTTTACCAATACCCCACATGCTCCTCCTCAGTTCTATACCCAGCTTCCCTCCCCTGCCTGTCACTTGTTTTTAAGTGTTGGTCATTTTTTATCTGTTCTACATACCAATGATTATGCACTGTTTTCCACACCTTTAAGCATTTATCTGTTTTTCAATTTCAGTTCTTTTCTAACCTGTTTCCCTTTTTTTCTATTTCTAGTCCCTTCAGCTAAGTATTCTTGCCAAAACAATTTTTGAAGTAGGAGAAAAGGGAGAAAGGAGTAATAGGCTGAATTCACATTACAGATAAAACACAGGAAAAATAGGATCACCTAATATTTGTATGTTATTGGTTTAAAGATTTTAAAAGGTTAAGACTTAAAAATGTATCACCATGCTTCATCAGTTTACCTAGTACTTTTAATAGACAATTACACCCTCAATAAAATTCAGTAAAACAGGAAAAGCATATTAAATTCTTCAGTAGAGGCCACTATACCTAAAAACATTCTCTAAAATTCTTCAAGTATTTTGAGTTCTTGAATTTGACTCACTCACAGGGGTGGTTCTTAACTTAGCACAGAAGATAGTGAAAGATGAGTTAGACGTCAGAAAAGTTTGTGTACCTACTGGTCAGATACGTCCTCGGAAGTCCACATTGAAATCACTCACAGAAGAAAAAGACTGAAACTAAAACCAGATTCCAACCTTTTAGTAAAGAGAAATCTGGGTTTTGTTTTTAAGTCACCTTGACATTGACAGGCCGAGCTTTAAACGATCCATGTAATCTTAATTAGGGCTTTAGGATGTACCTTAAGCCATGAATCTGTTTATCTCTGATACTGACATTAGCATGTTTTAAGTCAGGCACTTGTTACGCAATTCACTCTCAGTTTTCCAGTCTGGAGGCTCGCTTTCCTACGTACTTTGCATCAGAAGCAGGAAGGGAAGGTGTAAAGTTTCTCCACTTCAAGGTCTCCGTCTTAACAGGTGTGCTGAGAGAAGGGTTGAAACACCAGGGTACAACAAATTGAAAAACTATCTGTTGGTTTTTGTTTGCTCCAAATCGTTCTTGTCTCCTGTTAGGGCAGATGATAATTAAGAGTTGCAGATCCATAAACACTTATTTCACTTTTTCAGTACCTTTCTGAAAGTTTCATCTCTTCAGTATTGCTGCTGCTTCCTCCTTGTTTTCGCACTGCTGCACAATATGGCTTGAGCCTAAAGTAAAGGGGATTTTTCTATCCTTTTTCATATGCACAGTTAGCAATTTTATATCTTAAAGCATCCAAAGGTGTATCTTGGGGTTGACCAGATCCACAGTTCAGACATGGGCTTGATCAGCCCTTTCTTTAGGCATTTGCTGGTAAAGGGCTTTCCATTTCTCAGGGAAGGTAAGAGGAAATATCCTCCTGGGCTAGGCTGCTTGTGGCTTCTGAAGTCTGAGCAAAGTCATCCCCTGGTTGTGCCTGCTACTTCAGGGGTCCAGGCTGCCAACGCAGTGTGGGTGAAGGAGAGCCATTCCTCAAGGAAACCATTTCCTCCAGGCACCTGCACTCAGAACTAATCTGGGTTTTGTTTTTTTGGTTTGTTCTGGAGACATAACTGAGTTCGTCTTATCAGACATTTGTCCTGGGGACAAGCAGATGAGTAAGGCACTGCTCTGTCCCTTGAGGGATTTATGGCGTTGTGGGGAGGCTAGACTAGTGATCGGTGACAGGATTTCCCTTCTTAGTTAGAGTCTTGTAGTTGCGGGCGTGAAGCACTAGCGCAAACTGGTGGCTTTTACAGCCCCTTCTTCAAAAAAAATGCACGTTCAGGTCTCCTAATATCTTAAGTAACTTATCAAAAGTTACTTCTGTTGGAGGAGGGGATTGGGGAGCTATTATTTAATGGGTTCAGAGCTTCTGTTTGGGAGGATGAAAAAGTTCTAGAAATACAGTGGTGATGGTTACACATTATTGAAAGTTCAATTCAATGGCATTAAGTACATGCATAATGGTTAAAATTGTAAGTTAATGGTATGTGTATTTTACCACAAAACAAGTTAGCCTATTTTTGCTGAAAGTCCTGTGTTTTTCCCTGATACCACTACACAAAGGGCAAGGTCAGCCTTTAAAAAATGTGTGGAAGAATTTTTCTTTTCTTCTAGTTTAAAAATTATTTTTATAACTAGCAGGACAAGTATTTTAAGTCAAGTTTATATAAGAATAAAACAAAAACTTAATATTTAACGATTGCACTTTTGAAATCAATAGTGTGGATGAGCTGTCATAATTTTATAATGATCCAGTTACAGGAATTAGTTTGCAAAATCAGGCCATAAGCTATTGTCATGAAATTCTAAGAGCAATGAAAAGAATGGGAAACGGAAACCATAAGCCCAAAACCACATTGATGAATTAAAACGTTGAAACTGGAATTTAAAATAGTACAAGAATCCAATCAAACAAAAGGGGCCAAATTACCAAGTATTCCCTTCTAATGCTGCCTTATCAGGGTTGTGCTCTGATTAGCATTGTCACCATTAGTGGGTTGCACCTGCTTCTCAACCAGGTGGTCTGGCCAGATGCTGAGGTAGCATTCACCCTCTCCCACCTCCCCTAAATGCACATCCAAGGCCCATAAAGGAGTCCCAAGTCCACAATGGCAGGAAAGGATGCAAAAGGGAATTAGCCTGTTCTGAGCAAATACCGCTTTCTCTCTTAGGTTTGTTTTAGAAGATTGCAGATTCAATTATCAATTTCTTTCTTTGAAAATCTTAGCCTCATAATACCTCTAAAGTTAAAACTTTTCAGTATTTGGATCTCCTCTGTCTCACATGCTAGAAGCACTAAAACTTTTTAATATATGCACCTAAAATATTAACATTTAATTTTTCAAATTGGTTTAGTCCCTCCAAACCAACTTCAATATGATTCTAAAAGCTTTGTGTCTAAGAAAAAAATGGTAAAGGGTAGGAAAAAGGCCAATTAAAGTTAATATAACTGAATAGAAATAGTAGCTTTCTTGGTATGTTTTAATTTTAATTTATTACTCATAACTACAAAAGAGAATAAAATGTGTCATATACTGTAATTATGCCTGTATTTAAAATGTTTTCTAAAAGTGCTCTATTTGTTTCCTAAGTCTTGTTGAGAATGGTTAACTCAATATCCTAACATTAATTATAGCCCCTAGATTTTAAAAAGTGTTTGTTAGGAAGTTTGCCCTTTTTGAAGAAAGACATTAAAATACAGGTAGTTTTAGTTGTAATTTTTCCTAGTCATCATGAAATGTCTAACATCTGAATCGTTTTCAAGTAATTCATTTAAGGCAGCAGGCTGCTAATCAACGCCTTTCTTTTTCATTTGAAGTGTTTCTTTCAGGGAAATTGTAGTCAGTTTACTATCCCATCAAGTATTACTCCAGAACTTGTATGATATCTTGTTAGAAGAGTTTGTCAAAGGCCCCTCTCCTGGGGAGGAGAAGGGCCAAGGGCCAGAAACCAAGCTGGCCGGCTTCCTCCGATACATCTCCATGCAGAACTTGGCCGTCATATTTGACCTGCTGCTGGACTCCTACAGGACGGCCAGGGAGTTCGACACCAGCCCTGGGCTGAAGTGCCTGCTGAAGAAAGTGTCTGGCATCGGGGGCGCCGCCAACCTCTACCGCCAGTCTGCCATGAGTTTCAACATTTATTTCCACGCGCTGGTCTGTGCTGTTCTCAGCAATCAGGAAACCATCACTGCCGAGCAAGTGAAGAAGGTCCTTTTTGAGGACGATGAGAGGAGCACAGACTCGTCCCAGCAGTGTTCCTCGGAAGATGAGGACATTTTTGAGGAGACCGCCCAGGTGAGCCCGCCGAGAGGCAAGGAGAAGAGGCAGTGGAGGGCGCGGATGCCCTCGCTCAGCGTCCAGCCCGTCAGCAACGCGGACTGGGTGTGGCTGGTCAAGAGGCTCCACAAGCTGTGCATGGAGCTGTGCACTAACTACATCCAGATGCACCTGGACCTGGAGAGCACCCTGGAGGAAGCGCCCGTCTTCAAGGGCGACCCGTTCTTCATCCTTCCCTCCTTCCAGTCGGAGTCGTCCACCCCGTCCACCGGGGGCTTCTCGGGGAAAGACACGCCGTCCGAGGACGACCGAAGCCAAACGCGGGATCCCGCGGGCGAGGCCCTGGGCCTGCGGGGGACCGGCGGGGAGACGCTGCTGCAGCCGCCGCCGCCGAGCCCCAAGGTGGAGAAGAAGGACCCCGGCCGCAGGAAGGAGTGGTGGGAGAACGCGGGCAACAAGATCTACACCATGGCGGCCGACAAGACCATCGCCAAGCTGATGACGGAGTACAAGAGGAGGAAGCAGCAGCACAACGTGCCCGCCTTCCCCAAGGAGGTCAAGGCGGAGAAGAAGGGAGAGCTGCTGGGGCCCCGGGGCCAAGGCTCCCCGCTGCTCCAGCGGCCCCAGCACCTGATGGACCAGGGGCAGATGCGGCACTCCTTCAGCGCCGGCCCCGAGCTGCTGCGGCAGGAGAAGAGGCCCCGCTCGGGCTCCACCGGCAGCTCCCGGAGCGTCTCCGTGAGGGACGCCGAGGCGCAGATCCAGGTGGGTCCCCGCCGGCCCCAGGATGCGAGGGCGGGAGGCTGGTTCCCAGCAACCGACATGCCCCCGTCACAGAGCGCTCCGACACCCCTTCGCCTCCAAAGTCAGAGCACCTCCTGACCCTAAGCTGTAAGACCTATCAGGGTATCAGTGGCAAACTGAAATCTTATTCTCGGGTAATTTCAGGAATCGTTGTCATGGGTTGTTACAGCTACTATTGAGAATTAGGAGCCCACCTGTGTAAATAAGACGATGCCAAAGCTTAGGAAATGGATAGACTTTCGTTGGCATTGAGTCCTGAGTTTATCATTTGAAGGGAGCACCGAAGCAGTTCTATAGTAATGAAGGGAAAAGGCAAAGTGCATATAATGTGGTCAAACCAATGAATTATTTTTCTAGACATTCTTGGGCATGTAAAATTCACATTCTTCAGTGTTCCTATTCCTTAGTGTATGTAATATTTGTGGTTCTATGGTACATCCCAAAATGAGCTTGAGAAGTAAAGAATGGTGGTACTGTTTCATTCAATTTAAGAAGAGATGGGAAAAGAGAAATAGAAGGCTCTAGACTCAAGAGAGCCCTTTAAAAATAATTATCTTGAATTGTGGACTCCTGTTGCAGGCAAACTAAGGAGCTCTTGGGCCCCACGATTCTATGAACCTATACAGGGGAATATTCTTAAAATGAACATAAATTTGGAATCAGTGTGAATCTTGCAAGATACTTTTTCCCTCTGGCATTATCTGGAACGTAGAACCAAGCTTCCTACTTCAGAATCTACAAAAATTAGACTAGATTTGCAAAAGTATCCACTCAAACTGAGATGTAAGGTTATTCTTTAACAGGTAACATTGACAAGTAACAAATCTTAATTGCTTTTTCCTGCCTTGGAATAGATGTACCTTAATTTAGGATAACTTTTAAAATCGTAAAACTCCAAGTTTCCTAGGCGTTTCTTTTAATGGGGGGGGGGGTAATTAGGTTTGTTTATTTATTTTACTTTTTTAATGGAGGTACTTGGAATTGAACCCAGGGCCTCCATACATGCTAAGCATGAGCTATACTTTCTCCCATCTAGGCATTTTAGAGACTGCTGATTAAAAGTGTCATATGACTTATGGAAATCTCATTATGAGAAGGCAAGAGAATTTTTTTAAATCTGAGGAATATGATTTTTGTATTTTGTAAAAGCTGAAATAAGATATTCCTAATGTTAGATGAATCTCCACTGTTCTTTATATATATGAACTTAAATTGACATTTTAGTATAGGTACATTAAATTAGTAAAGACTAATTTATTGAAGCCTAAAAGCCTGAGAAAACTCACTCACTTGCAGATTGACAGGGCTTAGCCGCACACCTGAGAGTTCAAATGAAACCTGCTCATTCTCTTAAATCCTTTCTCTTAGGCGTGGACCAACATGGTGCTAACAGTTCTCAATCAGATTCAGATCCTTCCAGACCAGACCTTCACAGCCCTCCAGCCAGCAGTGTTCCCGTGCATCAGCCAGCTGACCTGTCATGTGACTGACATCAGAGTTCGCCAGGCTGTGAGAGAATGGCTTGGCAGAGTGGGCCGTGTCTATGACATCATTGTGTAGAAGACTCACGTTCCATTCCCAAGGAAATACACTAGGGCGGTTAGAGTATGTCTGCCAATCCAACTGATAGCATTTTCCCTACCACCAGCCCCCATATCTCAGAGAACACCCAGTTGCTCCCTAACTAATCGGCACTGGGGCCATTCTGGGTACTAAGGTTGTATCTAGATGACACAAGTGATACTTCAATTTTGCACATCATTTCAGAAGAGTCTACATTCCTTGACACATTTCTAAATCTTGTTTATTTTCCAGGGTTTTGCCTGCAATGTTATCCCCAAATGGGTCACTTTCTAGGACTACTCCTTTGAAAACACTACACTGATCATTTTAAAAAATGCAGTTGCTAAAGAAGTATCTGCTGGTAAGTCAAGCTGATGTACACACAGACATGATTAAGTGATGACGATTTATGAGTTTGGCAGGGAAGCAAACAGTTGTAAAAATGTATTCTTGGGTGTCATAAGCAAGGGATGACTTACTTCCTCTGTAAAATATTCCAGAACATTTCAAAATTGTTCCTAAGTTGTCAAGATTTTCTGGTTGGTATTCACCAACTTCCTCATATAAGGTACTATTGTGCCTTCAATTCCCTACTTCTAAAAGAAGAAAATTCTTTCCTGGCAGGATATTAAGTCTGTGGCATGGCAGCCTTTGACACATAGTACCCCATGGTATTGGTTGATACAGACAGTGCCAAAAGACGGAAGACTGGCCACCCTGGCTGTCCCATTAGTCTTTGCTTTTGCTCCCAAGGCAAAAATGGTGCCTTAGTTCCTTATTGCACAGACATTTCTCTGCTCCTCAATTATCTGAACATAAGGTATAACATTTGGATTTTAAGAAAACAAAACAATTTGTTTTATATCAACACCCTTGAAGGAAAGAACTCAAGAGTTTGCCGGCCAGTGAGGAGACTTCTCAGGGAAGAGGGGCAGCGCGGTAGGGAGACAGCTGGAAGGGTTGAGAAAGGAGATGATGATGAAATCATTTTAAATCCTAACACTAGACATCAATCATATGAAATTATGGTGTCATTTATACACACTCTAGTCTCAGAAGAAAATAAACCTACAGGAAAAGAGGAGCCAGGAATGACATTTAGGAAATAAGTTTTTCAATGGCAAGTAGACTTACCCTATGTTGGAGGTCTTTTTATTCAGGCCAGTATTTTAAGTGGATTTTTCTTTTCCTAATTTTTACTAGAAAGTTAATTTGGAACCTTTATCTTACCATTTATAGCATATTTAATGTTTCTTAAATTATAATGATTAAAACTCTTCAAGCCCACTCATACACATTTTAGAGAGTTAGTTACTAAGACATACATTGTAATTTTCCCAGCTCCTAAAAATTATTCATAATTGAATATGTTATCCTTTAAGAAATAAAACATCAATTCTTTAGTGTGGAAGTAAGGATTTAAAACCAACAGCTTTATTCAGTGCTGGTATTTGTAAACTTTGTCTTCCTTGAGAATAGTTAAGAGGAAGACAAGGTTCCCTGATTTATTTAGGCAATCTAAAAGAACCTTATTCTTCAGTATGCTATCTAGACATCACCAGAGAATTCAGAAGATATTTTTCTAGTTCCACAAAACACTCTTTGTCATCAGGCTGATTCATTAGACAATAATTCAAGTTTAGAAATGGATTTTAACTATTCGATCTTAACAAGCAATGAATTGTTGGAACAGCAATGAGTTGTGTTCTATACTTTTGATTTTTTATGTTTTGTAGGTAGAATTGAAAGTTGGGAACTTTTTTGTTTAACAAAAGCAATACACTGTGGTGGTTTTGTTTCTTTTTGTAGCTTATCTTAGGCTCCCTTTTTTGTGAGCCTGTGAGTATTCTACAATGTACTGGAGTCCGGGAAGCTTCAGCAAAACAGAGTATTATCAAATCACAGTAATTACAAAATGCTTACGTCTAGCAACTTTTCATAGAGTATAAAAAGTTGAAAGGAAGCCAGTCTCCATTTATGAATGTCATGTCCTGGAAGTTGTTAAACTGTTTTTCTAAACAGTTCAGAATTCATCTTCCCAGAGATATTATGGGATCCATGGCTAGATTATGACAATTACTGCATCCAAACACTGCTTTAGTACCAGCCCAATTATGGGTCCCAAGAATGAAAGATGAGAGAATGTACATTGCCCTTTACCTAAAGTTTTGTAAGTGGGTTTTGGTCCCTGCCCATCATCTTCCCTGTAGACCACACTGGACTTCAGCCCACCTCCATGCCCAGCGTACTCTATGCACCCCTTACACGACAGAGTTCAACTGGAAAATTAGCTAAGTCACAGAATACTTCCCAGAGGCATTTGCAGTTTTCAAAAAAGACATTGCGTGATGCAAATAATCTCCAAGCAATAGTACTTCAGGTCACAGTGACTCTTTCCAGGGGTGGAGAAGAAAGGGAGATAACTTAAAACCCTGAGTAGATGAGTGGTCCCTGGCCATCAGTCCCTCACTGTCCCTGGTGTGTCCATTTCTGCCTTTCCCCATCTCTTCTTTTACTCCCTCCCCAACTGTTTCTGAAAGACCAAGGTCAAGGCAGCCTTTGAAGTTACAATAGTAAAATTGCAAACATATGGTAATATGTTACAGTATATTAGCAGATCTAAGCAGAATAAAATTTTGCGCATTTCTTTAGTTGCCTGTATTTACTGCAAAAAGTGTAGTACCCTAAGGTTGAGAAATATTCTTTTTCTAATATTTTGGTAAAGTGTTCATCTTTACCAAAATGTCCTTTGATTAAAAAAAAAAACAAACAAACCTGGAAAACTCAATGTGCAAAAGAATTCCTGACTGAACAGCCCAGCTAAGTACACCATATCCTGCAACAGATTTCTCCTTGCCAAGGGAGGGCTTAGATTTGATGGAGGACTAATAAATGACTCATTGGATCTCTCCCCTTATGATTATTTTCCTGCCTTCTCCATCAGTACGAAACTAGAGCACCTTTTACCATTTCCAGGCTATTTAGTGACTGACCAAGGCAGATGCTAGCATACACGACAGATTAAATCAGATTAAATCAAACATGACAAAATGTTAACATAATTCCAAAGGACCTTTAAACTGAGACTTCTTGGTACAACAATCACTAGGCTTCTTGTTTTTAAGGAAAGGGCTTAAAAAGTCAGTTGAGAGAGTCAAATAGCCTTAATTGTAAGAAGGTAATGCAATTACATAATAGATTGTATTCCTATTATGCAGGAACTGACTTCCTCAGATACATCACAATATTGCTTATATACAAGAGTTTTCTTTCTCGGAAAGAAAAATCCATTTGTGTCAGTCCCATCAAACTAGACAAAATAAAGACCTTCGTTTGGAGCTGGTAACAATGGCAAGAGTTTACAAACAGCAGGGGGAGGTGACATTCACTGAGTGCCTCTGAGAATGTGGACCTTTCCCTATATTACCGTATTTAATTCCCACAGTAACCTTGTGGAACAGGTATTCCTTTTTTCAGATGAGGTCACAGACCAAGAGAAGTTAAGAAATTGACCCAGGATAACCAGTAACTGGCAGAGTTGGTTGCGAAAGAGATGTTCCTGATTTCGAAGACCAGGCTCTCTCTACAATACCATGTCTAAGTGCATAGAGGAAACACTGCAGTGTTTCAAGGAATTAAACAGTTAAACTGAATATTTCATTGAACATCTATAATGTTATGGGGATTCTTCAAATCAGGTTAAAAAATAAAAAGTGTTTAGGCACAGAAAGATCATCTGTAACAAGATTTTTAGGTTTGAAAATAAAATCTAAACTTTAATGTTAAAGCAGATCCTCAGTGGTAATTTAGAAAACTCACCAAATTAGATGGAAATGACGGAATGATACTGTCCACGGCCAGCTGTTACACAGAAAAGCATGGCAGTCTGTGTCTAAAATGACATGAACAATTTAGTGACCTTTTTCAATTACCATTTAATCACTCAGAATAAAGTGCCCTGTAGCCAACAGTGCCTCTACTTGCTTCCCCAGGAAGTATATAGGACTAAATTGTAGGTCATCATCAAACTTTGGGAATATGCAAAATAAATGACCATTTTTCAAAATGCACATTCTCTGAAGAGGAAGCAACTAGTCGGACAAGACTGATTAAAGATCCAGGTACTGAGGGCACCAGGTTAGTATCCATAGTAACCATGGGCCGTAACACCTAAATATTTCTACTTGCTTTGTAGACAGGGAAACAGGCAGAAGGAAAAATCCAACATATTGTATTAAGCACATGACAGAACGTACATCTGCTTGGGTACCACTTAGGGAGATTTAGTGTGGCCTTAAAAAAAGCAAAAGACTATTTGTAAGCACTTATATTGGATATATGAGCTTGTCATATGGCAAGATTTATGAAATTGGGTAAAGAACTCATTTATAGTTACGCCTCATCCAAAAAAAAAATGTTTTCCTCTTTCACTAGTGGCGCAATCTAGAAAACTTTGTCTTTCTGTGAGGTCCCTTTCCTTTGGCTGTATTGTAATATTTGTATTTGATGTGGAAGTTAACTAATAACTTAAGGTTTTGGATTAGAACACCATTTAGATTTCCAAAACACAATTATTACTTCAGGGAAGATAGACCAAAAAAAAACCCAAATCATCCCCTGGGACTGTGTAGGAGAAACTCACTTGAGAATAATGCCTGATTTCCTTATAAAGAGTGGCACTGATTAATTGGAGAAAAACCCACTACCACACCACTAGCACCGTACAAAACCTTTTCCCTCTATCTTTGTGCAATAATGCAAGGGTGGAGGGGGGTGGTTCAGGGAGAAGAGACTGGTTGACCATCTTAGTGACAAAACTGCAGTCAACTGCTGGTGAATCTCATCCAGTTATGGTCCTTCCAGCATTTTCAAGCACCAAGAATTGTTTGTACTGGTAATTCCTATCCTGAAGGTTCAAGTAGTGGTTGTCTAATATCTTTTGACTTTAGAACAGTGGTCCTCAAACTTTAGCACACATCAGAATCACCTGGAGGGCTTGTTAAAGCACAGCTTGCTGGACCCTTGCCCAGCATGTCTGACTCAGTTGGCCTAGAAATTTGCATTTCTAACAAGTTCCCAGATGAGACCTGTGCTGCTGGGCTGGGGACTACGCTTTGAGAACCACTACCTGGAAAAAATAACCAACTACTCCCTTTAAGATCAGCCTGACTTATCAATCACTAGAGAAAGACTGAACTTCACCTTGGGCAGACAACTTGGAATTGGACTCTCTATAGCATTCCTGTTCAGTTTCCAGGTTTACTATGCCAACAGTTGATTTTTACAAACTAGGAGACAATGAATGTATAAGTTCTGTGGAACAGTGAGATCAGTATAAGCTTCTCGTCTTTGTATTTAGAAACATTAAGTCTATGGATGATCTTTTGTATCATGTTGACTCTTTGACTTGTACTGAAGGTGATTTTAAATTCAAGTATGTAATGTTTTAATTTCTTCTGTCCATAGAGTTTTAATGAGATGTTTCCATGTTGAGTCCATCATAACCTTGGCTCCTGGCTTCCAGAAATTTTTGAGTAGTTGCTCGCTTGCCAGTAGTTTTATATCCCCCATTTGTCACCAAAATATCAAGATGACATTATACTATGTGATGTGTCTTCATCTTTCACTTAACTAGTGTAAATTAATGTTTTAATTTCCTATGCATCTGTAAAGAGTCTACCAAATGGCTTCATGGGAATTTGCAAACTGAACCAACTCTCTTTTGAGCAGCACCTGTGCCTGTTTTAAGGACTTTTCAGTACATCTGTTGTGTGTGTGCACCTATCTACACAATTGAGCTCATGTTTATTATCTCATCTTCCAAATGATGAGAAAAATGTAAAAGTGCATCAGTATGCTTTGGGGATACAGTGAAATCATGTTAAATATAGATGGGGCCTTAGTTTATCTCTTAACTCTTTATTCAGTTAGTTCGCTTTGGAAATTCTTTTTACATTAAAAAAAAAATAAGGACCGTGGAGGTAATAATTCAAGAGAAAAATTAAGTATCTTAAAATCATCTCCCTGTATAAACTATATTGCACATAATTTCTATTGATTCAGTATATTTCTTTAAAGACTTCTTAAGTATCCTTACATTTTTTTAAATGAAACTGCTGTATGAGTAGAAAGTAATGACTGTATTTACTAAAATTAGTGAGATGAGAAAGTGTATCAGTGTTAATTATACCAAGGATTCAAATCCTTGCCTCTGTTGATGGAAATAATTGAAGCTGTTCTATTTCAGTTTTGTTTCCCATAATCATTTTTGGAAATTTCTTGTGAATTTAGTTCTCTTAGAAATAATTGATTTTGAATTAAATTTTAAAAATTAATCTCTAGGAATAACTTATTTTTGTTTTACCAACTGGTGCCAAAAAAGAGGAGGAAGGAATCTGAAAGCAAATCTTTTGAACTAACTTGTAAAATATGCTTTCTCTTAAAGTTGGGAAGCTCACGCCCCCGGCTCCCCCAGCCACCAGTGGCACCGTGGCTACCTCATGATTAAGTGCAGGCTACTTCTGTGTTCCTCCCTCTGCACTTGTTTCATCTGATTTTTGTTGAAAGTGGTTCTAATAAAAATTGAGTTTCTCACAAAAGCAAAGATTAAGGCTTTTGATATTTTTGGTTTCACTTCAATTGAAACCATGTGGTAGAAGATCCAGGTATGGCATGATCAGGGCAGGAGCAGGTGCCTGGAGGGAAAGGCTGGTTTTATTTGGGTTTTGTTTCTTGATTTGTTTTTAGTGGATGGGGGTCGGTGAAGGGGAGGGGGAGGGAATTAAGAAAAAGTTTATTGCCCTAATCATGCCAAAAGACTATGATTCAAGACAATTTTCCTGCTGTTCTAAGAGGAATAGACTTAAATAAATTACATTATAATTAGTTCCCCTACTGCCATCTCCCACTCTCAGTAAAGCCACTGGGTGGTAAGGGTCCTTTTATCCTTTATATTATGCCAAAGACTAGACTTGTTTTCATTAAAAATTATAAATAAATGAAGCTTGGTATAGCCATAATGATTTGAGTCTGTATATCATTTTATCCATTAAATGCAAAATTCAACCCCACTCACCTTGCAACCCCACTCACCAGGAGCCTTGAAGCATTTTGTTTACTCCAAAGGACTTGTCAAGGAAGTACAGTTTTTCTTTTGCCCTCTTATTTAGTCAGTTTGGTCACATTTTTTAAAAATTGAAAACTATCCCCATTTATATGTTGATATAACTGTTTCATTTGATATAATCTGTCTGTCTGTTGTTTAACAGGTTCCTGTAAGCAAGCTTGCAACTGTATTTTGTGTACATTTTATCTGAAGTGAAAATGAAAATTCTAAAGAGAAAATATTTTAAAAGATACTGTATTTATGTTGCTTGTGTTGTAGAATAAAGATTCAAATGCATTAAAAAATCTGATATGTGAAATGATTGCCTTTACTGAATAAATACATCAAAAGAATTTATGTAAATATCTTGTTTACAGAATTCTGCTAAATGAACTAGATTCCTTCCCTTGGCATTTCATAACTGAAGGAACCTCCTTGTCCAATCCTGTAACACAGATATCACTGTTGACAATTCGGTGAATGCCTAGAAAATATACCTGAAGAAAATATATATCATATTATATATTATATGTATTGCACTATATTATACATAGTATTATATAAATAATATATCTACTCTATAGATATAGCTTGTTTCCTTTAAAAAAGAGGGATTATTTTGCAATATTTTGATGTTTTTCTTCATGAAAATGGATATCAAATTCATATTATCAGCGGACACTAATGAATGAATGCGTTAAAAACTGAATGTGTTAGTTTGTTCAAACAACTATATCCCTAAATAGGAATATTGTTATTAAAAGGTAATACTGAAAAGGAAAATACAGCCACTTGCAACTTCATTATCTTCTCAGCTTGTAGTTTTTAATCTGACTCTTTCAGTTAATAGTATAAGCCTAGGAATCATGCCCAGATTTCAGAAGACAGCTCTTTGTCCAATAGAGGGATAAAAGCCATACAAAATGGGTGGAATCTGTGTTGACCTTAAATCGTGATTCTATCATTCTGTCATACACTCTGGTAATCTCACCGTTTACCACTAAGACTCAGTCACTTCCACTGTACAAACAAAATCAAACTAAAATAGACACTAACATACTTTGCATAAGGACATCACCAACAAGGGACCGACCACGTTTATGGATAGAGGCAGCTGTGGCAGAGTACAGAAGACCTTAGACCTTAGCCAGAAAGCTGAGTTTGCATCCTAAGCTTTGCCCTTTCCTGGGAGTAGGAAGACCAGACAACATTGTATACAGAGCTCAAGGTTCTTGCTCTGTAAAATAAATATAAACTCTTAGAGGGTTGTTTAAAGGTAACATGAAAGCCCCCAATGTCACAGTGCTTGTAAATGATAATGCCTGATACTGCTAACTCCTATGTGTTTAGAGAAGAACCCACTTTCATAAATAGCCCCACTATTCTGCAAGATGATTTATACTTGAGACTGAAGTGTACGTATCCTTGACATTCATAGCCATGAATGGAGTACAACACAGAAAGCTTAACAGTTTGTGCCAATCTTATACAGTATATGCATAAATCTATATGTATGTCTTTAGAGACTTTATATGCTTCAGCTATTTGGCTTATGATCAAAACTTGTATTATAATTTAGCTTTGATAAATACTTCATATCACTCATTAGAAAATCCACTTTCCCATCCAACTCGAAGGTAGATGCAAAATGCAAGTGAAAATAAAATTGAAGTATAATGCAATATTGTGGCTTTCACATAGTGACCAACATTCCTATAATCTCCAGCTTTTGGAATAGCACTCTATGCATGCCTTTTCTCTCTTCCATGTTTGTTTTTATTTATAGATTTCTATTTGCAACATCAAGTCATTTGTGCCCTGGGTCTGCCCTGCTAATTTAATCTGGTTGCACAAAATGTTTTGTTGTCAGAGAAACAAACTATCCAGTTATCCAAACTCAGAGATGGTAGCAGCACAACTGAATCCCAGAGAAATTTATAAGCAGTTTCTAAATCACAAAGAAGTACTATTTCAACGTGAAGGGGTCAGATTTACAACAGTTCAGAGCAGAGAACTCAAATATTGAATTTAAATTTTCATATGGTTTCCTAATATTCCTTAGATCAATATATTAATTATTTGCTATATTGAGCTATTGTAACCAGTGCAAATGATATAAGGAAGTAAGACAACATTTCTGCTGCCAGTCTCTCAAGGAAAGAATAAACTTAAAATAAATTAGATGTTAAATATTGTGACACAGAAGGCTCCATCATAACTCAACTTGAAAAGGTGAGTATTTAAGTTAATTTACCAATTATAAAGCTAAAGATACTGTTAGCTATATTTTTGTTAAAAGTTCAATATTTGAAGATTTGTTTTAATCTGCTCCGAAGATGTCCATTGCATCAGTAAACATTAATGGATTTCCTAACACAACAAATTATAAAGATAACATTCTTCAAGAACCCTAGAATAGATTCATTTTTGAAGTGGAAGAAATGTATATTATTATGCACCTCTCAGATCAAAGCCATATAGAAATGGGTTTCTTGGGAAACTGACAGCATATCTGATGTCTATTCAGTATCTATTCAAGTAGATTCTTGGCTTAGGGTTCATTGTTTCAGGGGAGGGATATGATGGGGGCAGAAGGACAGTAAGTTGCCTGTGAGATTCTCTGGCTCTTGTATTCCAAGAGTGAGTGTGTGTGTGTATGTTTAACTGTGAGTTTTGAGGGAAGGATGTCACTGAAAAGGAGAGCATAGACAAACTCTCTAGGAACGTGAGGGAAAAGAATTTCTTCCTCTTTGACTAGAACTGAATTCCCTGGGCTGGAAATAAGAGGAAGATGAAGTTTAACAGCAGAAAGGCTGCAGGTCAGAGAGGACCCCTGCACTGGCAAGATTTACAATTTTAAGAACCCATTAAAGGCAGTCCTGCAGGTGTTCCTTGGCTGCAGTCTAGCCAGAAAGTCTGGGGGGAAGTCCCAGTCCCTGAACATGGCACAGAGTAGCAGAAAGATCCCCACACCTCAACTCACGCTGTAGAAGTAGCAGAGTGCAGCCGTCCTGGCCAAATGGAGGCTTAGAACACCTTTTAGTTAAGTTAGAGGAAAACAAAATTAAAATTTGACATATGAAGTTGTAGACTGAGATTTATATCAGCTGTTGTAGTGAATAAGCTAAAATCGCAGTATGTTTGGTTCTGCAAGGCAACTGGAGTGGGGGGTGGGCGAGGTAGGACAGCTGCCCTTACAAATGCAAAGTTCTTTCCAAGGAAGTGCCTGCGGAGTTGGCAACTGACAAGCCCTCCCAAGTCCAATGTCATGCCCCTTGGTAGCGTCGGAATGGTTTCCACCAATTTAGGAGCAAGGCTGCCTCATCAGCTTACCTTCCACTGAGGTCCCAAACTCTCTCTCCTTGGAGGTGTGAGCTGTTGTGAAAGGTTCGGTTCCTCCCACTGCTACAGGTAAACCAACCATGCCCCCTCAACCTGATCCCATAGCTTCCCTTATACTTGCTTCTGGGTCAACTTAGGCATCTCATCTCCTCCTCCTCCTGCCAGTGGCTGCAACAGTCCCACTTCATGTTTTAGCTAACCAGCAAAGACACAGCCCACTCCGTGTGGATTAGAGCCAAATTCAGTCTTAGAACTAGAAATTGTTTTCTTTATATAATCTTTGTAATGAACACAACAGAATAACAGCTTGCTGAGTGACTCAACCTGTATCAAAAACATGCCTCCCCTCACGTATGAACCCTCCCTACCACCCTAGCTCACTTACACACCTGAGCTAGGTCAGCTACCCTAAACAGTCTCAATTTGTAATCGAAGAACCATAGGATTGATTGATGAACTTGCAGGTGTCCAGGCTTGACCTCAGAAATTCTCACATTAAGAATGGTGCAGGGCTCAGGGATCTGCAGTTTTTAACTGAAGTATAGTTGATTTACAATTTTGTGTTAGTTTCTGGTGTACAGCATAGTGATTCAGTTATACATACATACTTTTTCATATTCTGTTTCATTATAGGTTATCACAAGATATTGAATATAGTTCCCAGTGCCATACTGTACACCTGTAAACCTTGTTGTTTACCGATTTTATATATAGTAGTTTGTATCTGCTAATCCCAAACTCCTAATTTATCCCTCCCTACTCCTTTCCCCTTTGGTAACCATAAGTTTGTTTTCTATGTCTGTGAGTCTGTTTCTGTTTTGTAAATAAGTTCATTTGTGTCATTTTTAGATTTCACATATAAGTGATATCATACGATACTTGTCTTTCTCTGTTATGACTTAACTTCACTTAGTAGGACAATCTCCAGATTCATCCATGTTGCTGCAAATGGCATTATTTCATTCTTTTTTATGGCTGAGTAGGATATATACATATATATATTATATATATATATATATTTTATATATATACACACACACACACACACACACACATACAGATACACACACACACTACATCATCTTTATCCAGTTATCTGTCAATGGACATTTAGGTTGCTTCAACGTCTTGGCTATTGTAAATAGTGCCACTATGAACATTAGGGTGCATGCATCTTTTCAAATTAGAGTTTTCTCCGGATATGTGCCCAGGAGCAGGATTGCTGGATCATATAGTAAGTCTATTTTTAGTCTTTTGAGTAATCTCCATACTGTTTTCCAGAATGGCTGCACCAAATTACATTTCTACTAACAGTAAAGGAGGGTTCTTCCAGCATTTATCATTTGTGGACTTTTTAATGATGGCCATTCTGACCAGTATAAGGTGATACCTCATTGTAGTTTTGATTTGCATTTCTCTGATAATTAGTGATATTGAGCATTTTTTCATGTGCCTGTTGGCCATCTGTATGTCTTCTTCGGAGAAATGTCTATTCAGGTTTTCTGCCCATCTTTTGATTGGCTTGTTTTTGATTCATTTTGTTATTGAGTTGTACCAGCTGTTTGTATATTCTGAAAGCTAAGCCCTTGTCAGTCATCATTTGCAACCTGCATTTTGACAAGTTTTCAAAGAGGATTCTGATACAGAAAGCCTATGGATCACTCTTCAAAAATTACTCTAAGAAGTTTAGTCTTATTCTAAGAATCTAATGTATATCTGACCTAAAATTAAAAGGCTGTAAGTTTGGTCCCTAAATAGAAGAATGTAGGTGAAGGCGTAAAATAAAGAGCAGTTATTCATGTATTCAACCCCTAGATAGCTTTACTTTAGAGCAGAGGCTTGTAACCTGGGGTACACAAAGAATTAAGGGGTCCATGAACAAGGAAGGGGAAAAGTATAGCCTTATTTTTACTGACATGTAAATTTAACACATCCTTCAATTTGGAATGCAGGCAACAAACCACAGTGATGGGGCCAGGTCCAGGGACTTGTTACCCACCAAGTCACTGATCTTTTCCTACTGAAGATCCCTCAAAATTGTCATATTTGGGAAGCAGTAGAGTTGCTATCAGAACCACTGCTAGATCTTGTTATTTAATGTTAATGGGGAAGAATATATATTTTATGTATATAAACTATTTATACATATAACTATTTCAAAAGTTGAGTATTTTGATAACTGCTCTGGTTTTCTTTGTAATAAAATGTATTTTACCCTGTGCATTTAAAGTTATTTAAAATTATTCTGAAAAGGGATTCATACACCTCCGCACACTTCAAAGGAATCCACAGGACAATAGCCGGTTTAAAACACCTTGTCCTGGGCATACGCATACCCCTCCCCCCAAAAAAATCCTATCCTAAGATTATCATAAGGAAGGTTGGCTATAAATCTGGCGTAAACTCATCAAATTATGTTTGGGACAGGTATGTTTCTACCCTGTCACTGCATAATCTGTTGTGATCACCTGGGAATCAGAAGACTGGACTCCCGGTCCTAAATCAACACAGTGTGTTTGTAAGCAAATTACTTTGCCTCTCTGAGTCACATTCCCACATGTGACAGGGCTCATGAAGTGCTTGCCAACATCCCTTAAAACAAACAATTCAGTTTTCTTGGCCAAAATTCTGACAGGAAGCCTGTTCCTGTGGGTTCTCTTTGGAGGTATTCAAAGAAGAAGAGTAGGGAGATTTTTTTCCTACTAAGAAATATATCCCTGCTAAAAAGTTTACTAAAAATATAGTTCTGTATATATTCATGAGTTTCATACACTTTTAAAAATTCCAGTTGGTTTGGGTTTTTATAACACTGTTAAATACAATGGAATACTACTCAGGCATAAAAAAAAAGAATGAAATAATGCCATTTGCAGCAACATGGATGAACCTGGAGATTGTCATTCTAAATGAAGTAAGTCAAAGACAAACATCACATGATATCACTTACTTATATGTGGAATCTAAAAAAAAATGACACAAATGAACTTATTTACAAAACAGAAACATACTCACAGACATAGAAAACAAACTTACGGTTACCAAGCAGGGAAAAGAGTGGGAAGGGATAAATTGGGAGTTTGAGATAACAGTGGGAAGGGATAAATTGGGAGTTTGAGATTTGTAGATACTAGCTACTGTATATAAAATAGATAAACAACAAGTTTCTTTTGTACAGCATAAGGAACTTAATTCAATATCTTGTAGTAATCTAAAATGTAAAAGAATATGAAATGAATATATGTATGTATATGACTGAAACATTATGCTGTACACCAGAAACTGATACAACATTGTAAACTGATTATACTTCAATTTTAAAAAGCACTGTAATAAAAATATTTAACATTTAACAATTCAATGTTTTCATCTCAGAGTTGGCCCTTTAAATTAAAAAAAATACTAGTCTCATGTAAATTTTAAAAACTGGTTTGAATTAAGAATATTTCAAAAGGTGCATGCTACTATATACAAAATAAACATCAAGGATTTACTCTATAGCATGGGGACTATATTTAATATCTTACAATAAACTGTAATAGAAAAGAATTTTTTAAATAAGAATATAGATATATACATAAACATGTATAACCAAATCACTTTGTTGTACCCCTGAAACACAGTACTATAAATCAACTATACTTCAAGAAAAAAGGGAAAGAAATAAAAAGAGAGCTAACAACATTTAAAGATAAAATAGGTAAAGTAAAAATCAAAAGAATGAATTTTAACTTCTTATCCACACACTGTTCCCGATTAATGAATATACCATTCATTAGATGTCTGGAACCAACTTGACTGCTAATTACTAAGCTAATATTCATTCTAAAATAGACAAAAACTAATATTGGCAATGACTTTACTAAGGAAACCTGACTGATAGATGGTCAAACTCCCTTATTGTGACAATCTCATGCCATTAGTCAACAGACTATGAAATAAATCCAGGGGAATTTCACCTGTAACACCAACAATGGGGCAACCAGTGTTAAATAAGGAAATGACTAAATCGTCATTTTCATTTTTTTAATGAATTTATGGACCACTGAAGTAAGCATTTTCTTAAGAAAGGTGAGACAGCACTTTCCAGACAACAGGAGTCTCTGCTACTCCACGTCTACACTTGTCACAGAAAGAGTATTTCCTGCCTGAATGGAGGATCACACGGCTGGGAATCCAACCAAGTTGACATCCTCACTATCTCGATACTCAGACTGGCTGGACAATGTACTTACAATATATCTTTTCAGTCCCACCAAAACTCTGCAAGTTAAGTTTCTCAGATCACATTTTACAGGTGGGAAGTTAAGACTCCAGGAATTGGAAGGGGACATAATCTGCGGACGGCCACATGGCTAACAATTGGCAGAGCCAGAATTCAAACCCAGATTAATCTGACCACAAACCCATGCTCTCTCCAACATAACGTGATACCTTGGGGATAAAAATGAAATGGATGAAACCCTGCCCGGTGCAGTATCTCCAATCTCAATAAATTAAAATCACCCACAAACTTAAATTTCAAACCTTTTAAAATCCGTACTCTCAAAATAATTGTGTAACACTAATCCTCACAACAAGAGACATTCCTGTGTCATGACCGTGGGAAATACAGAATAAATCCATTTGCTATAAAAATGAGCAGCACAAAATTCAAGTGATGGTTGTATTCAATCCAACAATGCTAGCATTTACCAAAGGAAAACTTGAGAGAGCTAATATTCAAGACAAAGTTAAAGGTCATTTTAAATATCCACAATTCTTAGAATTTCTAATTTTATTCCTGCAGTAGGTTATGCTGTTGAGAAGCAAGGTATTTAGCCCAAATTATCTCAGCTTCTTTTAGAAATGCCTTCACTGAATTAAGATTTAATGTTCTGCCTGCAGCTTTTAAAGGCGGTCGATGTGAGAAATCAGCCAAATTTGTCTTCCATAAATCTATATTAATAGCAGGTGCCCACCACATTACTCATTTGTTTCCTTATATAAGGAACCATGAGACCAGCTTTCCCAGAATCTAAAACCAGTATCTTTGATAAAAATTATTTGATCTTATATTAGATATTGACTTTTCAAAAAAGTGGGTTCTACTTATTTTTGTTTTTACTGTAGTTTCCAGGAAACTCAGAGCTAAATTCAGGCTCATGTAGACAAGGGTGTTGAGGAACAGGCAAAGATCAAACCACCAGCTCCATATTACTGCATTTCTTAACTGCGTTTATTCTTTTTTTTTTTTTTTTTCTGGTGGGGGTAGGTAATTAGGTTCATTTATTTATTTAATGGAATACTGGGGATTGAACCCAGGACCCTGTGCATGCAAAGCACGTGCTCTACCACTAAGCTACACCCTCCCCCTCATTTATTTACTCTTTACAATACTTTATACTTTCAATTCATGTCATCTTATGGCAAGGAAAATGTATGGAGATACCTTTTCTAAGGCTGCCTACCTAGAAAATAGAGTTCAAGCCCAGGTCTGATTCAAAGTTCAACTCCTCCAACCACGTGGAAAGAATTGTTTCACTCTTATCCCCTGGTAGCACCCATCCCCCTGCCCTTTTTTCTGTATTGTTTTTATTTGTGAACAACCTTAAAGCCTTTTGTAAGTAAGTAATATATAAATCACATGTAAATAAAATATTGCCTCAAGAAATATGGAATCTAGCTAACTCTAGGATGTAACTGAAACCATGTCCCATAGGGTAAAAATTCCATCCTGAAACCATGCCCCGGAGCCACAACAGAAACTGGTGACTGACCGAAATACTTGAGCTTGTCTTACAGAACAGCAGGTGAGAGAACAGCTTGTTAAAAACTCCTCTGCTTTTAATCTGCCTTCACTGACCAAGCTCATCTTAATTATTTTTGAATCCTTAACTGTCCCCTGTAGATAACATCTCTGATGTATGGAGTTGCTATAGTAATGGGGGCTTAAGCTATTTTCCAGAAACTGGGAGTCATCTCCTGTCCAGTTTGGGTCAGCTAAGACTGGATGGGACCACTGACCCTAAAACTGGGCCTGTGCAGGTGTCTAATGAGTGATTTTTTGACATCAGAGGACCAAAAACTCCACCCTCAGATCATGCTAAGCACCTCCAGTTTTTAACATGCATCTCCATGAAGGAGCAGATAGCTCATATACACTTGGGCAGAACCCTGATTATCTCACCTTTTCCCTACCTCCAATCACCTTTCTCCAGGCCTAAGAGCACCCAGCTTCTTTATACCATAAATATCTCAAGCTGCTCACCTTTAGGGAGGCAGATAATGAGATTTGTTCTCCAGTCTCCCCAGTTGGCTGCCTTGTGAATAAACCCTTTCTCTGCTGCAAACATCTGCATTGCAGTGTTTAGCTTACTGCACATCAGAAAAATGAAGCTGGGTTGGTAACATAACTAACACACACACCTACAGATACGAAGGCCACACCAGACGTCCAGGTTTCTGATGCATCTTAGCCAGATACCATTCAGAGTCACAACCCACAGTCTAAAGCAGGTGTGCCTCAGTCCACATGGGTCCAGCAAACCCCCTTGAGAGGACAGAAGGTCTATGCGGTTTCTAGTGTCTCTTGAGAACACATTCTTGACTAAAGAGTTGCGACCAACAACAAAGAAAGAATTGTGACCCAAGAGCGCTCAAATTTCTGTTAAATTTGCCAATTCGTCAATAGAGAAATAGAAATTGTATTTCCTATCATCACGGTAGCTAACATTGAGCATTTACTAAGTATGGAGCATTTTACATGGATTATTTCATAAAATTCTCAAGACAGTTCTGAACTAGGCATTATCCCTATTTTACAGAAGGAAAACCTCAGGCTGAAAGAGATTACCTGGTTCACCCTAAGTCATTCATGTTTAAGAGGTGGATATAGGATTCAAACCAGTCTGGCCCCAGAACTTACGCCTTTTACTACTGGCCTATAGGCCTGTTCATAAACCTATCAGAGTAAAATAGCCTGAAAATGTGTAAAGCTTATCAAACAACTGTATCCAAGCAGTATTTCTGCATACATTTAAAAAACATATATTAATCTAGAACAGGTAAAATTGAATCAGTAGTTTTAAAACTCCCAACAAATGAAAGTCCAGGACCAGATGGCTTCACAGGTAAATTCTACCAAACATTTAGAGAAGAATTCGGAAGAATGCCTATCCTTCCGAAACTATTCCAAAAAATTACAGAGGAAGGAACACTTCCAAACTCATTCTATGAGGCCATCATCACCCTGATACCAAAACCAAAGATAGTCACAAAAAAACAAAATTACAGACCAATATCACTTATGAATATAGAGACAAAAATCCTCAACAAAATATTAGCAAATAGACTCCAATAATGCATGAAGTGGATCATACACCACAACCAAGCGGGACCTACCCCAGGGATGCAGGGATTTTTCATTAACCATGAATCAATGTGATACACCATATTAACAAACTGAAGAATAAAAACCATATGATCATCTCAATAGATGCAGAAAAAGCTTTTGATAAAATTCAACATTTGTTTATGATAAAAACTCTCCAGCAAGTAGGCATAGATGGAACATACCTCAACATAATAAAGGCCCTATATGACACACCCACAGCTAATATCATACTTAATGGGGAAAAGCTGAAAGCATTTCCTCTAAGATCGGGAACAAGACAAGGATGCCCACTCTCACCACTTTTATTCAACAGAGCTTTGGAGGTCCTAGCCATAGTAATCATAGAAGAAAAAGAAATAAAAGGAATCCAAATTAGAAATGAAGAAGTAAAACTGTCACTGTTTGCAGATGACATGATACTATACATAGGAAACCCTAAAGAAGCAACCAGAAAACTACTAGAACTCATCCATGAATTTGGTAAAGTTGCATGATACAAAATTAATGTACAGAAATCAGTTGCATTTCTACACACTAACAATGAAATAGCAGAAAAAGAAATTAAGGAAACAATACCATTTACCATCATACCAAAAAGAATAAAGTACTTAGGAATAAACCTACCCAAGGAGGCAAAAGACCTGTACTTCAAAAACTGTAAGACACTGATGAAAGAAATTGAAGGTGACATACGTAAATGGTAAGATATACCATGTTCTTGGATTGGCAGAATCAATATTGTTAAAATGGCCATATTACCAAGGCAATATACAGATTCAATGCAATCAAATTACCAATGACATTTTTCACACAGCTGGAACAAAAAATGTTAAAATTTGTATGGGAACACAAAAGACCCCAAATAGCCAAAACAATCTTGAAAAAAACAAGAATGGAGTTGCTCCATTTTTCATGCTCCCTGACTTCAGACTATATTACAAAGCTACAGTAATCAAAGCAGTATGCTACTGGCACAAAAATAGACACACAGATCAATGGAACAGGATAGAAAGTCCAAAATAAACCCACGCACTTATGATCAATTAATCTACAACAAAGGAGGCAAGAATACACCATAGAGAAAAGACAGTCTCAATAAGTGGTGCTGGGAAAACTGGACAGCTACCTGTAAAAGACTGAAATAAAAACATTCTCTAAAACCATATACAAAAATAAAGTCAAAGTGGATTAAAAACTTAAATGTAAGACCAGATTCGATAAAACTCCTAGAGGAAAACATAGGCAGAACACACTCGGACATAAATCACAAGCAATACATTTTTTGAACCAGCTTCTGGAGTAGTGGAAATAAAGCAAAAATAAACAAATGGGATCTAATTAAACTTAAAAGCTTTTCCACAGCTAAGAATACAGTCAACAAAACAAAAAGACAACCTACAGAATGGGAGAAAATATTTGCAAATGATGCGACTGACAAGGGACTAATTTCCAAAATATACCAACAACTCATACACCTTAACATCAAAAAATAATCAACCCAATCCAAAAATGGGCAGGAGATCTAAGCAAGCAATTCTCCAATGAAAACATACAAATGGCCAATAGGCCCATGAAAAAATGCTCAGTATTGCTAATTATCAGAGAAATGCAAATCAAAACTACAATGAGGTATCACTTCATACCAGTCAGAATGCCATCATTAAAAAGACCACAAACATTAAATGCTGGAGAGGGTGTAGAGAAAAGGGAACCCTCCTACACTGTTGGTGGGAATGTAGTTTGGTGCAGCCATTATGGAAAACAGTATGAAGATTCCTCAAAAAACTAAAAATAGATTTATCATATGATCCAGCAATCTGACTCCTGGGCATATATCCAGAGAAAACCTTAATGCAAAAAGACACATGCACCCCAGTGTTCATGGCAGCACTATTTACAATAGCCAAGACATGGAAACAACCTAAATGTCCACCGACAGATAACTGGATGAAGAAGTTGTGGTATATTTATACAATGGAATACTACTCAGCCATGAAAATAATAAAATAATGCCATTTGCAGCAACATGGAGGGACCTGGAGATCGTCATTCTAAGTGAAATAAGCCAGAAAGAGAAAGAAAAATACCAATGATACCACTCATATGTGGAATCTAAAAAAAGAAAAAAAGAGGACAATATTATTTCTGGACTCCATTCTTCCCAAGTGATCTATATGCTTATATTTATACTATACCCCACCAACATGGATACTGTAACTTTAGTGTGGGCCTTAGAGTAAGTCTTTAGAGTAAATCATCCAACTTTCCCTGACCCCCCACAAACTGCTTAGGCTGTTATAAGACTTTTTCATTTCCATATAAATCTTAGAAAATAATACCAATTTCACACACAAAAAATCTGGAATTTGGGTTGAGATCACATTGGATTTGTAGATTAATTGGAGGATAGTTGACATCTTAACAAATTAATTCTGATGCAAAAATATAGCACATCTCTCCACTTTTTGAGTTGTCTTTAATTTCTCTCAGCATTTTGTTGTTTATGTACAATTCTTGCATGTATTTTGTTATATGCATTTTGTTATAAATTATTTTCTATTTTATGCTATTATAATTTATATTGTTTTTCAACTTCCAGCAGCTTTCACTAGTATATAGAAATACAACTGATATTTTTATACTGACTTTATATACTGTGTCCTCGCTAATGTCACTATTTCTAGTGGCTCCTTTATAAATTCTATGGAATATCCTATATGGACAATCTTATCCTCTGAGAATTAAAATAATTTTATTTCTTTGACAATCTATACAGACCTTATTCTTTTACTGGCCTAGTTGTACTGAATTAAGCTTCCCATAAGATGCTGAATGGGAGCAGTGAGAAAGAACTTCTTTGAAGAGGGAGGGTCAAGATGGCAGAGCGGTAGGACCACGAGCTCGCCTCTCCTCGCAACTACGACAAAACCACAACTAACTGCTAACCAACCATTGAACAAAAAGACTGGAACCTAGCAAAAAAGATCCTCTTCAACTGGAAACATAAAGACGGAACCACAGTGAAACAGTAGGAGGGGCATGCTCCCAGTATAATCCGGCCCCATACCCCCTGGGTGGGTGACCCACAAGCTGAAGAATAATTAAGTCGCAGAGGCCCTCCCACAGGAGTGAGAGTTCTAAGCCACATGTCAGGCTCCCCAGCCTGGGGTTCTGGAATTGGGAGGAGAAGGAGACCCCAGCACATCTGGTTTTGAAGACCAGTGGAGCTTGACTTCAGGAACCCCATGGGACTGGGGGAAACAGAGACTTCATTCTCTTGGGAAGCATACACAGAATCTCACCTGGGTCAGGTCCAAGGGCAGAGGCAGTGATTTCATAGGAACCTGGGCCAGACCTGCCTGCTAGTCTTGGAAGGTCTCCTTCGGAGGTAGGGGACGGCTGAAGCTCCCCCTGGGGACATAAAAGCCGGTGGTAGACATTCCAAGAGTGTTCATCTACATGAGCTTTCCTAGAAGCTGACATCTTGACTGGATCATTAGCACCAAGACCTAGCCCCACCCAACAGCCTGTAGGCTTAAGTGCTGGGAAGCCTCAGGCCAAATAATATACTGGGTAAGAATATAGCCCCACCCATCAGCAGACTTCTGAGCCACAAAGCCTCTAGACACGCCCCTAGACTCAGCCCCACCCACTAGAGGACCAGAACCAAGCTTCATCCATCAGTGGGCAGGCACTGACTCCTCCTGCTAGGAAACCTGCATAAGCCTCTAGTCCAGCCTCATTCACCAGGGGACAGATACCAGAAATAAGAAAACAACAATCCTAAAGCCTGTGGAAGGAGTCCACAAACACAGGCCAGACTCTACCCTGGGACCGGCTGGACCCTGGCCCTTGGGTGACAAGAGAAGAGTTTACTGCTGGGACACATAAGACATCTCCCACAGAGGGCCACTTCTTCAAGGTTGAGACACATAACTAACCTACCTAAAAATACAAATGGAAGGATAGACAATGTGAGGCAGCAGAGGAATATCTACCAGGCCAAGGCACAAGATAAAACCCCAGAAGAAGTAAGTAATGAGGAGATAGGTAACCTATCAGAGAAAGAGTTTAGAGTAATGATGGCAAAGATGTTCAGAGAACTCAGGAGGAGTATAGATGCACAGAACGAAGTTTTTAGCAGAGTTGGAAAATATAAAGAATACCCGAACAGAGATGAAGAATAAAATTACCGAAATGAATAACACACTAGAAGGAACCAAGAACAGACTAAATGAGGCAGAAGAACGGATCAGTGAGCCAGAAGACAGATTAGTGGAAATCACTCCTGCAGAACAGAAAAAAAAATGAGGATAGTTTGAGAGAACTCTGGGACAACCTGAAGTACACTAATATTCACATTATAAAGGTCCCAGAAAGAGAAGAGGGAGAAAGGACCTGAGAAAATTTTTGAAGAGATAATAACTGAGAAAACATCTTTGCCTCATTTCTGACTTTAGAGGGAAAGCAATTAGCTGTTCTTTATCAGGTTGAGAAAGTTCTCTTTCTCAGGAGTGATTTTTTAAGATTATCAAATTGTTTTTCTGCATCTGTTGAGATTATCATGATTTTTTTTACTCAGTTAATATAGTGAAAAGCATGCTTAGTTTTCTAATGTTGATCCAACCTTATATTCCTGGGGTAAATTCTATTTGGTCATTGTATTAATAGTCTTCAAGGGCTGCCATTAGAGAATACCACAGGCTGGATGGCTTAAACAGAAATTTATTTCCTAACATTTTGGAGGCTGTAGTCCAAGATCAAGGTGCTAGCAGGGTCGGTTTCTGGTGAGACCTTTCCTGGCTTGCACACGGCACTTCTTGCTGGGTCCTCACAGTGTCTTTCTTCTGCGCATGTGCAGAGAAAGATCTCTGGTGTCTCTCCCTCTTCTTAAAAGAACATCAGTCCTGTAGGATTAGGGACCCATCTTTACGACCTCATTTAACTTTACTTATGTCTTTAAAGGCCTTATTTCCAAGTATCATTACTTTAAGGGTTAGGGCTTCAGCCTATGAATCTGGAGGGAGGGACACAATTCAGGACACAATTCAGGCCGTAACAGTCATGATGTATTACTCCTCTTATATACTCCTGTATTTAATTTGCTAATTTTTTTAAGGGATTGTTGCATCTATATTCATGAGCAATACTGTTAGTTTTCTTATAATGACTTTGATTTTAGTATCAACATGATGCCTCATGGAATGAATGGTGAAGTGTTTCCACCTTTTCTATTTTTCTGGGAGGGTTTTTGTAGATTTGGTGGTGTTTTTTTCCTTAAATGTTTAGTAGAATTCACCAGTGAATACATCTGAGACTGGAGTTTTCTTTGGGGTAAGGTTTTAAACTATAAATTTATTTCCTTGAATAGATATGGTCTATTCAGGTTATCTTTTTCTTCTTTTATATAACAGCTTTATTGGGCTTCACATACCCTATCATTTACCCACTTAAAGTGTATAATTCAATGGAATTTTTAGGTTCAAAAAGTTGTATGGCTATCCCAACAGGAAATTTTAGAGCACTCCATTGCCTCAAAGAGAAACTCTATAACCTTCAGCAGTCACTCCCCTCCCTCTGCCCTAAACAACCACTAATCTACATTCTGTCTCTCTAGAATTCTCTCTTCTGGACATTTTACATAAATGGCATACATACAATATGTAGTCTTTGTAACTGGTTTCTTTCACTTATCATTATGTTTTCAAAATTCATATCCATTACAGCACGTGTCAGTACTTCCTTTATTATGGCTAATATTCCATTGGATGGATATATCGCATTTTGTTTATCATTCACCTGTTGATGGACAGCTGGGTTGTTTCTACCTTTTGGTTATTATGAATAATGCGGCTATAAACGTTTGTATGTAAGTTTTCATTTCTCTTGCATAGGTACCTGGGAATGTAATTGCCAAATTACATGGTAAATATTTCTTGAGTGAGCTTTGGTAGGAATTTATTAACTTCATTTAAGTTGTCAAATGTATTGGTCTGAAGTTCATAATATTTCCTTATTTTTTTTAATATCTATAGCAACACTCCCCTGTCATTCCTGAAATTAGCAATTTTTGCCTTTTCTCTTTGTTTCTTGATCCTTCTGGCTAACTGTTAATTGCTTTTATTGATTCCTTTCAAATAATCATCTTTTAATTTCATTAATTTTCCCTAATTTTGCCCATTTAAAAAATGTTCTGCTACTATCTTTATAATTTTTTCTTCCCATTGCTTACATTGTGTTTAATTTACATCTTTAAGTTCCTTAAGGTGGCATTCAGTTCAGAATATTTAATTTTCCTTCTGATTTTTTTCTTTAATCTTGTAATATTGAAAAGCGTGTTGTTTAATTTCCAAATAGTTGGATCTTTTTCAGATACCTTATTGATTTCTGTTTTAAACCCCATAGAATATGATTTCAACTCTTTTCAACTTATTAAGAACTTTAATGATCCAAAATACGGTTGTCTTATTGACCATAACGTGGTCATGTGGTCCATGTAAACCTGAAAAGGATGCATATTCTACAGTTGTTGGGTTGAATGTTCTGTAAATATTAACTAGGTCAATTATACTGAAAGGGAATGTTAAAAATCTCCAACTATAACAGTGCATTCGTCTATTTCTTCTTTTAATTTCTTCTGTTTTGCTTCATATATAGAAGCCCTGTTGTTAGACACATAAATTTAGGATTGTTATATCATCTGAACAAATTGATCCCTTTATCATTATTAAATGACTTTTTTTAATCCTTTTTAATATTCCTTGTGCTGATATCAGTTTATCTGATATTAATCATTTGGTTAATGACTGCATGATATATTTTTTTCTATTCTTTTCCATCCAATCTATTTGGATCTTTATATTTAAAGTTGATTTTTTGGAGAAAGCTTACCATTGGGTCCAATCAATTGGGCAAAAACAAGCCTGTGGAAGAGTTGCTCGCAGAGGAGACTGAGAAACAACTAGTTAGACAGGAGGAGAACAGAGTCTGAATGTTACAAAGTCAAGTAAGTGAGCACTTCAAGAAGAGAGCTTTCAGCAAGAACATCTAGTCATCCAGGATGAAAACTGGAAAAAGTCCACAGTTGACTTGAAGGTTGTGATGACCTTCATCAGACCCATCACAGGGCAAGGGTGAGGGCAGAAGCCACACAAGAGAGAAGAGCAACTGGGAGAAAGGAAGACAGTACGGAGGTAAGGAGGGCAAGAGGCAACAAGGGCCAGGGGAAAAGTTCTGTTTTATTTATTTCAAAATAGGAGATAATCTAATGCTTACGGACTGGGGGAAATCATTTGAAAGAGAGAGGCTAGATAGTCACTATCTGCTAGGGATGGAGGGTGGGGTGTATGTGGCATCCTGTGGTGTGAGAGAAGGGAACAGGATGTAGTGTGTGTGTGTGTGTGTGTGTGTGTGTGTGTGTGTGTGTGTGTGCGCGCGCGCGAGCGCGCGCGCACGTGTGTGAGAGAGAAAGAGAATGCTGAAAAAGAGAACAGGATCCGAGGAAGGTGAGGCTGGGTTGTACGATAGGTTGGAGGAGGACCTAGGCAGACAGAACTTGCTTTGGACAAAAAGGACAACTCTTCCACAGCACACCCCCCACCATGACGGATGAGAAAAGATTAGGAAAGTTGACAAAAGTGAAAATAGGACAGAGTCTTGCCTAATAGTTTTTCCAGAGAGAGAAAATGAGCCTAAGAGAAAAGAGGTGGGATTGGCAAGGATTTAAGGTCAATGTTTGGAAGGAGTGAGAAGAGAGCTGATTTCATATTTATTCCAGAAGACTGGTTAGGGTTAGATGACCTCTTTAAGGGTTCCCGCTGCTCTTTGAGTATACAGCTGCCCAAATGCTTCACACTGACTTCTAACTGTTCATTTACTGGTCTTTCTCACACACAATTACAAGCTTTTTGGGGCAGGGACTACTTTATATGTACACACATAATGCCTAGGATTTAACAGATACCCAGTAGAAATGCTTGCTCAATAAATGACAAAAATATTGCCAAGTAGTATAAGATCTATGCCACTTGCTTAGTGATTAATTCAGAATCTGAAGCCCTGAATTTAGACCTCACCACTTAATTCTCCGAACTCTAGAATTCTATAATTTGGTGAGTGAGGAATAAAGAGTTTCAATTTTCAACTCAATACGAACTCCTTATTGTAACAATGATAACAAATATCTACTTGCAGGGAGAACTACCAGCAGGAGTCTTAGAAATATATGTAAAGCATAAGCAAAATATATAAAGGCAACAAATTGAGATACAAGACTCAGCAAACTTTTTAGCTGCAAATACTATTCAAGGAATGAGGCTTAAAATGGGAATACAGATTAAAGATGGCATTTCAAATCTGATGTCCCCAAATTAAATCACCAGTATCCCAATCGTGTGCCAAAGAACAGTAGTGTTAAATAATGCACATTTCAGTTCAGAGGCTTTCATCTGGATAAATTGGGCTGTAAACTTACTATTAATGCCTTGCCCCTCTGTATTTCAACAGCAATACCCTAGAATGTATCAACATCTTTCTAAATCACCTAATTATTGGGAAACTACACAGCATATACCACAACCAACAACAGTATCTATCCTTTTATTATCTGTAACACCAACACCCCCCCAAAAAAAATTCTCTCTCCAAAAACAAAAAACCTTAGATTTTATTTATATATTTTAACAATAAATAGTTGTTCTTAGAGGCATGTCTAATAGTGAGACAAGTCACATGCATTCTACTTGTGGAACTTTCCAGAGTTAGAAAGCACACTGGCTTTATGACGTAAAGGATTTTCCCCTGGTTCTAACGCTGATTCTTTGTGAAACGCTGGAGAAGTCACATAGCTTCAGTTTCCTCTCCTATAAAATGAAGGTGTTGAACTACAACAGCATTACTCAAGGAATGTCCATCAGGAAACTAGATCTGGAAATAAGTCCCACCCCCTATAAAAAGCTTCATGGTCAAATAAGATTAAGAAACGTTCTATCCTATAGCAATGCACGGCAGAATAATCAAGAATCTGACAGGCAGGGTGAGGCGAAGCTGAAACCAGAGCAGAGAGCAGAAGGCAGACCTGCCTCTATCACCATGGAATTAAAAGACCTGGGGCTTCCAACAAGGTGGACAGGCTGAATCTGCAACTCCCACATTTAATCCTGAATTCTCAAGTGTTGCTAAAGTGATCTCAGGTTGGTGTTGGTCCCATCAGTACTAAATGCAAATCATCTCTAGGAAAGTATCTGCAGTTTAGTATCTCAGGATTCTCACAGATCAGGTTCAACAAAATATGTCCTCACAATTTCAAAAGTTACCAAACACACAGGGAGAAGTCCACTCTCAGCCACCTGAGAGGTTAAGCAAAAATAAACAGACTTTACATTTATAGCCATGCCACATTTGCCATCTCTAGGACTGCGCACCAAATATAAGGCTGCTACACCTATTCAAAGAGGAACGTCCTTCATCATCTAAACTTCCTCTGCTTCACAGACCTGGCTCCCAGAATTGTGTCATCTTGGAAAACCTGGGAAATTTTTTTCCCCAAAATGGTTTAATGTAAGCCTTAATTCCCTAATCTGCAAAATTAGGAATAATTCTTGTAACTTAGAGGTCATGTAAGAAAAATAGATAATACGATAGCATATAACAATTGAGGTATCAAATAATGGGGCTCCTCCAAGCCATCTAACCCACTCCCTGTCACACATATGAATAAAGAAACTACGCGTAGACAAATTGCATGAGAATTTTTAATCTAATTGTATCTACCTACTAGTTGCTATTTTAAATTCATCAATTCCATTTCTACACATTTGTGATCATTATTATATTTTAAATATGCCTAGATTTTCCTTGATTCCATGTATAGAAAACCAAAGGCCAAATATTTGAAAATACCCAAGTTCATAACCAAAAAAAAACAGAAAGCTTATAAATTTCACATTCTGCTCTCTGATTTTCCTGAAGAATAGAGATTAAAAAAATACTCTTCCATTACAGATAGAAATAAAAAAAAAAACAGTTGACTGTAGGAGAAGGGAAGTTTCTGGGGTGAAAGAAATGCTTTCTATCTTGTTTCAGGTGGTGATTACAGGAGTGAATAAAACTGTCAACATTCATCAAACTGAACACATTAAATATCTGTGTTCTGTTTTATATTATTCCCTCACAAAAAGTTTTTAAAAATCTTCTGTTCAAACCTCCATTTCCATAAGGCTCATATTCTTCTAAAGTAAATTTCGTATCAATAATGTCTTTTTTAAATTGTCATACATGGTTGGTTTAAAAAAGTCGCTCTGCAATATCTTCCTTTTTCAGTCCACATTGTTAGTGGATTTAGTCAAACTGTTTGTGTCTTTCCTTCCAGATTATCAGGGCCAAAACTGAACAAAAACCAAAGCCAGTCCTGCTGACCCTTAGATGAACCCCTGGGTCTCCATGGACTGATGCAGGCAGTGATTCATCACAGAGCTGCCTGCCATCTGCTGATTAGTTTTTCAGTCATCCTAATCAAATATAAGCTTATTTAATTTTTATAATAGCATCTTAAGAAAGTGCACTGCTCAGTTTGCTACAATTCAAATGTATTTACTAGCTTAGAAATTAAATGTGAAAAAAAACCTACCATTTTACAGGCGTCTTTAGTTTATTTCAATCTCCCTTGACCGTCAGTTTTCAAGGACATTGTCTCCATTACTAACCCACACGATGAAATGTGTAACACAACAAAGTCGAACTCCACTATGTCCCACAAACCAGGAGAACCAGAAAACCAAGAAGTCTTGGTAGTTCTTGAAAATAAAAAACAGGAAACTAACAATGTTGAACTCAAGGGAATTAAAAAAACAGAGCAATAAATGGGTGAAGACAAGACAATTTTAAAAGAGAAAGACAGAGAGGAAAGAATTAAGTAGAACATGGGAAAACTCTTCTGTCCTCAGTTCTGAAATCCTTAGAGAAGTTTTAGAGGGAATTAATCAAACTTTCAGACTAATTGTGGTCAGCATTTATAATTAACATCAAGCTATAAAAGTCCTAAACAGAAAAATCTTAGCTAAAAGCCTTTTAGAATCATAGGAAGTATTTGGCCGTTTAGTGTGGAGGGAAAAAAAATGGAAAAGATTATCTACTATGGAGGCCTAAAAAAAAAAAAAAAAAGACTTTGATTGTTAAAATCCACACAGGGATGACTTTCTAGAGTTGAAACATTACAGCATTTCTGTAAGCAGTTACAGAAAATTCAGGCTATTGGCATGACAGACTAAGCACATCCTAGTAAGCTGAAAGCCACACCAGGGATCATTATTCATACAACTCTTCAATGAGTTTTTTTCTGCGTCAACTAACAATCCCCTAACTTATTTTTGACCTAATACAAAACTGACTTAAATAAGTGTTATAATATTGGAATAACTAACATGCTGTGGGACTTCAGAGAAAACTGGGATTCATTCCTAATTCAGGTGGAGGGCGGGAAACTGCGGAGTATTATAACAGGGTGGCTTTTATGTGAGCCTTCAAAGAAGGACAGATCTTGGACATTATTTGTGTTGATCACAGGACACATATTCATGAAAAATTACAAAATTTTGATCAGCAAAAGGAAGAAAACTAGTTCCACAAGAAACAACTCAAAATCTCACTAATTGGAAGAATTACGATTGTGAACATTGACTTTTTTCTATAAGCAAGACATGAAGACTTATTATAATAAACATATAGCTTCTGGCACGCTTCTCTTAATATGTGGTAAGCATGTTTACATCTTCCTGGTATTTATTTTCAGGTAATAATATCTCTTCATCTGTGTATATATTAATTTATTAACCAATTATTTTGTGAAATTTTTAAAATTTCCAATTGTTAATACAGACATCTTGGAGTAGGCATCAGATTATTTATGAAAAATTCCTACAGGTGGAATTACTGACATACTGATATGATTTTTCCTCTATTTGTTAACTTGCTCTGTTTTACTATATAACTCCCTTGACTCTACTTCTCTGTCCAACTACTGCATCATTTCTTTGATCCCCTTTCAAGCAAAATAACTCAAGAGCTGTTTATATTCTCTACATCAGTTCTTCTCCTTCCTTTTCTCCCTTATAACCAATCAGTGTCTTCCCCAACCAGTCCACCAAAACTGCTCTTGTCCGAACAACCAGTGACACTCCTTCTCTCCCATTTTGTTAAATCCCACGGCAAATATCATCCATCTCCTTACCTGATCATATAGTAGCTTGTGAGATAATCATTCTCTCCTAGAAACGTTTTCTTCCCTTGGATTCCAGGACACCACACACTCTTGGTTTCTCTTCTACCTCATCGGCCACTCAGTCTCCCCATTCTATGGACACTCATTCTCCATGGTGATCTCATCACATTTTGTAGCTTTAAATACCATCTTCCTGCCAATGAGTTCCAACAATTATCTGTGGTCTAGTTCTCCCTCCTAAATTCCAAAGTCAAATACCCAAAATCACAAACATGGCAAACTTAACACGTCCAAAATTCAACTCCTGCTTTTTACTCCCCTTGCTTCAAAAACAAAGCAACCCATCCCATCCAGTCTTTCCCCTCAAATGGTCATCCTTCCCGTTGCTCAAGCCTAAAACAATCCTTCTTGATCTTTTTTCAATCTTCACCACTTTTAGTTCAAGAAATCTTGTTGATCCTATCTCTAAAATGTATCTAGAATCTCACCACCCCCACTTCTATGACTCAGATCCATTATTTCTCCCCTGAATTATTTGAAGAGCCCCCACTATTCTCCTTGCTTTTGCCCTTAATCCCTGTATCTATTTCCCACACAGAGGCCAGAGTGATTCTTTTAAAATGGAAGTCAGATCTTGTCATTCCTCAGCTCAAAACTACATGGCCTTTCCATTTTTGCTTGAGTAAAAGCCAAAATTCTTACAACGCTTTGTACATCCTGCACTCTGTGCAGCCCAGCCACGTCCCATGTATCCTCTCTGACCTTGTCTTCTAGTTTTTTCCTAGCTTTCCACTCCAGCCACCCTGGCCTACTATCCCTCTGAGAACTTATCAGGCATGTGATCGCCTCAGGGCCTTTGCATTGGCTATTCCATTCATCTGCCATGCTCTTCCCTTTGATTTCTTCATGGCTCAGTCCCTTAAGTCCATCAGCTTTTTACAGAAATATCACTTTCCCTGTGAGGTCCTAATTGACTTCCCCTTTTGAAAGTGTCCCCACCCCATTTAGGAATTTACTTCTTCTCTACTTTTCTCCACAGCATTTATCAACTTTTGATGTAGTGTATATGTTATTTGTGTAATATGTTTGTTTCTCTTGGTCCCCCCCCAAATCTATCTATAAAAGGAGGAATTTTTTTCTCATTCATCCAGTGCTAAAGGAGGGTCAGCATAACAGGTTCATATTTATGCTTTTGATCTAGACTTTCAATTTGCTTATTTGCTTCTCAAGAAATGAAGGTATTTAAATAAGTAGATATGCTGGAGAAGCAATTAAAGGCATACTATTGGCAAAACCACTGACAGGTAAAAAAGGCAAAACGGTGTACTGGTCACCAAGGTGCTCCTGATGTATCAATGTAGAGATACAGGACTGACTTAAAATAGGAACACATCAATGGAACAAGGAACATTTTAACCAAAAGCACAAAATCAACTTACTCCACAGTAAGAAAGGAAAGGATGAAGTGACAAAGGCATTCTACACTAGGATACTGATTGAGACGCTAGGCAACTTGGTGAAAACTCATCACAATTAACTTTGAGAAAGTGTCAACGTATATTGGGGAAGGCAGCTGTCTTTGAAAAGGTAACAAAATCTATGGAGGCTCCCAAGAAAATGAGATGTATCTAAAAGTTTACAGAGTTCACCACCCTCCTAAAAACCTATCCACAGATGACCATGAGCCAGAGATTGAGAATCCTAAGTAAGAAAAAACCACCCCACTTAAATATTATTTCAGCATCATGACAACCACTTGGATGAAAATGATGCCTAGATGAGAAAGTAGGTAGTTGCAATATGAGTTATAATATTTTGAATGAATATAAAGTTGAAGTTTACTCCACTAGAAGAAAGAGAATCCAACTGCTATGTCTTAAATGTTAAATTCCTAATAAGTATGTAGAATTACGCATCCCAAAGTTACCTCGGTGAATGTTTAAATTGAAAGTTTCTTATCTGAACTTAGTGTAAATAATTTTATATCAAGTTTAAATATCAGAAGGAAGACTATTTAGGTATTGGTAATTTGACTTCTTGTTTTTCTAAATTGAAACCAGCACACATTCCATCCAAACAATCTGAGCTATTGTCTCTGGCTTCTGTACAACTTTATCATTAGCATCTTTCATATAAATAATTCACCAAAATGTCATTAATGAGTCTTGCTTCTCTACCAAATGCCCATTCTCTCTCTACCTCAGAATCCAGAAATAATTAAAGGAAATTCAGCTTGGGTAGTTTTTCTCGCTCAGCTATATCGCTGGAGAAGGATGTGGTAAGGGAAGGGAGAGGGTCTTATTTACATCTAAATATAAACAGCTCTTTATTCACTGAGACCACTCACTGCACTGTAAGAATGCTAGTGCAGAGAGCATCTCTGTTTAAAATCTTCTCCATACCTGATATCTGATGCCAATCCTTAGAGTGATAAAAGGCCACAAAAGCAAATCCAGAGGCACAGAATTTAAATATAGTCAGTCCCGAAAGGTCTCTCTGGTTGTTCTCTGTTCCCTGTTGCCACTCATCAGAGAACGAATTTACCAACAGCCATCAACCAAGCACATCCAAGCTGGATGCAGGCCAAGAACAAGCACTGTTGTTGAAATCTGGGCAGCGAGGTGGAAGGGTGACCGGTGCACCAGTTGGATGAAAACATGCGGGGACTCTTGAGCAGCAGCTGGAGGAAGTTTGGACATGCTGGCCGGGGGACGTACGAGTGGTTAACTAGCGAACCAAGCCTACCTCTTCCAGAAACTCAGCTGCAGGTCTGTACCTCCGACTTATGCCTTTTCTTCCCAGAGTATCTTTGTTAGCTTTAAAGCCAACGATGCCTTTATTTTTAGGAAAACTCAGTGGCATCATTTTGCATTACAGGTGTGACAAAAATGACTTCACTGAGTGGCATGGTCTAAGGAGCAACTTAAAAGAATACAGCAAAAGTTGTATTCTTTTGACAATGATAAATTCAAGTAAAAGTTGCCACAAATATATTCTAAGAATATCTAGTATATCAAATATAATCAAAGAACACCTAAAACTAGGAGTCAACAAATTTTTATACTTTGGGGTTACAAATTTGTTCTCTGCTCAGGAAGCAATGTCTACATATACAAAAAGGAGAAACTCCCTGGGGCTCTCCAGCTGTTTCTAAGAGTTTGCAGAAGCCAAGGACCTTACTTTAGGAAGGGCAGCAGAGGGTTAAGGAGGTTTTGCCTCTCGCTAACAAATGCAGCTGCTGCTTTGCTTTGTCTGGGAAATCACCAAAGAAGTCACAATCTATGGCAGCATTAAAGAGAAATATTTGTAAAAACGTAAAAACTCAGTTTTATGATCAGCAAGGAAATGAGTGATACTGTTGTCCTACAAGAAAGAGGGAAACAACCCTATGTTCTTGTTTTCTGGAAAATCAAGTGGTATTTAAGTTCTCTAAGACCACGTTTTACAGAAAAAAAATTATACACACTTACGTATATATATAATGAGTAGTTACATTTTTAGTTGGATATTTCTTTAAAGTATTCCCTGAACAGCAAAGTCCTTGAGTTAATATACACATCAGAGAAACACTAAAAGTGAAAAAAAAAAAACACTTTGAGAGTTGTGAACAAATTGGAATATTTGACTAAAAAAGACATCCTTTCTGCATTAAAAAAAAAATCCATTAGCAATTTGAACCAATTTATCATGAATCATTAAATAAACAGATTAAGGATACCATCATAAATTTGCTCTAGAGCTCTGTGATCTCCTAACTAGAAAAAAAGAAGAGTTCTTTATCCCCCCAAATTGTCCTAATCTGCTGGGTTAGGTAAGGCTTTTAGTGCCACTCGACACTTGGCCAAATGGAACTCAACCAATGGAAGTGTCAATCACAGAAGGGGACTGTAGCATCTCCACTTTCACAAATTTTGCAAGTTAACACCGTTAGTCGCATAACTGTAAACAAGAAGGTCTATTACATAAAAACTTTTAAATAGAATATTAAGTTTCTTTACATTCTCTGCATATCGAACTTATGAGTATAATAAAACATTTAAAATTTGATGCCCACCATTGTTTATAAACGATTATCATCCACATTATTGAAGGAGAATGAGGGAAAAAAAGCTATGCAAAATGATCCGTGTTTATCAAGCCTGAAGAGTGACTGTTTAAAGTATTAAGAGATAATAACTCTAACATTTTAAATAATTCATCTAAGGGGAGAAAATTCACACAGTTAAATTGCTTTTTGACTCCGACTTGATTTTGTAATAATTGTAGTAACTTTATTTACGAGTTCATCTATTCTTACAGATTTTATAATCAGGATCTGTTACATCACAACAGATTAAGAGTTCTGATAAACCAGATTATGCATAAGAAACAGAATTCATAGTTCATTGATTCATTTAAGTCTCATGCCAATGCTCCAAAAAAAGATGTTCTCATTTCCATTTCATAGAGAAGAAAACCCAGACCCTTAGGGCCAAGTGAATGGTCCATGGTCATGCAGGTATCAGAATGTCATATTGGAATCCAAGGTCAGAGCTGTCAAACCCCAAAGATGATGCTCTGCTTCCCAAGAAAATCCTTAATTTTTATGCACTTTAAACTAAAACATATTTTTTTTTCCACTGGAGGTTATAAGGATTGAACCCAGGACTTCGTACATGCTACGCACACATTCTACCACTGAGCTATACCTTCCCCTCTCCACAAGCTAAAATAACTTAACTCATATCTTACCAAAGACAAAATATCTGGCAGTGTAAATATTAAATAAACCATTTAACTTTGAGTCAAATTAACACACCTAGTTCTAAATTCTTTGGGAATTAAAAAAGATTATAAAACAACACTAGATAAGCCATTCTCTTAAGAAGTCAAGACCAGCAAAACATTTGTTTTTTCGACCAAAATCAAGGCAAAATCCTAAGCTCTCATAGGTTTATTATTTTAAGTTTTATCTTAAATCCTTAGATAAAGAACTTACTATGTTGTTTTTTAAAAACCATTATAAGACTTTGCACTGTTTCCTTTTCCTCCGTAGTAGTGGGAACTAACATTCACACTGTTGCTGTGTGTAGTATATAACAGAAAAGCTTTTCAATACTTCATTACTTTTTAGCTTTATTTAAGGCAATGTCAAAGCAATTTGGAACAGGACTTATTTTTTCATATGAATTTTCTACCTTGCTGTTGAAGTATTTATTGTTTCATGCCTATTGTATTATTTACTCCATCAAGAACCATCATCATTCTTGTAAGCTGATACTATAAAATCATATCTTTTTTAAAAAAAAGAAAGAAAAAATCTTTTAAGTTGCTTAAGAAATTATCTGCAATTCTTTTTATTGAGAGTTCAAAATTCCCATATTTATCCTACCAATATTGCAAAAACAAACTGAGGGAATTTCAAAATCTCAGTCATTATAAGCATTGGCTATCAGTGGGGAGGGTATAGTTCAAATGGTAGAGCACATGCTTAGCATGCACAAGGTCCTGGGTTCAATCCCCAGTACCTCCTCCAAACAGAAATAAAATAAATCTAATTACCTCCCCCTCATAAAAAATGAACAAAAGCAAAATAAAGCATCAACATTAAAAAAAAAATAAGCATTGGCTAGTTGGCCATCAAATCAAATTTCAAATGTTATTTATATGAGATATGAGCACATAACAATGTCAGATTTTGCTCCAGAATTAAAGAAGTAATTTCCGTATGATCCTTCTGTGGCAAGAAAACCTTATTCTAATGTTTATTTCTAAATGTCTAATTCTAAATAAAATAAGGACATAAACAGTAAGAGTTCTCATTCAAAGAATGAGTGATGAGCCTGCCAACTAAAACTTATTCTCGAATTTTTATTTCAGGGAAATATTGTAAGGTATCCTGGTGTATTTTGACATTCTGAATTCGTACTTTATCATGTAAATGCACTTTATTTCATGTAGGCTCAAGTTCGTTGGCATCGATGAGTGATTAGAGTGATTTTTAGAATGAGTAATGATGGTGAGAAGAATGCACGGTGAAGACAAAGACTTAGAAACACAGAGGTCTTCCTTCCCCCATGTCCTCATTCAGTTTCCTTCGCAACCTCCAGGGCACCCGGAAGATAAGTTCCACCAGGGAAGATGTGGAGCCCTTCCTGTGCATCCTTCTTCCAGCCACCATCCTGCTCTTCCTGGCCTTTCTGCTGCTTTTCCTGTACCGCCGCTGCCAAGCTCCTCGGCCCCAGGGGCAGGTGTCAGGCATCGACCTCCCAGAGCAGCCACCTGCCAGGGAGGGGACCGACTTCCTGCCGGGCTTACCGTGGAGCAGTGAGCAGGACTTCCCCTACTCCCCGCTGCCCCGGGGGGCAGCCCTCCTCCCTGCATGTTCACCTCCTTCCTATGAAGAGGCCACCAGGGACACCTCTGGGGGAGGAGGCCCCGGATGCCGGCCCTCAGCGTGAAGAGGGTTCACCTGGCCTGCATGAGCAAATGTAAACTGCTCTTGTAAACCACTGAAAACCCAGCCCTCAGTCCCTCGCAGAGCCCACCTGAGAAGGGGGACCAGGGCCTCTGGACCTAAAATGCTGCTATTCACTGGCGGACACCTGGATGAAGAGGCAAATGTCAATCTCGTTCATACATTTTCAAGTTCTTTAGGGAAAAAAATCTCCCCAGGTTGTTGTAAAGATTTCTATTAACATATAACACCCCTGAGAAAAACGAGAAAGTTCTATGAGTTGAGGGAAAGAAAAAAAAATTACTAGTGAGCATAAGAACCAACTCTGAAGACAAAGAAAACAGAAGAATGTAGATAAGCCAAAGATAATTGCTTTTGCCACCAAATAAAACTTTCTTCCTTCACGAGTTTTTCAGGGCTTCATCATTTCACTTCTGTGTGAGGGCTTCAAGATGCACAGAGAGTTCTAGAAGGCGGGAAAACCACCTGTAGAGCTGCCGTGGTCAATGGTGGTGTTGTAAATAATGGCGAAATATGTTTCAATATTAATAATGAAAGAACAGACATTTGCAAACACTTTCGTTAAAAAAAAAAATAAAGCTCTCCAAAAGTATCTCCTTTGGAGTGTCGCTCTTGCTTATTGTCTTCTGATTTGCTTCCTAGAAAGGGACAAGGATTTGGCTTAGTCATATGGGAGTGTCTCACCCCAGAACATTGTGGGTTGTCTGACCGGCGGGACAGAGTGGCTGCTCTGACATGTTATTTTAGGGGACACTGTGACAACATGTGCCTTCACCAAGCAGCAGGAACAGAGTAGAAATCAGTTTTACGACGGAAAGTAAAGGTCAAAATCTTGGATCGCACGGTAAAGACAAGCACAGAGAAGCTCTAACGGGGATCTTATAAATCACAAAGTTCAAACTCTTGCTTAGCAGATGTCAAAACTTGAGCTCAGAGAGGTTAAGTAACTTGTCTGCTGTTAAATACCTCAAGAGAGGCAGAGCTGGAGCCGGAAGCCTGGCCTCTCTGTCCTGGGCTAGAGCCCCTTCCACAGTGCCAGACGGTCTCCCAAGAAAACTGGGAATGTGGAATTTCAGTCCCCACTCCTGACTGGGAGTCAGGGCTCTCCGAAGAACGGCACAGCTGAGTTTGGAACGGTTACAAATCTCCCTCTGTGATTTTCAAGTGGGCACATAGAGGTGGGTCACACACTACTTGGAGGGGGTCTATCAGGTTACCCACGGGGTCAGGAGGAGGCAGGAGGGTGACACACATGGTTCTTAAACTCTCGCTCAATGCTATAATTTTGGGGGGAAACTATTGTTTTCACAGTACAAAATGCAAAACTAAACCTTTTGATGGTCCAAAATGAACCAAAAAAATGAAGACTCTTTTTAAACCTTTTTGACATGAACATTTTTATGCTAGATATGCAATGGGATACTGTTTTAGAAAAATAACAAAGTAAGCCAAAAGAGGATATGTTACTTTCTAAATGTAATCCGATAGAAATAATAGTAATATATTTGAGGACTGAAGCAAAATACAAACTATTTGAGTGAAAACCAATAAAATTTCTTTCAGGAAAACTGTGCTGAACAATTCTCTAATGGTCTTTAAGGGAAGTAAATAAATGGAAATGAGAAACTAAGCAGACAGCCTTCTTTTTTTAACCCTAAGAATCTAATTCTGTGTGAGACATGTTGATTCTTTCCCGACTGCCATTTCTTCCTTTTCCCTTGCTAGCAGAACCTAGACTTAGTTCTGGGATCCTGGGGCCACCTTTGAAAGGCAGATCAGATCCTTCCTGACACCAGGGGATGTGTCATGATTGTTAATCATAGTGATCTCAATTCCTTCACCAAGGGATGATTTGGTCTTTGAGCCCTAAAGGGGAGATCTACACAGGAGGAGAGGCTTGGTTCCAAAAAAGACTGCCTCATATTAAAAATAAATGCAAAATAAATACTCTCCCTCTTTGCTGGATGTCATGCATCTGCATGTGATACCTTGGGCTGCTACAGCCATCTTGTGACCATGAGGCAACATATCAGCCAGGACTAGTATTTGAGCGTGGGAGAGTAGAAAGATGGAAAACACCTGGGTTGATGACATTGCCGAGCAGCTGAATAACCTGCAACTGTTTCTATTCTAATGAGAGAATACCTTTCCTACGGTCTGAAGCCATTTTTAAGCCATGCTTGTTACTTCTAGACAAAAGCATCCCAATTGCCACAATTTCAAAGGCTATTAAGGAAATGCATTGCCATGTTTAAAAATATTCTGGTAGACTTACTTCAAATAAGTATATAACGCTAGGATTCAGTTAAGATGTTATCAGTGATGTCACTAAGGAAACACTTACTCTAATGGAACCAGATGAAGCAGTGAAGAAAATAAACTATTAACCAGGGACTGCCAAACTACAGCCCCCAGGCCAGATGCCACTTGCAACCTGTTACAGTACATCCTGTGGGCAAAGACTGATTTTCAGATTTTGTTAATAGTTGAAAAAAATCGAATGAATAATATTTCACGACATGAAAATTATATAAATTTGAATTTGAGTGTCTAGAAATAAAGTTGGAGCACAGCCACGCCCACTTGCCTACAGCTGTCACATCAAAGTCAAGCAGTCACAACAGAGACTGTATGATTTTCAAAGGCTAAAATATTTACTATACAGTGCTTTAAAAAAAAAAGTTTGCTGACCTTGCTACAGACCAGCAAACTTCAACGCTATTTGCATGGTAGAATTACCTGAGGAACCTTTAGAAATACTGATATAAGAACCCATCTAGACCAATTAAATAGAATTTAATAGACCAGGTGATTCTAATATAAAGGCAAGCCTGAAAGCCATTTCTCTAGGTCATGTGAGTGGGTACAAAATAAAGGCGAGCATCAGCATAAACAGATGGAAGGTAATAGGTTTAGAGAAAACTCAATCTGTAAAGCTAGCTTTGAGCCATCATTTATAACCCAACATTCCCTGTAAACTCTTCCCCAAAACCAGCAGCCTAATGTGCGTCTGACGCCAATTCAATTCACGAAGCAGGATTTGCAAGCAGCATATTAGAGCAGTGTAAACAGTACATCCCTGTTTAAATGTTGACACAGTCGGCGCACACGGGTAGTCCTGTTGTTAGCACTCCAAGACAGACAGCGAAACTGAAGAAAATCCACAAATGAAAGAACCAGACTGTTAACAGCTAAAAAGTATCTGGGGAAGCAATCACTGTAGCCAGAAAAGATTGAGAATGGGAGGGGGTATAATAGGAATGGTGATTAGAATGTAGACATTTTTACTAAGTTCTGCAGTGGACCAGAAAATACCACTCAGGCATCATTTTATACAAAGGAAAAGGAGTGCAGTTTCCAGTCTGGCATGTAAGGAGCGTGAAAGTCATTCCTCCATCTTAACAACAAGAAAAATCCAAACAAATTGAAAAGCCAACTCTTTTTAAATCTATCAGAGAACTGAGGTCACAGGGCAAACCACCGGCCCCCAAATTAGAGAGACAGACAGGTACAGAGAGTCATGACTTACTGGAGCAGAAATTCACGAGCAGGAACCTCCTCAGGACCCAGCGGCGGGTGGGGAAAGCCGACCTGTAAGTGGGTTGCTGGAGCTCAGAGTAGACACTTCTGAGGCCTAAAAACTCCAGAGAGACCCCACATTTTGTGAGTTTTGCCTCTAGGAGCCCTACCAGATGCTGACCGCGGAGATCTGGGAGAAAATCTTCTCACGCTTCCAGTGGGAGGGGAAGAGGAGCCATTTTGAAATGTGCCAGAGCTTTCTGTTCTTAACAAGGTCTGCCCACAGGTGAAGCTGTTTTACCAGGGCCCTGCCTGCTGGGGTCTCATCAGGGCCTGACCTGGGGAAAGGAAATTCTCAGCTCCAGCTGCCTCTGGTCTTATACTGGGGGACGGAAATACCCACCTCCAGCCCCTTGAGCCATCTCCTTCCAATTAAGGGGGTGGGGGGAGAAAAAAAAAAAAAAGGCAGAGAAGCACTTGTGAAGTTCACAGCCCAGGAGCACAGGCTCACTCAAGACTGAGACCCAATCATGAAACAATGAAGCATTTTCCCTTCCCCCACACCTAACCATCACATTATTAAAGGCCTATTTACTGCCTCTACATCAAGTTTACTTTTCAAGAAAAAATTGTAAAGCATACGAAAAGGCAAAAACTACAGTTTGAAGAGACAAAGCAAGCATTAGAAATAGATTCACATTTGGCAGGAATGTTTTGGGAATTACCTGACCAGGAATGTAAAATAAATATGATTAATAGGCAAAGGGCTGTAACGGAAAAAACAAAAAAACAAAAAAAAAACCAAAAAAACAGACCACATGCAAGCACAGACAGGCAATGCCTGCAGAGAAATGGAAATTCTAAGAAAACACCAAAAAAACAAAAAACAAAACACCCACAAATGCTAGAGACCCGAAACATTGTAACAGAAATGAAGAATGCTTTGATGGGCTTACCAGTAGACTGGACACAGCTGAGGAAAGAATCTCTGAGCTTAAGGAAATACTAATAAAACTTCCAAAACGGAAAAGTAAAGAGGAAAAAACTGGGGGTGGGGGGTGGGGAGACTATCCAAGAAATGAGACGACTATAAATGGGGTTACATACGTGTAATGCAAATACCAGAAAAAGAAGAGGAAGAGGAAGGAACAGAAGAAATATTTGAAGCAACAATGACAGCAAATTCTCCCTAAATTAACGTCAAACCACAGATCCAGGAAACTCAGAGAACACCAAGAAAGAATAATGCCAAAAAACACTACCCCCAGGCGTATCATACTCAAACTGCAGAAAATCAAAAATAAAGAAGAAATCTTGAAAGAAGTCACAGGAGGGGAAGAAAAGCCTGACCTATAGAAGAGAAAGATGAGAATTACGTGCGTCTCAGAAACCACATAAGCAAGTGGAGCAGAGTGAAATTTAAACGTTCAGAGCTAAAAACACCAACCTGAATTCTGTACCCTGCAAAATTATTCTTCAGAAGTGAAGGATAAATATAAGCTTTCTTAGACAAACAAAAACGGAGGGGATTTGCTGCCAAAAGACCTGCCTTGAAAGACATGTTAAAAGAAGTTTTTCAGAGAGAAGGAAAATGATATGGGTCAGAAACTTGAATAAGAAAGGAAGAGAATTAGAAAAGGAATAAGTGGAGGTAAAAGAATCATCTTTTTTTATTATTCTTAATTAATCTAGCAGATAACAATTTGTTCAAAATAATAATAGCAAAAATATGTTTGATTATAGTTTATGTTTAAGTGAAATGAATGACAGCAATGACACAAGGAACAGGAGGGAGAAATTAAGAATATTTTGTTATTATAAGGTACTTGCACTATCCATGAAGCAGCACAGGGTTATTGGAAAGTGGACTTAGATTAGTTGTAAATGTATATTGCAAACTCTAGGGCAACCACCTTAAAAGGGTTTTTAAAAAGTGTAATTGATGTGCTAAGAAATGAGAGAAAAATGGACTCTTATAAAATGCTCAATTAAAACCACAAAAGCAGGAAAAGAGTGGAAGACAAAAATAGGAACAAAGAACAAGGACAATGACTAGAAAACAGTAAAAAAAAAAAAAACAAAACCCAAAACACAGTAGCTATTAATAATCATTTTGAACTTCAGTTGTCTAAATACACCAATTAAAAGACTTTGTCAGAGTGTATTAAAAAACAAGACCCAACTACATTTTATCTACAAGAAACCCATTGAAAATATGAAGACACACATAAATTAAAAATAAACGCATGGGGAAAAATATGTCATGCTAACACTAATTGAAAGAAAGCAGGACTAGCTCTATCAGTTTTAGACAGAGTAGATTTCTGAGCAAGAAAAACTTATCATACATAAAGATGGGGAGAGGGGGAAAGAATTATAAACCATGGCCAAGTAGGATGTGTGTTCAATGAGCAGGGGACCAGGTGAATTCAAGGAACCAGTATCAGTTCCTAATGAAATGATCCGGAGTTTTTATTCATTAAAGACTGCTCTAAAAGCTATCATTTATCAGCATACAACATGAAAAGCACTGGGTAAAGAGACAACCAGGCATTACCTCTTAGAATCCTTAAAATCGTATCAAGTAAGTACCATATGTTTGTAAAAACAAAGAAACAGATTCAGTAAGGCTGAATCACATGTCCAAGGTCACATAACCAGAAAGTAGGAGAGTTGGGATGGAAAGCCAGACTCCTAAATTTGGGTTTAAGCCTTGAAGGGGGTACCTTCTTCTGACCTGGCAGAGGGGTGGCTTTGTATGTGGAAGAACGTAGACTACAGAATTTGTGACTATGGCAGGATTAAAGCCATGGTAGGTCCAGAAACTAATGCCCAATTCCAGTTCACTGGTATTAAAAAAATTTCACCTTTTATACTCTCACAAGTAAAATGAACCATGTACTGGCCACATACAGAGGCGTTGCTATGATTGTCCTGTACTTCAAGTGCAAGTCCAAAAGAATTCCAGCTATAAAAGCAACATTAATGGATTCCAACCTGTCTCTACCTCATCCGTTAAGTTCTCATGCCTGGAAAAGCTAATGTCAACTCATCAAAAAATATTCAATTTGTACAATAAATATGAACCTGGAAAAAAAACCCCCATATTCCTAAAACATTAAATAAACAAATACATAAAAAACAATCTAAAGCAAAAATTTATAGAATGTATTTAAATATGAATTTATATTACTATAAAACCTATATTTATATAAATATAAATATAAGAATATAGAATAAATATATATATAAATAATATAATATGCAAATAATCTTTCTTAAGTGTAAATATAAGCCAGTGATCCACAAAGTCAACCCCAGGGGTAAGTAAGGAAGAATGGGTGTGAGACCCTAAAACAGGTTAGGGGACTGGGAAGTCCATCTAAATAAATGTCCTTCAAAGCATGATCTATGCAGTAGTCCTGGCTTACAAACTATTTGCTGCCAGTCTGAGTTAAGATAATTAAAGAAATTGACATAAATGTTTAGAAATATCATAGGAGTCTAACATTTTTACAAAGTCCATGCACATGATCAGTGGATTCATCTCACTGAGCATAGTATAGACCAGTTAAATAATTGTTGAACTTGTGGGTTAAGAAGCATGTAGTGAGCTAAACCAAGTCATGGGCAGGAGAATCACATATTGGTTTATGATGAACCAGAATTTTTTTTTTTAAGGGAGAGGGTCCCCCATCACAGATAGTTTGAGAAGCACTGATCTAGAAGGTGAGAAGTCCCAGGCATTACTGTTCAACTTTTCCTCGATCTTGGAGTCAATTCTTAATCTGCCACTGAGCCCTCCCATGTTTGGAACTCATCATGAACATTCAGACCCAGACAAACTCAGGTGTAGAACTGCCTGGGGTGACCAGTACTCGCGGCCCACAGACATGCTGAGAACTGACTGGTTCGCAGGTATATGCTCACGACTAGGGCAAAGTGGCTCCTCTTCTCAGAAGTGGGAGCATTGAACACCTCTGTTCTAAAAAAGTCATTAGGGTGTTGAGTCCAATTCCTATCAATTCTTTAGTCTGTCCTAATCAATAAATAATGTAATAATTTAAGACAACAGCAAAAGTCCCATACACAAGAGTTAAAGGGACCATCTTAACTATCCCAAGTTTTTAGGAAATGGTCCTTCAAGTGATATATTAGAAGCATTTCCCCTTAGCCACATCAAGGATTTAGTTTAAGAGGTTTTTGAGAATGTGAGCTACCTAGTTGTGGTGTATTTGGTTATCTACTTTTACTTCAAAGCGTAAACCTTTTAAAATCAGTGTGGATATCCCTGTCTGCTTTTATAAACACTCGCCACAGTCTCAGAAGTTCTATCAGCCCCATATTGATTAGAATTGATGTTTTAATTTTTAAAAACATTCCCAGCTTTAGACTTTAGCTTTCTTATCATCAGCCCCACATTCAATAAACGAATCTTCTTTTTCTGTGGCCCATGAGAAGGGTAGGTCACAGGTGCTTCTAAAAACACTTAATCACTATCCATGTGTCTGACAGATTCTGACTGGCATTCATTCAACATTTATCAAGCAATTATATGTCAGGCACTGAGCCAAAGTGCTTAGTGTAAATGGGGCTTCATAGGTTGTTTTGTGTCTAAATAATGGATGAGTATTAAAATTCTCACCAAAAACCAAAGGAGAAACCAGGCAAAAGAAAAGATTACATTTTCTGTTAGAAAACCCAGTTGCTACCCATTTTATACTTATCATATGTGAGATAGTGGTAACTATAAAAAGACCAATATTTAATTACATCGTGAGTACAAGAGTGACCTCAGAGTAAATGACCTGATGTATGTAAATGACTATAAAATATGTGAAGACTGAGACCAAATTTTATACATTACTGAAGCCCACCAACACCTACTGCAGCACTATATGTAGATGATTTATCAGTAACTCTTCCAGTTATTATTCCTGAAAAAAAAATCACCTCAATTGAGTGGCACAAAAAAACAACTATTTTATTACATGTACAGATTCTGTGGTACTGAAGAGACAGCTTATGTCTATCCCGTGACCTCTGGGGCCTCAGCTTGGAAGCATTGAGGATATCTAGAGGTGACTCAGTGGCAGTGGGCTGGAGTCGTCTGAGCCCCTTGTCACTCACATACGTGGTGGTTCATGCCAAGCTGTCTTTGGAACATGGTATATTACTTAACGGTCATGAACTCATTTGGAAGAACAGGGAGTCTCTAGTGAAAATCTGACATGAAATGAGGACTAATGGTCCCCAAAAAGGAGGTGGCACTAAGTAAAACGGGTTGGACAATACTGGTGCATCTGGTCCCTGCTGCCTAAAGCCCCAGGAACAAACTGGCCTTGGAGTAACCACATCTTTGCTGCTGCCTGGGTGACACCCAGCATCTAGCTTTCCCAGTATTTTAAACTACATCCCCAGTACATGTCTCATTAGAAAGTGAATTTTTTGTGAAATAAAGATTTATGTCTCATTTGTAAAAAAGAAAAAAAAAAAGGGGTTTCCCCTCAGAAAGCATTGATACTGTAAAAGGTATGCTACAGATGAAAAGAACAACTGATTTCTTAAACAACAATGTAAATTATTTCCTTTTCCTCTTTTAAAAAAAACCTTTCTGTAAGGTAAAATTGTATTCTCAACTTTGCAAAGTTACCTAAGCAACAGATCACATCTCTTACATAAGTTAAAATAAACAGGCTATTTAAAAAAAATAAGTCAAAATTCATTATTTAGCTTTCACTAAATAATTCAAACTTAATTCAGCATAATAATAGATTTTCTATAAACACTAGAAAGTGTCATGTATCCGCAGGCCACTGCACACCTGTTTGGGCTGGGAAGGGGAAGGACAAGAGAAGGCATCAATTGCTTTAAAAGCACTAGGCCCATACAACAGGGTATCATTCAGCAATAAAAAGGAATGAAGTACTGATATGTGCTACAACATGGATGAATCCTGAAAACATTACACTGAGCGAAAGAATCCAGTTATCAAAGGTCACGTATTACATAGCTCCATTTATACGAAATGTCCAGAACTGGCAAACGAATAGAGACAGAAGGCAGATTAGTGGTCATGAGGGGCTGGGAGGTTGAGAGTGCCTGCTAAATTGTGCAGGGCTTCTGGAGTGATGGAATGTCCTTAGATGCTGATGATCGTTGTATAACAGGGAACATATAAAAATCACTGAATTGTATACTTTAAAACAGTGACTTTTGTGTGAATTATATATCAGAATAAAAGTTGTTAAAGCACTAGGCACACCCACTCGGATGGCTACAGTAAAAAGGTCAGATAGTAACAAGTGCTGGTGAGGATGTGGAGGAACAGAATGCTGAGACCCCACTGGTGAAAATCTAAAATAGTGCAACCACTTGAAAAAAAGTCTGGCAGTTCCTCAAAAAGTTAAATATAGAGTTATCATGTGACCCAGCAATTCCACTCCTATGTATTTACCCAAGAGAAATAAAAACATACATCCATACAGAAGCCTATACACAAATGTTTATAGCAGCATTACTGTTTATGATAGCCAAAAGTTTGAAACAACTCAAATGTCCATTGACTGATGAATTAATAAACAAAGTATTTACTCAACTGAATATTTTTCAGCCATTAAAAGACATGAAGTACTGATACAGGCCACAGTGTGGATGAACCTTGAAAACATCTGCTAAATGAAAGTAGCTAGTCATAAAGGACCATATTTTATACACTAAGGTCTACATATTTGTATCCCCCCAAATTCATATGTTGAAACCCTGATGTGATGGCATTAAAGAGGTGTGGCCTTTGGGAGGCAATTAGGTCATGAGGGCAGACCCCTCATGAATGGGATTAGTGCCCTTATAAAAGAGACTAGGGAAAGCTCCCTTGCCCCTTCCACCAAGTGAGAGTACCATAAGCAGTCTGCCACCAGGCAGAAGCCCTCCTCTCACCTTGCTGGCTGGCACCCTGACCTCAGACTTCCAGCCTCCAAAACTGTAAGAAATAAATTTCCGTTGTTTACAAGCTGCCCAGTCTGTGGTATATTGTTACAGCAGCCCCAGTGTACTAAGACACTGTACGATCCCATTTATAGCAAATGTCCAGAATAGGCAAACCTATAGAGACAAAGAGCAGATTAGTAGTTGCCTAGGACTGGGGGATGGGGAATTGGAGAGTGATGGCCAGGAGGTTTCAGTGCGGTTTCTTTTTTGGTGGCGGAGGGGGGATGATGACAATGTTCTAAACTTCACTGGTGTGATGGTTGCACAGCTGTGAATATATGTTAAAAACTGTCGCATGGTATGCTTTAAATGGGTGAATTGTATGATATGTGAATTATATTTCGATAAATCTCTTTAAAAAATGAAGAATAAATCTAACTGAAAACATTTAAAACCAGTAGGTCTGGCCACTCACTGTTACCACTCTCTCCCACTGCACCTTCCCAGCCAGTAAGGGCTGGCGCGATGACTCAGGTTTGGGGCTCATTTCGGTTCCCTGAACTGTCGAGAAACCAGGATAGTTCACGACTTTCTCCAGGGATGACTGTACCCCACCAACTTCCTCCCCTTAGGGTCCCTGACCGCAGTTTGGGATTGAAGCCGCCCTCTAGGCATGAATGCAGCCCCTCGCCCCTGGCTGGGTCCTGGGACCAGCCCCTGCATGGAGCACTCGGCCCACAGGGCTGTGGACAGGGTCAGATTTGGCAGGATAGTGCACCCCACCCCGGCCCCGCCCCGCCCTCCTGCCTTTCACTCAAGGCACCCACGAGGGCGGGCCGCGGTCACGTCCCTCCCCTGGAGTAGACCTGTCAGCAGAACCGGCTCCCCGCACGGGTGGGGCCGCGGGAGAGGTACCCGGACCGGTTACACCAGAAACCCCAGCAGCCAGTTGTTCGGTCCCCCTCCGCCCCTGGCTACTACGGTAGACGTCTCTGTGTGCCTGTTTATTAAGGGCAGGGGCAGGAGAGACCCCTAAAGAAAGCCGGCTCAAACGGGCCCTGCCGACCTGTCTCCAGGGGATACCCGCAGGGGAGCTGGCGGCCGGAGCTGCCCAGGTCGGGATCGCAGTCGCAGCGCCCCCTCCCGGCCCGGGCCGGGCGGTGTCCCGCGAACTTGGGGTTCCACTGCGGGGAGCGGGGCCGCACGTCCGCGGGGCGGGGACTCGGGGACACGCAGGCTGGGCGGCCCCGAGTGGCCCGGGCTCAGCCTCCTTCCCGGCGCAACTCGCCAGGCTCTTTCCCCGGAGCGTCGGTGCCGCCCATGGCCGACGTGCTGGAGCCGGACCCCGGGGCAGCCGAGGCCTCGGAGGCCCCTGCCGTGGAGACGCCGGGCTGGGAGGTCCCGGAGAACGCGGGCCCCCAGGTAGGCGCCGCACCGGGGCGCGGAGGGTGCGGGCTGAGGGGGTGGGGAGCGCGGAGCTGTCTTCGGGCTGATTTGCAATGAGGCCGAAGAGTCCCATAGATCGAGGTAAAAAATACAATTTTTAAAAATGCTCCGAGTCCCTGGCCGCATTGCTGCACAAACGGGACAGTTCGACCGGTGAGCTATAACCCCAGGTCTTGGCCACGTCTCAGTTTCTTTTCGGGGGGTGGGGGGGATCGATCACGTCCCAAAACAGTCCCGGCAGAGGAGGCTGAACAGTTGCTTGCTTTTAGCCCGAATTGAACCAACTCCCCCCATCCCTGCATGTGGGACGGAGGCCGCCGGCGTCTCTAATCCCAAGACCAGAGTGGCGCGGGAAGGGCCCTGCCCGGCGCGCGCCCTGCCCGGCGCTAAGAAACCAGAACCTCAGGCCCGACCCCAGGGGGACGCAAACCCTGGACAGGCCTTCCCAGGAGAACCCGACACAAGGCACCTGTACTGTTGCTTCTCACGTTATGCCTCCTTAGAATTGTTTCCCCAAGTTTTCCCTGTTCCATCCTAGCCCGGAAGTTATGAGATCCGACATTATGGACCAGCCAAGTGGGTCAGCACTTCGGTTGAGTCTATGGACTGGGATTCAGCCATCCAGACTGGCTTTACAAGGCTGAACAGCTACATTGAAGGCAAAAACGAGAAAGGTGAAGGCAATTTACCTTGTAATTATATATACTGTGTTGTGCTTGAAACCTCTGGCTTACTGAGTTTTCGCTTACTGAAGAAATACATTTTAGAATAGAAAAATAACCAGATCGTCAAAGACTTACTGTTTGAAGACGAGGACACAGCTCAAGACCCTTAGCAGCGTCTAGAGGAGGGTTAAGTACTGGGTAGTGCTTTTCAGCCTCTCGTCTCTGTGATTCTGCTGGATGAAGTGGGCCTCTGTGTAACCAGCATTAAGGGCTTTTCATGGCTAAGGCTTTAAGCTCATTTGCTGACTAGTGAGGTAAGAGACATCAGGAGGCAGGAAGGGCCAAAGAACACAAGATCCAGTCTCAAGATCTATCTTCTGGTCTGGCTCTGATGCTGCTTATATTTTAACAGGTTACCTGGCCAATCGGATGTCAATTTCTGAATTGTAAAAATAATGAACTGGACTATGGAATTTATTAATGAGACTTATGAATAGCACAGAAAGTGTTTAATGTGGGCAGTGGAGAATTGCCATTTTGCCCTTAATTTTTTTAAGATGAAAATTATCTTAAAGGTACATATTTATGTTGAGTAAATCAGGAAACTCAAATCAAAAAAATAATAGATTAAGTTTTTAAATGTAGTCATAAATACATTAAATCTGCTTCCATGGTCTCCTTTGCATTTAAATATATATTTTTATGGCACAGAGATGAAAATAAAGATGACAGCTCCAGTGACAAGCTACGTGGAGCCCGGTTCAGGTCCTTTTAGTGAGTCTACCATTACCATTTCCCTGTATATCCCCTCTGAACAGCAATCTGATCCGCCCAGACCTTCAGAGTCAGATGTCTTCATTGAAGACAGAGCTGAAATGACGGTGTTTGTACGGTAAGTGGCAGATAATTTATAGCCCTGCTGACTGCTGGTTTTACTTGCCGGCCCTCACAGTTTAGCTTCTATGCAATTTAGCTTCCATGCTTTTCACGCTTCCATAAAAACAGAGCTAATGCATTTTCTGGTGTTTTCCTAGTAGCTTAGTTTTACTTGTTACTAAGTGTCTGTTTCAAGGAATAACTAATTCATTCAATGAGAAGTTTCTGCATGCCTGCCACAAATAAGATGCAACATAAAATTATACCCTACCCAACCCCCTAAAAACCGTGAGACTCCCCCTACCTGTTATCTAGTTAAATCTGGAGAAAAAATACCTTAAAATTGTGAATGGTACCCTCCTCCCAACTTCTAGGTTCTGCTAACCCCTCACTTTTCCCTTTACTCTGCCAGCCCACAGGATGGTGGCTGCTTCCTGCAGTGATTGCCTCTGTTGGTTTACTGGTTCCTTTTTAGTTTTTCAGATCTCCAATACTTGTTCAACTCATTCCTTATATTAAATTCTCTCAGTTGGTATTAAAAAAAAAAAAAACAAAACCTCGCACAGTACATGATAATAGTCTCGCACATTAGAGCCCCTTTAGTCCTCTCTTTCTCACCCTCTCTTCACCACCAACCTGTTATAAGACTCTCTACTGCCTCGACTCTCACTACTCGTCCAACCCCCGCAGCTTGGGACCGCCGCCCCGCGCCTGCGCTGTCTCCCTCCGCAGGGCCCTTGCCCTTGTCACTCTAGGGCAGTGCTTTCCCATGTGACCCCCGCAGCGGCCGAGTGCTGCGCAGTCTGTTCCCTTGAGCCTTGTTCATCCTCTGACTCTCAGCATGTCACTCTCCCGTCAGGCCCTTCCTCCCGCTGCTCTCCCTTCAGCGGCGCCTCATCGACTCCACACCCCGGGGAATAGCGGTTGATGCCCGCACTGACTCACCCTCGCGTCATAGCAGACCTGCTCTGGGCGATCTGTTCACAGCGCTGCAACTATCTGTGGCCAGTGACTCTCAAATTTTGTCTCCAACCCTGATTTCCCTGCTTGTTGGGGATGGGGGCGGGGACAGCGGATAAAACTCCACAGCTCTCAGAATGAGCCTTCCCCCAGTTCCCAAACTTTCTCTGGTCTTACAGAACCTGTCTCGGTAAAGGGCCTCATCAACCTGACAGCCTGCCCAGCAAGGACCTTCGCGGTCAGCAACATCAAACACACCCTTTCCTGACAGCCAGTCCCTGGGTCCGGCCCATTCCGCTCAGAAATGATGGTGATTCTGTTCCCTCCATCCCCACCGTTACCCTCACCTGGTGGGGCCGCACCTGTCATCTTTGCTAGCCCGGTGCCGGGCACAGTGCCTGACACTCACTAGATGCTCCGACGTTTATCGATCTCATATCTTGACGTTCCCGCTTCAAGAGCCTCCCAGCTGTTCTCTCTGCCCACTGGTCTCCCCCTCTACCCCGCCCTCCACTCTGGAACCCCTGACCCTTCCTACAAGAATAGCACCAACCCCCACCCCCTTCAACCTGCTACTCCATTTACAAATCTCTGTTTGTTCCCCCTTGCTTCAGTGTGACATTCGGACTATTCACCTTGTACACGTGCCTTCAGAATGTGACCCAAACTGTCTCCCTGTGGACTGTGCTCTCCTGACCTCCCGCCCTCAATGTACAGCCCTCGTTCTTCTACACCTCTTTACCTTTGACCTCAGGCAGGTTACTCAGACTTCCCTTGCCAAAAATCTCATCTGTAAAATATGTGTGAACATAGTACCTACGTCTCTCATAGGGTTGCCATGAGGATCACATGAGTTAATTTATGCAAAATACTTGAACATGGTATTACTACCAGCTCTAGCCCCCTCTTTTTTCTCTTTCTGGAGAGCCCATTTTCATCCTTCAGGACTTAGATCCAACGGCACCATGTCTGTGATGCCTTCCTCGGTTTCACCAGTCAGCCAGCCACTCTGTCCTATTATTTAAATTCTAATGACCTATTTATAGGCTGTAACTTCCCCAGGAATATAGCAACATGTTACTCTGTCCACATCCTTCAGCTCCTAGCGTGCAGAGAGGGAGGCTCAACATGTTTGTATCCTGAAAAAAAGCCATGGAGAGATCATTGCAGAACAACATGTATTCAGAGGACAAAGATGATTTCTAAGTAGGAGGCTTAGTATTTGATTTCAGGGAAGAAGTGGGGTCTGAAACAGATTTCCTTTAGGCAGAACATACTAAGAGTTGGCTATTCCTTAAGGACATAAATAATAAATTTGGAAGCCAAAATGTTTCTTAACATGTGGTTCAGAATTATCATTATCAGTCAACATGATGAAAATTACAGAACGGTTTTGTCCACTTATCTTCAACGTTTTACTTTATATACATAGTACCCTATACTGATTCAACTGGGATTTAAAAGGCTCTGCATTCCAGGAATGATTCTAGATGTCTGGGAGACGTTGAATAGAAGAGGCATGATGGTTTGTACCTTTGGGAGCTTACATCTTCTCTGAAGAATGGTAGGAATGATCTTGTCCTTTGGCACATTGATAATAAATCTTGTGCTAAAGAAGGCATATTAGGAATGTTTCTGTTTCTGTTTTTCCTGTTCTTAATCTTCAAATTCATCATGTTTACATGTGAGCAACTCAGATAAGTCAGTGTGCTGTCATGATTTAATCTCGGGGTATTTTTGTTTATCTTCCTTAAAATCTATACTTAAACTTTTATTTTCCCACTTTTTATTTAAATCTTTTGACTATCTTTTCATCCCCAGCCTTGTAGTAACTTGCTAACTGGCTCCTTCTCTCTGCAAACTAGTTCCCATCTCTCTTCCTATATTTTTACTCAGAACTGATTGAGTTACTTTTCTGCTCAACATCCTTTGGAATAATCTCAAAAGGCCTTAGGATGATATATAAGGTTCTTCCATCCGGCTGTGACTCACCTTTCTGACCTCATTTATGCCTCACTGTGAAAATGCTTTGTATTTTTAGACTTCTGTTCTTTTCTTATCCCCCCAACCCCACTTTCTCTGTCCAGCAAAACCATCCTCTACTCCAGACCCAACTCAAAGACACACCTTACTCCCGATTTACTCATATCCTCAGTGTTCCCAAGCACTTTGCTTCTGCCTCTGTTAAAACTCTTCTCAGGCTGTCTAGAGAATATCCATCTCTTCCATTAGACTGTAAGTTCATAGGGCCAAAACTATGTTACATTCACCTGTAATACAGTGCCTATCCTTTCTCCAAGGAGAATAAGAAAAGGGGAAATATTCGATACAGAATGAAAAATCTGGAAGGGAGGCTGCTAAGGGAGTTTTCATGTGGTCCTCTGACCAAGAGCATCAGCATTATCCAGAGATTGTTAGAAATGAAGGCTCTCAGGCCCCAGCCCAGACCTCCTGAATCAGCATTTTAGCAAATTCCCAGGTGACTCGTGTGCACATTAGAGTTTGAGAAGCACAGAGTTAGAGCACGAGATGGTGGAAATTCCAAATCTACCCAACAGATGGGACGTACGCCTCCTCCTGGGTCCCCCCAGTGTGTGTGAGATCACACTAAGCCTGGGACCCAGAGGAAGGGAATGGTCAGTTCAGCTGTCAAGAGGGAGGAGCTTTGAAACGGCGCTCCTTCCAGGTTTCGTTGTATCAGCTCTTGTTTTTCTTCTTAGACAGACGTTCTGTATGAAACTCACTCATGGTCACTTACTTTCTCCTTTGTAGGTCTTTCGATGGATTCTCTAGTGGCCAAAAGAATCAAGAACAGCTCTTGACATTAGCAAGCATTTTGAGGGAAGAAGGAAAAGTTTTCGATGAGAAGGTTTACTACACTGCAGGCTACAACAGTCCTTTCAAATTGCTTGATAGAAATAATGAAGTATGGCTAATTCAGAAAAATGAACCCTCCAAAGAAAAGGAATGAGAAAATGAGAGGAAGGTTAATCGCAAAACTTCTGTTTAAGATAGACATCAACGTTACCTAGAAGCGAAATGTGTCTGGCATCTCTACCCGAGAGTACTGCTATGAATTAAGCTTATCTCCATTGTGCCTTTTTAATGCTTGAAGCTTTAGATACACAGATAACAGGGACAGTATTCTATAAACATGTAAGTCGGTCTTTATTTCTATGAGGCTCCAGGGAAACACATTACTTCCCGTTTCTTCACTGTATCACAATCATGTTGCCTTTTCTCTGCTTGGATTTGTGTCAGTTGGATGTTACCCACCTCAGGATATTATCAATAAAAATGTTAAAGATTTATCTCCCAATACCCAAGAGTGTTGACAATATTTCATGACAAGGAATACATTTATGAAGTTAGGGACTTCCTACTTTGTTTTGACACTCAAGAAAGACATTTTTTTCCCCAAAGAAATGTATACAAACAATCAACTTTAAAATTCACTTGAATTTTTAAAGTATTGTATGCAGTGTTTCTGTAGGTCATATAAAAATGATTAGTTATTCAAAGAGAGGGTTGCTGCAAAATCAAGGTGCTTGAAATGCTGACCCAATTGTATTGGAACACACCTGTGCTGGAGAGGACAACATCACGATGGTGCCTGCAAGCCTGTCATGGGCAGGACCTGAGCTTTATTGTGGGCTCCTAGGGGATGGCGGTTGTAGGTACAGAGGAGAAAAGCAGGTTGGAGCTTAGTAACTTCCCAACAGGCAAAGCTGCCCACGAATGACACTACTTCCCTTTCCCATCATTGTGTGTGTTCAAGCAGGGACCACGTGATCACTTACATGGGAGATTTGAATATCCAGTGGATGAAAGGATGGGGCCAGATGATGCTCAAGGTCCTTTTAGTCCTGACGTTATATGGTATCTATTAAAATTAATCTCCCTAACCTGGACACAACAGACCAACATACCTACAGTTAGTGGTTTCCATAGCTCACATGGATGGGTTGCCTTCTGGGTGCACCCTTCTGAGCATTTCACCTGAATTCCCACATTCAACCCTCAGAACAACGCTCTGTGCCACCTTGTGTCATCTCCATCTTACAGAGTTTACATTCTAGAGAGTAAGAGGGTGCAAACACCAATGAAACAGGGCAATGAGGTAGACTGCGGCTGGGCAGAGTGTGGTGGACGTCACATCACATGGGGGGTCAGGCAAGTCCTCCCTGAGGAAGAGACATTTGAGACCTGAGTGCTGAGAAGGAGCCACTCAGATGACAGCCTGGGGGTGGGGGAAGCATTCTGAGCAGGGGTGACAGCGTCAAAGGAAGAGGCCACCTTCAGTATCGAGAACAAAGCTGCATGGACTGTTTGCTGAGCCAGGAGAGCTGCGCTTGCAGGACACAGTCTCTCTGGACAAAGAGAACTGCTGACCTTACACAGGGTTTAAGGAAGCACAAGGTTCAAGGATTAGCGGACTTTCAGGGTCACTTAGAAACTGATGGCGCTTTAGTTGAGGAGGTGAGGTTACCAGAGCAAGGCCGCTGCTGATGAGCATGATTTAGACGCCTGGTTTGGAGGCGAGGTTACTGAAGCGAAGTGGTCACGAATCACTTCTGGCACTTATTTGTGATTGTGGCCAAAGAATGGTCATATCTTTTCTGGGCTTTGGAGTCGTGGCAGGCAAGCATGGAGGCGTGCCACTCAGATCCACCTTCACGAGAGGACCGCTGCCCAGCTGTGAGGGGTGGAGGTAGCTGAAGTCTGCAGCTGGTACTTTCTGCAGGATCCACTGCAGACTTCGAGATGAAGACACACTATTCTCAGAGGGTCCCTAGGTTACGACAGAGGGAGGCAGTGGGAGTGGACAGTGTGCTTTGTTTTGGCATCTGCAAGCCAAAGACTGAGCAAGGTGATGGCACAAGGACTTAGCCATTTCTGTCTGACTCAGGATCCTTCTTATAAACAGTCGTGGCTCTGGAGCTCCCTGGTGCGCTGGCAGAGGCTTTATCAGATCTGTGTTGCCATCCAATAGCTACCCTGCCCAATCCCTTTTCCTTTCAGAGGTGTGACTTCACCAGACATCTTTTGTACTCCCAACTCTGTCTCAGCATCGAACTGGCACAACTGGTATCAGAGTGGCCCAAGATCGTGGGTGGTAAGACAGCATTTTGGAACTGGGTCAGTCACTCACTGCCTGGCTGGTTAGGAAGCCCCTGTCCAGGGGGTGGACAGGTCATGTGTAGACAGCTCCTGGCACAAGTAGGCTGTCTAGTTATTAAAACTTTAGTTGAAACAGCAACTTAGAAGGAATGCGATGACTGGTGAATGATTCAGGTGTTTTAAAAATTGGGTGCGGTGGATGAGTACAAGGACAGTGGACTTGCATGGTTATTACTTAGCTGGATTGTTGTCCTGCAGGTGGATAATGAAAAAAAAAAGCTAAGGTCAATTAACAAAGAATTTTAAACTAATTATGAGGGCAAGAGCCTCTTGGGTAGCTTCCTAGGAAGTCCTCACCTCATGCAGTAGGCAAGCACAGGACTGGAAGGGAAAAGTAATAACCAAGAACAAAGATTCAGCCAAGCCTGATTTGTCATGTCAAGGTCAGGACCAAACCTGGAACAGGAAATGGGGACATGTAGTGGATGCCCTCAACAGTTTTGACTGCCTAGAAGTTTCTGAACATTCTGGGCCTGCATCCTCCCCCCGTTAAGAAATGGACGATGTACCAAGGTTGCAGCCTAGCCAACATGTACCGGCAGGGGCCGGGAGAGGACCCTTGGGAATCCGTTCTGAAGGTGCTCAGTCATAGGCGCCAGGACACAAGCCTGGATAAAGGAAAGTTTATTGACTTGGGGATATTGCTCAGGATACAGGATTTAACACCCTTAGGGATGAAAGGGAGAGAAACCCCAGGGGATGCTTAGGGATGCTCCTAGTAGTCTGAAAAAATGTGATAGAAATATTGAAATGCCTGAAGTGTTGGGAGAGGAAATAGAGGAAGGAAGGAAAAGGCGGGTGGAGGGGCGTGCTGGAGTAACTCTGTCACATGAGGCAGGAAGGCCCCTCAGGGGATTTTTGACTTAGTCCTTTGGGGCTGCTGTAACAGAAGACCAGCCTGTGTGGCTTAGACCACAGACATTTATTTCTCACAGTTCTGGAGGCTGGGAACTCTAAGATCAAGATGCTGGCCGAGTCAGTACCTGAGGAGGTCTACCTCCTGTGTCCTCACATGACGGAGAGGGAGAGAGAGCGCTGGTCTCTTTCTTCTTGTAAGGACACTGCTCCCATCTTGGAGACTCCAATCTCATAAACCAAATTACTTACCAAAGGCCCCGTCTCCAAATACCATCATCTTGGGTGCTAGGGCTTCAACATATAGATTTGGGGTGGGGGGCACAGTTCAGTTCAGGGGTGCCCTTTGTACTCCTTGCTCAATTGTAACTTGAATGGACAAGTATAGCAGCCCTGGTCTGAGAAGGGTTCAGCTCCTAGGATCTCAGGCCCCTCAGGAACAAGAGCTTGGTTCACACCATCAGGAAAGCCCTTAAGACCAGCAGAGATGCAAGGTGAGGGTGAAAGGAATTTAGAGTGGAGGAGGTGGCTGAGGAGGACTGGCTGTGTCCTGGAGACTACGTTCAGGAAGGTGCTGTAGTTGGTCCCACCAAACTCTTCATTTACAACTTCTGCTCAGGAAGAGAAGTCCACCAGGGCCCTTGGAGGAGTTGCTTTCCACATGTTTATGGGGGAGCAGATCTGTACAGTGCAAGGGGTGGAGTGTGGCAGGCATGGGGATGTGCCACTTAGATCCCCCTTTGAGAAAAGACTTGCCATGCAGCTGCAGGAAGTGTGCTGAGCTGACAGCCTCTAACTGTTGGCTTTCCCAGGGTCCACCTTAGCTTTCAAGCTGAGACCACCCTATACTTAAGGCAGGAAGGGTTGGTGGCCAATGACTTCGCTAAGCTATGAAACTGAGGGCATGCTCTTCTCAGGGTGGCCTCTTGACAAAAGCCAAGCAAGGCCTGGGAAAGGATCGAGCTGTTTCTGTCCAACACAGGACTTCTCTAAGGAGTGATCTTTTCCCCAGAGTTCCCCAGCAGGTGGACTCAGATCAGCACTGCAGGGTGAGCACTCTCCCTGACCCACCCTCCATCCTTTCTTCCTTTTCAAATGTGTTACAGTGTCTCCTTCCTGAGGAACCTAAACCAGCATAGAAATACGGGCACCTTCCTTCTTAATATCTAAAATAAGGCTCTAAGGCCTAAAGTAACATCTGTCCAGGGACAGAAGGAAGGAGAATGAGGCCAAATCTTGAGTGAGAGGGAATAGTGGCAGATCTTAAAGGCCACAACAAGGAGTTAGAATCCTATTCCAATGGTCACATCGTCTTTGGAGGGTTTCAAGTAGGGACGTGCTATGAATTGTTTCTAAAGCTGCCTTTGTACGGCGAAGTGAGGGTGGTTTAAGATGCACAGTAAATGCAAGAAGACCAGCTGGGAGGCCTCTACAGTGGTCTGGTCAAGAGATAACAGTCTGGACCTGAGAGGGAGCATTGGAGCTGGTGAGAAGTAACTGGATTTGTGATACATTTTGGCAACATCGTTGCCGTGACTAGCTTTTGGTTTCGATGTGGGGGTGAAAAGAGACCACAAGGATGAGCCTGGTCTTGGAGCCTGAGCCCTTGCGTGAATGGTAACATCCACTGATAAGGTAAAGAATTGGATACGTTTAAGTTTAAAACACCTCTAAATGCAGATTCTGAGTAGGTAGTTGATATACTAATCTGGGGTTCATGGATGAAGTCAGGACAGGAGACACTTGGGAATTACCAGAATATATAATATTAATGTCATGCTATGGGATTAGAAGCAGTCACCAAGGGAGAGGGTAGCTTGAGAAGAAGGCTAAGAACCAAGCCAGGTCACATCAGTAAAACCTTCCTTGTTTCCCAATACTACAAAGCAAACCCCAAATTGCTTGGGACGACATTCCGGGTCTTCTACATTCCTGCCCGAGACGACCTTTCCAGTCTCAGTCCCCACTATGTTTTTCTAGAGACTTCCTAGTTTAACTCCTTGGTTTCCTCTTGACACTTTGCTTCTGTGCCTTTGCTCATGCTATCCCCTGTTTGGAATGCCTGTCGTTTGCCAGCTTCCCTTGCCTGGCAAAACCCTCCTCGTCTGCACAGTTGGCTCAGGTTCACCACAGCCAACCCCTCTCTTACCTTCCTCTGACATCTCCATCACCCAACTGCAAAGCAGGTGAAAACGACTTACCCAGTGGGTCTGGAGGTAGACAGCCCAAGGCTGGGGCAGTGACTCCATGCTATCAGTGGATCAGGCTCCTTTCTCCTCTGCCTTCCACAACGTGTGGCTTCCATCCTTACTGGTGCCTCAAAGGGTACGAGGGTACTATTCCTCCTCCGGCCTCCCATCCATTCTACAGATACAAGGAGGAAGGGGATGGCACCCATATAAGGAAAGCAATGTTCCTGGAAATTCCCAGACTACTGCCCATGTCTCATTGGCCAAAACTGCCACACACACAGCCCTTGACTATGGTGGGTGGGGATGGGGGGTAAGAGATGTGGTCTAGTGTTTTAGTTGGTGCTTTACCAGCCTGAATCAATTCCAGGTGTTCTGTTGGTAAAGGAGAACTCGATTAGGGGTGGGTGGGGAGCAGGGTCTGCCGTGTTCTTCCTTTTCTCTACTCTGATGCTGCTATATGTCTTATAGGCTAGTTCACTGTAAGTCTTTTTCACTAGGTTTCAGGCACTTTAGTGATCTCTCGTCCACATTTTTCTGTCTTGGAACTCTCTTATCCTTACCTAGCACGTAAGAAGTATTTAATAAAGGGCTTTCTTTCAATGCTGAACAAATGACTAGAGATTGCTCTAGTCCTTGTTCTGGGAATAAAGGCTGGCCTGTGTGGAAGGTAGTTTAGAGCAGATCACTGAAACAAACTATGTTACAGTAACTGAATAAGGACCTCAAGCATCGGGTCCATGTTTTATTCCAAAGACCCTCCTTCCCTGCCCTCCCCACCCCCAAACAATATCCTAATGTCTATGAAAGTAAATTATCCTATGGCGCTCATTTCATGATGGAATCTCAGCAGTATAAACAATGACTCACCTACAATTAATGCGCTGGAAATACATTAAGGCAGAACCCATGAAGCCAATCCTGTTTCCTCTGTCCTCCTGGGATGTCCACCCCAGAGCTGGGCATGGTGTTGGACAGGGAATAAGATGGAGATACAGAAATGCCTCCTTTTCTTTCTTTGTCATTGAGTCCCCAAACAAATACACTCTCATCCCCACATGAGAAGCAACAGTTTCAATCAACAGTCTTCAAAAATAGGAGAGCAGGAATCAGATGAGTTGAGGCTGTTTTCCAACGGACAGACCAAATGGTCCTGTTTCTTGCCCAACTCTTAGAAAAAATAAGGTGGAACTAACTTAGCCCTGGGGCTTCTGTCTATGACTCTCTGGTGCCTAATGTCTCAGGGTATAAGGAAGGGTCATTGAGTCTACACTCACTGAGTTTTTAAATATCATTTGGTTCTTAAACAGTAGCAAGCCCCACAGAAGAATAAAGTAGCAAATCTGAAGATGCGATGTGGTTCAGGGATGAGTCTAGATTCTTGTCTCCCTGTATTTCATCCATGCTGTGAAATGTTCTTGCATCTCTCCACATGTCACATCATCTGAACTCTCAGTCAATACATTATTGGGATTTTATTCAAAAGTCCATAGGACATTATATAGAGTTGCTTTTCCGTATGTCCTTTTAGACGGCACCATCCACAAAGTCTGTGATGTTCTATCTCCTCTCTGTTGGGTCCCCACCTCCCACAGGCACCTTCTGGTCATCACTGCTGTTCTGTTTGTATCCAGGAAAACATTCAACAGTTCTGTACAAGACCTATCTCATCATTCAGAAATGCATGTACAAACAACAACAGAAATGGTTCAAATGTTTCCTTTACAACTGTTTTATTCAAAGCAAATTTAAAACCCTAATATATTTTTTCCTTTAAAAAATGGAGATTTTAAAAAAAGTTTTATAATTAGTTTTGAGGGTGCATATCTTATCTTCAAAATAAACGATTTATATATTAAATTTGATATCCACGTACATTCTAATCTTTTTTAGGTAGCCATGGTAAGATTTCATATTCAAAAGCCAACACCACTTTTTCTAAAATTTAGAAAAAAAGCTTCTTGTGCCCAATGTAGCAGGCACTTGCTCCAAATGGTAAAGTCCTTTTGCCCTTGGCCAAATGGCAGGTCTTGATCTCTGGTTGTGTGAAAAGACATGATTTGTTTTCTTCAGAGAATGGAAGGAGTCTTAATTCCTTAGGTTTGTTTTTGTCTCAAAGATGTGTCTAAAATGAGTATCTAATGTTTTATTGTATAAACCTTATGATGATTGCACCTGTGCAGTCCAACTTATAGATATTTTCATACCAGAAAAGATGACAATTGGCAGCTGCATTGGGTTTAGGCCAATAATCTCAGTATTCTCATCTTAGGTCCTTCTGATGGAGGAGACAAAATTCTGATTTTATTTAACCAACAAATGAGAGTCTATGTACATGGCAGTTGGGAGGAAGTGGGGGAAGGGGGTCACAAGAATATCACATAAAAATAAATACTTTACACACTTTTCTTCCATGTCTAAAAGTGTTAAAATTCTAATTGGCTAAGATTAGAAGGTAATTAGCCAATTCAATTATTTATAAAAAAAAATATAAAAACACACAAACCAAATGATGCAAAAAAAAAAAAATCTTTTTAATCTAAAAACTCATTTCCCAGGGCTAATTAATAGTGAAGCCCTGCCAGTTTTTGTTTATTTGACTAATAAGAGCTATTCAGTATTTTCTTCAAAGTAAGAGAATATATAATAGATTTTGATAGACCTTTCTAAATGAGGACATGATACTGCAGGCAGTTCAAGGAAAAATAGCCATAATTTTTTCTTTGGTATAACCAAAAGGATATCCAAAAGTTAGCAAATGTTGACATTTCAAGTGATGAGAAATTGCCAAATGGAAGTTTAAACTCTAGTTTAAAAAAAAAAAGGTGTAAAAGGAAAAGCTCAACCCACAGTTCTGTAGTGCAAGTTTTTAAATTTAATTCTGAAAATAATTTTATTTAATAAGCAGGAGACAAATTCCAGCAGTGTATCACTCAGTCCTCTCCCCTGCTCTCTCCTCTCTTACCCTCTCTGTATGTGCACACCGGCATTTCAGTTCTCAAAGGAGGTCTCAGCTGCTACTCCTGGAGGAAAGTCATGAAAAAAAATTACCCACATTTCTACAGATCAGGCTGAAAGTTGTGTGTCTGTGGCTGCACAGCAGCGGACTCCGTCACAGCATTGCCACCGCCACATGTCTGTCATTTTTACAAAAAAGAAACAAAGCCTTTTTTCCCCAGAAAAAGTACCTGAACCAATTAGTCACTTAGCCCTTTCCCAGCTTTTGGGGTTCACCACACGGCTCACCTCGAAAGCACACCTGTACATATCTGCATGTGTTCTGTGCGTTCAGAACCAGCAAATCAACCACCTCTTTCTTATAAGTAATGGTCCTCTCCCTTCTGGAACTCACTAATTCCCATAAACATAATACTTTTAAAGCAATTACCACTTCATCCAGAAGATCCCATTACTCTCCCTAGTTTAACTCTGTCTCTCGTTTCTGTACATGCTGTTTGTGTGTATGTGTGTATTTTTTTTTTTACATAAAAAGCGTTCCAAATGCACACACACACACACACCCCCTCCACGCCCACCCAGCATTTAGCAAAAAAAAAAAAAAAAAAAAAAAAATCTTCCCCAGGAAGCACCTTCAGAAGTTAAGCTTCTACTTGCTTTTTAGCCACAGGGCAAGTGCCGAGTTAAGTCCTAAGCCCTCCCCTTCCGCCGCAGGGCTGGCCGAGCCCGGCCCACAGCGCAAACCCTGCGCAGGAACCACGGACAGGGCAGCGCAGGGTACCTGCCAGGCTTCCTACAGCCATGTGCTGCACATCTCCCCACATCACCTGGGAGGTTCCCATTCTTGCCCCTAACTCCCTTCCCTTGGAGGACCTCCACGTTGTTCTGAGAGATCCCTCCCCGCGGCACTGGCCGGCCCCTCCATGGGGCCAGGAGCCTGTGCCCCCAGCGAGGCAGCGGGCTCCACGCCACAGAACAGGCTGCTCTCATCCATTTCATACCCCGGCAGTCCATCCAGCGAACATCCCCTTTCAGCGCCCGGGGCCCGGGGAGCTCTGCTGTCTACGGCCTCCGTGGTTTCCCCTTCGCCCTCTGAGATCACCGTCATGGGGCTGCTCTGGATCCGGTTCCGCACGCTGTACCTGCTGCTGGCAGCAGAAGGCGGCGTTCGACTGCGGCCATACCTGGGGCCGGAAAAGGACAGACTCCGAGGCATCAAGCCTCGTTCTTGGCCCACTCCTCCTGGGCCCTTCTGTTCTTGCTTGGGGAGCAGCTTGATGGACTCTCGGGGGTGTCTGGCCCCGGCTCCGACCTTGACCTCTGGAACCTAGGGTCTGTGTTCTTGAGCATCTCCGCTGCGGACATGCGGGCACTAGTGTCTGACCGACTCCCCTTTTTCAGCAGCAGGGCTTTAAAGTTGTCACTGCTGGTGCTGCTTTTCCGGACGCTTCTCTGAATGGATCCCACTTGTTTCTGGGAGGCCAGGCTGGGGGCAGCACCAGTGGGTGTCACTGGTGGGGAGGGAGAATGATTTCGGGAGTGGTCATCCTCTGAATCTTTACGGCCAAGGACTTTCCTCTTGGACCTGAGATTTAATAACATTAAGATAAAGGTTAATTCCCAGTGGGTCGCTGGATGTCAGCCACAACCACTCTGCTTCTCTTATCCCATACTCTGCTCACCGTCTATTATTTTTACTATGGAAAGTTCCAAACACTCAGGCAAAAAGAATAGTTCATTGTATTACCATGTGTGCCTGTGACCCAGCTACGATAATCATTAACTTATGGCCACCCTTCTTTCATTTCCACCCTCAATGGATTATTTTCAAGCAAATCTCAGCCATCACATTATTTTCCTTTGGATAGGGCAATTTCCAAAGTTTTAATAATTACCACTTATCATTTACCTTTCCTATACTGGACTGATCTGGAGTGAATTTCCCGATGCTGGCCATCCTTTCTTTCTACTCTTCCATTTCTTGTTTGGTGCCAGCACTTGACTGGGCCTAACAGACAAGCCAACTCCTAGAATACCCGCTCTGCTGAGACAGGCCCCTGTCTCAGGTTCCAGAACAACTCCACAACTCTACGTTCTCAGTCATTCTAGAGCTTGGCATAAAACCAGCCTTCCTTGGCTCTTATTGGACCATATGTCAACTCCTAGAAATCCAATTTTCTGGAAGACAAGAGTGAACCCTCCACACCAGGTCCTGTTCCCTGACTGACTTCAGAGAACCTCTAACTGATCGAGAAAATGTGAGGGGTGCGGGTAGAGTGTGAAACAGGGGAGGGGCCTTCAAGGAAAGTTAAAATTGTCTTGGGGCTATTTCTTGCCCTCATTCTCTAAGAATCTCCCCTAATGTGTTTCCTACTGAGAGTGAATCAGAGCAAATAAAGCAGATGAGCCAAGGGGCCCCTTGCTGGCCTCTTCATGATAACTCAGTGTGTGAGGAATCTCTCAGCTAAGTGTAGGTGGACTTGCTCTGTGGAAACTTGATATATTTAATAAAATAAAGATGTGGGCCTAGCTCCTTTTCTGCTAGGAAATTCTAGAATACACAACAAGTAAAGGTTGAGACGATGCTATCTAAACATAGAGATTGAGAGCTGAATCTGAGCATGACCAGCTTCTAGCTGTGTGACCTGGGACCAGTGACTTATCTATGCTGCGCCTCAGTTTTCCTACTTGTAAAATGGGAGCGGTGATGCCAACCTCACAGGTTTGTGAGGATTCAGTGAGACAGATGACCTCTGGAGCCATGCTGACCTGGGTTAAACCCCACTGCTAAAGCTTCCTTGTTCTGTGACCTTAGGCACGTTAAAGTTTCTGATCCTGTTTCCTGTCTGGTAAAGGGGAATAACAGTAAACAGCTTGTACTTGTTAACAAAGGTAAACGTAGAAGCAGCCATAAAGTGTCAGGCGTAGAGCAGGTGCTTAACCATCCTCTGAGTGTCATTTAGGGAGAGATCACTCTCCCTTCCTGCCACTAGGCCAGGCTTCAGCGCTGGTTTACATGCCCTGCACAGCTAGGCACGGGGAGGGCGGGCCCACGGTGGCTGCCCCAGGCTTGGTGCTCCCAGGGCTCTCTCCACGCTTCTGGCCAAAAAGAAGCCACCAAAATGGAAGCCAGGAAGTGGTAAAAACCCAATTAAGAGGCTGAATGGTGGCCAGAGCTGACACGGTGCCAGCCCCCTTGGGAGTGCAGGGACTGGCCTGCGGTTCTCTGGTTGTCAAAGAGTGGATACCAGAGAAGGTATCACATGGCGCAATACAAGAAGCAGGAGCTGATGGAGTGTGTTTCCATGTACAGCATGTGTCTTCACAGTTTATACTGTTTCCGCAGGCAGAGCTGCTCTTCTGACTCCTGCAGGTATTGGTTTGTGGTATAATTTTTTTTTTTTTTGGCTTTTAAATGGAGAGGGTGTGCTGAGCTCCATCTAATAAGCCACAGCTATACCTGGTTAAAGCTATGGCCTTTAACTGTAGATTCAGAATAAAGAGAGGAGATGGGGATTTATAAAAGCATTGTTGTTTCTCAAGAGCAACTGCCCCCTTAAATGAGAATTAAATCTAAATAGGTAAATTCTCTGCATATAAGTATATATGTATATACACACATATACACTATACATATATACATATAAATATATATGTATAATATATATTTACACAAATACATATATATATATATATATATATATATATATATATATATATACACACATAAAATATGTGTATTCCTAAGGAAGATGGCTAGGAAAAGTGCTTAAACAGTTAACACTGGCTTAAAAACTAATTATTTCAATAAATATAAAAACTTCACACCTCAACTGGTGTTCCACATTTTCCATCTGGCTTTAAATCTGAAGTGAATTAATTTGCATTATAAAATTTAAAAGCTGTTTCAATTTAGATATTCTTTCCATTAAGTTATTAGCTTAGGTGCTGAAGGATATAAAATAAAGCCCTAAAAATCACAGATCTTAGATGGGTTCCTATTATGCTTGCTAATATATTATCTAAAACTATATAACTATGTACCCAAACAGAAGTCAGCCTGTGTCCTTGCTCTCTCTCTGCAATCCATACCCTGCTCAGTCTTTACTTGTATCATGTGTATGCAGAACAATACAGACTGGCCAATTTCTACATCTGCAGTGGAAATTTTTTAGTGCCTCAAGAAGGTTGCCAAAATAAAATATAGAAGAGAACTTCAGCATTTTTTTTAGGAAATGTAGTAATTTGGCCCCACAACAGTTGGGTTTCTCCCTGAGACCAAGTATTTAGTACACAGAGCCACTAGGCAACACATCTTCTCTGGATGCTATTTTAGATATATATGCCTGCATGTTTAGCACCTGGCACATACCAGACCAAATGAAAGACACTGAGCCTTGGAAGGATTTTTTAACAGTTAAATTCCAATTGGTTCAGCTTAATTCAGAAAATACATATGGAGTGCTTATTAGGGTTCCAGCAGGATTAATGTTAGAAACATCTGTGTAAACCTCTAGAAATGCACTGAAGTTGGTTTCAAAGGATGTGACATTTTTCATTTCCTTGTTTGGAGGAATAACTTGATATCTAGCTACATTTTTATTTCTAATGAGAGCAAAGGGACCAGTCAATGTTGAAGAGGCAGTCTTTAGGGTCTGTTGGGCCATTATACCAATACTGGAGCAAAGAGATAAAGAATATAATTCTTGACAAACACCTTAATTCACCTGCTGGTTTTCCCCCACCCACCCAGGTCAGATGTTTACATGGAATCTCAGGTAGGGACTGGCACAGCTAGTGCTGTCCATGTCACGCAATAACAGTCTTTCTAGGTAGATTCCAAGAATTGGGAAAACATTCCTGACACAAGGTTACTCACTAAGAGAATCAAATGATTTTATAGATGTTTAGTTTCAGGAGGGAAAAAAGGCACCTTGATTCAGGGCAATATAAGGCCTTGGCAGCATGGGGGCATTCATCTGAGTTATCTGAAAACACTGTGTTAAAGAATCTTAGAAGGCAGCAAAGGGCTTACATAGCACATAGTTTAAAAAGTACTTGTGCAAATACAATCTTACCCGTTTTTACAATGACACTGTTGTGGGGGTGCTCGTAGCCAGAAAAAGGAGGCAATAAATAAAAGTTTAGGGCTAAATCATGTTCACTCTTCAAGGTGATCACATGTAAAAAGTGTAACAGTTCAGGCAGTTAATTTACTGTTTTGTTTTGTTTTAAACTGAATAATTTTGGATGCCAGTAGATGGCACTAGCAGTATAGAGTAACAAGCGGATTTATTTCCTCTTGCTCCTGCTTAAAAAAGATGTACTCTTTTACTGAAACATTTAAGTGGCCAAAGAAATTACACTATAAGATTCTAGTTTTTCTGTAAAATGAAAATGATAATAGCAAACAAATAAAACACTGTTAGGAAAGAAGAAGTCCTGTAGAGCTAGTCTGTGCATCTTAAGTCCACAGAACACAGCCTCCTTCATCCTGGACTCGACCACTGGCCACTCTAGCCCAACTCTTGTAAATACCCTGTCATATGACGGACACTGCATTTCCTGCTACTAAGAGCAGTGCTGACCAAAATCCATCAGCATATTACGCCTCTCTCTCCCACATTATCATAAACATTATTGGAACAAAGGAAAACAGAAATTGGAGTCAATGAAAATAAAACTATAGAAACACTAAAAAAATCCACAATTAAGTTAATGAAGCCTAATTGGGGGGCAGAAGAAACCTCAAGAAAGAAAAATACATTGAGAAAGGGTTTGGAAAGGGGGACTCATAAAGCAGATTCAAGTAAGGAGTCTGAATACCTGTGAATAGCTGCAAAAAGGTCTTCTGTGGTCCGGGGTCTACTGGGGGTCATCACCTCATCACTCCCGTCTTCCTTAAGGAAGTCACAGGCCTCCGAGGAAGAACCGACTGTGTCCGTCTCCCGCACCCCAGCTATGAAGCAAGCAGGCAGACGTGAGATGCATGAGCGGTTTGAATTTCAGTCTTTAGCCAAGCTCCCAAATATGCTTCCCTGTCATTCTTGACAACGTGAGAACCACAGGGAGAGGCAGTGGGGTCTGTAGTTTGATATTTCACAAAGGTGGGGAAAATGACATGAGCATGACAGTCAAAGCTCATGCTCTGCTGTTAAAGTCTAGATGAACTCTGACTAAAATCTCTCAAATGTTGTTGTTACAGTTCTTTGCATCTCTCCAGGAGATTACTCACTGATATTTAATACTGAGCCTGCTGCCGATCACCCTCCCCATCACCACCCCACCTCTATTGTCTGCCCTTTTGTAAGCCCTACCCTTAGATCTAGATTTTTAAAACAATTTTCATACAAATGTCAAGTTGGTAACCTAAGTGCCAGGCAGCACAGGGAGCCCACATATTGCTGGCTTGAACGTGAACAAGCACCAGCGCTATTCGCCTCAGCTGCATACGGTCAGGGGGAACAAGAGAAAACCATACTCACGTCCTGGGTCCTGCAGGGACAGATCGCTCTCCACGCTGCCCCCGGTGCCCGGCTCCTCCTGCGTGGGGGCTGGCAAGGCATCAGGCTGCACCATGGGGACATTGGCTTCCACTCTGCCCAGGGACTTGGATCCTACAGCTCCTCCGGCAAGAACCGAGCTGCCAGAGTCGGACTCATCGGAACCTGCCCCGTCTGCACAACTCTCTTGTGCCTCTCCTCTCGTGGGGCTGGGTGATACTTCGCTCACGTTTTCTGCGGGCTCCACCGTGAAATCTCTCTGTGGAGGTGGCACCAAGAGGAATAGTTTGGGCTTCTTGGAAATGGGGGGCGGCTTCCTGCTGGGCGATGGGCCAGGAGGCTCATGGGGCGGGGTGGGCCCAGGCCCGGGTCCAGCCTCTGCATTCCCGGCGCGGCTTGGGCCGTGGCTTTGGAGGCTGCGCTCGGCCGCACTGTCCTGGTGACCCTGAGTAGAGCTCTTGGCAGGAGACAGGAGAGAGCTTGTTGCGGAGGCAGGCTGGCTTTCACTCTCCATTTCATTTGTGCTATTTCGGGACTTCAGGAAAGCAGATGGCTTTAAATGATACTGGGGAATGACTGGAGTTGGTTTTTCCTGAGATGCGTGTTCATGAAACAGTGCTCCTTCGGTTCCTGAGTTCTTCTTCACTGGCCTCAACTGCACCATCTGCAGTGCTTCTGTGGTGACCAGTGGCATGGGGGGTCTGCTGCCCTCCTCCTTGGTGGAAGGCTGCCTGCAAGCCTCCTGGGAGGGCTCTGGCTGGCCAGATTTTTTGAAAGGCCTGGCATCTTTCATCAATTTGGGGTCAAGGGGTGGGGCAGGTGGAGGCACTGAGGAGGGTAAGGCAGGTGGTGGAGGTGGCAGAGAAGCAGATGAATCCAGAACAAGGGGGCTAAGTGCCGTGGGGGGCGGAGGAAAGCAGGCATCGGTTTGGGGACAGAGGGGAGTAAGAACTTCTGGGGGTGGAGGGGGAAAGAGGGGGGAGCGAGGCAGAGGGGAGCCCTCAGGGGAATCTGCCACAGGAAGAGGAGGAGGGAGGAAAGGAGACTTGTCAGCAGGACGAGGAGATGGAAGAGAGGGCAGAGGAGGAGCGGCAAGGGGAGACACCAACACCGAATCCAGCTTCTTCATAGTTCCGCTTCCTTCTGTAGAAGTGTTCGAGGAAAGAGACGTGGAGGAGGAAGAGATGGATACTGAAGATACCAGAGAAGACTTCCTTTCTGGTACCTTGGGCTTGGGTTTCCCCTTCCCATTGGCTGGTGACATTGATTTTAAAAACACAGGCACAGGGGTGAGTGTGGTGGGTGTGTTCGACTGGCTGGAATACCCACTGGACGGAGAAGTGACTCTGTGCGACTTCTCCGGCGATGTGATCTTTGGTTTGACTGTGCCACCGGGCACTTGGGGTATCGCGGCCCTGGACCCCTCTGGGAGCTGGTGGCCAGGCCCATTTCCAGGTGGCGCCGCAGTGCTGTTTGAACCTCCCCGACCTGGGTTCCCGGGGTCTTCCTGCACGCCCGTATAGTCTATGTAGTAACCCCACGGGTCTGTGTACTCGGACCTGACGCTGCTCGTGTCGCTCTGTGCCGGTGTGACCCCGCTCAGGGAGTAGATGTTGGGGGTGGTGGCGGAGGTCAGGCTGCTGCCCGCGCTCACTGTGCTCTGGCTGCGGGAGCGAGGCAGCCAGGGCTCTTCGAAGTCGCTGCAGGGGCTCTGGGAGGGCGAGGTGCCGCCCTTGTCGGGGAGGTTCAGCTGCAGCGAGTGCTGGAGCGAGGCGATCAGGCTCTCGTTTAGCACCTGCCCGTGAGACTGGACGCTCTTCTTGGGAATCCTGCGCAGAGAGTCAGTCCGAGAGGGCGGCAGGGGAGGCTTCTTCGCTTTCTTCAAAGAAATGCTTCGCGAAAGGGATTTGTCTTGGTAATTTGCCCGGTCCCCTGGGTTATTCTGAGTTCTTCCATCAAAAACATTAACCACGCTGTGCCTGGGGTTCCCCAGGCCGTCGCTGCCACTGCACAGGTTCCCAGAGTCGGTGTGCAGAGACGGGCAGTAGCCATCGTGGTCCTCTGAATACACAGACCGGGCGTCATCTCTGTTGGACGTCTGGTCCAAACTGCAGCTGCTCATGTTACTCCCAGGAGTGCAGTAACCGGGAGTCGCCACACGTGGCTTCAGTGGAGACGCCCGCCCATTCCCCGAGGCGTTGTACTCCCAGGGCTCCGAGCTGCCGAGCCCCCTGCCGCCTGAGTAACTGGACTCGCTCCTGCCATCCACGTCCTGTGGGTGGGCGGGGAAGCTCAGGCTGTTTCTACAGTTATAGGCCATGGCCTGGGACCCATTTTCCCGATTTCCAGCATTGAGAGAGACCGTGGAATCACAGAGGGACAGCAGTGCGCTTGCACTGGAGGAATGGGGATCCGAGGCCTGTGAAAAAATGGTGGTGTGCCCCTCAGTCCAGTTACCACTGGGAGAATGATGAGCTTCTCTGTGCCTGGAGAGGGGGTGGTCCCTGGATTTGATCTTTGTGTACGAAGATGAGCTGGTAATCTGACCGTCCAGCTGCCCTGAACTCTGAGCAGTGTGAATCACAATAACCTCGGAAGAGGAAGAGAGTGTGGCATTTGGGATGATGCTGGTGGAGTAGGTGGCGTGAGGAGAAACCACACACGCCGGGCTTGTCACGTTCTCAGCCTCAAAGTGCCTCAGCTCCTGGGATTTGGGTCTCAAAGGTGTCCCAGTCCTTGAGGCACCTCTTGGATGCCCTAAGTCTTCATCTACATGTGGGTGACCCTGCTGGTAGGGGGAAGTGCCGTCCACGTCTTCTGCAGAGCCCAGGTCGCCCAGCCGTGGCTCGAGGGACTGAACGTTTGCCCTCGCTCCAGACCGCGGAAGACTGTGGAAACCAGCGTCACTGTTGAGGCGAGAAGGGAACACGATGCCCGCAGAGTCGCTCAGCACAGACATGTTCCCAGAGGAGCCTGAGAAGTGGCTCATCTGGGCGGCAATGCCTTGCCCCTTCTGTGCTCGGATTCTCCTCATTGAAGGTGGTACCACTTTCACTTCCTCAGTCTGACAGCTGGAATCCCTGGTTTCTGAGCGCTGCCCGGCAGCTCGACAGCTGCCAAGCCTTCCTAGTGTAGAGTAGTGGTCTGGGGTGAACACTGAGTGACCACCATCATCTTGGCCAGTGCCCCCAGAAGCTGGAGATAAAGCAGAAAGAGGCTTGTTACCTAAAAAGAAAAATCAGTGTCTTGGTTCATTACCTTGATCCCTTGACCTCTTCTGACTCTGCTCTGTTGTACTTAAATCTTTTCTATTTGATCTAATTTCTTTTTTCCTGTGAGCATGTAATTAAGTAGTTACAATAGCTCCCAAAATGAAAATTCTTATTATCAATTTCATGTACTTCTCTAAATGTGTTCTTCAAATCCAGCTACAGATTAAGCGCTGCATATAGAATTCCCAGGTACTTCCTTTGAGATCAAGGCTGAGTGTTCCTTGGAAGATTTACTTTTTAAATAACCTCCTTTTGGTAAAGATATGAAGGTAGCCTCTCACCCACCAGATGACTGCACACAACATCTGTCAAGCGGTGACTGTCTTTCCCAAAGACAGATGAATGCAGCAGTTCAACAATAGGGCTACAGAGATACCATTTATAAGGGGTACTGGTGTAAAACAGTGTTAATTACATTTTTTTTTTTAATGTCAGAAGGAAATCCTAAGAAAAAGAAAGATGATTTACATGCCCATCTGTGTTTCAAACATTTCATTATCCATCTTAAGCCATTATCATCTGTCTGTTGGTGACATTCAAAATTCAATAGCAATCTGTTGTGTTCTGGTGGGGAAAAAGCAGCAGGAACCAATCCAGTGAACATTTCCTCAGATTAGGGTTATTCATTTCTTGGAGCTTTACAACCAGAGAGAACAGTATGTTTGAAAAAAAAGAAGAAGAAAAGAAGAAGAAGAAGAAGCACGAGGCAGGGTGCACAGGGAGGGAGGGTAGTGGATGAGAAAAATCCTTAAGTGTAGGTGAAGATTTCAAGCTACCTAGGAAAGAAGAGAAGCTTAAAGAAAAAAAAAAAATGAAGCCAAGAACTTACCCAAGTGTATACAGGAAAAAAAATCAATCCATGCATAGTAATCATTAGGACAAATCCAATTTTGAAAAAATAGTAGCAAAACAATAACTCTTTCTATGTTGTCATTATCCAACAAGGACCTGAAAATATCTCAATCACAGGCTTCGGTGAGGCATGAGAATTGAGCACCCACTGGCATCCCTGTTCACCTGGTGGTGGGTGGGATTCCTGAGATCTCCCTCCCTGCCCCGCTTAAATTAACCATCACATGGCACATGTCTCTGACTGGATAGAACAGCTCAGCCAAATAGCAAATGGCGGCAATGTTCTTGTATCAACCGCACAGGAGATGTCGCCCTACAAGGAAGGCTGCCCAGCATAAGGCCCTTTCCCTTACTGTGGTGATGGAGAATCATTTTTGTATTTGCATCTTTGGTAGAGAGGATCTATTTCTTCCTCCTCCCCTCTGCTAAGCACGCTTACTGCACATAGACACTCACACGTGTACCTATGATGTTCTCCCTCAGAAAGAGGGGAAGTGGGCAAAAGGGTAGAAACAGAAGAAAAATCTACTTTAAGGTAAATAAAAGGTACGAGTTTTGCAGTTTAGTATTTTAGAAGGTGGGGGGTTGATCTGTAAGACTGTATCAGTTTGCAGCAGCTCAATTCCAAACATTCAAGATATCTTATTCCATTCTGAGATAGATTTTGATATCTTTTTCTTTCAAAATTATAGCAATTTGTACATGGGGTCAGTGGTAGATTATTAAATGTCTTTAAGGGCCATAAACAAAGTCGTGAGTCTCTTAGGTAACAATTTTGTGTGTGAAACCATTCTAGGCTTCTGAAAATGGGAATACAGCCATTTCTTCATCAGCCATTTCTTCGCCCAATAAAACTTTCTTATTAAAATAGCAATGTTTTTCTAAAGACCTTAAAAATACATAAAAAAACCCTCATGTATTATTTATTGTAGGGACCATCATCAAAGTTCTGTTCCCAAAACAGATCCTCCAATATTTTCACAGTACAAAAAGTGTGACAGTATTACAGGACAGAGATAAATGCTATCCTGATTAAACAACAAGAATTGCAAAAATGGAATTACTAACAAATATAGACCACTCAGGTCACTGTTAAAAACCTTGATGGGATTTACCCTATTTTAAAATAATTACATATTTTTTCTTTTAGTTATTATGTAATACTATAAGGGATGTCCAATTAAAAAAATAGTATGTAATCAAAAAGGACAGAAACCTACAAGTTAGCTTTATTTAAAGTTTAGTGTATGAATTTTTTAAATGTCTTGTCAGGTCTAAAGTAGTGTTCTTAGTACAAACCAGCAAAAATTATTCAGAAGGGAATTCCTTCAAATAAGGCCTTATCTGCTTGGGGAGTATATACTAGAATAAGTTCCAAGTATCCAAACTACTCAGTAGCCAAACATAATTATATACCAACAAAATAATTCCATCTAAAAGATAGGATTCTAAAACATGAAACCTCGTAACAGGTTGTTCAAATACATTTCTACGTACACTTAAGATGAGAGTAAAGTAAAATTCAGAAATTTTGCCTGAGTTATTTAAATGGAAGGCAACACAACATTGTAAAATGATTATAAATCAATAAAAAATGTTAAAAAAAATAAATGGAAGGCAACAAATTATAAGCCGTAAATATGCTTTAAACAGAAAATATCATACCTTGATTTTAAAAAATTATATATTGACTAGTCTCTGTGGAGTCCACTACAGATTTTGAAGTAAAAACTGCATACAATTAAGCACAATTAACTGTCGAATTCTGGAAGCATCCCTGGCTAGATTTTAAAAATCCAAATCCAAAGCCCCAGCAACTTGGGCAGTGTTCAGTGGACAGGTTGCATCTTTCCTAGTGAATATCTTCCATATAATCATATTGTTTAAAATTGAATTTGTCTGACACAGCCATCCTCCCCTATGCTTTAAATCTAAAGACTAATTTTTAAGGAAAATATGAAGGTCTGTTTTTGATCATCCTTCGTTAGGTTGTACAGAGCTTTCAAATCAGACACCTTACATATAAGTATAAAATATCAGGAGAAAGGACAAGGTCAAGCCCTGCCCAAGTGAACAGAGGAAGAAAAGATATGATCCAATTTTTTTTTGCTAAGTGTTACTGCATTCAAATACTACTTTCCCTTACTCTGTGCACTAGTCCTTCCCACTAGCCCATCTGTGAAACTAGAGTGGTTGTCTAATTGTCTTTGAAAAACCAAAACAAAACAACTTAGATAGCTGTTAGTTACAGCCACTTGGATTGCTACAGATGTTAGCTGGCTGTGTCTAACTTGGATAGTAACTTGGCTGTGTCTCAGTTGACCTCCAGTGGTGACCCAGGTCGTGTCACCGACTGTGCAGTGACATCAACGGTCTCCCATCTGGCAACCCTCCCAACACAGACGACGTGGGGAAAGCGACTTTCCTCTGTTACGGGTGAAAGAGAAATGAATGTGGGCCCAGAGACTCTACCACTGGTTTTAAAAATATTAAAATTACAGAAGATATGATTCACCTAGCTGGTCAGAGCATTCCAGTAAGGTCAAAGAGGCAACTGAGTTACTGGCTCCATACTGGTTGGGTTCAGTCATAAAAGTGGTAAAAGTTCCTAATTCTGAGGTTCTAGAAGTCATATTACATACAGACAGATAGATAATTCATATTTAATACTTATGTGTATGTATTTTTATCTAGGTCAAACTATTAGACCCTTTGCACAAAGCCATCCCAAACCTACCCATTTTGATTGGAAAGCCACTTAAATGTTTGAAACACCAACCTTGTTATCTTACAAAGGGCTGCCTTTAAAGTCACTTTTTTAGGTTAAGGCACATCTCCTAAAAAGATCAGTTAAAATATAAATGTTATGTGAGTAATGTAAGAAATTAGCCCATTAACATCTACTGAATGTTCTAGTACAGATTATTTTTTCTCAAATTAGTTAGCTGTCACCTAAAGGAAAGAGAGAGAGAAAAAAAAGAGTCTGAAAGAATGAAATACAGGATACAGAAGCCTGGTCCACTAAAAAAAGCAGCTGTGAGGGCATGAACGAAAGGCTAACTTCATAAACCCTGTGGATGTAATCTTGCTTTTGTTTGTAATAAACCCCTATGTCACGGGAAATGATGAGCACCTGTCTGTCATCTGGGTCATTGGAGTTACCTAGAGCAGAGGAAAGGTGTCGCTATTCTTGTCCCATTGTTGTTACAGTCTGGAAGGCAGAGAACACATACTGTAGGGCTGGATGGTGGTAAGAAAGAAAATGCCAGGTAAAGAAGAGTGAGCCTTGCCTCCCTAATACAGAGCATGTAGGTAGGGATGCTGGGGGACAAAAAAACACATAGGAACAATATCTGTAGCTTCTGGAAACTGAAATGCTACCTCAAAGCGCTGTAACAGATACATCACTGTTGCTAGGATAAACTTATTCTGCCTAAGAGACTAATAGGCAAATCTAGAAATAATGATTTTGAGTTTCTAGAGTATAGCCCTCAACAGCAAACACTAAAAAGGTCAGGTGAAGTAATTATAAGGAATTAAGTCCACAGGTTGGCCAAAGAGAAAAAAGGCAGGTTTTGAGAGACGTACTATTAATTTCCATACAATAATTATAACAGCAGCTATTATGTTTATAGTAGTACCAGGCACCAAGTGCTTCACCTGTAAAAATTTATTAAGTCCTCAAACAACCCTATGAGGTAGGTTCTATTAATATCACCAGCCACAGGTTTTCAAATGAAAAAGGAGACTGAGAGAGGTGAAGAAACCAGCAGGAGGCCACCCAGGGCATAAGTGGCAGGGCCAGGGTTCAGATCCAGACAGCTTGGCACCAGAGTCCCTGCTCTTGGCCTCGGCAGACATTCCTGACAGGCCACGAAGAAACAGGGAGAGGAAGTGAATGTAGACAGAGAAGAAAGAAAGGATCATCAAAAGCATATATAAAGATAGGCAGAAACAAAATGGATGTGTGAATAATGAAGTAAATAACCCTCTCCACCAGCCAAAAGAAATTTTTTGGTTGTTTTCTGTTTTTATCACAGGTTGCAAAATACTGAATCAAAAAGCTGTGGACTAGTTTCACTGGAAGTACCACTGAGGCGTTATCCATCACTGATCACCATTTCCTGCTGTCCTGGTATTTACTAGCTATGCTCCATTGCTGTCTCTTCGATGACAAAATGCCATCAATATTGTCAGTATAACTAACGAAGTCCACATTTATAATCTGAAGTCCTAGAGTGAGCTTTTGGTTTTAAGAAATCTTAAACTGTAAATTTAATTGTGGAGATGCCCACTGTGCAAGGTACACAGAGATGATGACATTATTGTAAATTTCTACCATCCCCGTTGATAGTTTTCATATACACTCTTCCCTTTACCTTCCCATCCAAATTCAATACATCATCTGCTTGGGGTATTAAGATCTGTACCCAATGCCACATTCAGGAAAGAAGCTGGCCCTCTGGGGCACCAAAAGGCTATCAGAATGTATCGATTTTATAAGCACCACCGATGAGGTTAGCGTAGTACTGGTGAGTAGCAATGAGGGGCAACAGAATACAGTTCTGATGAGCCATACCTAGCTCCTTCTGTATGCTGTCAGGGACTCCTGTAATAGTCTTTCTCCTTTTGACTTTCTTCGGTCGTCTTACCAGAGTGTCTGTGTAAATTAGAGACCGCCGAAGGCTGGCCTGGCGATCGAAATTCTCCCCTAATGTAGAGTAGCAGAACAAGCAAAGCAATGTTATTCTCAAGCAAGCTGACACCATGCACTTTCTTCCAGCAGCTCGTTGTAAAATGATAAGAAGGTATTAATAATGATGTTAGCCAGTCAAACGATGATGAATGAATGCTGAAGGGCAAAAAAGGAAGGAAAGCACATTATCGTCATAAGGCTGTTTTCCAATTTCTCTGCATGTGTGTCCTTCCAAAGGAAGCACCTGGAGCTCATTTTCAAATGAGCTGAAGTGGCAAATGCAAACTGGTGACTAACACGCTGGGAGAGTGATTTTACGTAATTTAAAAATGGATCCTTTTGGAAATGTTTCACAAAGGTCTTCTGGTCACCAAAATCACGCTTTGTATCAGCGTGTATGCAGTGCCGTCAGTGAATATATTTGATTCATCCGGTCATCTCCAGAGATGTAATGCCTTGTCCTATGGGATGAAACAAATAATCAAGAATTCATTGCATGAAGAGCTCTTTCTTCAGTCAAGGAGGCTGATAATTTGGATAGACTGTGGTAGTTGCTATGGTGTGAGATACAACGATCATGAAAAAGGAAAAGCCTTATAATGATAAAGTACTTTTATCACAATGAGACCCAGTAGCACTGCTGTTGTTAAAGCTGAACTGCTTCTCGTTGCTTTGTAATCACTTTTTAAAGCTGATCTGAATTCAGACATTTCAGGTAATGTTGCAATCAAACCGAGAATACCACATCCACAGGGCTTTTTGTTTCTTTCTAGTGTATAAGCTGTGTGATTAACACACCATGAGAAACCATAAAATAATAACGTATTGGTTATTGACTGGTCTGCTTTAAATTACTTGCCAGTTTAGTTAAAGAACGTTTTATAGCATCGACCTTGTTAAATGGTTCTTCTCCTCCAAAAGAGATTTTAAAAATACATACATACACACAAAATACATACTTTTATGTTGTAAGAAAAGTATAAAAATTATTTATTCTTTTTAGCAATATTAACACACATTCAAAGTGGGTATATTGTGAACAGTGTATCTTCTATTTTAATAGGGAAAATTGTGACTAGAACCGATAAGGCTCTAACCAAAAACAGGAGAAAAGTGCTGAATGATCAAAACACATTTCACCTACAAAGCAACAAACTTAAATAAATGCTTGCCAGCTTTTAAATGCTTGCAACTTTGTTCCTAATGGAGAAAAACATAAATGATTTAGAGAAGACACTGAAACACCAGAAGGTACCATCACTGTGACAAAGGGGTCACCATGTACAACAGCATACATGGCTCTTATAAGGGGCAAGTCAGGACTTCAATGGTCTGTTAGTTCCCTGTAGCAGAGGAGAAACATTTTCTTGTATCAAGCCATCAAGAATGGACAAAATATTAATAGACAGTTGCATTTAGTCTTCAGTTTTGCTTTCTAAACAAAAACAAAAGATAAACCACCCAACCTCCAAGGAAATTAAGAAACAAACCGTGAGGATGGACAACTAAGAAACACACCACTAGTGGTGCCGATCTTTCCATCCTGCACTGTGACCTAGAAGGACTGTCACCCCTGTCGGACTATATGTTTTTGGAGGGTAGGGATCATGATCATGTACCTTAGTGTCACCTGTGGCATGCAGCTCAATGCTTGACACAAAGCAGTTATTCAGTAAATATCTATTGAATTGAGAGGAACTGAATTATTCCCCTGCATTGAAAAGTGGCATTAGTCAGTCATGGTTACTACTAAGAAATCCATTTAGCTAGCTCAAACATCAGTACAAAGGCAGTCTGTAAGAACTGTTAAAGTATGTTTACTCTTTCTATTTATCTTCCAGGTGGAAGAGTTGTTATCCCACATGACAGATTATGGAATATACTCATATTTACATTTTATATTAAACGTTTTTTCCTCTCCAACTCTGAGAACATGGTAAGTCCCCACAGGACTATGACTAAAGGGATTAACTCCATTTTCAAGCCAGTGGCTCATTGTGCTAATGTTCTACCTCTATGCCTGGTGAGCATGTCTCTGGATTTGAAATAATATATTCATCAGAATTCTTCCCCCTGCCAAACTGTACTGAAAACCAGAGGACCAGTGTTCATTCAAATACATGAGCACATGACAATGCCCTACAGGAAGCTGCGCTGTTATGTCGAAAGGTCTTCTAGGGCTTTAGAAACGTGTCATTTAAAGAGCAGGAAACGGTATAACCTATGTCAGTTCAACCACTAAAAGTAAACATTTTAATTTAATGCCTCTTTATACCAGAATATTAGAAAAAGTACTTCTTTATGAAATATACGTGTGTATATGTCAACACACAGATCCAGAAAATGGATCAATAAATATGAGGTTAGGTATTAGATTTGCTTTCTACATGTCTGAAAATGTTAATCACTCAATTAAAAGTAAATTGCACTTTGTCATAACTTATATTGCTCATTTCTTTATTGTCATTCACCCTCTCTGTGTGGCATTTTCAAGATCTCCTTTTAAACTCCATGTAATTCATATCCACTTAGTCATCAAACAGGAGAGAATGAAGCTCGAAGAGACTGACGCTGTCTGCTGTTGTGACAATGAATTTCACTGCAAATTATTCTTTATTCCTAAAGCTCTAGTTACTCTGCTTTAAATTGCCTAATCTCATGATAAGGCATTTTACCCTAATTCCATTAAAGACTGTCACATTTCATAGCATGATCTTCTTATCTTACAATATTATTTCAGAGGCATTTAATCATATATAATGTAATTACATTTCTACTGCATTTAATCAATCAAGTCATCTAATGCATTTTCTTGCAGAAAATATGCACCCCTGTAGTTCACTGAGCATTAAGTCTTAAACTTTATTCTGTAACATAGCTACTTAGAAAAAGAATCTTTAAAAAAAACATGAGAATCACATTCAGAAAAATCAACAGTGTTATTTGCAAAGAAAATAGAATAAAATGCCATGCTATTTCTTTAAGGCTTAATTATCAGAAATGTGGGGGAAATGTACATGGAATTTAAAATAATTCATGTACATACTTATTAAATTTCTTCAGGAATTCAAAATAGAGTTTTAAGTGTAATTTTCAAATATCCTGTAAGGTTTTTAAAAAGTCTTCATTAACTACGCAAATGTTTTTAGTCCCTTACAAGTTTCCCAGTGCCATGGCAGAAAGCTTTCTAAACAGCAGCCAAGAGCAATAGCCTAAGAAACATAGCAAAGGTGCTGTGGGTTTTCATCCTAATTTTTTATGAAAACTTATTTTTACTGATCACCTGATTTTTTGGGTTTTTTTGGTTTCAGCCCTATAGGCCATGCTTTGTATGGGCTGATTATCAGTCATAACTATCATCATCTATTTCTCTTGAACACACAGTCTAATGGCAGAAGCTATTAACTCTCTACACATCTATTTTGCATTTTGTACACTCCCTGAACCACTGACCTATCTTCTCTGCAGGCTATGGAAGCAGAACATTTTTGCTCTCTCAACAGCTCTTCTAAGTTTGTGAAATATTGTCTTTGAGCTTTAATTATCATAAATATAATATTCTGAATATAATATTCTGAAAGAACCTGAGTTTCACATTGGGCAATTAGTAATCATATTCCAGCTTAATGTAACATGTTCTAAAATTTTTATACTCAGAAGGAACGGACTATTATTTGATACTTGCAGAATTCAATTTATGGAGATTAAGATGTAATTTTACTGCCCTATCACATTTTTAAAAAGATATAGTTATTATTAATTCACTTGGTATTTTTATTTCCAGTAATTTCTCCCCTTTTCTACTTGAGAAAACAAGAAGGTAAGAAAATCTATCATTCAGAAATATCACAAAACTGTTACTTCTTCTCTTCTATAAATATGAGTTAAAATAGACTTTTAGAAGGAAAACCTAATATTTTCTTATCCAAGATCACATCTAGAGAATGTTCCCATACAGCCAAAATATTTCAAAAAGGCAATTCAATTAAAAAAGAGACACTTTTGATGAATAGCTGGACCACTGACATCACCCTTTGGTGATGCAGTCTTCTAATCTAAAAGCAACAGCTATTTGACATGCACACGCACACATATATATGTTTCAGTATTCTCTTCATTAAGCAAAGAACAGGAAGTCAGACCACAGCTATTTCCCTCTGATGTATAAACGACATGCTAAGAGCACATAACAAAAAACCACAGTCACTCTCCCAGGACATTTTGAACCTGTCTGCAGAGCAAAGCATACCGGTTATATTAATAGGAACCACATCAGCCTGGACTGTTTGGGCCTGCTGTCGCATCTTCTCTTCTGGTGTTGGCAAGGGAAGTGACTTGGTCCAGTTGGTTTGAGTATTAAGGTCAGAGAAGTCACTTGAGGTTGGCGTTTTAGGTCTCCTGGTGGAAATAAGTCTTTCCTCTTCCGACGAAGAGACAGAACACTGCAGGGGAAAAAAGTAAGAGAAAGTCATAGTGTGTAAATGCTGGCAGAAACATTTAAAAATATGTTTCGGTTTTTTTTAATTAAAATGATTTGAAGCAAGTTTAAAAAAAATTGATCACATTTAGGAACAGAAGCAATGGTTTGCAAGAGAACTAACTGCTCATCATCTTGAGTGTGACCCGTAATATATGTGATTCACAGAGGCCTTAGTCTCTGAGCCATGAGGACTGCTAAAGGTTTTGCTGACCCACAAAAATCTTTTAAGTTCTTCTTCCTTTTTCTATATTTACTATGATCAGAAAGCTTATGGATTTAGTTTAACATTAGACACCCAGAGAAACACCATGGGTTTGGCCATCAGTTTCTATTTTTATTAAGATTTAGTTTCGCTCAAAGTAATTTCCAGCTTCAATCTCCTTTCCTTTAGGCTCTGACCTCAAGGAACATTTTGAAAATGACAGAGCTATTGTTGTTCAACTATTTGTGCTCTTCTGAAACCATTTATATGGAAAAAAAATCAGTGTGAAATTGTTAAATTATGAGAAGCTGACTGAAGCGCTGCTCCAAGCCTTATCAGAATCCCATGAAAACATTTCTAGCAGTGTCTGTTTTGATACAGATTAACATCCTAACTGGGGAGCACTCTTCAATTCTTTTCTTCCCATACCATCTTAAACAGCGCAAGGAAGAAGGTTGTTTGGGCAAGCATTTTATGATGAACTTCACCATGGCTTTACGGCAGCTGGTTCTATGATGAGGAAAACTCCAAGAAATCAAAAGAAATGCACTGGTTTCAGGAAAAACAACAAAAAAGGCTAAATGACTTTTGTTGGGAAATGACAGTTTATAATAAACAGAGAGGAATTGCTCTTCAAGTCAAAAGCATTTAAACTACCACCTAAGGTGTTTAAGACAAGTTTAACTTGAGAATGAAAAGTCGATAAACCTTCTGAAGAGGATACCTGTGTAACTAGCACCCAGGTTAGTTCAACAACCCCCAACCACACACCCCTCAAAAGGGTAACTGCTGCCCTGACTTCTAACATCACAACTTCATTTGTCTGTATTTGGATTTCCTCTAAGGGGCATCATACTGTATTTTCTTTTACTTCTTTCATTCAACATTATGCTTGTGAAGATTTATCTATTGCTAAAAAACAGGTGTCAATGTCTTCCTGGATTTAATGCAAGTTTCTAAAAGGACATTAGTAAGACATCTACAGAAATGCACCAGTAAGATATCTCAAACACTTTCATCACTATTTACTGCTATTACCCTTCCTGAAGCTGAGTCCAAAGCTGAGTCTGAAGCTCAGTCCAAAGGCCTGAGTCTATTCACTATATACTTGACAGTTACATGACCTTGGAGCTATTCCTAAACATTGGTGTTTCCTTGGCTGTAAAATAGGGCTATACTCCCTACCTTCCACATCCTACTCTTGAACTTAATGAGATGACAGTTGTCAAAATGTCTACAACTATTAAACGTCACCGATGTGAAAGTGTTGATCACATAAAATGCGACTTCAGGAAAACAGAATTGTGAATTGCCAAGTACCCATTTTTTTTCTTTTATTGCAAGAAGATTAACAAAAATAGAAGCATTGCAGAAATAAAAACATAAAATAAATCATATAACTAGACATCTCAATATTTTAGACTTTATATTATTAGTACATAAAATGTGTAAAATGGTAATCTAGTTTCACTGCCACCTAAGGAAAATGTGAAATGTTTGTAATTAAACTGACAAATAAATAGACTCAATTCAGAAGAAGCATATGCTACTGACATCCTATTATGATCCTAAATTGCATTGTATCCATTCATGTTTGATCTGACACTGGTTAAAGTGGTCACAATCCCTATAGATCCCTGAAGGACAAGCAAAGGAATTTTTGAGTCAGCAACAGCTGCTAAGCCATACTGATGTAAATCAATTATTTCCACCCTTTCTGCAGTTGTAACACTTGCATGAGACTTGATTTATAATACATATTATCTACCCTCATGCTGAAGATACACACACACACAAATTAAAATTTATTTTATTTGAGAATTTCATGACAGTATGTGTCAAGGTCACATGCCTGAAGTTGAATCTCAGCCTAGTGAGTTAGTAGGTTACTCTAATTCCCGATGTATACACATAGAAATAATTTTTCAGGCAATCTTGAAATGTAGCACAAATTTCAAAGGCCATACAAAGCAATTCCTAACCAAAAAAGTTTAAAAGAAAAGTAAAGCTTCAGCTTGATGGAGAATAAATAGCAGGGCGACACCCTCAGGGAGGGTTCCCTTTTCCGTGTGACGTCTGCAGAGGGAGACGACAAAGCACTGTTCTATGGTCTGTATCCATCTCAGTGGTGCTCATCAGCCCTTGTAACCTACTTAGCTTCTAGTTAACTGGGAGTGTCAGAATCGATAACCGTCATAATGAAACAGTGCTTCAGCTTAGCCTTGTTGCCACGGGACAATCACCAGGGATTGCTCCAGTATGACAACTGACAATGGTAATCTATTTTATAAAGTGCTCCCTTTATTTGCAAGACAATTTCTCAGACAAGCAGGGCACAGATAAAGTTATACACAAATGGGACTGTTATACAGTGCCACAATCTGCTAAAATTTTGTTTTAAAGTACAGGATGGTATGACTTCCAGAATGATCTGACTCCCATCCCTCTCAGTATTTATAAATACAGCCAGGGCAGAGGGAATAACCTCATGCATCTCAGTGGCAGAACATATCAAAATTACTCCATTAAGATGGATACTCCAATGCTCTGGATTTTTATGTTAGCCTCTTAACTGGTCTCCATGCTTCTGACCTTGTTGTCTACCCTTCCCTCCCTCCATTAATAGTCTACTGTTCAACAAAGAAGCCAGAGGGATTCTTTTAAAATATAAGTCAGATCATGTTACTCCTCTGCACCCTTACCATGACTTACAAGACCCTACATGACCTATGAATGTCCACTGCTATCTCTGACCTCATCACCTATCATTCTATTCCTTATTTATTCTACTCCAGCCACACCATTCTCCATCCAGTCCCTTGCACAAACCATGCACACTCCTGCCTCAGGGCCTTTGCACTTGCTGCTCCCACCACCTGAAATGCTCTTCCCTTAGACATCGTCACAGATAGCACTTTCTTATTCTTCAGGTGTTTAGTCAAGAGTCCTCTTGTTGAGGCCTCACCTGTTCACCCTACCTAAAATTTCAACTCCTCCCCAATATTTTATATTCCCTTCTCTACTTTCTTTTTCCTATTTAGTACATATAACTAGTATATATATTTTAGTTATTTATCTTGTTTTCTCTCCCATGAGAATGTAAGTTCCAGGAGAACTACATAGAGAGCTATTTCATAATTTTAGCTAAAAAGGGGTCACCATTTAGTAACTGATTGCTCAGTGCCTTGCCCTGGGTCACAAGCTTTATAGGAATTGGTACCTCATTTAATCTTCACATTAGCTTCATTTTATGAATAAGGAAATGGAGTAAAGCAACTTTACTTTCGGAAAGTTCACAAGTGGGCAACTGGGATTAGAACCCACAGCTGACCCCAAAGCCTCTGCTGTTAAATGGTATAAAATAACAACTTGGCAATATCTTCAATAAGTTACTAAGTTTTCCAATCTGAAAACAAAATCTCCATTTATATCTCTAAGTAAGAGCAAAACCTTTAGAAAATCTACAATAAAGTCATCAGTGTGGTGTAGTGGATGGAACAGTATACTCTGGAGTGAAAAAACAAGAAGTGTCAGCATCCTGGTTCTGTCATTTACCAGCTGGACATTTTGAGCAACTCAAGCTAACCCTAACTTAAATAGTATTATGTTAATGGATCTCTTAATATAGGGTGAATTATTTTTTTCAAATATTGAGTTTAAAGTTGCCTTGCTTTCAGAACTTCAGTGTAGTTTTTAAACCTGTAAACTGGTCAAGAGTGTTCATTAACACCCCATATGCTTGTCCTGGAAGGAATGGACAGTCACAAATGCGACTTAAGAGACCACGATTCCTTGTGTCAAATCACTTAATGTAGAAAGAGAGATCACCTGCCACACCAGCAGTTGTCTTGTGGATTTTGGATGCTAGAAGACCTGCATTTCAGACACTACTAGGTCCTGTCTGGAAATCAGACAAGCTCCCACCAGATGGACTGCGGGGCCTGAAACATGGTCTCTTTGGCAGACAGCCAAGTTACCAAAGAGTGGGTTTAACTGTGAAATACATTTGCTCAGGCTGTTTTTTAAAATTTGCTATGCTTTAAAAAATTAGAAAACCTAATTACAGCCAGAGCTAAACTTGGCATTCATTTACCAATTATTACATAAAAATAGATACAGAACAGGTGAAACTATATAGAGCACCATTCACAAGGAAATCCCCATACATTCCAGTGCTTTTTACAGGACACTTACTTAGTCTGTGGTGTTTTTCTCTCAAGAATTAAGACTCTCATGGGTTGACTCTTGTTTTTTAAAGATTCTAGATAAGTTTCATAAGGTTCCAAAACTTTTGCAGTCTTTTCTGACTATACACTCCTTCTACCTTTATTATACTTAGACAAGAGAGATACTGACTTAATTCTGTTCTCTCCTTAATCCTTTTTTCTCTCTGAACCCAACCACCACCACAAGAACTAGGGGTGGTGGTTTTTACATCCACATTGTTCAATAATTTCACCTTTTCCTTCTCTCCTATTCAGTGTATTACCAACAACCTAGCCTCTTCATCAAGGGCTCTAAACTTTCTTACCACACATTGAATTTTAAAAATTTTTGGACGTAAATGATCACATATGAAGTGAACATAAATGTTCAAAGTGATTATTTAATTTCTTATTTTTAATGATATTTTTATTACAATAAATCATATATACAAAGTACATAACATAACATAATGAATATTTAAGAACCCACTACTCAACCCACGACTTAAAAGATTATCAATAATTGCATCTCCCTCCATACTCTTCCCTGCTTCCGCTGAGGTAACCACTCTCCTGAATTTCATGTTAATAATTCCCTTACTTTTTGTTATATGTGTGTATAAATATGTCTAAATTACATATTTAACTTGCTTTGTCTTTATAAAAATGCTACTATTCTCTTTCTAGTGTTATTTACTTACCGTTATGTTTCTAAGACACATCCATGTTGTTGTGTGAGCCTATAATTAATCCGTTTCACTGAAGCATACATTCCATTCCAATACATTCATTTATCCACTTTTTTATTGATGGATGATGGGTTGAAAAAGATGTTCTTTCTATGATCTCAACAATTCAAAACTCCCCTAAGAGACTGGGTAGGAGGAAGGCGCTGTAGCTAAGGCTCAATTCCCCATACACTCACTGTTGGAGAGAAAACTGGGGCGCTGGAATCGCAGATCTGGATTTAAATCCTAGCTCACTTTTTGTGGTGATTGGTGTGTTCACCATTTTTCTTGATTGTGGTGATGGTCCCATGTCTATCTACTTGTATGTCAAAACTTTAAATATGTGTAGTTTACTTAATGTAAATTATACCTCATAATGCTCTTTTGAAAAAGAGACAGCAAGCTCAGTTTCAGGATTTAAAAGCCATGTGATCTTAAGCAAGTGATATAATCTCTCCAAGATACACCTGTGACCTGGGCACAATCCAAGCGACTCACAGAGAGCACTGAGCCCAGCCTCTGGCCCCTGAGCTTTTCCAGGTGCCGGGTGGTTGGCACCATGCTGGGACTACAGAGATCAACATAGTGGGATGCTATCTCTCCACCTAGAAGGGAAGGCAGGCAGGAAGACAGGCTCTTTCAGTGTCACGGGATGTATACAACAAGAGAAACTGTAACAAGTTACTAGAGCCACCCTCACTGTCTGAATGCACAAAGGCCTGGAAATGACAAGACCCCAATCTTCTCACCTTGCCTGCAAGAGTAGAGTAACAAGCGCCACAAATCACAGAGCAGCGAGCACAGGGAGCCACTACTAACTTCTGTGTGTTTCCACTGTGTCCTGAAATTACTCACCTGGAGAGACCCAGTAAGAAATGACTGGGTCATTTATGAGTCATCATAAATGTTTTCTAGACTGAAAGCTACCCTAGGCCAGGGGCTCTGTCTGATACTGAGACTAAGCAGGACTTATATGGCTTTTTTTTTTAAAAATAGCATGAATGAATGAATACCAGGTAAGTCAAAGTCAGAATGAAAAATGGCAACAGCAGGCATCCTGTGAAGGAATTTGGGTAATTTAGCAATCTTGCCCTTTTATTTCACCAATATGGTGCAATGAAAATAAATGAACTAGAAGGTGAGAAGTTCTGTGTTCATGTCCTCCCTGGTGCATTCTGGCTCTGTGATCTTGGGAAAGTAATTTCATGTATCCGAGTCTCAGTTTCCAGATCGTTAGAATGATAGTAATAATTATTACAATATGTATTTCATGGGAATCCTTGTGAGAATGAGACATAATTTGTGAGAAAGTCCTAAAGTGTTTTACTATTATTATAAAATTAGTATCAGTATGACCACTGGTAGTTCTACACGTAGATAATCTATGAAGACATAACAATTAGAAAAATTTTAGTAATTGCTGAAACCTCTCAAATTCATTGCCTTAGGCAGGAAATTCTATGTGGGTGGAATAAAAGACCTAGAATGATTGGAAGAGTGGCTAAATTTTCATAAAACCAGACACTGCATTGAGTTAACTTCTTTGAAGCCTGGTTTGAAAAACCAAGCAGTTTAAAAAAACACTAGTCATCATCATTTGAGCCTCCGCTATACTCCAGGCAGCACATTAAGAATGTTACAAATATCACTTCACTTCAGCCTCACAACCATCCTCAAGGTGGGTAAGGTAATCATGCAATTTATTATCAAAACAGGAGCACCTCTGACAGTGAAAGGGGTGCTTTAAATAATTACACAGGATAGCGGCTGTAAACCAGGACTGTCTTGAGCCAGGCCAGAGCATGTGGTTTATAATTCTTTATAGTTGAGGAAACTGAAGCTCACAGAGGGAAGCAATTTACCCAAGGCCACCAGCTTGACAGGTGGAAAGGCTGCCCCAGACCGGTGCTCTCAAACATCACGTTCTACAAGCCTCCTACACCTGTAATTCTAGAGGAAGGCTACTGTCCTTCTGTCATGTTAAAAGTCCTCCTTCGATTTAAATATCTCTTATCAGGGAAGACTAAAACAGAACCCAATATGCCAGTTCAAAGGAAAACAGAAACTAGAAAAGAAAATTTCAGTTTCTATCAATATCGTTAAAGCCGACCGTTTATTGCCATAATCTCGTCTAATTTACCTGTTTGGGGGTGAATTTTATGCAAGAGATTGAGTAACTCATGACTGACATCCTTTCTGTTGAGACAGTGGGGCCTCTGTGAATGTTTCCCCAATTCAGTGAACAGATCATCAAACGTAACCTCGAACAATGGCAGCTGAAGAGATGGCCTCTCAACTCACAGGAAGTATTTTGTCATCTATAACTGAATTTCCTTCAAATACCTGAATAACCCCTTTGGTAGTCCCTGGTACACACTGAAAGCTGAAAGAACAAAGAAATGTCAAGACCGGAACAATACCAAAGCGATGACTTATTCTTTGTTTTCGCAGTTGAATAGAAAGGTATTTTCTGAGATTTCTGGATCCCTTTGCAGCAGCATTTTCATGCAGCATGTTTAATATTTAGATGATATACATGACATATATAGTTGGAAATATTTCAAGTATTTTTTTTTCTTGCTACACCATATCACTACTTTGAAAGATATATGTGGACATCACTAGCAAAACACCTTTCCTTATACCATAAGCACAAGTCCTACTTGGGAAATGTTTTGCATCAGGAAAATTATTCTGGAATGCTTAGCCAGAATAAATAACTAGAAAAGACATCCCCTAGGTTCTCTGTTCTAATTTATATGTCCTTAGCCTTTGCCTTATTAGCAACTCTCATTTTAGGAAAGCTTTTATCCTAAGCGCAAAATAGATGCTTAATATTTGCTGAATGCAACTAGGTGTTTTCTTCCTAAATAGCTCTTTTGATGTCCAAGCATTTGTTCCTAAGCATTTGTTAACTTACCTGTCCCTTCTACACAGTTCACTGTGCTCCTCACCATAGCCCTTCCTCCACTGGAAATACAAAGTAAGGAGTCTTCCTAGCAGAATTTCCCCTCTTATTTGACCTCTATATACTCCGTATTTAAAATGACCCCAACTGTTAGAGTGACGTTTAAGTGAATGCAGGTAGGGGTCTTGATCTTAATATGGAGACCATAAACTGTCAGCCTGGAGCCCCATGTACAGTTAATGAATTCCCATCTGATCTGAAATGCTATCTTGATCATGCGCTAAATCCCTGAAGAGTTAGATCTATTCCTGGACTTTGTATTCTGTTTTTAACATCCTGTCCTACTGGTCTGTACAGTCAGGTGCCACACTGGAGTGATTTCTGACTCTTCATGTTTTAATACCTGGTCACTGGTTCTCCTTCCTCATTCCTCTTGTATTTTACAGCTTTCCCAGGCAGGAACCTTAGACTCAGCATCTCCAGTCCTCTCCCTCCTCTTCCCATCCCCCCAGATAACACCAAACTAAAACAGAATAATACTACGTAACATTTTTTGGTGTTATTTTTTTAAAATTAACTTGGGCAGAACTTACAGATTTTTGATACTGAGGCCTCTAATCTAAGAGCATGGTATGTCTTTTCATTTATTCAAATCTTAGTTCTATTCTTCAACAGTATTTTAAAGTTTTTTCATATAGATCTTGTATTTTTCTTATTAAATGTACCTCTAGTTACTTTGTCTGCTATATCTATTTTAAAAAGATTTTTTTTTTCTATGTAAATTGGTACAGCCACTATGGAAAACAGTATGGAGATTCCTTTAAAAACTAAAAATAGAGTTACCACATGATCTAGCAATCCCACTCCTGGGCACATATCTAGAGAAAACTCTAATTTGAAAAGGTACATGCACTCCAATGTTCATAGCAGCACTATTTACAATAGCCAAGACATGGAAGCAACCTAAATGGCATTGACATCTGAATGGATAAATAAATTGTGATGTGTGTATATATAGATGTATATATACACACACACACACACAATGGAATACTAGTCAGCCATAAAAAGAATAAAATAATGCCATTTGCAGCAACATGGTTGGACCTAGAGATTATTATACTAAGTGAAGTAAGTCAGAAAGAGGAAGACAAATATCATATGATATCACACATGGAATCTAAAATGTGATAAAAATGAGCTTATTTACAAAACAGAAACAGACTCATAGACGTTGAAAACAAACTTATGATTACCAAAGGGGAAAGGGGGTGGAAGAGGGATAAATTAGGAGTTTGGGACTAGCAGATACAAACTACCATATATAAAATAAACAACATCCTACTGTATAGCACAGAGAACTATATTCAATACCTTATAATAAACCGTAATGGAAAAGAATATGAAAAAGTATATGTGTGTGTGTGTGTGCATGTGTGTGTATCTCAAACTGAATCACTTTGCTGTACACCAGAAACTAACACAACAATGTAAATCAACTACACTTCAATAAAAGAAAAGAAAAATAGATTTTTTCTATTATATCTTCTAACTTGCCTTTGTAGATATGAAAGTTATTGATTTCTATACATTAATTTTATGCCATATATATATATATATATATATATATATATATATATATATACACTATTCTGTCATTAAATTCTGTTATTGATAGCTGTTTTAAACTTTGATTTTACTGGATTCACCAAGAATACAAACTTAGCACAGATGAATGATAACATAATCTCAGTCTTTCCTATTTTGAATTTTTTTATTCTACAGCTTTTCTAATTGTGCTGGCTAGTTCTTCTCATAAAATGTAGTAACAGTGACTGTGAATGTCCATCTTATGCCTCATTGTAAAGAGAACAGTCCATTAAAAATTATGTTGGACTTGATGACAAGGCAGATACATTTCGTTAAGTTATGAGTATCCACTTGTTCCCATATTATTGAGTGTTCTGATCAAGAATGGTTGTTAAATTGTATCAAATACCTTGTCAGTATCTATGGTTTTGATACGATTTTTCTCCTCAAACCAATTAGTACGATTAATGTATGACTGAATTACCTAATACTGAATATCCTTACTTTACTACTGAAATAAATTCAGGTTGATTTTGAAATATTCACCTTGTAATGAGATACTAGATTATATTTGCTAATAAGTTATTTATAATTTCTAATGCCTATATTCATGAGTGAGATTGGCCAGTTCATCTTCTGCTTTGTGCAGTCAGGTTTTAGCATCAGTGTTAAACTAATTTATTATTTTTAAAAATCCTAACTTTTCCTTCTTTTTCTTTGCTCCGGGATAGTTTCAAGCACTGGATAACCTACTCTTTAAAATCTTTAGTAAAACCCTCTTTGTGAAACCATCTGGGCTTGGAGTTCTTTTTCAATTTGGTTCAACTTTTTTTTTTCTTTTACGCATTCATTTTTCTCCAGCTTTGAGATATAATTGACATATAACATTGTGTACGTTTAAGGTATACAATGTGCTAACTTGATAGATGTATGTATTGTGAAACAATTACTACAATAAGGTGAATCAATACCTTCATCACCTCACATAATTACCATTTTTAGGGACCATTTGATGCAGTATTTGATAAAACTTCTCTGTTTTTTTTACATGGAAATCATTCTGTTAAATATTCCCTCTCTAGAAGTCCTAGAGTCAGACTTGACACTTTAAATAAATTAGAAAGGCAGTTTCAACATTAGCTATATATCCTCCATCTAAACAGAAGATGATATATAATTTTTATTCCTAATCATTAAATCTTCTGCTTAAAAAATGTTAGTGATTTCCTATTAATTAGCTACACAACAAAAGCTAACTCTCACTTGGTACTGCCCCTCTGTAATCTTACCTCAACCTTCCTCCCCCACTACTCCAGTTATCACTCTTGGTGAACTTAATACCCCCTGAGCTGTTTCATCTAACACCTGCTCTGGTCCTCACCTCCAACATGCCACAGCCACCATCTCAGGGATATACATGGGACTTAATCATTACATAACGCCTGCATTGAGGTTTTAAAGCTGGTTCAATAATTGGTAATCCTACAGAATTTGCTGAAGATGTGAGAAAACGAAAAAGAATCAGGAATGTGATCAATGGTTTTGACTTAAGCAACTGGTAGAATGGAGTTGTGATTTACCAAGGTGGGGAAAAGCATAAAAGAACCAGGTATTTTGGGGGGAAGAGGGATGCGAGAATCACAAATTTGGATTTGGATAAGTTTGAGATAGCTGTAAGACAGTACGTAGAGATGGTTAGTAAGCAGATAAATGCCTGGATCTGAACTAGAGGTATGCATTTAGAAAATTTCAATACATGGAATTTAAAACCATGGAATTCAATGAAATCGTCCAAAGAGGGAATCTCTTGCTGAGCAGCAGAAGTATCAGGTCTGAGCCCTGCGGTTACACTAACATTTGGGAGAAGAACGTCCAAAAAATGACTGAGAAGCAATGGCTAATGAGGAAGAAGGAAAATCAGGACTGCGTGGTGTCATGAAAGTCACAGAAAGAAAGTATGCTAAGAAGAAAAGAATAATAAACTATGTCAAGTGCTGCTGAGAGCCTGAGTAAGTAAGATGAGGCCTGAGATTAACTGTTAGATCTGGCAAGGGAGAGGGGATGGATGGACTTAACACAAGTAGTTTGAGTAGCATGCTGGGGGTACAAGTTTGTATGGAGGGGGTTCAAAGGACATTGTAAGGAAAAGCAATCTACATAGTTCTTTGGGAAGTTATATTATAAACAAAAACTAGAAAATGTAGCCGAATTTGGAAGAGGATAAAAGGTCAAAGGAGGGTTTCTTCAAGATGAAAGAAAATACAGCATGTTTGGCTAATGATGGTTATGATGCAATAAAGAGAGAAAATGGAGTCGGCAAAAGAGGGAGGGGGAAGTGGCAGTTAAGAAGTCCTTGAGAGGCTGGCATTATTCATTCTGCTGGGAAAATACTGAGTGCCAGGCCCCGATCTAGGCATCTGGGAGGCAGCAGGGCACAAAAGAAGCCAGGACTGTCCACCCACAGTGATGGCAGGAAAGGGTGAGCAGATGTCAGAAGAGACCCAAGCAATCTGATGGGCTTGGGTATGAAAGGACAAGTCTTTTGATTGTCGTTGTTATTTTCAAGGACAGTAACTGAGAGTGAAGTAGAGAAAATGGTGTTTGGAGATTTGAGAAGGTGTGAAGCTGGGAGAGGGGAAGAGTGAAGTTATGAGTTAATGTGGCAGGATTGCTGGGCAGCCCTGGATGTTGGAGGTCCTACATTTATAGTGAGACTGGCTAATATAACCTGGTGTTTTTCTCCAGCCTTGTTTAGCTAATGAGGCTTTAGTGCAGACCAGGGGGAGAGCTGGATCAAACTAGGGGCTAGGATTTCTGTGGAAAACTGGCAGGAGTGAGGGGTCAGCAGAGGTGAATGTGTGTGCAAAGAAGTGAATATAATGGTGGCCCTGGTAACATAAACTGGGAAAGGATGACATCACATGAAAAGGGTAGGGCCAACAGCTTAGAATTCCTCACGGGGTCAAGTAATTTTTGTAATGGGATTCTAGAGGGATTAAGCTGGAAAGATAGTAAAGGGAGTCCCCCTTGACTCTCCTTTTTCTCAAACTTCAGCAAATTCTGTCAGATCCACTTTCAAAATAAACCTAGAATCTCCACCACTGCCCTCCTGGTCCCAGTCCCCATCACCTATCTCCTGCCGGCATTACTGCACTAGCCTATTGACTTGCCTTTCTGCCTCCAGCTTCAACTCTCTATGGTTTTATCTCCATACAGTGCCCACACCAATGGCATTGAATCAGATCATGCTACTTTCTTCCTCATTTCCTCCCCTGCCTCCCCATCTCACCAAGGAATAACAAATCCAAAGTCCTTACCATGGCCAACTAGGTCCTATGTGATCTGGTCCTTGGTTATCTCCTACAGTCATTATTACCTCCCTCTCCTTGCTCACTGCCCGCACTCTGGTCTCTGGCTAGTCCCCCTACAGGATAACGTATTACTCTCCCCAGGCCTCTGCACTTTTCTTTCCTTAGAAAGCTCTTTCCACAGATGCTCACCTGCAGCATCCCTACAGTCCATTCTGAGGTGGCTCTGATGACCATCTGACAGCCCTTCTTGCACAATCAATCTAAAACAGCAGCCTTGTCACTCTAAAAGTCTCCTCATCATTGCTTTACTTTTCTTCATAACACTCATCACCACTTGATATTGTATTTTACTTGTTTGTTTAGCGTTCCCCTCTGATGGCATGGACTTTATCTTTTTCACTCGATGGGTCCTGAGAACCTACAACAATGCTTGACATAGCGGACATGCTGGGTAAACATTTACTGAGTAAATGAATGAATGAACAGGCTGTCCAAAAAGATCTCAGAGAACAACCTTATTCCAGTCCCCACTTTCCAGATAAAGAAAGTAATGCCTTGAAGGCCCAAGTGATGCATCCAAAGAAACACAGCTCATGGCAGAGCTGAGACAAAATCTGTCTCCTGACTCTGAGCATACCACCATCTCTTAACTTTATCTCCTGTCTCCCCTCCGTTCCTCACCATGTACACATCCACTCTTTGGATCTCTTGGTCCTTAGTACATCCTGCCTGTTGCAATAGTCCTACAACTATTCTTCTTATACACCATGTCCTTTGCCAACCCCTCCCCCATTCCCTCACTGCCCAAGTCAGAATTTCTTTTTCAAATGTTACTATATGACAAACACTTATTGTAGCATATAATATATATAAAACTTTTTATTCTGGTGAATTCTCTGTACCAGAGAACTATAAGTTCCTTGAGGGAAGTAGGGATATCTTATTAATCTTTGAATTTTGCAGTATCAGATGCATGCTATATACATTAAACATTTATTCTTCCTGGGGTGTTCCTCTCCAAGACTTCCGCCTGGCTCACTCTTTTAATCCCAGTCACCTCTTTGCCCAGGAAGCCTACCCCCTTTAATTTAAAATTGCGGCCTCTTGTTCTGCTTTATTTTACTCCTGAGCACATGTCACTCATGCAGCATCATTGCTTATTTGTTTTCAGTGTCTCACCATCAAATCAAAGCACCATCAAGGCCAAGGATTTCTTTTACTTGCTTCATTGTTACATTGTCAGCACCTAGAATAGTCCCTGGCACACAGGAGATGCTTAATAACTACTTGTTTTAAAAATGAATTATAATTCTGTGTTTAAAGTAGCTCTGTGTAGGAACACACTGAGGAGGGCCAAAGGAACATGTCAGGGTCCACACGATTACTGTTCTGGATGGACAGCCAGGAAGCATCAGCACATCACTGTGATGTGGTGAGTGGTGGCGAGTGTCACAGAGATTAATAAAGACTTCTGATTCGTGGTGAATATTTACTTAGTCGTAATCGCTGAGTAAATGATTCTAGAACAAACGAGCCAGCTAAGCAGGCCTATCATGCACTAAACACTGCGTGGGGTGCAAATGAATAACCCTCACTCTGATCTGAAGGTACTTGAACACCAGGTAAGGTGAGGGACCCGTAGGAAGTGGGAGCAAAAGCACAGGACGTACAAAGGTAGCTTCCATACTAAATTCAGAAACTTTGTCACTGAAATTTTCCTCACTCATGCCAATAAGAGAAGAGTAGGTTATTAGAATTATAGACCAGATCAATTTTGAAATAGCTGCTTTTCCTATTGTAATAAAAAGACCTTTGTATAGCTCTTTCTCAACTTACGATAAGGTTTTCTCTGATAAATCCATCATAAGTTGAAAACGCTGTAAGTTGAAAATGCATTTAATACACTAACCTAGCAAACATAGCTTAGCCCAGCCTACCTTAAACATGCTCAGAACACTTAACATTAGGCCTACAGTTAGTAAAATCATCTACCAGAAAGCCTATTTTATAATAAAGTGTTTAATAGCTCATGTAACTGATTGAATACTGTACTGAAATCAATACACTGATTGTATCCCTTTAGTGAATTCTTTGGATCCCTGAACTTAACTTTCTTTAGAATAATTTTAGACTTAGAGAAACATTGCAAAGACAGTACTGAGACTTCCTTGTGTACCCTTCACCCAGTGTTCCCTAACGTTGACATACTACATAATCACGATGTATTTGCCAAAACCAAGAAATTAACGCAGGATAATACTATTAACTAAATAACTGACTTCAGGCTGATCTCACCAATTATTCCAATTTATATCCTTTTTCTGTTCTGGGATCCAAATCCAGGATCCCATGCTGAATTTAGAAGCCTTACCTTTTGATCTGTTTCTTCATCCTCGTCTTGATAATCATCACAGAGTGGACCGGAGCTGGCTGCAAAGGTGGGTCCCTGGGAGTAGTACTGAGAACTCCGGTAGCCATCCCGCCGCAACTTATCACATTCTGCAGAGGGTACGGGACAGAGGGCATTAAGAACCAGAATTTGCTTTCTCCTCTTTATTTATCTTTTCTAGTAATACTTCTCTAGGCATAATAAGATTCCAAAATAATAATAATAATAATTAATAATAATAAATGATAAAAAAGGGCTATGAATTAGTAAAGCAGCTACCACACACATGCCATGTTAATATACTTTGAAGGGATCACCTCTACATCGTACAACAACCCTCTGAGGCAACTTTAACGCAATTAAATTATTTACTTTGTAATGTTATGCAAGCAAGTTGTGGACTCAGAATTTGAACCTAGGTTCTTACTATAATTTCTGACACCTAACAGTTGATTATGTAATTCCATATCAAAAAAACACCAGCAATTCTCATGCGAGCTTTGTTTCCTAGACTGAGCAGCTGAAAGTGTCAAGAGAAATCATGGATTACAATGCTCTCATTTTGTTTTTACTTCTCAATTTAACTTTGATGCCAAACAGCCTATAATCACTGTGTGTAATTTAGCACGAAGCCGGGTGGCAGTCTGAGCTGCCTTCCAGTCCACGGAGGAATGGCTGGCACCGCCAAGTGGAAGGTAAGAAGCGGGCCCTGGAACCCAGGGGCACGGGGGCCACTGGCCACTCAGAGACCAGGGGTTCTCCTCAGGGAGGAGCCACTGTCCTGGTAACTCCTATCCGTGGGGGGGTGCGCAGCAAGAAGAGCTCTAATGGATATTTAAAGGCTCTGGACGGAGCTTTCCTGTTACCCAGACACCCCAGAGGAGCACCTGCCTTACAAAAGAATTTGCCACAGGGTTCCTTTAAATATCCAGCTTGCTAAAGGAGGGTGAAACATGTTTGGTTTGGGGAAAGTTTCCTCTTTGTACAGCTTTACTAAACCATGCACCTAATGGCACAGAACTAAAGTAGAACATCCTCAGAGTTCTCTCCTAACACTAGGATCTGTGCTTCTTCAAAGAGGAGAGGAGCAGTCGCTTTGGTGGAGATATAACAATTCTACAACTAGAGGATTAAAAAGATCCTCGCTCTCCTTTGCTACCTCACAGTGGGTGTGGAGAGAGAAAGTTTCCAACCCAGAACTAGAAATCAGATTTTTTTAAAAATCTCATGGAAATAGTCACGAGGATTTTTTAGAATCCAAACTAAAAAATGTAGAAGTAATCAGAAGATAGCTAAACATGACTACTTCAGTTATTTATGGGCTAATTAATGTGTGGGCTGGGCTGGCAACCGCTCTTAATATTCAGTAAAATAAAAAATTAAAATTTCTGAAACTTCCAGAGCACATGTTTTAAAATGAGAATTTACTAACACTAACCCTTTTCAGTGAGAAGTATTTTCACATTTTTCTCAATATTTGACAATTTCTCTACAAAAATAAATGGTACAACTAGACCCTATACTCTCATTCTACAGAGATATTTTACATAAAGCATGATGACTAGTTTTCAAATGGTGTTCTATGCAGAGTTCTGGGATTCTGTAAATATTTGATTTTATTTTCTTTATCTTAAAGCTAACATAAAAAAATAACACTCAACTTCATGGTTTTACATGTCATTAACTTGTACTGCTAAGTTAATTTTTCCGTGGTCTAAAAAACTGAAGTCTCCTAAGGGTTCAGGGTGGACCTTGTAAAACAAACCAATAAAAACTATTACTACCTGCAACTACTTACCATGTAATTCAGTGCTTTCCAACAGCTATCAAACAAAACAAAATACAAAGTGAAGGCCAAGGCCCTTTTAAACTAAATCCTTTACTTGTTCAAAATAGTATTTTTCCCTCTTATTAACTGACCCTATGATAAGTACAAGTCTGAAATAATAAAATTTTATAATTTAAAAAAATGTGTTTTATGTATCAGGTACCATGTAAGACTGCATTTGAAAAAGATTCCTCTGCAAGGGACTGCTAAGCTAGAGCATCTAAAAAGGTGGTATTAGCTCTGATATTCTTGGCAATAATATTAAAAACATCCAAAATGCTATCATCAAAAAGACAACAAATAACAAGTACTGGCAAAGATGTAAGGAAAAGGGAACCCCCATGCATTGTTGGTGGGAATGTAAGTTGGTGCAGCCACTATGGAAAACAGTATGAAGGATCCTCAAAAAATTAAAAATAGAACTATTATACAATCCAGCAATTCCACTTCTGAGTATTTATCTGAAGAAAATAAAAACACCACTTCTAAAAGATATATGCACTCCAATGTTCACTACGGCATTATTTATAATAACCAAGATATGGAAGCAGTCTAATTACCCACTAATAGATGAATGGATAGAGAAGATAGCTCACACACTCATACACACATAGGAATATTACTCAGCCATGAAGAAGAATGAAATCTTGCCATTTGCAATAACACGGATAGTCCTAGAGAATATTATGCTGAGTGAAGTAAGTCAGACAGAGAAACACAAATACTGTATGATTTCACTTACATGTGGAATCCAAAAAACAAAACAGACCAGAAACAGACTTATAGTTACAGAGAGCAAATGGATGGTTGCCAGAGGGGGGGAGGTGGGGGTTGGGCAAAACAGGTGAAGGGGATTAAGAGATACAACCTTCCAGTTATAAAATAAGTAAGTCACAGAGATGTAATACACAGCATAAGGGATATAGACAATAATGCTGTAATAATTTTGTATGGTGACAGTTACTAGACTTATTGTGTTCATTTTGTAATATATTTAAATGTTGATTCAGTATGTTGCACACCTGAAACTACATTGCATCAACTATACTTCAATTAAAATTTTTTTAATTAAAAAGAAATTAAAATAGCCAAATGACTTGATAACTGTTAAATCTTAAAAGACCAAAATACTGCAAAATTATTATTCATATGCTAAAAGCATGAAAGGCTGGCAATTATCACCTTTTATGCGTATCACCTTTTATGTCTAGTGTAAAAGACAATGCCATTTTCGCCCATGATTAAGTTCATGTCACAAAAACGTTCAAATAGTAGTATAACAAACAGCCTATCAAACGAAACATGAGGCTGGATCTAAGATTAAATGAAGCCATATAAATTTATGGCAGATGACCAACTTTTTTAAACTCTTACCAAATTTCTGAAATCTAGTAAACTCATCAAGTTCCATTGTCATTTATCTCATTCCAACTCGAGGGGAAATCTAGGAAAATTTCCTCTTGTCAAGTTGCAACGACTCTCGGTTTCTAAAACCATGGCTTTGTTCATTAAAAACTGAGTTTATTGTCTGTAGAGTGAGATGTAAGTGAGTACAGCCATCAATAAACAAAGACTTTTCAAACACTCAACTGACGGTAACAGCAAGGCAAAGCATAACTTAAAGCCAGGTTACACCAGCAACCACAGGCGGGAAACGAGATACTAAATGTAATAGAACCTCTTTCTTTAACACACACTCCTCTTGCAACAGAAATTTAGAGTAAAACCATGTTATTGTTCCCACAGTACTGCTTGGATAAAGGTGTCACTGTTTGTTGTATCCTCTGGTTTCCCAGCTACAAATTTCCTCCTCCTTCCTTTCTTGTCAAACTATTTTCTTTACTGCAAGAACAATGGGCAAACGTCTTGGGAGACCAAAGTTTTAAATATAGAAGCAAAAGAAAAAAAACCAAAAAGACCCAGTGTCAGAGAACTACATGGTCATCTAACCAATTTAACCATCTTGTGAATTTAATACTGCTTTGGCCTCCAAATCTTCATATATTAAACCATTCTTTAGACTTTCTGTTTTAATCTTTTAGATATGTTGAGACGGTCTGCTGCAAGAAGATTCAGAGTTATTGTCAAAATAATTTGCCCTACTAGAAATCCTTGATGAATTTCCACTCTCTGTTTTGTTCCAAAATGTACTGAATCAGTCACAATGAGCTAGAACATACAGTGGTCACAAACAGTTTCAAAATATCAGTGGCTTAATGTATAACGAGAAGATTCTTTCCTTCACAGTCATGCTGGGACCAGACAGAGGGAAATTCCTCCCCAACTTGGACTTGAACCATCACACAGCAGGGCGATGAGGATGTGGTGTGCTTCACACTGGCTCTTAGAACTTCTGCCAGGAGTAACCAAGGGTCACCTTGGCCAAAGGCGAGATGTGATAACAACTCTCAGCAGAGCTGTTGCAACTCTGCATATCAATGACATTAACTTTGATCGAGGGCTCCCTATGAATAAGCCACTGTTCTAAGCACTTTACACACAGTAAATCATCCACTCTTCACGCTGTCCCTAAGAGATGGGGATAATAATTATCCACATCCGACACATGAAAACCTAGAGACACAAGAAGAAACTTGCTCCAAATGGTGGAGCCAACATTAGAATCCAGACGCTCTGGCCCCAAAGCGGGTGTCCTTTCCTGTGAGTAACTGGCTTATGGTGAGAAACTGCCCTCCTCCATATCTCTCTGTACCACACTTAACAATGTACAAAATAACACTAGCCTTTATCTACCAAATCAGTGCATTCATTTCTGGGCTTTAGTACCCTTAAGCTCCTTCCTAGAAAGAAAAGATGTTAAACAAGTTCTATTATAGTTATTTTTCCTACACTTACGTTTTCACAGTAACAACAAAAACACTATGAGTGCAAAAATGAAATAAGTAAATGTTCATTCCAAAGAATGTTGGTATTTAAGGTCTACTAAAATTAATGTCAGAGATGGACTCTTAACTCTTCCTCAAAGGGAAAGCAGGTCTGTAGGTAAAAACACTACACATCTCATGCAGGCAATAAAAATATAGTAGACTCAGCATTTTAAGATGGAAAAGAAAATCCTTTGATCCCTTCTGGAAATTACTTTATAAATTCTTACATTAAAAAAAAATAAATTCTTAAATTTATACTAATTGTACATCTTAATATATAATGGATATTACCAACACCAGTTCCCCAATGCTCTTACAGATGATGGCAGCCCGGGGTTACTGGCCAGCACTGGCAGCCACCACGCTTGCAGGGAACCCCACTCACCGTGCTACTTCAGGACAGCTTAACCAACATGCATCCTTCCTCTGAGGTTCACTTCAAATCCTCTTCTCCACAAAGCTGTCTCTAGTAACTCCAACCTTCTACGCTAGGCTGAACTCTTTAATATTATAAAACGTATCGCATACTTCTCAGATCCTCTGCTGTGTCTCACAGAGTACAAAGGTTCAACTGATGTTTTTAATGAAAGAATAGCAAAGAAAAAAGGAGTAAGGAGGTATAGTTGCAACTACTGCCAAAGAAGTAGGATCATAGTTGCAAGAAGTCATCAGCCCCTAAGAGAATTCTCTTTTCTCCGTTCCTCGTATATTACAGCCCCAAAGCAAAGCACTTATCCGTCAAGTAAGAAGAGAAAGGAATGATAAAGGAAGCATTTAAAACAAGCACTGTTGCAGTAAAAGCCAGAGGGACCAGCTAAGAAGGCTGCTTTGTCATTTTTCGGGTTGTGCTGAGAGTGGTGGTGTAGACCAGGGGGGGTTGCTGGGAAGGCTTTGGAACTTTCAGGTCAAACGCACCATGCTGGTGTTTCACAGCAGTGCAGCATTTTAGATGCACCCTATTTTCCAATCTGAATGTGGTTTCTTTTTAACAGTATTAAATCTTCCATAATCCTTGTCCTACAATTCAAGGGCACAACAATTGGGAGGACTCCAGTTCCAAAGTCAATTATAACTAATGGTCATGATGTACTGCTTCAGTGAGGATGTCCTGTGATGAACCACAGCCTAAAAAACTCTTTTTTCAGATCACTGATTTTTAAAGCCATTGCTCCTGACACTTAATAAACATTATTTCCTAAACTGAAAGCCCTTGGCTGTCATGATTTGACTTGTGTTTAAAATATCTCAGTGGGAATTGAAGGAAAGCAGATATTGTACCTGTCTTCTGGATTATGAAACACAAGTGTTTAAGTTTCTGGTAGACCCAGGTTCCCATACTTCTATCCCAGGTTTTTATCATCAGATTATCAACAGCAGGGTCAAAAGCCAGTTCTGTTATGTATCTTTGCCCAGTACCAGAGGACTAAGAACCCAGGAGACGATAAATATGTTTAAAAGAAAATCAATAATCAGTTTCAATTCAGCAACTGCATCAGGTATTATGTAGCTAAAGAACCCAGTTTGAGCTTTCAAGCAACAAGCATGCAGGAAAAATTTACTGCACTCAAATACTATACTTTGTAAACATTACAGAACTTATTTTCTTAATGAATATTAAGCCAAAATGCATTTTAAAACAGAAGGGATTTGTCTTCTAGTACATTAATTTACTGGGTTTGGCAAAACTGAACAAGAAATCCATACTGATACTGCAGTTAAGATTGTTCCTTGCCAGTCATGTAGACTGGATTTTCCAAACTTATATTTGGATTTTCAGTAAATTCTTCAAAATAGTTGTACTTGGATTTATTTAAATTGTCTTCAAGAATCAACAACTTAGAACATAATTAAGAGACTATAGATGGTCAAATGTTTTTTAAGTTATTCAATTACTTGTAGCATACCAAGTGAGTTGAAAATTTATGTTAAATCTTAGACACCATGGGTTTTAATGGACACCATATTTTCAATGGATATTGTCCTAGATAATTTGATAGCAACTTTAAGTGACAGACTCCAAATACATATGCCCTTCTGGTTTAGTATACTGCCTTAGTGATTCATTCTTTTCTCCCCTCTCCCCTGAAGAGTAAGAGCTCGTATGCAGTTAGCTATACAGGAACACTTACAATGACGTTATTATATATGAAGTATTAAATCCAAATTTATCTTCCAATAAATGCATATTTGAGTCCGTAAGACTACCTCTTTAACAATCATCATGTCAATGAAACTTTGCACCCAGAGCACCATAAAATATAAAAAGATAAGGAGAAAATATATGGCTTTAATGATTATGCCCTGCCTCTCTAAAACTTCTGAGAGTACATATCTCCACTCTTAATGGTGCACAGAAGACAAACTGTTCCAGGTGCTACAGTATAACCTACTTAACAGCGGGTAAGAAGGAAGAGAGGGCCAATCAGAAAATATGCCAACCACCACCCACGTGTAAAGGAAAAGGAAGCTTCCCTGAAGGGAATGAGTCAATTTGTTCAAGTAACCTTCTGCAAACAGCCAGGGAGAGGAATGGCGGTCATCAAGAACTCACACTCTGAGGGTGAAGAGCTGTGTGTTCCAATCCCGGTTTACAATGAGTTGAAGGTGAAGTTGAAGGGTACGTCCCAACTTTCAAGGTGCTTACAGTTTAGCTGACTGATTAAACAAGTTCACAAGACAGTCTACGGAGCAGTGGTTCTCCCAACTAAGGTGCATCAGAATCCGCTGGGGGCTTGTTAATCACTTTGCTGGGTCCACTCCCACAGGCTCTGATTCAGTGGGTCTGGAGTGCGGGCCACGAGAGCTTGCACTTCTAAGTTCCCGAGTGGAGCCCTTGCTGGTCTGAGAGCCACACCATGAGAAAAAACGTCTCAGAGTCCAGTAAGCAGCCACAGAGAAGCAGAAATAATATGAAAGGTGGTGGACATGAAAGCCACTTGGGGTAGGCATGGAAGTCAAAGAGGAAAAGTCCTCCACTCAGAGGAGGTATTCGGTGAGGCTCCCGAGGAGGGAAATGGAATTTTCATAGTTTGAGATTTCCTACATATTCCTGAAGTGAGAAATGCTAAAAGACCCGAGGGGACAAGAGGATTAATCTGTTTCTTCTATTATGTCACAAAGGGTCCACACTCACCAACAGAATAACTTGAGAGGAAGACAGGATATAAGGAATGAAGAAGAATTTAGCTGAGAGGGTACAGATCACCGATGGAGGGGGAGAAATGCTACAGCCAGTATCTACTTTTGGTTCCTAAAGAATACTGTTTTGTTTCAGAAGCAGCTTTAATTTTGCTACTGTAGAAGTACCTGGTGTCAAGATTCCCTTCAAAAGCTTGAAGAGTTCTTGCTTTTATTTGAATGTCCTAATTCAGCTCAGCTTCCAAGAATGCTTCCTGCTTCAGGCCCCTTCCACCTCTCACCTGATTCCTGCGGTCATCTCCACCCAGTCTCCTGCTCACCTTTGATTCCTTTACTGTAAACTTTTAACACAGAACCAGACTGAACCATTTAAAAACAATGAGTCAGATCATGTCACTCCTGAGCTCAAACCTTTCCACTGGCCTCCCACGCCCTGAAAGTAAAAGCCAGCATCCTCCTAATGGTGCCAAAGCCTGACACAATTTACTCAGTGTGGGTGGTGAGCAGGTGCTCAGGGAGTTCACTGAATGAATGAACGATCAGTACTTGAAAGGGTACTGTGATTACATGATCGAGGGGCTGTTTCCATTCCTCATCCAGATGCATTTTATCCTTGACCACATTTTCCATTTTAATGAACGCAAGGCATGTGACCTGCCTTCTATCTGGCACACCAGCCATGTCATCAGTGTTTATTAAGCACAACTGGAGGGTATGGGTTGGGGCCAACGTCAATATAGAATTTATTCAGGGAGGAGACCCAATCATATGTTCAGGAAAAAGAGGGTGAGGGGGGAGCAGGTAGGGAGAGGATGAGACAGGGAAGATGATGTTCAGTGCTCTAGCAGGGTTATCTCTCCAGAAACACTTGGTCTCAGTAGAATTTCATGGACATGGACCAAATCCAGTGTTAAAAAACTAACTGCATCATGGGCAACTCTAGTCGGATGGAACAGATGTCAGAGGAAAGCTTCATCTTCAGAGAAAGCTCCCAGAAAAGTTTTGGGAAGGAGTGAGATGGAAGAGGGATGGTGAGAAGTGCTGCTTCTGAAATGGAGGGGTTTTGTCAAGGGACGGAGAAAACTGACTGGCCAAGTGCCCAATTCATAGGCCTGCAACTGACCATAGCACTCTTCCAAGTGACTCTCATTTCAATGGACTTCGTGTGTTTGGAAATAAAGTGGTCAGGATGGGGAAGGTGGAGTCCCATGGGAGAAAGTACACCGTAAATTGTGTCATCAGCTCAGCAGTCACACAGGAAATGACTCTGCTGACTAATATACTGAAAAGGCATTGAAAAGATTCTTTTCTCTCCATATCCTGGGACCAGGATCTCCTGCACCGACATTAAACACCATAGGCAATCTCATTTATGCACACAGGCACCCCCCAAAAAGGTCATTCTGATTGATATTCTCTCTCTATGATTAATTCCTATTAGAGTGGAATAAAAACCTCCCAAAAAACCTTAGGAATTAAATACTAAAACTTACCCCATTGGTCACTATATACAAAAATGGATTTTAAAAAAAGTTTCTTCTGTATAGCACAGGGAACTATGTTCACTATCTTGTAATAATCTTCAATGAAAAAGAATATGAAAAGAAATATATGTAAGCATATGCGTGATATGCGTGACTGGGACACTGTGCTGTACACCAGAGACTGACACATTATAACCGACAGTACTTCAATTAAAAAAAAAAAAAAGAAAACTTACCCCATTGGATAAAACTATTTGCTAGCTTTATTTTTCATGGCCAACCATGGAAGGAATTATTCCTCAAATGTTATTTGCCCATTGCAGAAAACTGGTTTTTGACATTTCTTCCCTTCACATCCCCAAATTCACTTGAGGAGACTTGAAGAACTAAAGCTGATTTAAATTAAGATGAAAGCTTTGGATGCCCACGATTAAGGTGAGTGTACTATGAGTGTGCAAGCTCGAGATGAGCACCAGCAGGGCACCGCCAAATAGGAGGTGATCTCTCGTCACTTTAGAAAGAAAGAGCCCTCTCCCTGGCAGTGGTGAAGCAGCACCAAGGTGATTCAGTACCAAATAGCCTGCAAAGGTTCTACACCAGCACCAGGGACTTCAGTTGTACAGTGAATGGTAACAAGCCTTCTCCACAGTACTTTCAATGTAGCAGCTTTATGCAGCCCCAGGCAAAATACAGCAGCCACTCAAGTTACTCACTTTAGCAGGAATTGAAGTGGAATTGCTGAAAAGGCAGCCTGGCCATGGACACAAAAGCAAAACAAAAAGCCTTTTGTTTAAACAATCCGCGGTGCTTTGTGAAGACCTGGATCATTTATTGACTGTCTTTGCTATTCTATCTTTTGTGTGTTGCTTACTGTTAAAAAAAAAAAAAAGGCAACATGTCTCTTTATCTGCTAAAAAAGCAATGATTGTTGCTTCTTCCTTTGCTATTGCATCTGACTTCCCTCTCTCAGGTCAACTACTCTTTCAAGGTTGCCATACTCAGAGTAGTCAGTATTATAAAAAATGTCGTGCGCCATCAAATCCAGTAAGAGAAGTTAAACCTCCCCTTTTGTAAATCATTCCATTCTGTTAATTCCTTATTTTTGTCTTTGCTCTTCTCTTTTCTCAATAGAGAATTTAATCCATTGTTTCATCAGGTTGGGCAACTTTCCTTAAGGACAAAAATTCCAAAAGAAACCTAATTAAATGCCAAACATTACAGTAAGTCTTTAATAACATTAGCAGTTGTCTTTGAAAAGTCAACCTAGTTAAATTCACAAACACTGAACAAGAGAGCTCCAAAGGAACTCATCCTTCTCCCCAAAGCACTAGCACCATAGTGGGGGCCACATTTCTATCAAGCCTCCAAAATCCTCTAGGAAGCAACTTCAAGGTTTCTTTTGCTCCATCTCCAAATCTGTGTCTAGGAGTTGCAAGTTGAGACCTGACCTCTGCCTGAGCCCAAGTTCACTGCCTGCTGCCTCCTCCGGGGACGTGCTCTCATTCTCTCTTCATTTCTACACTCTTTTCTCCTCCTGTGGGCTCTTTTGTCTACAATTGTGTTTTAATCCACTCTAGTTTGTAAAATAAGTAATAATACTACCTCTAGCCTGCCACCACCTCAAAATACTGTCCTTGATCTCCTTGCTTTGTTGACATCATTTACTCTATTTCTTAAAAAGATTACTTGTATTATTTTTCTGCTTATAAAAATAATTCTTATCTTGTGAAATCTGGCTTCTTAAATCCAGAGACCTCCTTGAAACTGCCCACCGCTAGCTGCCCAATGACCAATTCCGTAGCCTTTCTTGCAACTCCCTGCCCATCCGAGAGGACCCTGAGGACTGCTCCATCCCGATTTATTTTCTTCTTCCACAGCTACTCTTTTACTGACTTCTTCCCGGCCCCCAAAGTTAAAGCCTTCCAGGCTCAACCTTCACGACTCCCCTCCCTGCGTTCTCTGCACCTCAATCTCCTCACCCCCGCTTTGACTGATCTTCCTCGTGGGTTCTAGATGAACTTTCTAGGACCTCCACAAACACAACAGTATCTACAGCTCCCCACACTGGGGTCACACAAATGACAAGCAAAAGTCCTGCTCCCTAGGGCCTTACTGTCAGGTGGGGAGGTAACCGTGTGAACACAATGACACAGCGTATCATGAGCAGTTTAAGGGAGGCAGCTGAGGTTCTGTGGGGACGTGTGGAAAAGTGGGGAAGGGATGGCCAGGTCTGCCCTGAGGAGTCCTAGGAAAGCTTTGTGGGAACCCGAGTATCCACCAGATGACCCTTACAAGGGGTCAGGAGTTGGGCGGTGAGAGGTTGTGGTTCAGAAGGGAGAGGAGGTAGACTGGGACATGCAGTGGAGAGAAAGGGAAGGCAAGTCCAGCTGCATTCCAACGGAAGGACTTTATTCCTGCATAAGGGCACAAGGTCAGGACCATGCGCAGAGGAGCAGAGAAGCATGGGGGAGAAATGATTCGGCCGGTGAGGCTGGACTGACAGGGTAAGGTCATGAAGGTTCTCAGATGCTAAGGAGATGAGATTTCATCCTGCCAGTGATAGGAAGCTGGTAAAGAATTTTTAATGAGAGGCATGATCAGATTTATGTCTTAAAGACAACACCCAGGGACAAGGGTGAGGCTCGATGATACCACCACTAACAGCCTTGTTAGTCAGTTATTCATACTCATCTCTTGGACTAGGTTAAACTGGGAGGGCAGCCACGTCACTCAGCTCTGACTGGGCTGTAATGCCCAGCCCAGTGCCTCACTTGCTGGATGCTCTTAGACATTTTTATGCCAACACGAACTTAAATTTTAGATTTTAGACAACTCAGTTTGTCAGGACTTGGGTTCAGCTGTAAATTATATCTCTGTGTCAATAAACTTCACACATGTCACCCTTAAACAGTTAGGCACCAAGAGGCCAATCAGAATTTTGGAGCTTAGAAGGGAACTTGGAGATCACAAGTTGTTTTCCGCAGGAGGAAGCTAAGTAGAGGAATGGGATGTGATTTTCCAGCGTTCTCAGGCAGCACTGGAATCAGAAGTCTGGTCTCCCATCTCATTTTTCAGAATAGTTGATGACAACAGAACAAGAAGTCAATGCCCCGGTGGTTTAGGAAAGACAATTACACATCCTATCTCTGTTCAGAGGCTTTTCCAGAATAATGAACCACTCCCCTTCCGCTGCCCTCAATTCTATGCCTATTTTTGTTTAAACTAGAAAATAAGTTAAAATTCTCTATGAATGAGTGTAAGTTAATGTTTCTTACTTATACAAAAATTAAAGATAATCTTTCTTTAACCACTGGCATTCCTTCACCTCCTTTTACATATTTTATCAAAGGATTCTTCAAGAAGAATGCAAGTAAAGAACTAAGAAAAGGGTAAACTGGCTGCAAGTGCTAAATCATTGGTATGTTTAATATTTCTAAGCCCTTATCTTTCTTTTTCCTCTGTCCCTTTTGTGACCTGTGTCTTATTACTATTATTTTTTAAGTCTATTGAGGTATTAATGACCTGTTTTAGCCCTAAAAATATGCACAAATGCTGGAAGGATGAAACAATGGTTACAGATACTAGTTACACATGATATCTCATGATAAAGCTTCCTTTCTTTTCTCTCCTACACATATTTGAATTTTAATGAAATCCGGGATGAGTGAAGAGACGATTTCATGAGCAAGAGGGAAGCCAACGACTTGAGGCATCCATGAGCTACTGTGCATTCCCTCATTGGCTGAAGAAACAAAGTCTGCCTTGAGCCCTTCGATGCCCAGAGTAAGCCCTGTCCCAGTGACCTTGCTGCAAGTTGAAGGCAGTTGAAGAGGAGTAGAGATGGGCCCTCAGGCTCTGAGGTCAAAACTGGCCAGCATGGGCAGAGCAGGAAACCCGAGTTTGAGTCCTGGCAGAGTCATCTATCAACTGCAAAGTCACTATAAACTAATCCCTCAGGTTTGCCTGGCCTTGGCTTACTTACCTACAAAATGAAGAAGGACTTTATTCACCAGAGGAACAGGGAGGGCCCTTCTGGCTCCAGCATACTGAGAGTCTTTCAGAGGTTGATGGGGAGGGGGAAGAAAGACATCTTGCTCACGTGGAAGAAACGAACCTGTCACGTGTCTGTGGTTGTCACTGCCATCTGAGGATATCCCGTTCTGGTCCTCTCTCCCTCCTCCCCACTTTATGTCTCCGGGGCATAAGGGCTGGGAGGGAAAGTGCCACCTACATCATGACAGCCACTTGGGAAAGAGAGCTGACATTTCTACCTGTAATCCACAGCACTTAAAATGCACCCTTCCCTCCAAACACCTACTGCTTCCACATTGAGGGGCAGGTACTTTGAGATACTTTATATAAATAAGTTCATTTTATTCCCGTGAAAAAAGATATTACGATCTTTACAGATGAGAAAACAAACTCAAATTGTCAAAGAGACAAACTCAAAATTAAGCTCAAATATTATATTCCTAGTACATACCAGAGCCAGATTGTGAACCTAGATGTGACCCGTGCACTTTTCATGAAACCTGGCCTTTTCCTATTAGAAAGTAAGAACAACAGGAGGTTTCAGAGAAACCTGGCTGGAGCTACTTGGAAACCTTGTCCATAATTTTGAGATACAGACCATTCTTTAACATTAAACAGGTTAGTCTGTACATATACACTCTATTGTTTTAAATCACTTTGTACAAATAGTCATTTCTTCACAATGTAAATCCTCAATTCCAATCCCTCCAGATATAATACATTTAACCTCCTGACTTTGAATTAACACAGGCCAGATCCAACGCACTCCTCCCTGTGCTCACACCTCTAATTCTAGAGCTACAGAGCGGGCTGACCTAGTAAAATGTATTTCTTCAGGAAAGAGAGCTGTGACTAGAGAACATTTCTAATATCAACAACAGATGCTCTGTGAACTAACTCAGGCAGGAGTTACACAGATACAGTAACCAAACTGCACAGTAAATGTACTGTGAGAAATTATGTTTCTCTCCCAAGTTGGGCTTTTTGGGGATGAAGCCTTAAAAATAACATGTCATTATTTCAGCCTGTAATATGCTTATAATTGTCAAATGAGGCCAACAGGTTGTAAAGAAATAAAGCCTGAACCTTTCACTGAGCCTGAGCACACCTACCCCATCCCACAGGTTCCCTTTTCCCATCGAACTGGGGTCCTTTTAACACAGCTAAAAACTATCCAGATAAAAATTTAGTCAGATAAGGTTATTCGTCATCACAACTAACGCTGATGAGGTTCATGAAGGGTTCGAACAACTATGGAAATTAAAACAGTAGAATTTTCCTGGAAATTCAGTAAAAAGCTGAGTGAATTCTTTATGGATCCATCTTCAGAAATTCACTGCTCATTTCTGCCAGATTTCCTGTGGAGCCAGTTATCAAAATACCCTTTTTAACTCTTGGAACATGTTTGTATTGCTGTTAGCAGTAAATTATTACCTAAATCTCTAGCAACCAAAAAAAAAAAAAAAATCAACAAAACCAAATCATTTGATCTAGGAGCATGGCTACCAAATTCTATCAAATTCTCCAGAGACTTGCCCCCTACAACAAATACAAAAGATCTCTGCTTCGTTTGGACCAGAATGGAAGCCACCGGCTCTGGGCACTCCACAGGCCACTTTATGCACTGTGAGAGCCCGCCGCCCCTCCAGTGGGGGATGGGAGAGCGGGGCTCTCCCAGTCCTTTTCTTTTCTGGCTGACTGAGCTCTCCCCCACGTGCCCAGTGTACCTCATACACATCTCCACTACACTACTGTCTGTTTACTTCAGTCCTGACAAAGACAGCAAGCTCAGCTCTTTAATGTTACGGACCCACAACCTTTAGTCCATTCATTTATAAACTGCCATCACACAGAATTGATTCTTAAATATGTATTAAGTTCTGTCTATTACCGACCTTTATATATTCACTCAAGCTTAGCTTTTTCATAAAAATATTTTCAGTAAACCCATGCCTTCCTCAACCACTCTACTGACTCATAAACATTTCTGCATTACTTTAAAACAAGCAAATGTTTACAACACTTAGCTATTAATTTATTAGTACTCACTGTATCATTCACCTCTGCATGCAGCCACTATGGAAAACAGTATAGAGATTCCCTAAAAACTAAAAATAGAGTTACCATATGATCTATCAATCCCACCCCTAGGCATATATCTGGAGAAAATTCTAATTCAAAAAGATACATGCACCCCAATGTTCACGGCAGCACTATTTACAATAGCTAAGACATGGAAGCAACTTAAATGTCCATCAACAGATGACTAGATAAGGAAGATGTGAGATATATAGACACACACACACACACACACACACACACACACACACACACACACAGGAATACTACTCAGCCATAAAGAGAGAAATAATGCCATTGCAGCAACATGGATGGACCTAGAGATTATCATACTAAGTGAAGTAAGTCAGACAGAGAAAGACATATACTATCACTTATAATGTGGAATCTAAAATATGACATAAATGAACCTATTTACAAAACAGAAACAGACTCATAGACATAGAAAACAATCTTATTCATTTCCTAAGGGGGGAAGGGGGTCGGGGAGGGATAAATTAGGAGTTTGGGATTAGCAGATACAAACTACTATATGTAAAATAGATAAACAACAAGGTCCTACTGTGTAGCACAGGGAACTATATTTAATATCCTGTAATAAACCATAATGGAAAAGAATATAAAAAAGAATATACATATATATGTATGTATAACTGGATCACTATGCTGTACACCAGAAACTAATACAACATTATAAATCAACTATACTTCAATTATTAAAAAAAAAAAAAGGATGAGGTTTCAAATGAACTTGGACGGACAATCTTATGCAACATCATGCTTTATATAGTGCCATATATTCAGGGACTGGATTTTTTCTTTTTAATCTTCACTGATAGTAAGGCAATGGATACTCTGCTGTGTTTATTTCAGGTTGCTAACATGACATAGGGGAAGTGGTATGTGGAGTTCCTGCACATGTGATTAAAAGTAAATAAATGAAGAACAAAAGAACTCAGATGTCCTTTCTCGTTCCATCTGTCTCAGCCACTGTTCTCCAAGTTATCAGTCATCTAAAATCTCTTCAGGTGCATTTAAATCCAAACTTTAAAAGTTGTGCTCTAAGAATTTTCCAAACTTATTAATTTTATTAATAGTAAATCCCTTCGATGAGCCATTTTAGGGCATTTAAGCAATCACTAAAGCATTTAACTCTTCAAAATAAAATTTAAGTGTAGGCAAAACCAGTGGTGATGATATTTTATAAGTATCTACTGAACAGTCCAAAAGAAAATAAAATCAGGAAAATCTATCTACAGATGTGCTGTGTTCTGAGGGAAGAAAAGAGAGGCTCTAATCTGGTACTTGAAATACATGAAAGAGGGAGTGAAGCACAATTTCCTGCAGACTGATCAAAAAAAGGCTGGGCCTGGATTTTCAAACTCACATACACCTTCCCGAAGCATTCTCTACAAGCCAGACCATGCAGAGCAAAAGTGCTCTGTTTTTTGGAGCTTCAAGAGAAATGTTAACAATGGTACTGCCTCAGGGGTTTGTCCTGGGAACCGTGCCATTTAATATTCTTATTAATTCTTTGGTGGAGGAAGGTGAGCTATAAGTAGAGAAGCTCTTTGTCAAAATGTACTAAAGACAAATCACTAGGAACAGAAAGGGTGTAGAAGAAATTTTGGTTGGATTTAGGTATGTCATGAAGGCAACAGAGGTCAAAGTACACACAGAAGAGCCCAACTAACGTGATTCTTCTTATTTAAGCTTACAGTCACGAAATATGTAAGTTCCTCAGGCTAAATGAGAAAGGGAGCTCATAATGTCCCCCTTTCTGGACAGTCTGATGGCAATACTGTAAGATGCAAGATAAGATACAAATGACACATAAGACTGTGAGATACACACGAGATAATCGAAGCATTACAAAAGATTACATGAAGAATTAGGCCATGATCTAAAATGTTTGTCTAGTTCTGTTCAGAACCCCAAATCTACTGCGAGTCTATGACAGCTATTCCTTGTCTAAGCAGAAATTATGTGCTTTCTCTAATTCTAATGCAGCAATTTTGGCCACCTTTCTTGAGTATTTCTCACAGTGTGATTTGCACTCTAGATATAAGTATAAATTTCTCAAGAGCCAAGACCCTGCCTGTGAATCTGCATTTCTGCCAGAAAAATAGATTTCCAATGAATGGTTGTTAAAAGCAGCAGTTAAGAACGTGAGCTCTGCAGCCTGAGACTGTCCAAGTTTAAATCACGGCTCTACCATTAAGAAACTTTGAGATCTTAGGCAAGTTTCTAATCTTTGTGTCTCCGTGTTTTCATCTATAAAACTGGCATAGTAATGATTCGTAGTAGGATTACGGTGACGATTAAAGGAGATAAGACGTGCAATGGTTTAGAATAGTACTTGGTATATAGTTGAGTGTTTAACAAATATTAGCTAGCAATCACAGTAGTCAGACTAACAGTACAGTAATAAATGATTGATATACAAGTAAAAACTATCATAAAAATTAGAGGGGTCCTCATGCTGGATTTCCCTTGATTCAGTAACAGTATTTCTCCCAGACTTAAGTCTTTTACAATTAGATAAAATACAGGCTGCACAGTTAAATTAAATTTCAGATAAGCAGAACAGCACTTTTTTAGTATAATTACATCCCAAGTAGCACGTGGTAGGAGCAGCATCTGGTAGAACCACAACGCTGCTTTGTTGTTTTAAGTTTCTGAATCTTAAAAGTCACTTCTTCCTCTTTTAAAGAACTTCCTCCCTTCTTTATCACTTTTAGGAAGCCCTCTTTGCCATGCACAGACTCTTCTTAACAACAGCAACAAGTTGAGGTAAAAAGGAGAATTTTAAACGAGATACAGGCGCACAGTCTTCCTGGATCTCCCACTGGCCACAGCGCACTCTGCTCACCTGGGCTTAAATTAGGAGCCCAGTTGGGTGCTGCCCAAGTTCACATCAAACCACTCTGCTCTCCTTCAAAGTCTATATACATGTAGGACCCCTTTCCACCCACCTTGAACTAACTGAACAAACCATTTCAAAGTACTAGCTTTAACAATTTTGCTTTGAATACTTCACAATGGTTTAAAAAAGGCAGTGGAAAATTTTCCCATATCAGCAGGGGTTTGTTTATTTTGATTAAATTAGTACTGATGGTTTAAACATGCTAAAGCATTTCTAGCCCAGAATGGGCTTTTTGAAGATAGATTTGCATATCTGGAAACAGGCAGCTTTCTACAGAGACCAGGACATATTAGGCATATATTAGATTGTAAGTATTTACAGTATCTTATAAAGACACAGCACACTGTATGCTCGTTATAAATAGTCTTGCTTTACAAAGAGCAACCAAATCTATGCTTTCAATTCTAACAGTCAGTAATTCAAGAACATCAAGCTTGCAAGGTGCCATCTTACCCCTCAATACTGATTTGAGGTTGAGCTTGGCTTGGCGGTGCAGGTCCTCAACGCAGGGGGGTCTCGTGGTGGGAAGGAACACATTCTCCTGCTGGTGCCACGGAGCTGTGTAGTGGACTGTCCATCGACTTTCCTCATCTAGGTTAGAAACAGCTGTAGAAAGAAAGGCAGAATACATTCAGATGTCAAATGAAGCTTCATTGGCTCCAAATGTGTTACATCAAGATGCAGTACCTAGCACATCCACAGGTAAAGGCCAACAAGGGAAAAATGCAGCAAATTCTGATTAAGATTCAATCTTAAACTCCAGGGTCCTTCCCACGGTGTTTTGTCTGTTTGCTCAGTTAATTGCTTCCCAGCATTTTAAACCCTCCTTCTACTCCAGTGTTAGAAAATGATTGACAAAATTGATAAAGACCTCCAATTTTGGCTTCAATTTGCCATGACAAATATTTGTTATTCAATTGTACTATGTCATCGCATTAGTAAATGCTAGATTGTCAAGACAGAAACAAATTTTTGACTAAGAAGTTGGGACCAATTCTTTCCTCTCTAAAGTATTATTTTAAAACATCACTGTTATAAACTCAAATTTTTAAAAAAATTAGCATAAACATTCAATGTAATACATTTAAATGGCATATCTAATTAAATTAGAAATCAATTTGTGCTACAAAATTTTCTCTGTATTTCTTGCTTTCATGGAATATTTTTACATTAAATTTTTTTTTTTTAGAAATTCCAATGCAATTGACTTTTCCCAGCCAGCATAATCCAATTCAATTGAATTTTCCCAACACATAAGAGATGAGAACATGGGGGGGGGGGGGAGGCAGAAATCACAGGTAATCAGGAGAGAACACTAAATCTCTTGTGATAATTTTCCTTTACTCCTCTTGGGATCACTTTGTCTATTTCATTTTTCCTGACAACACAACCCAAGATGGGGTACCAATGGATCATAATGTGAAGCTGACAGCACCAAACAAATGCATAATTTTTTTAATACCTCATATATAAGTGCCACTGTAAGCGAGGCATAGGAGAGACTAGAGAAGTTTAGGAGAAGGACCTTGTGCTGAGGCATTTATTGGGGGCTGACAAGTCTTGACACCTGTAAAACCAGCAGATATAGAACTGTGAGTCAGGGGCGAGCCTTCCCCTAACTCTGACTTATGCCACAGAGTGCACACTGGACATACTCATTTCTACAACATAGTACGTCCCCGGAAATGAGACCATAAAGTAGATTCTCACAACAAAATGAACAGGCATGTGTGAACCTGCCTATTTGAACATATTTAAAATTAACTCAATGTACGTAATAACACAGCTATTATAAAGATCAAATGAACTAATAAATGTTGTCTTAGCTTATGAAATAACTCATGGAAAGAATGGTTGTGGCAAGAACAGTGAAATTACTCAAAAGGAGCCCCTGACCTTTAGAACCATCGTTGAAAAGGAACATGGCCTTTCTTGGTCTCCCTGGGAACCTGCCCACCCCATGTACCCTGGGGTAAGGTCAGCACTCACCCTGTATTCCATCTTCTCTACAGCTACTGAATTCTACAAGCCTGCCTTTAAATAATTCATTTCTTAAATCATCCCATCTCCAGTTTTAAGATTTGAAAAAGTTGTCGAGAGTAAGTTCTAAGAATTCTCATCACAAAGAAAAAATATTTTTTATTTTCCTTTTATTTTGTATCTATATGAGCTGATGCATTTCACTAAACCTACTGTGAGAATCATTTGATGGTGTGTAAGTCAAATCATTATGCCATCTACCTTAAATGTATATAGTGCTATGTCAACTATATCTCAATAAAACTAGAAGGAAGAAAAAATTTTAATCATCCCACCCTCTCCATAAATTGCTAAATGGGAAAATAAGAATTAGACATCAAGTTTAAAACAGAAGTGTCCTGTGTGCTTTCTGCTTTTAATGTTTGCTAAAAGCAGCATGTAAATTAGGCTCCTGGCATTTCACATAATCTCTGTTGAACAAATGTTTTGCATGGTGCATACATAGAACCATCAATCTTAATATATAAAGTCCATGGAGACCTGACTTAGCTCTTAGTTATGTATCTGAGAATCTTGCACAGGATGGAACTCAACAGATGTCCCCCACAGAGCAGCCCAGTTAATGACAATGTTTTCCGCTGATGTCCATTTATTTGAAAGACTGAATTACCATACTTCATCGTTGGAAAATACTGAAAATTGAAACTCTTCCTATTTGCCAATTACAAATCAAATTCAAGTAATAGGATTCAAGTCCGTGTAATCGCACCATCAGCCCCACCGTACAGCTATCAACTGGCTCCCATGAAAGAACAGTTGTCTCTCCCCTGGTGTATCTCACTCTTGCCAGGGCAGATTTTAATCAGTCCATCCAAAGAACCTTTGACCCAGAGAGCTGCAGAAATAAGCCCGGAGTGCTGTTCTTTTGCTTTCTCCAAAGTTTCTCTTACCAGTGCTCCTTGGCATTTAAATCCATTGGTCCAAAAACTAAAGTAAAATAAACCAACAACTAGATTAAAAAAACCCCACGTATTTATGAAAAAAATACTTTCTAAAGAATGAAGGAGCACCTGGATTAAAGAAACTTAAACCAATGGTAAGTACACAATGAAGCCACACCACAAAAGCTGTGTCCTTTACAATGACCAACGTCTAGACGGAGCCTGTCCTTGAGCTCTTAAACACCTAACAAAGAGTTCCAGAGAGTTTTAGAGGATCATCCCCACCAAAAATATGTGGTACGTTACCGAGTCTCCTCACATGTAGCCAAAGAATCAAAAACCATACACTGTACATCATGGGAGACATAGAGTAAACACAAGGGTTCCCCCTTCTTCAAAGGGTTCCCCCTTTTGAGCTTCTCAAAAGAAATGAATTCGCCTAAAATCTCAACCATAAATAAGTAAGACATGCTAAAGATCACATAATTCTGCCCTAGAGTTACAAAAGTCTGAGGCATTTGAACAACTTGATATAGAATGGAGTTTAAAACATGCCAATTATGCTGTTTCACACTGTTAATTCCGTCATGCAAAAGGGTGAAGTCGTCTATAAAACACAAACACGCACGCTCACACACACTCCCATACAGTTGGGAGAAGAGAAACTACTTACTTTTCTTCTTAAAAAGCTTAATTAAAGACTTGATCTTGGTATTAATGAAGACCACCATTTCCAGGATGTCTACATAGGGCTTAGAAATTTAAATCACATTAAAAGCTCAGTCCAGCAGACAGGTGGCAAGCGGCTTCCTTCTGCTCCAGATTCTAACTTTCTTCCTCTGGTCTCGAGTCCTTAGACATCTGACTGGGCTGATGTAACTTGGAGGTTGAGCTTATTGTCAGGCAGTTACAAACCATTAACAGTCCTTGAACCTGAAAAGCTCCCACTGAAACCTAATCTTTAAGGCTGAGAGCCGCCAGTGACAATGGGTGCGGGTGCGGAAAGAAAGAGAAAGCCAGTCACAGTTCTTATTTGCATGATAGCCACATCAGTTTTTCTGCCTTGGTGCTCAATTATTCAGTTTTCTCCCCAACAAGGAAGAAGTTTCTCCTCTCTGGAGTCAACAAAAATAGCGCAAATTTTCCTTTAGGGAAGTTGAGGTGAAGCAAATGTGTTCCCCATTTTCACTGGGCCACTATGAACATCCAGATCGTTTTACTGGAGCTGACAAGTCTTAGAGCCAGTCTGTGTTGATTCTTTGACTCTCCAGTTAAGTCAGGAATTTGAACTGATTGAGGAGGGAAAAAGGAGCCAAACTATTGTTTCCTGGCCACGCCCCCAGGCTCTGCCTCCCACACCAAAGGAACGTTTGCAAACAGTAAAACTTTACAATAGGATCTCCATGGAGCTGTAAAAGATGACTTGATTGCATTTTCGTGCAAATTAGTACGCCCTGTCTTCTCACCCAGTTTTTTTTTCCTTTGCCAGTGATTGAGAAGCACATTGTCGTTGTTGCAAAGGGTAATTTTGTTTGCACCAAGCTGCCACAACTCTCACCCCCCCACCACCAACAAAACTCTTTCCCTACTCAAAAGGAGAAATTAGATGATAAAGTACTCTAATCATTTAAATCTGTATTTTAAGTTTAATTATCATCTAAGAGCCAGGTTTTAAAAATCCCACATCAAACACCCACCATGGGAGAGAAGAGGAGTAATTTCATACAAACATTATTTGAGTGTCTCTTTAACCTGAATACACCGTACTGAGTTCTGGTTCTTTTGCTCATTTGTAATTAGCCACAGAGAACTGGGGAAACACAAACAGAAGAGAATCAGAAATGCGGTACAAGCAGGCACTAGAAAAATACACTCCAGGGGAAAGGGACAGGAACAAAAAGGAAAAGAACACAGATCAGGAAATATTATGGAAAGGGACAAAGGAAAAGAATGCTCCTCACATCTCTCCCCACTTTACGGCAAAACAGTTTTTGAAACACGTTAGACAGCCTCTTATTTCATAGCTTTGGGCCAGACTTACAAATGAGTGGAAAAATGCAATAACCCACTAATTCAAAACATTTAGTTTATAACAAAAGCTCTTAGTCAAAGAATAAAATTTATATAAAGGGCTCCCTCCAGGGAAAGCTTTGGAATGATCCCTCCTGAAATCATCCCCCACCCCTTAATCTTCTTTTATAAACAGCAACAAAAGCAAAGCAAACAAACAAAAAAACCAAAACACACATATTATCCTACCCACATCCATACTATCACGGATTTCCAACTTGCATTCTTTCATCCCATACACAGCTTCATTTAAAAGTAATTACATACATAGCAAGATGGCAAATGAGGACTGGGAGTGTAAGTTAAATTATATAGCTGCCTGAAATGAGTGTGCAAAGTTCCCTGTAGGAAAACAAATTTATAAGCAAGAGTGACCTCACTTGGCTTCCAGAGCTGCCTCTCAACTCATTGCATTCAAGACAGGTAGTAAGCCGGTTCAGGACTACTGTTCAATTCACAATCTGCAAGTTTCTGAGGTTGAATGTCACCAGGCATACTTCCAAACTGGAAACAGTGTGTAGCCTTTCACATATGCAACAATGGCCCTGGAACATTGATGCAGTCATTACAAAGGTAAATACTGAGCACAGACTAAGTGAGTGCATTTGAGATCCTGGCTCTCTTGGAGCTTACATTATTTGACAAGAAACCACAATTATACGGTATATTAGAAGGTGGTGAGCGCAATGGCGAAATAAAAAGTTGACTAGGATAAAAGGGATTTGAGGGGTGGGGAGGTGGCCAGGCTGCAGTGTCTGAGTCAGGGGAGAGCTCACTGAAAAGTGAGATTTGAGTGAAAACCAAAGGAGCGACAGTAATAAAAAAAATCTGTACAGTGATCTCCTCTGGCTCTCATTTTAAAGAGGTACATTTACGGGGTAGTGAGACATTTTCAACCCACCAGGACTAGTCAGGGAAGTGCTCTAGGAAAATAAACTATAAAACTACGATACATAGAATAGATAAACAACAACTTCCTGACATATAGCACAGGGGACTATATTCAATAACGTGTAATGGCTTATATTGGAAAATAATCTGAAAATACATACATATGTATAACGAATCACTATGCTGCACACCAGAAACTAACACAACCTTGTAAATCAACTGCACTGCAATTGAAAAAAAAAAAAAAAAAAGAAAATGAACTGTAGTAAGAGTCACACACGGGGTAATTTCCTTTCTCATTCAATATTCAACCTGATATTAAGTGGCCACAGTTGTGTAAAGATAATGCCACTATTTGGTTACACGGTGATCAGTGGTAAGCCTAGGGGTGGAAAGCAGGCTTCTGTCCCAGTGTCTGGGACACTGTTCTCTATGCATTATTTCATGCTGCCTCCTAACTCCTTAAGTCCACATCTTCAAGAAGGAAACCACATGAATTACGGTATTATTGTGTTACACATTAGGTTGTGTTTGGAAAGAGCTTACTAATTATAAATATTTCCCCAACGCCCCTACTTTACATCCTGCATAGATGTATGAGAATGGGGAAGTGTTTTCATCTAATAATTTGCATTGCCTGGATGTCACAGTTTACTGAAGAGTCATGTTTTTACCAACGTGTTTAGCATTTTTTAATGGCTCAATTTATATATTCAACAGAAAATATATAAATCCATGGTACTAGTTACTCCAACTTTAGCTCTATTAGAGTAGCAACAATTTAAAAAAAAAAAAGTTCTACTGTCCCAGACATGGAGACTTAACAGCACAGCACAGGAGTGAAGGGTCACTCTGGAGCCATCGCACCCAGGACACTGGCCACTTACTGGAGGAGTGACCTCTTCCTCCCTTGGTTTTCTCATCTCTACAATGGAGAAAATAACACTGTTTATAAGGTTAAGATGAGAATTTAAAGAGTTATTGTGGATGAAGTCCTTAGAGCAGTCCCTGGTATGTGGTAAGCATATATAAGCATTTGTTAGAGACATGAACAAAATCTCAGCTAAGCTTCATAAAGGGTCAGTCATGCTTTAACAGAAGGGAAATCAACTTCACGACCTCACAGCTGTCTTTCTCCTTGCCTCGGAGTTACACGGCCAGCTCCACAGAACGGTCACTCCAAACCTACCACTTCCAGTTCTGGGGCACGTATTACCTTTCCTCCTGCCTAAAATTCTCTCCTTCTCATTTAAAAAAAAAAAAAAAAAGTTCCCAGTGGTCACCATGAACTCCTAACTAGTACCAGTGGTCTTCTCTCTCTTCATCTTTCTAGTTACCTTTTTCATCATACTGCTAATGACTCAGTTCTTCATCAACACTGTAAACCACTAGTTCCCTTCCCACATCTGATTGCTCCTTCTCTAGATTCTGAGGAACTCTTATCTGGCTTCAAAAAGCCAGTCATTAAAACTCTGTCCTGTGCTGTTTACTTACTCCTCCTTGAAACCTTAATGATTTTGTTGGTGTGAGGCAGGACTTAGCAAGTTATGGCCCTTGGGCCAAATCCAGCTGGTCCCTTTTTAAAAGGTTGAAAAAAACTTAAAAGAATAGTAGTTCATGACATGTGACAGTACATGAAATTCAAATTTCAGCCTCCGACAACAAGGGTGTGATGAGCACCACGACGCCCATTCGTGCACCTCTCGTGCATTGCTGCTCTCGCGCTGTACCCAGCAGCAGGGCCGAGCCGTTGTACCGAAGACCGGACAGCCCACGAAGCTGAGCACATTTCCTCTCTGGACCTTTAGACAAGGAGGCTGCTCACCTGTGGAAGAAGCTCTCCACCTTCAAACACTCTGCTCAGTTTTCATCTGCATCTACTGATTTTCACGGGCCTGTCCTCCAGTTCCATCGTGCTAAACTCCACCCAAATTGCACATTATCTCAAGCTGCACATCTAATTTAAGCCAGTCTACTTAAATCAGCTGCTTATCAAGAACTTTCTCATTTCTATTAGGACTGACAGTCAAGTTTTCAATGAACCAGAAATGTACATTTTAACTCCAGTTAAAAATGAGAAAACTGAGATCTAGACTCTGAGCATCAGGGTGTCCTGGACCCTCTTTCACTAGCGCATACTAAGTTTTGAAAAGATATCTTTAGTCAGTACATTCAAGTTAATATATCTTACACAAAAGTTTTTATTAGAGCCCATAAATAATAAAAATATGAGAGTAAAAATCTTCAGTTAGTACATCCAAGTTAATGTATCTTATATAAAAGTTCTTATTAGAATCCATAAAGAAAAAGTGTAAGAATAAATCATGGTTCTCTGAAAATACTGTCAAATATTACAAAGAAAAATATGCTCTAATATCACATGAATAATCCTGGCAGCTTATGTTGGTCCAGAATTTTGAAATTCTATACCATTACTATTGTATAAATATTGGCATCGTTCTTCATAAAATTCCAACATTTCTTCTTAATCTTTTGAAATAAAATCTTATTTTTAACCAACATTTAAATTTTTCTTCTAGGAATCATCTGATTATTTCTACAGTTACCTGATTACTTCCCAGGAGCAGATATACAACATACCAGCAAAGAGACAGAGGGGTATTTTGCAAAGTTTTAACTGTAACTATGCATTTATGTTCTGTCAGTCAGCAGTTTTACATCAAGCATTTATTAGCTGCCGTGGGTTAGGCATCCAGGTTAAAAGTAAAGCCAACATGGCCACTGACTTTCTTAGGAAGGTCATAGTCCAGTGGGGAGGACACACCCAAACAGATAAAAATAATAAAGTACTGAATGAGCATGGGGAAAGAGTTAAGACCGTGATGTTAACTGGAAAGATGACAAAGGGCATGCAGCTCACTTTTTTAAATTTATTTTTTATAAACTAGTTTTTTATTTGTGTTTGAAACTTAGTGAATTTAGCTTTAGATCCTATGTCATCATTTGAGGTTATTAGGTCAGGAAATATTGTCATGGTATTGCTCCCTAGAGAAGAATTCAAGCAAATCCAAATATACTTTTAGTTACTGGTAGACATTTAAGCTTTTTAAAAATGGGGTTCTAACATTATGTAAGTTTTATGAGTACAATGTTATATTTCAGCTTCTGTCTGAACCACAGCCTGCTCACCACCAAAAGTTTCGTTTCCATCTATCACCATACAGTTGACCACCTCTACTCAATCTGCCTTCCCCCGTCCCCTACTCCTCTGGTAACCACTACCCTGTTCTCTGTATCTGTGCATTTGTTTTTGCTTGGTATGTAAGTACGTAAGAATGTTGATTGATTGACTGATTGATTGATTGATTCTACATGAGTGAACTCATACAGTATTCATCTTTCTCCATCTTATTTCACGTAGCATGATACCCTCAAGGTCTATCCACATTGTTGTCAATGGCAAGATTTCATCTTTTTGTATGACGGCTGAGTAGTATTCCCTTTGTGTGTGTGTGTGTGTGTGTGTGTGTGTGTGTGTGTGTGTGTGTGTATGTATTTATCCATTCATCTGTTGATGGGCACTTAATGGCACTGGGAAAACTAGATAGCCACAAGCAAAAGAATGAAACTAGACTATCTCACATCACACACCAAAACCAACTCAAAGTGGATTGAAGAATTGAATGTAAGAAACCATAAAACTCCCAGAAGAAAACAGAGGCAGCACACCCTTTGACATCCATCTTAGCAACATCTTTCTGGCTCTGTCTGCTCAGGATCTCATTTAGAAGACAATAGCCATTGGAGAACAGAGGAGAGGGGACCCTTGGGTAGAGCACAGCCGGGGACACACGGGACACGCGGAGATCTGCAAACACTCCCGTGCAAGCTGAGGGGAGCGTGATGCTGGGAGAGGTGGCAAAGGAGGTGGAGAGAGACCCAGGGGCCTGAACTTAAAGGGCCTTGCTTGTCATAGGGGGTGGAATTTAGAAAGTGGGCTAGGGAGTCACTGAGGGAGGTTAAGAGAGGAAGCTTCATGGCCCGCGTGGCACTGTAAAGAGATCACCAGTGAGGGTGAAAAGTGAGTTCGAGGGGGCCTGGGTGGGCTTGACCGGAGGCAGGGAGAGAAGCTGGGGACCTGGGGCAGCAAATCCTGCCAACGGTGAGAAGGTCAGAATCCATTCTTCCGGAGGGTGGTTTTTCCACAGCGCCCTTGGTGGGGGCAGCCCATCTTTGACAGCGCGTAGCATGTTTCAGGAACCATTACATACCTAACATATACAAATTAAAGAATTAAACCCTGGCTGCTTAATGAATGACTCTGTCACCACTCATGCTTTCATTTGTAGTAAACCTTAAAATACACCCTCATTATTTTTATTAAGGACAAAAGAGTATATGTGCAAACCTAGAAGCCTCTTAAAAGCAGAGCTGCCTAAGGCTCCCCAGACCCACAGAAAAGGCCTTTGCCCCCTTCTTCTTCCCCATCTCCACAAAGCTTCAGCCCTCCTTGGTGCATTCAGTGCAGTCAGGGCTCTGAAAGTCTTTATTCTGCATCCCAAAACTTTCACAAACTTTGTTAAACAGTATTTAGTAAAAAGGAACATTTTCAAATACTAAACACAGGAGTTCTAGGCAGAAACGAGGCATGATTATGTCATATAATATGTAGACACATTTAACCACACCAAACTGAACAACTGATCAAACTGAAAATGGAATATATAATCAGTAAAGATCGTGGTGGTCTCCTACGTGGGAAGGGGAGGGACGGGAAGGAAAAATCAGATGTAACGGAGTTCTGGTCAGAGCTCCAGGTTCTGAATGATAATTTTAAGCACTTCTCAACGCAACTTCAAAACAGAAAATTTCTCAGCCCAGCCTTATCTATGCTTTTACTGCCTGTTGGTATGTTTTATGTTATTTTTAAAAATCAAGCTTAACATCTGAAATAGAAGACTGTACATGACTAAGTTAATTTAGGTGTAGTTAATTATCTTTGTGCGTGGCTAGAATACTTGAAATACAATGTTTAAATCCACAGACACACCCATTCATTCTTGTGCTTTTCAGACTCATTGGACTGGAAAACATCATAGCAGAAAGTATGCAATACAGGCCCACTGTATTGTATAAAATAAACTGTGCACACTTAGTGGTAAGAGATTTTAGAACTGTATGAATATTAACTAGCAACATAACCTACTTAATAAATATTCATAATAATGCTTCAGTAATAGTCTTACAGATAGCTTAGGACTAGCCTCTGATTATTAAGGAGTCATGTCTTCCCATAACTTTAACTTTTGGAAGTAAGAATTATGTCTCACGTTTTAATAAATACTTTGACATTGAGATAATTCTATATAGCCTCTAATTCTTATCTATGAAAGTAGCAATCATTATTGAAGCTGCAAAGCAAATTAATAACGTAGGCAGAAGAATTACTACAACCAATGCATGTGCAAATAAGAGTAAATTTTAAAAACAGGGCTGCCAAATAAAATATAGGATGCCCAGACAAAGTTGAATTTCAGAGAGAAAAAATTTCACAATTAAGGAATTTTTTAAAAATCTACCGTTAAATTCATTTGCTAATACAATTGTAATACAATTTAAAAACTACCCCTAAGCATTTGATACAATAGATGAAAAAATATACTTTACATTATTCAACACAAACTGAATGGACTATAGGTTCTTGCTGTTTGGTATTTAATTGATTGGGGACCGAAAGATGAGTTGTTTACTTGTGACTAAAGAATCAATCTTTTATTTTTCACATCAGGCATTTTTCTTAAAAATTACTAGTTTTCATTTCTCAGTAGTCTAAGATCTTAAACATGTAAAACTTTTTGATTGACTTGTCAGTTTGTATGCCCTTACTGAGGAGCTGCCCTCTAAGAGGACTGTTAAGAACAATTGCACGTGGAAGGACCAGCCTGCTGTCTCTCTAATCCAGCCGATGCTAATGGGACAACCGATGTTATGTGGCTTCTGATGTGATCAAACACCAAGTATAAACATCACCTGCGGTACACTGAAGTTAAACATTTTTGAAAAGTTAAGTTTTTCCAGTTTACAGGAAACACCAGAGCTGGAGCTAGAGGAAAAATCAAGAACAAGCACTCAAACTAAAAAGTGGGACCTTTTGCTGGCCTGGCAGCTCCCATAAATCAATTAAAAAGTAGTAACAATAAAAGGAATGTGACAGATTGAACGCGATTTAAGGAACATCAAAACCAGATGTATGATCCTGGATAGGATGCTAGGTTTGGATAAACCAGCTATCAAGAAAGGTCTTTTTCAGACAAATGGGGAAATCTGAATATTCGGTGAGTGTAATCTTTCGCTTTTTACGGTTGCATAATGAGGTTAAACACACACACACATTTGAAAGGTAATATTGTAGAGACGCTGCCCCAGGATGAAAACGTGTCTGATGGCAGATGCTTACGCAGAACTGTTTTTAACTGTCCCATGAATTGTTACTTCACAAAAGTGCATTAAAAATCACCAATATTCTAGAACTTCATTGGTACAACAGCCTTTTCTTTCTTCTGCTTCAGAATTAATCTTTAATGATGAATCATATGGCATGTTGAAAACAAGACAAATGGAAATCTCTCTTCTCATCAATATATCTGCTGGGGGGTGGCCAGGGGTAGAAAGGGAAACCTTAAGAGATGATAATGCATCAATTCTTTAGAAGGAACTTGATCTGGCATCCGCTTTGCCACTCAATTCTGATGCTAGGAAATACCCTTTACTCCACATGTGTTGAAGCTAAAGGCTTCTGCTGTGGGTCCTAGTTAATAATTTAATCTAAAACCATTGCTACCATCTGCTCGGTCAATTTCAAAATGTCTGTTGTCACTGTGACTAGTTTAGTCAAGTCCCAGTATTCATGTGACAAATGCTGAACAAATGAAAGGCGAGGCAGACGGAAAGCATGCTAGGAAGAAAAGTCAACACCCCCAGCCCCCCATCAAAAGCCCAAAACACAAAGGGAGCCCTGCTGACTGAGCAGACAACCCTGCCCGCAGGGATGGAAGGACGCACTGTCTGTAACGCAGGGAATGTGACAATCCAGAGACTGTCCAGAGATGATGGACACGGGTGGGGCGGACAGGGGAGGGCTGTGTGAAGGGAATAAGCCATGAGATGGGAAATACCAGCAGGTAGGGATAGAGCAAGGGCAACTTGGCAAAGGGAGATGGCATAGCCATCTAGAAAATTAGAGCTGAAAAGAGCCCTAGAAGGCATCCAATCCACTCCTCTTATTTTACAAAATAAGCAGCCTGCAGTAGGTCACAGAGCCACACAACAGCTGAGCGGATCCTCCATCTCGTGTTTCCAAGACACCAAGCTCCCCTGCCTCCACTGCAGGGCTGACGGGCGCGGCCCCAACCTCCACAGCATCTCTCCCTCTCTGCCTTTGTTATTCTTCCGTGGGGGGTGCTTCATCCCTGACTTACCCACTTGGCATGCCCCTATTCATTGTTTAGGTTATAATTCAAATGTTAGTCTTCCTTAAGAACCATTCCTTGACAGAGCTTTCGTAATCCTTTATTTCAAAAACATACGTCATTTTACTTCAAGGATAACTTCCTCCAAAGTGAACTATGTCCGTCTTGCAGAAAGAGAACGGATAATTTCACTAACTGTAGGCTTATATACTTATACTTAACCAATTACTCTTCACGACATGTTGGATAGCCCGAATCCATCCACCCTGGTGTCCCAATTCATCCAGTTCATTTTACTTAGACTATATTCGGTATATAAAGGCTCATTTCAGGAGAAAAGGGATGTCCATGAGTGGATCGACACAGCAATTAGGTCAGTCGTAAAGTTAACTCACTTTACCTTTCCCAATACAGTCATTTAAAACACATTTTCTGAATGCATATTAAGGGCCTGGCACATCTTTAGAGAATAACTTTCAATCACTTGGAAATTAAAATATATTTTCTGTGCTATTTAAATTTAACATAATTATATCCTTTCATAATAAAAGTAATTTAAAGGGAAATAAATTTTAAAATTTGAAAAGAAAAAAAATCAATGTAACCTTCCTTCTAAATCTTCAGGGAAGAAAAAAAAAAATCTCATCATGGAAGGAAAAGCCAAAGTATAATGTAATGATGTTGGAGATCTAATTTAAGGGAGTCGTGTGATTAGTTACAGTGCTTTATATTCTGAGCTCTCCTGTACTTTTTAAACTGGACAATGTTAAGGACCTGCTTGATTTATGGTTTTACAAAACCTACAAAGAATCTTCACTTGAGAAGAATTTTCTACCTAGAGAAAAACTGAGAGCAAAGGATGCTTCCTAATCAAGATTACCAGAGGAAAACTGACAAAATAGAGTAGAAGGTTGCCACCTACAGGGGGACGCCGTCCCCTCAATGAGACAGCGGTACTGGAAAATGATTCCTGCCGCTGACCTTTGGAAGAAAGGGCTCCGGTTTAACACACTCATTCACGGTCATGTCTCAAAAGAAGGCCCTCATTTTCTTCCACCAAAGAAAGGCCACACTCTATAATCAGTCCCTTTTCAGTCTCAACTTAGACAAAGTCGATCTCATACCTCCAGGAAGATTTGTGAATATTTGCACACGACCTACTATCTGCGACCTAGCTCCGATTAAGGAAGCACCTCTGAGTTACATAAAGCATTTCTAAATCAATGAGGGGGCATCTACATGTGAATAACTAGTGCTAAGGAAAAAGAGGTCCACATCAATTCACAACCCAAAGGTTCAATCTTACAACAAAGGAATCCAAAGGAGTGTTTTTCCATTTGGGGAGCAGATGATTCTGAAACCATATTGTCCTCAAATGCAAAAAATATTTAATTTTAAATGAACGAGGGAAAATCAGACTTATCATTGCCTAACTTCTTCCTAATTAATGGTCAGTAAGTATGAAGATTGAAAGAAAAGAATCACTTGAGCTTATTCTTTTGCCGTCGATGGAACAATCCCATAAAATGTTCAGCTTTTCTCCTATTTCCTGTGATTTCTTATATTGTTTCGCATATGGTTAAGATGAAGGCTACAGTTAATAAGCTGGTGTGATCAACTGCTTCTGTTAAGAGGCCAGCTGGTTCACATGCAGAATGATAATGAGACAAATTAAGACAGACCGCTTTGGTTTGCTGATGAACTGACAGCAATACTTACAGTTAAATGTCTCCAACTGTATTTGGTTTTCTAGTCATGGTAAAAATTGATCTAGGCGGGGGTAACATTTAGCTGATGAGTGCTAGGTTTTATTAAAAAAATTTTTACATTGTCCTAAACCACTGAATAAACAGCAGCAGAACTCTTCAGAGAAACCATAGCTCCTTATTGAGCATGAGTGCTACGAAGATTTTGTAATTATGGTAGACGTGCCACAGCAGAAGCAGAGGAAGGAAAGTCAGCCTGGCATAAAGTGATACTCAGAATTAGTCTAGAAAGTACAGAACTTTCATTTAAGTTAGGCAGTCAGACTTTTTATTAAAATTGAAGTATAGACAGTTACAATGTGTCCATTTCTGGTGTACAGCATAAGACTATTGAAATGAATAAAACTTTCCCATAAACTCGATTTCTCATGTACTTTCACTGATTTTTCTTTTCAATTCAGAGAGATATTTTTAAGAACAAAGGACAGCAAGAGACAAGAACAAGAACACTGATTATTGTGTGGAGACACATGTCCAGTATCTCCAGATTCTGGCAACGTAATATTTCTAAAGGATTTCACCATGTAGATTTCTGAACTGACACTGCAGAAGTGTCTCCATGCTTGTCGGCATCCCCTGGTACCAGAGGGCAGTACAATTGGACACAGCTGGAAGGGAAGGGAAGCGTGCTGACTGCAGAGCCCACATAATTAGGACTCACAAAGAATCTGAGAAAAATCAATGCTAATCAAAGCAATAATGCTAATACTAGGTAAGAGCTGCCTGCTGGCTTCGTGGACATGATAGGCTTAGCTCCTCTATGTGAGCGTCATGGCAGTTTGAAACGGAAAACAGAAAAAAGTAATAATAATAATAATAATAATAATGAAATTCTTCACGTCTTAGCAAATAAAATCATATTAGGAAAGATTAAAAGATCAGCAGTCTTCTTCATGTGCCTAAACAATATTTTTAACATGTGGCCAAAAATAGGAAGCATGCATTTATAAAGACAGGTGTGGCTATTTCATAATTCGGTCCACTGTTTATTTTGTGTGTGTGTGTATGTGCGCGCACGCACTTTTTCTACTAAAGAAAAAAGGTGAAGGGAGTAGAAATCACTATGGAAATTTGACTGGTAACGCAGACAGACAATCAATGTTTTTCTCAACCAGCATAAAAAGGAAAGAAAGGTATTTGGGGAGAAAATAAAACAAAGAAGTTCTTACAACGTCAAACAGTTTTCCCAAACCTCCCTCAAAGCGTACAACAGTTCTCAGGAGACTTAGCTCTGTCCATTTTTTAATCACCTTATCGGAAACACCTACCTCTCCGTGAGTGGCAATCCACACAAACCATCACATGATAAAACAAATTCAAATGAAGCTGCCACAAGCAATTTTCATTAGCACACTGTATTTAATTAAGTGTATATTTAGGCTATTGAGGGCGGTCCTAAATAACTGCACTTCTCAATATCTGCCATGATGCTTGCGTGCATTCACTTTTAATCCGTCTAGAATTTAATTATTTTACTATAACTGTTTTCTAAAGAGAACTACTCACCAACTGCACCCCACTGGATAAAGGAATCAGCCGCAGACTCCAGAAAATAGATTACATTCATCATCAAAATACACCCCGGAGCAACTTTGGAACACGGGTCCCAGCATGACGTGTCATGTTGAAATAGGACAAAATTCACTTCGCTCAGTAACCTTCCTCTTCCACTTGTCGATACAATCACAACTGCTCGTCAACAATGATAACTCTATATTCTGAATCTTCTAGCTTCCCTTAAATTCTTTAACCTCATCACTCCCCTCCTCACCTCCTCCCCAAAAGCAGCCTCTTCTTTCTGCAGCTGCCGAATGTCACAAATAGCTTCTTGTATCATTTAGCTTAGAATGCACCCCAAACTAGGCATGTTGAATGGCAATATGAATGCTTCATTCAGAGAGAACTAAAATGTGTAGAATGTCCTGAAAACATCACAGCGGCCAAGGGGATCATTTAGAAGTCCTGGAGCCGCTTGCAGCAGCAGCCTGCAAATTCTCCTCAGGTCTATGCAAACGGCGAGAGATGGATTTCATAAGATTCCCAAGGGGAGCAAAGGAGGACTAATTTCCCCAGCCCGCCCTGTCTACATGGGCTTTCCCTAAAGTTGCCTCCATTCCCCACGACAAATTTGCTTTTCTTCCTGCTTTCCTAATAAAATGTACTTTCTCTCCATCTATTCACCTCTAGTATCAATTATCCATCATTAGGTTAATTCCAATGGTTTTTAAGTTGTTTGGCTGTTTTGTGTATTCCGCACATGGCGAAACCCCTCTGATATTTCTGTAAGCTCCGGGCGGGCCAGAACCAAATCCATGCAGACCTCTTTGCACGGGACCAACCTGGCCAGGCAGAGCCAGATGCTCGGGAAGTCGATAGGGTGACAACATGTAACATTCAAGGGCACATTCAGAGAAAGAGGGTAATGACCCACCTTTATGAAGTGGGTAGGGGAGGGAAAGAGCCCAGAGAATTTAAAAGCATTTGTCTATAGCACCACAACTGTCTAACCTCTATGAACATTTCCCTTAAGAAATAGCTTGCAAATACTAAACAAAAATTCCCACACAGATTATGATTATCATCTCATTATACAAGTCATTCTTTGAAACACTTCCCTGTGTGCCAAAATCGGAGTTTATTTTCTTGCATACCCAGGATATCGGCAACCCAGTGATTACTAGAGATGACAAAAGGGGAAGAGTTAAAGGGAAAACCTCTTTTTTGGTTGCTATTAAAGATGAGAGACAGAAGAACCAGCGGATTACTTCTCACTTGCTCTTTCCCATCATACTTTGAGTCTCAGATTAATTACCGTTACTTTGGGAAAGCAAACCTTTCCTGACCTTCTGAATCTGTTTATACCTTCTATTATTCACTCTCATCGAGACCTGCACTTTTCTTTCATAGCCCTAGTACTTGTTTTCGTGTAGTTATTGGTTTAGTGACGAGATGTCCCACTAGACACAGGATCTAGACTGTAGAACAGAGGCCGTGGCTTAGTGGGTCTGCATGGTTTGGTGCCAAGTATGAGATCTGATACACAGTAGGCATGCAATTAGTATT